>NC_057862.1:631156483-631835233 GCF_019393635.1 Dromiciops gliroides | reverse complement strand
AAAAGACAAAAATAGAACAAGAGCCTTTCCTCAGTACAGGCTATTAAAAAAAAATTACTCTTGATAGCAAATTTTAGTGTTATTTTCCTTCCCATCCTAATGCCCTCAGTAAAGTCATTCTCTCCTGAGGATAGTCAATTTTTTTTTATCCCATTCTGATGTATACCCTGATTGTACAGATTAAGGCTAAGTGAGTTTACCCTTCAAAGTGAAAACAAAAAAAAATTCTGGAATTGGAATAGTGGTAGGAAATGTTGATTAGTATCATCTAAGTTTTCCTTCACCCACAAAAGGGTAAAAAATATTTTGAAGGATGAGACACTTAAAGAAAATGAAAGATATCTGTTGTTGTTGTTTGAGAGAGCACTGTGTGATAAAATGGGGAGAGATGAAATTATGAAATTATTTTTAGAGGGAAATCGCTTCTATTTCTCTCCCTTTTTGGTAAATTTTAATAATGCCATTACTAAAATATTACACCATTTTGATTTGGTGAATTTTGATTATGTTATTAAATAGTCTCCTATAAAGTTAAACTTATTCATTGTTTTAGGAATGGAAGGAAGAGTTAATACCATTGGGATCATTGTCTTCATCTTGATTTGAATGAAAATGTATCACTTTGACCTGAAAACATATTTTACTTATCATATACTCCATCTAAATCTCCCTTTCTAAACCAAACTCCTTGAAAAACTCTCTAACATTTCACCTCTATTTCCGCTCCTCTCTCACTTTCTTCTTAAAGTTCTGTAATCTGGCTCCCCACTTAATTGTTTAACTGAAACTAATATCTACCAGAACTAATAATTTTGTGAGTGTTGCATGTCATGGACTTTTCTCAATGTGCTTTCTTCATAATTTCTCTGAAGCATCTGATATTGTTGAGTATGTTCTCCTGGATACTCTCTTCTTTCGGGATTTTCTTGACAGTGCTTTCTCTGTATCACTTTTCCTGGTTCATCATCTGTATTGTGCTTCCTAAATGTTGTTATTCTCCAAGATTCTGTCCTAAAGTATTTCCTTTTCTCTTTACAATGTCTCTTTTGGTGATTTTCTCAACTACCATGGGCTTAATTATTACTCTACACAAATAATTCAAAGTTTTATATATCCATACATATGCTTTTCAGTATGGCACTACAAATTGCCTTTTAGACATTTCAGTCTAGATATCCCAAAGAGTCTTGCATTCAATATATCCAAATATCAATATAATTTCCATTTAAATCAATCATGTTTAAAACTATTTCATATTGTGACATTTAAAAAGTTTGATGGATATAATTTCTGAGTAATTAGTAATTTCATTAATAATGATAATGATAATGTTTTAATAAAAGAAGTCAGTGTCACTCTTGGGTGCCAAAGACCCTTATGGTGCTGGGCTGAAAATTTATGTGCCCTTGTAAACATGGATGTTCCAAAAGGTGGCAATCAACTCTGATTGGTCAATGATTAATAAGAGAATGAATATTATGATGAGAAGTGGGCTCGTTCCAATGAGGGGCTGAAAGTGTGACACAATGCCATTCTTTGACAAAGGGACAATCTCTACATACATACCACCCTGATTTTGGGGAAATATAATAATAAAAATATCCCAACACACACCTGAGTAGAATACAATGGGCTTCCCCACCTTAGATTAAATTTCTTCTAAGATTAGTTGGGGTCTGACCAATATTGAGGAGTTTTAATTTAATGTCATTGTAAGTAATGCGCTTCACAAAACTGAACGTTGAAATGAAGACTATAGAAAAAGGGTGGGGAACTCTGGATCTCCCCAAATCACTGGTTATTAATAATCATTTCTCTCATTCTCAATTTCTGTTGAAGGCACCAGCATTGTTTTATTCTTCCATGTTTATAACTTTGGAATTACCCTTGACTCCTCACTTTCCCTCATACCATAATCTAATCATTTGACAAACATGACTGACTCTACTTTAACAGTACCATTAACATATGACCTTTCCTCTTTACTCATACTGCTACCATATTAGTTATGGACCTTATCACTTCTTGGCCAACTTATTCCAAAGGACTCATAATAGGCCTCCCTGGTTCAAGTCCTTTCCTACTCCTGTTCATCCTATACATTTCCACCAAAGTGACTTTCCTTAACATCAAATTTTACTTGATGACTCATCTACTCAATCAATGCCAGCAATTTTGTATTGCCTCTCAAACAAAAATTAAAAATAAACAAAACTCTTCTCCTTAGCTTTTATTTTTATTATTTTATTTTGAATGCAACCTCAAAAATATTTTCATAAAGATAGCAACACAGAAATGGAATTCTTTGTGAAACAATGAATTATCCTTCTATACTGTTTGTTTCTTTAAAAAATATATAATAGGGGGTAGCTAGGTGGTGTAGTGGATAGAGCACCAGCCCTGGAGTCATGAGTACCTGAGTTCAAATCCATCCTCAGACACTTACACTTACTAGCTGTGTGACCCTGGCAAGTCACTTAGTCACTTAACCTCAATTGCCTCGCTAAATATATATATATATATATATATATATATATATATATATATATATATATATATATATATATATATATATATAATCCTACACGTTACTCTCAGAACTGTTCTGTTTATCCAAGTTTCCTTCTGAACATTCTTCTCTTCAATTCTGTGCATTATTTTTAAGTGTTATAATGACACTTCTTTCTGATATCCCTTTTACTCACTCCTCTTCCCCAAACCCCCTTCCACAAATTAAAATTGAGGAAAAGACAGAAAACAATAGACAGGAAAAATATTGTAACAAATAAGCATATTTAAGCAAAATGAATACAGAGAGTGGCAATGACAAAAACTGTGCATCTTTTCCTGCACACAGTGTCCATCATTTTTCTTTTAGCACATAGGTAAAATGCTTCTTTCCAAGTTCTTTGTAATCATGGTTAGTGTTTTAAATTGGTTAGAGTTCATATATTTTTCAAAGTTGTTTTTTTTTCCTTAACTCTATCCTTGCCCATGTAAAAATTTTTCTCATTTTTCTCATTTCATTCATTGTAGTACTCAGTAGCCCATATTGTCTGAAATTAACTCTTTTGTCATTTTTAAGGTGCAATAATATTACTATAAATCATTTTGTGCTTTCACTCAATAAATCACCAAAGATTCTAGTTTTTAACTGTTCTTCTTCTCTCCTTTCCACTTCAGGATCAGGAAGTTTATTTTGCTTATAGCTCAATATTTCAAACTAAAAATATTTCTCAGTATTTCTTCTCTCTCTCTTAACCATCCTCCTCATTCCCACTTGTTCTTTGTTGAGTTTGACTTAATTCCATTTGAAACTGTTTCAGATAAAAATGAACACTCTTTCATGTTCACATATCCTTCTTCTCAACACCTAAATTATGAGCAAGTAATTTCCAATTCCTTTGTCCTCCTTTCTACACAATTGTATTTTGACATTCTATTTTCCTCCCCCTCTTCAAATACTTAGAATAAGATCAAATAACCTCTAGGACCTACCTTTTTTCTTGTTTAATATCTTTAGTACTCTGAAAAATATTATGGTTCTGAAGGGAAACTTATTTTTTCACCCTCTATTTGAATGTTAGTACTACATCACAATTTAATGTATGGATTGTGATTATTATTGTTGTTGAGTGATTTCAGTTGTGTTTGAATCTTCATGACCCTATTTGGTGTTTTCTTGGCAAAGATAGTGGAGTAGTTTGCCATATCCTTTGCCATTTCATTTTGCTGATGAGGAAATTGACATGAAAAAAGTGAAATAACTTTCCCAGGGTCACATACATAGCAAATGTCTGAGCCCAGATTTGAACTCAGGTGTTTCTGACTCCAGGATTCTGCACTATTTAGCTCCCCACCTGGAACATAGTAGATGCTTTAAAAATGCTTGTGTCTGATTGACATAACTCCTTATAATTGCTCAAATAAATTTACCTTTCTAAATTACTCTGAGTTTTTGTGTTTGTATTTAAAAGTTGCTACTCAGTTCTGGTCTTTTAATAATAAAGGCCTGAATATTCTATTCCATTAAAATTATCTCTTTCTTTCTCTTAAGCTCTTTCTCAGTTTGTTTCTCTCTGTATGTGTCTCTCTATCTCTACCCCACACTGTAGCAGTCCACCACTCCCTTGGGACTTTAAAGTTCAAAACCGTGGATGTTTGGGTTTTAGAATTCTTTTTGGCATCTTAGGGCATAATCTTAATGGCCTTAGTTCCCATGTGCCTAATCAGTCTTGGTTGGAGCTCTGTGGCCTAGCTTTGATATATGTTGCTACTTCTTCATTGGGCTTTCTAATCAACCTATGTCTTTCTCCAGAGAGATATGTGACATTTTATGTCTCATTTCTGTGACTTTGAACCTAGCCATCCCACATTCTTGAAAAAAACATTTCCTCCTTACACTTACATCTTAGATTTCTACTATTATTTTAAGATGCAGCTCAAGCATAATCACAGTAGATTAATTCATTCGATGCAACCTTTGGTGATCCTTCGAACTGTTATTGCCCACCTTCCCAAAATAAATTGTATTTTACTATTTTGAACATATTTATATTCATTCTCTTTTTCTGTCATTTGCATATCTATGACATCCAGGGCCATCTCCAGTAGTCCTCATGTATATCTTGCCAATGAATCCAGATGGTTCCATAGGAGAGAATGAAGCTGGTGACTCTGCAAAACCTTTCCTCACTTAAATCCAATTCACTTCAAGTAATGACATCACCTCCCCAATGTCATCAACATCTTTGAGAATGAAAGACAAAACACAACACCATTTATTTATGTATGTATATATGTATATGTGTATATATGTATGTGTGTATATATATACATATATTTATATATATATATATATATATATATATATAGAGAGAGAGAGAGAGAGAGAGAGAGAGAGAGAGAGAGTTTATGTATGCACTTTTTGTATTCCACTCCAGATTCCCAGATCCTTTTGAACATGGATTATTTTATTCTTTATACATTTATCCCTACCATCTAGTACAGTGCCTGGCACATAGTTGTTGTCCTCATTTTCAAAGAGGCTTAATGGCATCATGAGGTGATTGATGTCTTTACTAGTGCATGAATTGAATTTAAGTGAGGCAGTGTTGAACAAAATTGTCAGTCTCTTTGTCTTCCTGAGTCATCAAAGTTCAGTTGCAAGGTATAAGTCAGGAAGATTAGTGATGGATGACCCCAAAAGCAGTAGATGAACTGGCACATAGTAGGCATTTAATAAATGGTTGTTGCTTGACTGTATAACATGATCAATAATCAATCATTCAATGATAATTTTGAAATAACCTATTATGTGTGAGAAAATGTGATATACCCTAGGGATACAAAGACAGAAAGAAGATAGCCCTAGCTTTCAAGGAACTTACATTCTAGAAGATAAGTTGACATGCACATAGCTATGTACAGGACACACACATATATGTATGTGTAAATATATGTGTATATATTTGCATATACATGTGTGCATACAACATAGGTATATGTAAACACATGTGTGTGAGATTTCGGCAAACAGGTCACAAGAAGTTTCAGTGTATCAGGAAAAGTTTGAAGAAGGTGAGACATGAGCTGAATCTTGAAAGAGAAGAATTATAAGAGGCAGAAATAAGAAAGGAGATCATTCAATTATGTATCTGCTGTTGTATAGGGTTGCAACTCCATGGAACAAGATGCCCCTCCTAGGATAAATTCATAATTTCTAATATCTTCATCAGGTTGCTAATTCCATCCTCGATTGATATTGAGTTTTTCAAAGGAGAGAAAACAGTATGGCATAGGGTTTTGAGTTCATGACAAAGGAAGATTGGTTAATGGAACTGTGTATTCTTATCTTGGAGGAGAAAAAATGCAAGTGAGAAGGAACCTGATAGTTATTTACCTAGTATTTGAAGAACTATAACTTGGAGAAGCTATTATATCTAGTCCATTAGGGCCTCACTTGGAAAGTGGGGAGGTTTCAGAGAAGAACTTGAGTTGTGAAGAGGTTCTATTAGGATTAACGTTAGAAATGAAATATCTTACTAACGATTTGAAATTGTCCAAAATTGCAATGCATTGTCTCAAGAAATATTAGTCCATCTGTCTGTGTCTGGAAGTATAAATGGAGAGACAGGAGGACAATTTGTCAGTTTTGTTGTAATGGAAATTTCTTTGAGATGTGTTGGATTAGTTAACTCCTCAGATAAGTTCTGACTCTCAAATACTTCAAATCTGTCTTTCAGTGAATAGATGTGAGAAAGACATTGAAAAAGTTATCAAGGCTAATTCTGAGCTTGTAAATTGTGAAGAACAGATGAATAGTTGTTCCCATAACAGAAACAGAAAAGTTGGAAGAAAGGAGGATTTTGGAAAAATTGATAGAAAGTTAGTTATATTTTGGGCAAGTTGATTTGAGATGTCTATGGGTCATTCAGTTTGAAATAACTTAGTAGATAGTTGGAGATGCAAGAGTGGAAGAAGAAAAGAAGGAAAAAAGAATTTATTAAATAGTGAAGATGTGCTGGGCACTGTGCTAATTGATTTACAAATATCACCTCATTTAATCCTCACAACTACCCTGGGACATATGGACTATATTTATCCAGTTTTACAATTGAGGAAACTAGACAGATGAATATTAAGTGACTTGCTCAGTATCACACAGTAAGTGTCTAGGGTTGCCTTTGAACTCAAATCTTCATTACTTTAGGCTCAAGGATAGCTGATTTTAGCAGAATTATGCAAAATCCTTTGCTGTTTAAATAATTTCTAACACTATAGCTTAGATGACATTTTTAGATTTATATGATTTGGAGCTGTTAGGGAACACATAAGGTCTTAGAACTGGGAGAAGTCTCAATTATCCTTGTTCAAACCCCTCAATTTGCGGAAGAAGAAACTAAGGACCCCAAATGTTAAAAGACTAATCCAAGGTCATAGGTAGAAAATTTCAGTTACTATTTATGTCTGTGTTATAAGGAATGATCAGCAAGATGATTTCAGGAAAAAATAACAACAACAACCTGGAAAGACTGGCATGAACTGATGCAGAGTGAAGTGAGCAGAAACAGGAGAACATGTGTAGAATAAAAGCATGATGATTAACCATGAATGACTTAACAATTCTTAGCAATACAATGAGCCAAGAAAATTCCAAAGGAGAAATGAAAAATGTTATCCATCTCCAGAGAAAAGGACTTATGGAGGCAGAATTGAAGAATAAGATTGAATACTATTTTTGACTTTACTTTTTTCATGTTTTTTTTTTCTTTTGCAGGGTGGAGGGTGTTTTCAATCACAACATGGGTAATATGAAAATGTGTTTTTCATAAGTGCACATGTATACCCTATAAACAATTGCTTACCATCTCAGGGAGGAGTAGGGGGAGGGAAAATATTTGGAATTCAAAATCTAAAAAAAAGTTAAAATGGTTTATTAAAAAAAAGAAGTAGCTTATAGCTGATCAGTGACATAAAGAGGAAGAAAAAAACTATGAAAAGTGAGGGTTGGAGAGGCTTATCTCTTCTGGGATTTCCCACTCTATTTGTTTTTGCTGTTGCTTGATTATTTCAGTCATCTCTGTCTCTTCCTGAGTCCATTTGGGTCTTGTTTTGTCAATGATACTGCATATTTTTGGCCTTTTCTTATTTCATCTGCTTTTATATGTGAGGAACTTAGGCAAACACTGTCAAGCCTGTTTAAAGTGACTTTCCCAGCGTTACACAGATAGTAAGTGTTTCAGACCAGATTTGAACTCAGAAAGAAGAGTCTTCCTGACTTCAGGCACAGTGCTCTATCCACTGTGTGATGCAGATGCCCATAGAGCCCCTCTTAGGGAACATAAAAGCAACAGGAATTCTCCCTAGAGCACATCCACCCTGTCCTCCTCCAATGCTACAAAAAATAATCCAAACCAGCCAGGATACTTAAGAGTAGAGGGAAACAGGGAAGGTGACCAGTTTGTTTGATTGCTAGTTGAAAGAAAAACACATTTCTTAATCATGATGGAAGGATGGAGAGAGACAAGACCGAGCCAAAGAAACAGAGACAAAAAGAACGATACAGAGAAAGAGAAGGAAGGAAGGTAGGAAGGCAAGAATACGGCAAGACAGCAAGGCAGGAAGGGAGTATAATGAGCCTCCACTGTTTATACAGACCCCATAAGCTTGCTTGGGTGACACAAACTCTATAAATAAAGAGATTTAGAAGGAATTGTGGTGGGTCAGTGGCAATGGCAAAGTAACCTCTTGAAGCAAATAAGACCAATAGCATTTGTTTAATGCAAAAGAAAGGACAAAGGTAAATTCACAAGGAAACACAGTTAACTAGGATGTTTATTGAAAGAAAATTGGAGGGGGCAGCTAGATGGAACAGTGGTTAAAGCACCGGCCCTGAATTCAGGAGTACTGAGTTCAAATCTGGCCTCAGACACTTGACACTTACTAGCTGTGTGACCCTGGGCAAGTCACTTGACCTCCATTGCCAAAATAAAAAGAAAGAAAATTGGAATAAATTATATATTATAATATAATATATATTTATATTTATGTATATACATATATGTGTATATGTATGTACATAATAGAAATCTGTGTTTATTTCTTATTTTAAAGTTTAGAATCATAATAAAAAAGCAAAGTAAAAAGTTCTCTGGTCTATCAGCAACTAGAGGGAGAATGGGAATCAAAGAGTTGGGGTTTTTGTATTTTTTTTTAAAGAGAGAAATTAAGGTGGAAGTATTGATCTAATGGAGCACATAGATCTCACTGAAGGGCATGTCTATGGTGGAGGAATAATAATCTCTAAAGGGAGATGGGGATTTTATAATGATATTAATCTACAAGAAGTTGATGCATATGGAGAACACTTGTTGGGAGAGTTTTACCTCCATGGATGACATGTTATCACAGGAAAAGAGAAATCAGTGGTCTAGTGCAAGCAGTCTGTAGGAAGGTGAGAGAACATGTGCCCGGAAGAGACCTTTAATGCTCAAAAGGATTTCAGAGAGTAGAATTGTATCATAGAATTTGGACCTTATATCCTGAAGTAATGCTTCTATCCTCACTAATTCCTGCATGAATGGATAATTCTAAGAGTAAAGCATAACAGAAAAAGGCGACGAAAGGGTGAGATCTGTGAAGGCATTGATCTACAAATTAATTAGAAGGAAGAGCTCAAAGTTGGCATGGTTTAAGCTTTAATTCAAGGGGAACACAAAAAAACTAAAGAAGGAATAGCGAAACATTTCCCCATTTTTAGCTCACTGATGCTAGAAGTAAAATGACTTGCCCACACAACTAGTTAGTGGCAGAGCAAGGCTTAGGATCCAATTTCTGGTGCAAGATTATTCTTACTACACCAACAAGACATTGAAACTGCTCAAACAAAAGTTTGATCACTCATCAGATACTACAGAGGCAACTTCTATATGGAGTGCAAGCTTGGATTGTAATAGATTTCAAAGTAAAATTGTTTATTGAAGTATGTAACTCATCAAATTGTACAACTACATTTTTGGTTTATTTTCCCTTTTCAAAAGATTTGCAAGGGCAGCTAGGTGGCACAGCGGATAAAGCACCAGCCCTGGATTCAGGAGGACCTGAGTTCAAATCCGGCCACAGATTACCAGCTGTGTCACCCTGGGCAAGTCACTTAAACCCCATTTCCCTGTCCCCAAATAAAGATTTGCAACTTTAATTTCATATACAAAAGAACAGAAGCACATAAGGCTGCAAAATAACTAAGAAGGCGGATGATGATGTTGAAAATAGCCTGAAAGAGTATGGGATATTTTATCTATATGACCTTTGAAGTTCTTCCCATCTTTAATGCTCTTTGACTATTTTCTTAGTTATGCCATCTAACCACAGAAGTATATGTAATTAGTCAATACCTGTCGAGTATTTCTGTCATTCAAGTTCCCATTTCAGGTTCTGTGTGCTATAAAGAGAGAGCTTATAGTAAACTATTGGAGGGGAAAAATCTATATGCAAATAAATAGAACATAAAGAAGGATGACAAACAGTTCCCTAGAAAAATGCTAGTCCCATCCCCCCAAAGGAAATCACATACGTGCATTTGTTCATGACTTATTGCAGAAGTGTTTATCCTTCTCTACTTTCACACCAAAGAGTCTATGAAGGTGGAAACAGAAATAGCATCTTTAATTCAGTCTGCATTTCATTCTTATTATAACTTGTGAGTCAATCTATTTCTAGGAAAGTAGAAAAAAATATGTTATGGAAAGAACACTTTTTAGAGTCAGGAGACCCAGGTTCAAATTGCTTCAAAAGGATTGCTGGCTGTGTGACCCTGGAGAAGTTGTTTCCCCTTCCATACCTCAATTTCCTTATTTAAAAAAAATTCTGTACATTTTGTTCTTTCCTCTTTATCACATCCATGCCAAGGTAGAATAATCAATAGCTAATGATATAAGATAATCACCTACACCAAACCCTGGAAAGAGAAAGGTTTTAGGCATGAGAGCTAATAGGAGAATAATGAATCACAGTTATAACTCCAGAAAAATAGTTCATGCAGCCTGTACCTGAAAAAGAATCCTCTCTATAGTTTCATCCAAAAGTGGTACTGCAATCACTGATAGTCTTCTAGTAAAACGGGACTAAGTACTTCCAAAGGCAACCCATTGCACTTTGGAACATCTCATTTTTCTAAGAATTTCCATATTCTATATGAGATTTAACTTTCTCAAACCATCCAACTCTCCCTCACTCCTGCCATTGATCATAGTTCTGGTTATTAATAACCTACCATGTGCTAAATATTGTGGATACCATGTGCTAAATATTGTGGATACAAAGATAGAAATGAGAAAAAAAAGATTCCTGACTTCAACACCATAATATAAGTATTAGAGTATGCAAAAATAAATACATATATATATATATATATATATATATATATATATATATATACACACACACACACACACTACTTGGAGAAAAACAGCTATATGATAAAGAAATGCATCATGTAAAAGTATGAGATGATGTTGAACTGGGCTTTCAAAAAAAACTAGAAATTTTAAGAGCTAGAGATGAGGAAGGAGTATGTTCTAGGCATGGGGGGAAAGCCTGGGCAAAGGCAAGGAGAAAGAAGATGGAAGATCAAGTGTGAGGATCAACCAATCCAGTTTGGCTGAACCACAGAGTGTGTTACAGGACATAATATACAACAAGGTTGGATGGGGAAGCCAAAACCAGGTTTTGAAGTGCTCTAGATGACAAGCAAAATTTTGTATTTGGTGCTAAAGGTAATAGGTAACTTATGAAATTTATTGAACAGAGGAATAACATAGTCAGACTTGTGCCTTGAGAAAAACCAGCCTGGCAGCTGGGTGGAGAATGGATTGCAGAAGATAGACATTGAGGCAAGAGTACAATTAGGAATCTACTGCAATAGTTTAGGTGAAAGGTGATGAAGGCATAAATTAAAGTTGTATTGGATAGAGAAGGGGAGAAGAGGAGGATGCAAAATGTCTTGCAGATAGGATCAACATTATGTATTTCTTGTTACAGAAAGAATCAATAAGACTTGAGCCTTGTTTCTTTCCTCTTCTTTATCACATTCATCTTCTACAAAGCACAGACACAACCATGTCAGTCTTCTGGTAAAAAAAAAAAAACAAAAACCCAATGTGTCTTTGGATCCCTCTAGGATAAAGCACAAGTTGCTGACCTAGACTTTAAAGTCTTTTGTGATTTGGCTCTATCCTATCCTTCTTTACTTACTTTACATATTCTGTATTCTAGCCAACCTGGTCTTCTTGCTATTCACCAGAATTGGCACTCTGTCATACTCCTCCATTCCTGTGCAAAAAAAAAAAAAAGAAAAGAAAAGAAAGAAAGAAAGAAAGAAAGAAAGGAAGGAAGGAAGGAAGGAAGGAAGGAAGGAAGGAAGGAAGGAAGGAAGGAAGGAAGGAAGGAAGGAAGGAAGGAAGGAAGGAAGGAAGAAAGAAAGAAAAAAGAAAAAGAAAAGAAATGCAATCTATGCTTAGAAGTTACAACCTGATCATAACTTCTTTGTATCTTCAGCTACTTTTGAGGTTCCTCTCATACTATATCCTGAGGAAAGTTTCTTGATACATCTAGCTGTTGGTTAATTTATATTATATTCCAATTTTTATGTACAAAGTCAGGTCACTGGATAAAATAGAGTGTGAGAGATCAGCATATTTTAAACTTGATCAACTTCTGGGTAGTGTACTCAACCAGACTGCTGGAGAGGGTGCCATCCCCTTTAGGCTAATCCCATCACTTGAGGACTAATTCCATTGCCTATAGGCTAACACCATCACCTGCAGACTAATACCAGTCACCTGCAGACTAATCCCATCGCCTGCAGATTAATCTCATGCCTGAGGAGGACTCCCATCACCTAAAAACTAATCTCATCCACCATTGATGCTGTAATTGGGAGGAGCTGATAGGGCTCATACCACCTCACTAAAACAGGATTGATTTATCCTTATGTATGAACTGTCTTTACTATTGTCTGTAAAAGCAGGCTGGAGTTTTGATACGTGGCATCCTGACTCCAACTGCTTGCTGCCTTGGGATGCCAATAACCTCCTTTTTGTTTTATTTCCTGAGTTTTCCTTGAATTGACCCAGGTGAGAAGTGAAACAGGATTTTACTTTGAACACTTTTAATATTGTTTAGTCCCTACCTCCCCATCTCACATTGTATAATAGAATGTGAAATACTTTGGGGGTAAAGACTTTGTGTTGACTTTTCTATTCTCAGTGCCTAGCATTTTGTTTAAGGCAAAGAGGGTTGAGTGACTTGCGCAGGGTCACACAGCTAGCAAATGTCTGATGTGGGATTTGAACTCAGATCCTCCCAATTTCAGGGCCAGTGATCAATCCACTGTGTCACCTATCTGCCCTTATCTTCTGAATCATGTCTTTGTGGATTTCCTCACTTGTTACCATTCCACTTTCCTCCCACAACATCATTTTTTAGTTGCTTTGTGTAAATTTTTCATTCACTTTATCTGCATATATGTTTCTTCCTCCAGTTATACATGTTTTCCTTGAGGGCAGGGATTATTTCACTTTTATCTTTACAATGCTACCACCTAACATAGGGTCTATCACATAATTTTTTTTTAAATTGAAGGCAATCAGTATGGGTTGGGCTAACTGACCTCCAGGGTCCTTTTCAGATCTTAAGAGTCTGGTATTCTATGACTTTAAGTGCTTGGCATCCCTTATTCTTCTAGGGTTACTTTAGTCCTTGAAAGAATCTGGCTCTATAATTCATTTCCTGATTTTTTTTTTATGTGAAAACATTGCTAAGTCAGAATTCTTTTCTACACAAAATTTATAGCCACCTCCAGTATATTAGCTTGTACTCAGCTGCTTCTAGTTTTATCTATCATAACCATCCATCATTCAGCTAAAGTAAATCACCCAATTTTCTTAATTTTATTAAGCTAAATAATGTTGGGGCAACCCTGTTTTCCTACCTTGTCCCATGATTAATAATAATAATAATAATAATAATAATGTATCTCTGAATTTGGAATTTTGACAAGTTTTTTTTTTTTAATGGAGTATATTATCTGTAGTTTCCAGTATAGCCTATCATTTCCACATATGTTTCTATGCTGATATGTCACACTAAGGGAACTCAGTGCAAGTCAGAGAATTTGTATCTCTGTATCCCTGATACCTTCTATCATTTGGCACGGCTGAGCAACTTGACATAAAATATAACACTTTGATGCATCAGGTGGAAAATTTAAACATTGCTTTTTCCAAAGGAAGAATAGATTCTTTATGTTTTAAACTACACTATTTTCAACAACAAGAAGAACACCAAAAAGTTATGATACGGTATTGATTCTCGCAGGGAGCTGAGTTAGCAAAATGTCTATCCTGCTCAAGGGTGGTTTACTCTCCTTTCTTTTTTGACACAATAGGCAGTTCTAACCAACATGGTTCATGGCAGACAAAAATTATTTTAAAATCACTGAACACAGCACTTGGTGAAACATTCAATTAAATAACTCCAAAGTCAGAAAATGTTGTCAGACATAAAATCACTTTTTTTTGGTCTTTTACTTTTCCTTACTGAAACTCAAGCAGCAACAGATAGATATAATAGGAAACAATCCCATATAGGAGTTTGTTAAACTAGGTTTAGGTCTGAACTCTTCACCTTTCTATTCTCATCACCTCAACTTAGTCATGTGCTTTGGACAGTAGGGTTAACATTTAAAGGGTGGGGGGTCATTTTTTCAAAAAAGATGAAACTGAGGTCTATATAAGGAGATGTGATTCATTGAACTTTATACTGTTAGGAAGCAGGAGGGATGAGATTTGAAAGGAAGTCCTCAGACCTCAAATTAGAAAGGATTTCCTCTGTATGTCTGTTTCTTTACCTGTACAGTCAGAAAGAATGCTTTATTACTAAGGTATTTTTCAGCACTTTCATTTTATACTGTGATGTTCTTTGTAGTATTTGAAGCTGAAAAATCATCTTTGTTAATTTAAATACAGCCTTACACTTACCCAATTGGGTGACCCTGGGCAAGTCACTTGATCCTGTTTGCCTCAGTTTCCTTATCTGTAAAATGAGCTGGAGAAGGAAATGGGAACTTGCTCCAGTATCTTTGCCAAGAAAACCCCAAATAGGGTCACAAATATCAGATACGACTTGAAATGACTGTAAAAATTTAGAGCTGTGAGCGTCCTAAGAGTTATGCTTTTTTTTTGGGGGGGGCAATGGGGGTTAAGTGACTTGCCCAGGGTCACACAGCTAGTAAGTGTCAAGTGTCTGAGGCTGGCTTTGAACTCAGGTACTCCTTAATCCAGGGCCAGTGCTTTAACCACTGCACCATCTTGCTGCCCCCAAGAGTTATGCTTTTTGAATGAAGTGTACTGATGTTGGCTGATTTTTCACTAAAAAAAAAATGCATTCCTGTACTTTTCTTAATATGATCTGTGCAAATAGTTTTATCAATTTAAAAATTCAAATAAAATTGATAATTCAGTACAAATTTAATAACAATATATAAGTAAATCTTAACTATATAATAAAAATAATGTGACCAATTTGCTGTCATTGAATCATAAGACCATCAGTTTTAATGTGAAAGGGAAGTTTGAGGCCACCTAGTTTAACTCCTTCACTTTATAGTTAAGGAAACTGAGGCCCATACAGGTAAAATTACATATCCAAAGTCTGAGAGGTAGTAGATGGAAAAGCTACAATTTGATCCCAGGACATCAGAATCCATATCCAGTTCTTTCTTTACTGCATCATGACATATACTTTGTAAGCCTCATGACTAGATTTTCTACATGTTTAGGAAAAAGTGTCAGGGAAAATGGCACTTTTACCCTGTGCCCCATTTCAAGGTTCAAGACAGGTTCAAGTAGGACTTCTGCTGGCCACCTAGAAACCTTGCTCAGTTTAACTCAGAATCTAATCACCTAGGAACTGCTGTTAACCCAAGTGCAGAGGGGCAGCTAGGTGGTGGGGGTAGATAAAGCACCGGCCCTGGATTCAGGAGGACCTGAGTTCAAATCTGGTCTCAGACACCTGACCCTCATTGCCCTGCAAAAAAAGGAGAGAGGAAGAAGAAGAAGGAGAAGGAGAAGGAGAAGGAGAAGGAGAAGGAGAAGGAGAAGGAGAAGGAGAAGAAGAAGAAGAAGAAGAAGAAGAAGAAGAAGAAGAAGAAGAAGAAGAAGAAGAAGAAGAAGAAGAAGAAGAAGAAGAAGAAGAAGAAGAAGAAGAAGAAGAAGACCCAAGTGCAAAACAGAAAGGATGGTCTCTGGAACCATGTACTTTAGGGTAGGACTTGTATCATATTATATCCCTACTAGAAATATTCACCCTCTCCTCCCAGCTGAATATCACCCACAGAGATCAGGGGTCATCTGATGAACTAGGAAAGTAGAGAAAAGTTATGCAATCTATTTCCCCATTTATCCTTTGATCATTAGCAAGTTCATGTAATAACTGTAATTCCCAATGACAAATCCTTGTCTACTACCTTCTACTAGTTATAATATATTCTTTGTGTTAGTGTTGATATTACTGATTTTAACTTGAAATTAACTTTCTTTTAAAAAAGAGTTGTATTTGTGTGACATTTATGTAGGAAAATAGCCAAAAATGTTTTTTTCTTCTGAGAGGGTATCATTCTTCATCAAAGATTCTGAAAAACTATGTCTTAAAAATAATTTAATTGCCTAGAGAGGTTTAGAATAGCTTTTCCAAAGTAATGTAGCTAATTGAGTTGTAGAGGCCCAAGTCAGAAAATAGTACTTTTATTGTACATGACACTACCTCTTACTAACCTAAAATGTCCCTTCATCCATGTGATCACTGACATTCATTCATCATTCTAAGTTGAAAGGCTTCTCTAAGCTGATGTTTGAAATAATTATGAGTATCTACATATATTTATTTGTAGTTCCCATCTCTGCACTCTTCACAGAAAAATGGGACTATCATTTTATTCCCATGAGAAAAGAAGACTTCATGTATAAGGGGAAAATATAGTGTTAACAAATTCACA
Source organism: Dromiciops gliroides (assembly GCF_019393635.1). Lineage (NCBI taxonomy): Eukaryota > Metazoa > Chordata > Mammalia > Microbiotheria > Microbiotheriidae > Dromiciops > Dromiciops gliroides. The sequence goes on along the minus strand of NC_057862.1, from coordinate 631,818,678 downwards.
GGTTTCAGAAAGTGAAGTTCAGGCAAAAGTCTGTTTCATTCAGGCAGAAGCAAGACTTTGTTTCAGAGAAGCTGCTTTGAAAATGAGAACTAGAATCAATGTGACAGAGGAATGTTGGGATACAGTGAGACTGCACAGGTAATTTGTAATAATAAGCAGCCCCAGATGAAGGTGAAACATCCATTGACATGGACTTTCCCGAATGAGCAGGTGGAAAACATGATTGACTATTATAGTAACTTGTCAAGGTAGATTAATGTTGGTTATTACCTGGGAGTCAAACGGAAATCCGGGCACGAACCAAAAGATTAGAAACAAGACAGAATGCCTCCATAACATACTAGACAAGGGAAATATTGGGAAATAGATCCAAGTATGATATTAGGGAATAGGTAAAGAGCTTTGTATGGGAAAATAGAATACAAAAAAATATATATAGTAGACCATGGAGTGGAGTAGAAAGGTAGTTTAGAGTCAGAAATGACCATACTCTAAATTCTAGCTCTGAAAATAGCTGTGTGAGCTCTCTGAACTTCAGTTTTCTTTTCTCTAAGGTAAGGGTATTATCATTTGAATAACCTTCAGTCTACTTCTAATAGCCCTGTTAGGGTAAAAAAATAAGTGCTGTGGGAAGCTTAAATCTATGTGAATGTTGCTGAGTTAACTTTGAACAGCATAAATAAACATCCTGTTTCTTTCCCCCAGAAAATTCACAAGATGTAAGAGTTAAAGTGTTTTCTGATTTTTGAATTTGTACAACTAATGGGATAATTTAGAAGACAGTGAAGGTATATGAGAATTAATAATGTGAATAAAGAAATATTGTTGCTGAAGTTTTCACATGGATCAGATTGACTTTATCCTAGGGATGTAGCAATGATTATAGGAAGAAACCTCCAAATAGAATCACATGCATAAAAAATAAAGTGATGACTAACATTTATGTAACATTTTAACATTTGCAAAAATTTTGCCCTCACGACAACCCTGGGACCTTTGGGCTATTATGCCATTTTACATATGAACAAACTAATTCAGATAGTGCTTAAGGAATTTTCCTAGATCACATAGCAAGTGATGGAGGCTGGATTTGAATTCAGGTCTTCTTGAATCTGGGCAGAGCACTCTATCCATTTTGCGAACTATGAAGTATAAAATAAAAATTTAATATATAATACTACATATTTTTATTTATGAAATAGTGTTATAATAAAAGAAAATGTCTTTTCTCAATTTGGAAAAATATCAATCTATAAATAAGAACTAGAATTATATATCATGGAGAAACATTAGATGCTATCACAGTAAGATTAGTTGTAATGCAAGGTGTGATGTATAAAATCTATATTGTGAGGGGCGGCTAGGTGGCGCAGTGGATAAAGCACCGGCCCTAGAGTCAGGAGTACCTGAGTTCAAATCCGGCCTCAGACACTTCACACTAACTAGCTGTGTGACTCTGGGCAGGTCACTTAACCCCAATTGCCTCGCTAAAAAAAAAAAAATAGTATAGATGCATATACAGATGTGTTTATGTTTATGTTTTTATACACCTATATGAATATACACATGTTTCTATATGCATGTGTGTATACATATACATATATATATGTGTGTACATATATATGTATATATGTATATATATGTGTATGTGTGTGTGTGTGTATATATATATATATATATATATATATATATATATATATATATATATATATATATATATATATACACACTATGATGTTAAAGTAGGCTGATGTTCTGGATCTGTGATTTCTCCATTGTAGGGGAACCATTTCTGTAAAGATAGCAATATATATATTTTTTTAAATTGATATATTTAGGGTATCCTAGAATTAATTCAAAGATTAACTGACAGTTTTCTGGTCACATTACTAATAAATATATCAAAGATCAAATTGAAAAATATTTTCTTAAATCCTTTCTAAGTATGAGTGCTTCCAGGTCATCATACATAATACACACATCTATATATGTATATATATGTGTGTGTGTGTGTGTATGATCTATACATATGTAAATATATACATACAATGCATATATACACATACACAAAGATATGCATATATATATATAGATAGATATACAGATACATGCATACATATACCAAACACGCACACATATATTATATATATATATATATATAAAATGTATGTAGTTGTTGCATGTTGTCTCGTTCATTAGACAAGTAATTCCTTGTCAACAGAGAAGGTCTATTCAGTGATATGATTTAAATTCAGTTATTAAGCTTCTATTTTGTTGCAGGTATGGTGCTCAGCAGTGGCAATACAAAGAAAGGCAAAAGTTAGTCTCTTCCCTTCAGGATCTCACAGTCTAATGGAGAAAAACAATATGCTACAAATGAAGTATGAACAGGCTATGAGTAGGATAAATTGTATGTGATCAAGAGAGACAGGAAGCGGTAGAGCCAAGATGGTGCAGGAAAGGCAGTGACTTTGATGAGCTCTCCCCAAGACCCCATCAAATGCCTTCACATAATGCCATAAGACAATTCTTGAAGCAGGAGAACCCACAAAAAATAAGGGTGAAATAATTTAACAGCCAAAGGCAACTTAGAAGGTCAGCAGGAAAGGTCTGTTGCACCCGGGTGATAGTGGAACACAGTCTAGCACAGGTCGTGTCAGATCAGATCCCAGTCCCAGTTCAAGCTACAGGAGCCTGAATTCCATAAGCGGTAGAACTCAGCCCACAGACAGTAAGGGGGTCAAAAACTTGACCAGAAGGAGGATATAGGGGTCTCTTTGCCAGTACCAGGGCAGGATTCTGTTGTTTTTCACATGCTCTGATCCAGGTCAGTCTTTGGTGGTGGTCCCAGGTGGGGGAGGAGCACAAGCACACAAGAGCTTGCAGCCATGTTGGAGCAGTTCTCTGTGCATAGTTCCAGAGTAGAAAAGCAGGACTGTGGTTGCTTGCAGACCAGAGCACAGGCCAGAAGAGTAGTAAACATACCTCTCCTTAAATCAAAACACCTTGTAAGAATGAAGGACTTACAAGTACCTAGACATATCTCTGAAAACAGCTGTTCATACCCCCTAAATAGTGTGCCCTCCACACTGGAAGCAGTGTTCCACTTTAATAAAGAGTTAAAACTGAAGGAAAAGGCTGGGGAAATGAGCAAACCAAAAAAAAAAAAAAAACAAAAACAAACCACCACCACCACCAACAACAACAACAACATACTGACCCTAGAAAGTTTCTATGGTGACAAGGAGGATCAAAATATACCCTTGGGGGGGGCAGCTAGGTGGTGCAGTGGATAAAGCATGGGCCCTGGATTCAGGAGGACCCAAGTTCAAATCCAGTCTCAAACACTTGACACTTACTAGCTGTGTGTCCCTGGGCAGGTCACTTAACCCTCATTGCCTCACCAAAACAAACAAACAAAAAAAAAAAAAAAGGAAAGAAAATGCACCCTCAGAAGAAGAAAACAAAGTCAAAGCTCCTACATCCAAAGTTTCCAAGAAAAATATTAATTGGTCTCAAGCCATAGAAGTGCTCAAAAAAGACTTTGAAATTAAAGTAAGAAAGATAGAGGAAAAAATGGAAAGAGAAATGAGATGGATGCAAGAAAATTATGAAAAAAATGTAAAGGAGACACACACACACACACAAATACTGAAGAAAATAACACCTTAAAAACAAAACAAAACAAAACAAAAACAGAAACAAAAAAACAAAAAAAAAACATAGACTCAGCCAAATAGTAAAAGAGGTACAAAAAGCCAAGGAGGAAAAGAATACCTTGAAAAGTCAAGTTGGCCAAATGGAAAAGGAGGTACAAAAGTTCTCTGAAGAAAATAATTCCTTAAAAATCAAGATTGAGCATATGGAAGCTAATGACTTTATAAGAAATCATGAAACAATAAAGCAAAACCAGAAGAATGGGGGGAAAAAGGTAATGTGAAATATCACATTGGATAAAACAACTGACTTGGAAAATAGATCCAGGAGAGATAATTTGAAAATTATTGGACTTCCTGAAAGCCATGGACAAAGAAAGAGCCTAGACATCATCTTCCAAGAAATTATCAGGCAAAATTGCCCTAATATTCTAGAACCTGAAGGTAAAAATAGAAATTGCAAGAATCCACTGATCACCTCCTAGAAAAGATCCCAAAATGAAAACTCCCAGGAATATTATAGCCAAATTCCAGAGCTCTCAGATCAAGGAGAAAAAATTGCAAGCAGCCAGAGGGAAGCAATTCAAGTATTTTGGAACCACAGTTAGGGTAACATAAAATCTAGCAGCTTCTCTCTTAAAGGATCAGAAGGTTTGGAATATGATTTTCCACAGGGCAAAGGAACTGGAATTACAACCAAGAATCACCTACCCAGCAAGGAGTAAAATGGGAATTCAATGAAAGAGAGAACTTTCAGGCATTCTTGATGAAAAGACTTGAGCTGAATAGAAAATTTGACCTTCAAATATAAGACCTCAGAGAAGCATAAAAAGGGGAATAGGAAAAAGAAACCATGAGGGATAGTAAAAGGTTAAACTTTTTATATTCCTACATGGGAAGATAATACTTGTAACTCATAAGAACTTTTTTTTCATTATTAGGGCAGTTGGATGGAGTATATTTAGACTGAGGGTAAAGGCATGAGTTGAATATGAAGGGATATCTTTAAAAAAATAAAATTGTGGGATGAGAGGAATGCACTGCGAGAAAGGGGAAGGGATGGGTGAAATGGGTTAAATTATCTCACCTAAAAGAAGCAAGTAAAAGCTTGTACAGTGGTGGGGAAGATCGGGAATGTACTGGGGATTAAGTGAACCGTATTCTCATCAGAATTGGCTCAAAGAGGGACTAACATACACATTCAATTGGGTATAGTAATCTATTTTACCCAGTAGGAAAGTAGGAGGGAAAGGGAATAAGAGGGAGGGAGTGATAGAAGGGAAAGCAGATTAGGGGAGGACTCAGAAGTAAAACATTTTTGAGGAGGGACAGGGTGAAAGAAGATAGAAAATAGAGTAAATGTCATGGGGAGGGAATAGGATGGAGGGAAATGCAGTAAACAATAATAATCCGAAAAAAAATTGAAGCAAGTTTGACATACCTCAGTTCTCAAACACATAGAAAATGCAGTCATATTTATTAAAATAAGAGCCATTCTCTAATTGATAAATGATAAAAAATATGAATTTTTCAAATAACATAATCAAAGCTACCTATAGCCTTCTGGGAAAAATGCTCTAATTCCCTATTGACTGGAGAGATGCAGGTCAAAACAATGCTAGGGTACTACCTCATACGTCTTGGATTGGATAATAGGACAGCAGAGGAAAATGACAAATATTGTAGGGGATATAGGGAATATGAGGCATTAATGCACTCCTGGTGAAGTTGTAAACCGATTTTAAAAATTTTAGAGCAATTTGGAACTATTGCCAAAGGGCTCTAAAACAATGTATATTCTTTGACTTGGTTAGATTCCAAAAAAAGATAAAAAACAAAAAGTTGAATTTGAAATTGAGGAGATGCCCATCAGTTAGGGAATGGCTGAACAAATTGTGGGATGAGATTATGATGCTACACTATTGCACTATAAGAAATGGTGAGCAGGATGTTATCAGAAAAACCTGGAAAGATTTACATGAGGTGATGTAAAGTGAAATGTACTCAATACAAAGTATCAACAATATTGTAAGATGATCATCTGTGAATGACTTAGCTATTTTGAGCTATACATTGATCCAAGGCAACTCTGGACTTATGAAAAATGCAATCCATCTCCAAATAACTGCTTGTGCCTGAATACAGATTGAAGCATATTTTTCTTTTATTTCCTTTTCCTTAAGTTTTTTTTTGTCTGATTTCTTTCACAACCTAACTAATGTGGAAATGTTTTGCATAACTACACATGTATAACATTGAATTGCTTAAATTCTTGAGGGAGAGGAAGGGGCAGGAGGGAGGAAGAGAATTTGGAACAGAAAATTCGAACAACGTTAAAGTTATTTTTGCATGTAATTTGGGGAAAAATAAAATACTAAATAAATTAAAAAAAACAAAGAGACAAGACATTAGAATTGAGAAAGCTTGGGGAAAGCTTAGTACAGTGTCTGGCACATAAAAGGTATTTATTAAATTATTGTTGACTCATTGACTTCTATTCACAAGACTATTCTTTTATGACTTTTAAGGAAAGAAAAAAGTTTTAAATAGGAAGGAAAATAATTTTTCCTTGAAGTTATAATTTTACTTCAAAAACTCTAAAGTCCAAACAATCTCCAGTAAAATATCAGGAAACAAAATAAGCCATAATAATCATTAGGATTCTATATATTTCCATCCAAATTGAGAAAGAAGAAAGTTAAAAGAAACATTCAATTCCAAATACCTATAAAATTTATAGCACATCTGCATATTGCTATATGAAGACATTTAAGCTAATATAAATAATTCTACAAAATATATATATACATATACATATATATGCATATATACATATACAGGTACATACACATATACATATATACATACATATATATGTATATACATACATACACACATATACATATACATACACACATATACATATACATACACACATACATACATACATATATATATATATATATATATATATTTGTGGGGCCAGGGGGTTAAGTGATTTGACCAGGGTCACACAGCTGGTAAATTTCAAGTGTTGGAGGTCAGATTTGAATCCAGGGCCGGTGCTTTATCCACTGTGCCACCTAGCTGCCCCTATGGAATATTATTTACAGAAATAAAGACAGAAAATTGGGGAAAGCTTCATTGTTCTTGGCTGACCCATAGCAAAATAATAAAAATGATAACAGAACACAATTAATTTATAGGTTTAAGACTATGAAAATTTAATCAACCATGGGTTAATTTGGAGAACTACCAAAAAAAGACAACACTTTCTTTTAAGGAATAATGCTTCAATATTTTCTAGAGGAATAATGGAAAAAAAAATACCAAAAGTGGCCAGACATTTTCAGATTTCAGACTAGATTACTTTCATTTCACAAAAGAAAACAAAGTAACAAAGATGGCAAAATGGAAATAGTCAATGTTTAGGCACTGTCTTTTGGGTTGGGCATTGACACAATCATTAAGGGAAAGCAATTTAGGTGAAGATAAGAAAGAAATTAAATTATCCAAACTCATTGACTCAGAAACAACAACTAGGCATGTATGTAACAAGGTGAGGTTAAAAAGAGAAAGATTTCACATTCACCAAAATATTTATAGCAGTACTTTTTTTTTAAATCACAGAGAAATTGGAAAAAAGGATGATTATTAATTCATGTAAAATATTGTATATGATTATATATATGTGTGTGCATATGTATATGCAGACACACACAGAAATATATATCATGCATATCGTTTAAACAAAATAGCTCTTTTCTACCTAAGGGCAACTAGGTGGTGCAGTGGATAGAATACAGGCTTGAAGTCAGTGAGTTGTCTTAGTGAGTTCAAATCTGGTCTCAGACAGTGTGGTAGTTGTGTGACTCTGGGCAAATCATTTAACCATGTTTGCTTCAGTTTTCTCAATTGTAAAATGAACTGGACAACAAAATGGCAACATACTTCAGTATTTTTGTCCAGAAAACCCCAAATGGGGTCACAAAAGTGTGCCATAACAACAAAACTAAACAAAATAAAACCCAAAGCAAAAATACTAAAATATAATCTCTCTCTCTCTTTCTCTCTCTCTCTCTCTCTCTCTCTCTCTCTCTCTCTCTCTCTCTCTCTCTCTCTCTCTCTCTCTCTCTCTCTCTCCCTCCCCCTCTCTCTCCTCATTGAAGTTGCCCAAGCATCATTTCCTTTAGGAACATTTGTCTCTAACAAGAGAGGGGGAGGGGTGTAAGACAGCATTCTAATAATCTGTTCACCTTCTTTCCAAAGTAGGAGATCAACCTAGACTTTTAATTCAGGAAATAGTCATTTGCATCTAGCCTTAGTTTAATAAACACACACACACTCACAATGCAAATCATTGAAAAGTTATACCTGCTCTCCTTTTTGAGATTTCTGTCTCTCTTTTTTAATCTAGCATTGGCTAATTACAGCATCCCACAAAACTGGAATTGATTGGACTTGGTGGTATCTGAGCCCTAAAAATTTCATTATCTCTCATTGAATTCCTACTACTTCCTGCAGTTTCTGTAGAAACATCCCAAAATAAAACTTTTATTTGCATTGTATATAGCTTTCTGCAAAAATATGTGACAAGGTCTCATATCCCATACATGAACTCAAAATAGAAAATACACACTAGCTGGAAATCATTAATTACATTCTATATAAGATGCAGCAATGCAAAAGGTACATGGGATTCCATAAATCCATAGAGAAAAATACACAATTTAATAATTTTTGTACACTTTAACACATTTTTATACACTTTAATCTAATGTGTCAACTCCCCCTTTGAGTGAAACTGAACTCAGAGTTGCTATTAAGATGACATTTTGGCATCTCAATGACTTCTATCAGGCAACGTGCATTTATTAATCACTTACTATGTGCCATTTCTTGTTTCTCCTTTAGCAGCTTCCAAATTTTTCCCTTCATTTTTCCTAAACCAATCCTAATGCTTGTGAGTGTTCTGGCCCAGATGAACAAATGTGGCACCGTATCCTAAATCTCTGAAAGCTGCCTACTCCATTTCTGCTCCACTGTTACTGTGTGCTCAATCAACTTTCCTTCTAGGTCAGCAATGAATTATTTGAACATGAAGAAGTGCTTTAATCTGTTCACTTTGAGTCTCCTGGCAATCATATTACCTTGGGGCCACTGCTTCTGTTGAATGTGAATGTTTAGTTTGGAGAGGTTAAGTCTATAATCAGTCCAGCACTGTACAGCCCACGTTGCCTTCATCACTCTCACATCCTGTCTTTCTCCCCTCCTTACAATGACAGAGTCTATTAAATGCTAGTGCTTTCTGTGAGGGTACATCAATGACATTTTGTTGTGTTTAGTTGAGTGGAAGACAGTGCTAGAGATGAGAAAGTCATGAAACACAGAAACTTTACAGGGTTTACCAGAAAGCAATCCTCTATCTCTAAGAAGACAAATATAAAATAAAGAGCAAGCAAAGCTTAGAGAGATGCAATATTCTTGGCTCAGTAAGAAGGCTGATGAAATTCAATTTTATTTTGACAAAATAATTCAAAATGCTTCTATGATGCCCTGAAGATTATTTATGGGCCAAATACCTCTGGGCTATTTCAACTACTCAGTGTTGATGGAGCCACACTGATCATTGACTGGAGAGATGGTTTGAATACTTTTATAATGTTCTCAACAGCCTGTCATCAACCAATGCTGAAACCATTGACCTTATTCCTCAGATTCCATTCAAACCCTCCCTAACTGAACTCCCAACTGAAGAAGTATATATATATATATTTTTGGCTGGGCAATGAGGGTTAAGTGACTTACCCAGGGTCACACAGCTAGTAAGTGTCAAGTGTCTGAGGCCAGATTTCAACTCAGGTCCTCCTGAATCCAGGGCCAGTACTTTATCTACTGTGCCACCTAGATGCCCCCAGTAGTATTGAATGCTATCAGGCTCCTCTCAGGTGGCAAAGTGTCTGCCGCTGATTCCATTCCAGTATAGATCCACAAGACAGGGAATCTACTGTTTATATAGAAGCTGATTGAAATCTTCCAGATTATTCGGCAAAAGGAAGTTATCCCACAGGAGATTGGGACATCTCCATTGTCCGTCTTTATAAAGGAAAAGGAAACAGGCTGTCCTTTAACAATAATAGGGGGATTTTTCTCTTAGTTATTGAGGATAAGATTTTTGCCACAGTCCTACCTAATGAACTGATCCTTCACCTGAATGATGATTTCCTGGCCAAGAACCAGTATGGTTTCAGAAAGGGGTGAGGTACTGCTAATATGCTATTTGCTGTCCTACAATTCCAAGAGAAATGCTGGCATCAGAATAGAGGTCCATAGACAACATTCATTGACCTGACCAAGGATTTTGATACCATCAGTCATAAGGACTTGTGTAAGAACATGGCAACCTTTTGTTGCCCAGGGAAGTTCATCAGTATTGTACACCACTTTCATGTCAGAATGCTCAAATGGTTTCTTGATGAAGGATGATGGTCTCAAACCCTCTCAGACACTAATGGGGTAAAAAAAAAGGACCATGTGCTTGCTCCCATGGTTTTTAGCATGATGTCTTCAGCAATGTTGCCAGATGCCTTCAAAGAGGATGAAAACAGCATCAAGATCAGCTACCACACTTATGGTAAACAATTTAACCTGAACAAGCTCCAAGCCAAGAACTCAAAGTGCAGAAAGAGTCAGTGCATGACTTTGCAGATGACTGTGCACTCAATTCAGTCTCTGAGCCTGAGACGTTACAGAGTATAGACTGACTCTTTTCCACTTGTGCTAATTTTGGCATGACAACCAAGAAGAAGGAAACAGAGGTCATCCATCAGCTAGTGCCATGCCATTCATACATGGAATCATTAGTCAGTCAGTGAAAAAAAATATATGAATGCCGTTTATAAGTTCACTTGTTCCATCATTTTCTGTCATGTCTGACTGTTTGTGACCCCATTTAGGATCTTCTTGGCAAAGATACTAGAGTGATTTTCCATTTCTTTCTTCAGCTTATTTTACAAATGAGGAAACTGAGGCAAAAAGAGTTAAATTACTTTCCCAGGGTCATACAGCTAGTGTCTGAGGCAAGATTTGAACTCACAAAGCTGAATCTTCCTGATCTCAGGCCCAGCACTCCATTCACTACTCCACCTAGCTTTCCTCATGTTCCCTTACCTTCGCAGTATCCTTTCTAGGGATGTCCACCAAGATGATAGAGTTGATTTATGCAGTGCTAGTGCTAGTTCAATGTTTGGAAAGTTTCAAAAGAAGGTGTGGGGGGGCAGTATTAGGCTGCTTAACAAACTGACGTTTTACAGAGCCATTCTGTTAACTTCACTACTTGCTGTATGCCTGTGAAACCTGGGCAGCTTAACAGCACCATGCCAGAAAATTGAACCACTTCCATTTGAATTGTATTGGGAAAATTCTGAAGATCACCTGGCAAGAAAAGGGACTAGACACTGAGCTTCTCTCTGGAGCCGAACTGCAAAGTGTTCAATCTCTACTGCAGAGAGTGTAACTCCAATGGACTGGCCACCAAACTCAAATGAAAAATGCAAGCTTACCCAAGACTATTTTACAGAGAACTTGCACAAGGCAAGTGCAATGAAGAGGGCAATAGCATCCTTCTAGTCCATCAAGCTCACAACTAGTTTCATACTTGAAACTTGACATACACACACATGCATACTCACACACACCATTTTATTTATTATCAAAGCTTGTTGATTTTAACTTTTCAGAATCTTTCTAATATGCCCCATTCTCTCTTCTGAAACTGACAGCACTCTAGTTTGGGTATTTATTATCTTATACCTCTACTACTGCAATAGCCTGGGATTTCAATCCATCCTTCATTCTCTGACCAAAGTGACTTTTCTAAAGCATAGGGCTGTTCATGTCAGTCCCTACTTAATATTTAAACAAGAACAGCAGCAGCAGCAGCATCAACATCAACAACAACATCAATAAAAACAACAACAAAAATGAGTCATTCCACATCACCTCCATATTCAAATACAAAATACACTGGCTTCAAAGCCTTTTGTAACTTATCCTCCTCCAATGTTCCAGTATTCATACACCTTACTCCCAACCAGATACTCTTCAATGAAGTAACACTAGATTCCTAGCTGTTCCACCAGCAAAAAATCCCAGCTCTGGACATTTTCTCTGTATGCTCCCCAAATTTAGAATGCTCTTCCTCTTTTCCTTTGCCTCCTGTCTTCCCTGGCTTCCTTTGAATCTCAAATAAAATCGTCTATAAGAAGCTTTCCAACCCCTTTTAATTTGAGTGCCTTCTGCCCTTTATTTCTACTTTATCCTGTACATGAATTGTTAACACATATTGTTTGCTTGTTGTTTTCCCCATTGGATTATGAACTCTTAATTTTTTGGGGGGTAAGGGCAATGAGGATTAGCTAACTTGCCTAAGGTCACACAGCTAGTAAGAGTCAAGTGTCTGAAGGCAGATTTGAACTCAGGTCCTCCTCAATCCAGGGCTGGTGCTGCATCCATTGTGCCACCTAGCTGCCCCTAATAATACAAATCCACAAGGTGAGTTTTATTTTTTCAGGGCAATGAGGTTTAGGTGACTTGTACAGACAGGGTCACAAAGCTAGTGGTTGTCAAATGTCTGAGGCCAGATTTGAACTCACTTCCTCTGAATTCCTCCTGAATCCAGGGCTAGTGCTATATCCACTGCACCACCTAGCTGCCCCTGATTATGAACTCTTGATGGCAGAAGTTATCTTTTTTCTCTCTTTATACGTTCTTTACTTTGCACAGGGCCTGGCCCATAAAAGGAGCTTAACAAATATTTATTGACTCTTTCCTTTCCTTCCTTTCTAATTGAAATTATCCTAACCCTTTGAAGAACAGAAATCAGTCCATATAATGTTCGACAAAGACTTTGATACTCCTCAGGAACCCAGAGATAGAAAGAACCACGTTCACCCAACTACAGGGCTAACACCTACTATGATTTTCTTCTCCATTTCTTCAAAGCAGATAGAAGATTTTGTCCAATCCCAGGGCTTCCAGGCAGAACAAGTGAGGGAATGCCAGACCACACATCTGGCACTGTCAATTTGCCAATTGACAGTAAACCCAGTCAAATGAGTTCCTTCCATTCACTACTTAAGATCATGAAATTTAGATCTGTAAGGAATCACAGATACCATTTAGTCCAACTTCCTCATTTGACAGTTAAATAGTCTGGGTTGCAGAATTAAATGACTTGCTTATGGTCAGATGGAAGCTAAACTAAAATCTGAATGCTATTCATTTTACTCAAAATCTAATGCTCTCTTCACTTTGGTTAGTGGAATTACTTTGCTCTTACCTGGAAAATAAAAGCAAGAATTATAAGCATATAACCCACACTTTCTTCCCCAATTCCACCAGATACTCATTCTGATAACTCAGCCATGCACTGTCTCTTAATCCTCCCTGAGAAGATAAATGTGCCCTGCCCAGTGTATGCTCAAAGTAGGTTCATTGCATTTTGCATGTTAATGAGGCCAATTAATCTTTTTATTACAGCCTTCCTCACTCTCCAAAAATATTTGTCAAATACTGAATATTAATAAATTATTAAAATATAATGCACTGAATAATTAAACTCACAAATGCCTGATTTATCCTTAATGTTGTTAATGATATTTTTAAAAAGGGAAAGTTTTGATAACATATGTTTGGGCCAGCATAGGAAGAGATGAGCAAGCTGTTCCTCCTGCTTGTTTATTCTTAGAAACTTTTCTCGGGAAGCAAAATGCCAAGGACACTGCTAATGTCTATATGGATGCTGACTGGCTGAGGAGCTTGGATTGTTCCTTGTTCCTTCCTCTCCTAAGTTTTATTTTTGCTTGCTGCTCAAAAGCTGTGTTCCCATTTGAAAAGATTTTTGAATTCCTACATTTTCATCTTCAAGGTTTTAAGAGTATCTAAAATGTTAGTGGACTGTTAGCCTTATACTATTAAAGTCTTAAATGCAATAAAAAAAATGTTCAACATATGATAACTCAGAAGCAAGACTTGAGCTACAAAAATAGATCAGGAAAAAAGATTCTATATAGTGATGACAGTTGAACTCATGAAAACTCATGTAATCACCAAGTGGGAAAGGGATACAGGAAAAAATATAAGAGTTAGTCAACAAGCATATTACTATTTGCCAGTCATTTTGCTAAGCCCTAGGAAGGATATTCCTCTGATGTTTTTCATTCCTAGACAGAAATTTCCTTTCATTTTAGGGAAGCAGGTAGAATTATATGTATATATTTATGCATGATTTTATCATGTACCTGGTGTCCTGTGATGTTCTCTGATATTTTCCCAGAATGTAAATGGGTCTGTGTTCTAACAAGCTTCAAAATGATTATTTTCTCCTCAATTCTCTAATTAGCTTAATGATATTACTTTTTATATTTAAGCTATTATAACCATTTGGAACTATCTTGGTATATATTATGAAATGGTAGTATATTCTGTTTTATATAAATTTATTTATTTAGAATTTCCCACAAGTTACATGTAAAAACAATTTTTCAGATTGATTTTTTTAAAATTTTGTTCCAAATTCCCTTCCTCCTTCCCCACCCTTCCCTAAGAAATCAAGCAATTCAATATGTCATACATGTGCAGCCATACAAAACACATTTATATTAGTCAGGTTATGAAAGAAAATAGACAAAATAACTTTAGAAAGAGGAACTAACAAATAAGATTATACTTCAACTTGTATTCGGTTAATATCAGTTCTTTCTCTGTTAATGGATTGCATTTTTCAGAAGTCCTTCTGATAGCATCCTGCTCATCATTTCTTTCTCAGTTACTATTGCTAACTGTATTACCTTCCATCCTAATCCCTCCCCTTGATATTTACTCTATTTTCTATCTTCTTTCATCCTATCCCTCCTCAAAAGTGTTTTGCCTTTTACTGCCCCCTTTCCCAATTTGCCCTCCCTTCATTCACCTCTCCCCCCTTATCCCCTTCCCCTCCCACTTTCCCTCAGGGAAAGATATATATATATATATATATATATATATATATATGTATATATGTATATATATATACACACATATATATATATGTATGTATGTATATATGTATATATATGTATATATATATACATATATATATATATATATACACTTATATTTTGGTTTTGCTTTATTGTTTCTTGATTTCTCATAAAGCCATTAGCTTCCATTTGCTCAACCCTAATTTTTAAGCAATGATTTTCTTCAGAGAGCCTTTGTACCTCCTTTTCCATTTGCCCAATTTGGTTTTTCAAGCTATTGATATTTTTTTCATGACCCTCCTTAATCACTCTCATTTGTCTTTCCATTTTTCCCTCTACCTCTCTTACTTGATCTTCAGAGTCCTTATTGAGTAATTCTATGGCCTGAGAACAATTCATATTTTTCTTAGAAGCTTTGGATGTTGGAACCTTGACTTTGTTATCTTCTTCTGAGGGTGTATTTTGATCTACCTTGTCATCAAAGAAACTTTTGATGGTCTGCAGATTTTTCTGCCTGCTCATTATCCTAGCTTATTTCTTTGTTTTTAACACCTTCTTAACTGAGATACTTCTAGGATGTGATATCCCAAGCTTCATGGGGTCCCAGATGATATGATTGAATGAGAGGCACATTCTCAGCTAACCTGGCCTGTAAGTAACCACAGTCTTGCTCACTCTTTAACCCAGAAGCAGAAATCTGATTCACTGTGGTTGTAAACTTGGCATGCCTATGCCCCTCCCCCACTGGGCTGCTGCCACTCAAATCTACTTCCTGGTTCAGAACACAGTTGCTCTACCTCAGCTCCAGAAGAGAACCCTGTTATATACCCCTGGCCAACCATCAGACCTCCTCATCAGTCCCAGAGATGAGTTTCAGAAGTAGCAGCTGACACTGATGGTTCCAAGGTGCTGGAGGCATGGCTTGCCTGGAGCTAGATCTGTACAGCGCTGCTGTGCTCCTCTCTCACTACGGTACAGTAGACCATCCCTGATGACCTTTTAAGCCATCTTTGGCTGGAAATGACCTCACTCTATTCTTTTGTGGGTTCTGCTGCTCCAGGAATTGTCTTGTGGCATTAGTTTGGAGATATGTGGGTGGATAATGTGGGGAGGTCTGAAAGTTACAGCTTTTCCTCTGCCATCTTAGCCCTGCCTCCCAATGCTGCTATATTCTTAATTTCTGCAAGAGTAGGCAGAATGTAGGGTAAGTCTAGTGATGAGTTATCATGTTTATTAGAGCATAAGATAACTTGTGTAATAAGGTCTTCTCAGTATTTGGTATAGTTGTTTTCAGTAAAGTTATCCCAGGCCTCAATTCTAGAAATGGGACTTAGTATTTCAGTGTTTGTTATCCAGCTGCTGACAGTCATCAGTGGGGAAAAAGTCAGTACTAACCAGAGGAATAATAAATGTCAAGGTATAAGGTAAGACATCCAGAATCAGTAAGGTTGCAAGCAGCCAAAAAAGGTTTATACACAAGGGAATGTTTGAGTACCAGGGACAGCGCTAAGCTATAATTCTCAGGCTCTTTTTTCCCCCCTTATTTCCAAGGCTTTATTGAACAGGGTTACAAGACTGTTTTAGAAAATGCTGGTTCCAATTCCTTTCAATACCCTGGCATGAGATGTTGTATTCAGGGATAGACACATACACATCCACAGACATACACACATATACATACTCTGTGATGAAGACACATACATGCATACCACAGCTACTAAGAGTGGTGGGTTCAGTCTATATCTATTTTTAAAATCTTCAGGACCTGTTGTAGCCATAGTCTGGGAGGGCTTGAATGTGGTGAAGACAGGCAGAGTGATGCTGGGGGAGACTAACCCAGCTGATTCTAAGCCAGGAACCATTCTTGGAAACTTCTGCGTTTAAGTTGGCAGGAACATCATTCATGTTAGTGATTCTGTAAAAAGTGCTGAGAAGGAGATCAGCCTGTGGTTTAAGTCTTATGCCCATGACTGGGTCTATGAATTCTCAGGCTTTTGGGAAAAAAAAGAAAGAAAACAAACAAATAAACAAACAAACAAACAAACAAAAACAAACAAAAAGAAGTGTGGTAGTACAGAGATTCAGAACAAACACCACCTATGAAATTCTGTCAAAGTGAACTCAAAGGTCTTCTCATCCCAAAGCATATACTTCACTAAAATAAATCTCCCCCTTGCTATATATGAGAAACAATAAAAGTTGTCATTGGACATGAAGAATACAAGAAAGCATAAAAATATTACCATTCAACTCTACTTGCGTCCTTGCAAATGATAGTTCCAAGACAGTGATATTTCTGCTTGGGATCTACGAACAATGAACGAATTTCCTTCCCATGTCCAAGAGAAGGAATATTTGTGTCTCAACTTTGTTTTCAATTTCATCTAAGAAATATGTTTTGGGCAGTGGCATAAGGGTTGTCCTCAGAGCCAAAGTAGATATGAGTTTGAATCTCACTTTTGACACATACTTGTTGTGTGACTCTTGGAAAGTCACTTAAGCCTCTGATATTCTAGGAAATTCTCGAAGACACTAAGTTTATGAGAAGGTGCTAATGTTAAAGTGTAAAGAGTATTTTTTTATTCTGTAGTACATTATATCAAAGAACTTACAATTCTAGTCTCTAACAATCCAAATTTTGTAAAGATATCTTCCCTCTTACCTCTTAGTATTTCTTACTTTCTCACATTAATTTATATTAATTTACCTATGTGCATATTCAGCTGATCACAAATTAAAGTTGAAAGATATTTTTATGTGAACTCATCTCAACCCTTAATTTTAAATATGAGCAAACTGAGGTCTAGACTGGTTAAATGACTTATTGAGGGTCTTACAGGGAGAAAACTTCCAGGTTAAAATTTGAACACAGCTCTTTGTACTTCAGATTCAGGGATCTTCTACTTTATCATGACACTCTGTCCCCTGAGACTCCTTAAAGGCAAGGACCACTTCATTTCTTTCTTTCTTTCTTTTTTTTACTTTATATCCCCTCAGCATTTCATAAATTCCTAATGGATTGATTTGAAGTGAAATGAAGTGAAAATCAGTAAACCTTGTAAAACTTTCAGAATTTTGAATAGCCTGTTGGGTTTGTATTAACATCCTTCATTCAGTTATTCTTCTATCAGGCTTAAAACACCAATGTCATTAAGTGTCCAGGTGGCATAGTGAATAAAGTATTGAACTTAGAATTGGGAAGACCTGAGTATAAATCCTGCCTCAGACACTTCATAGCTGTGTGACCCTGGGAAAGTCATCTTCAGTCTCAGTTTCTACATCTGTCAAATGATTATAATAACAACATAGGATTGTTGTGAACATAAAATGAGATAAAAAGCATGTGGCAAACTTTAATTCACTATATAAGTTCTTCTTCTGCTGCTGCTTGTATTCTTATTCCTCTTCTTCTTTTATTATTACATTTTTATTCCAATGACCAATTTCTAACAATATTTGGAATTCAATTCCCTCCACCACATCATATCCCCTAAAGTCTTGTATTTGCCAAACACATTGATATTGGGTAGGCATAACTATACTCCTAAAAATTATGACATAACAATAAGAAGTCATATTTCCACATCTGCAGTGGGGTCCTTAGTCCCATCTTCTGTTGAAATCTTTTCTGTTTAGAGACTCACTCAAGTTCTATTTCCTTCTCTGATGCCTTCATGTAAAAGTGGCCTTTCTATCCTTAAGGTGCTTATAAAACTTTTACTCACCTCTTTGTCTTTTTCTCACTGTTGTTATTTTTGTCTTTTCCTCTACTACCACCACCACCACCACCATCACCACACACACACACACACAAACACACACATGTGTGTGTGTTTGTGTGTGTGTGTGTGTCTTTAAGGCACAAATTCACATGACCCTACTATATGTGTACATCATCAGTACTGTTCCACTATCCCATTCCTATTTGCAATACATTGTAAGTATAGCTCAGCATCTACTCAAAATAGAGTCTCCAATAATGTGTTTCTGTTACCAGCCAAAAAGTAAATACCTTAGTTCTAAGCAAAAGGAATTAAAGTAAACTTCATAGCAAGACATGAGATACAAAAGATTAATTTCCATTAACACAAGGATACATTCTCTACAGGTTTTTGGACAAGCAGGGATCATAATCATATATGACTGTGGAGTACACATGGTGGGGCCCTTGTTTTGTAGGGAATACATATATATTGCCAGGGCTCCCACACATATCCAGCACAATGTGTACTGTGTTGCAGAGTTGTCAATATCTTCTGTTAATGTCATCAGATAGATTGTACTCTCTACTGAGCTGTGGTTCTTTCTGTTCCATTCTCTGTGCTGCAATGTCCTCTGCTGGATGCCTCCAATATTTGACTTCTTCCTTGTTTCATATCTCTGCTACTAATCAAAGCCTATGCTGAGTTGCTTTCTAACTACTATCAGGGGAAAGTTCATTGGAATAGTAGCATTATATCCAAGAATTTAATTTCCAATGCATGAATCATTTTAACTGCCTTTAAGATTGCATAAAAGAACTAGAAGACAAGTTTATTATGGTAAACCATCCACTTTGGTCTTCTAAGCTGTTACTTTGTAATATTGGACAAGCTGCTTCCCCTATCTGGGCTTCAGTTTCCTCATCCACCAAAGAAAGGGGTGGGAAGCAAATGACTCCCAAGATCCCTACCTAATCTAATAATCTGAGAGTCTGGGTATATTTCTCATCAAGCTAAAGTGGTTTCCTCTTTATAAAGAAGAAAATCACAGAATTCTCCCTCAATTACAAATCTAGTAAACAGACTACATTATTATGAACTTAAAGAAAAGATATAAACTTTGCAACTGATGTTGAAGGAAAAAAAAACTAAGAGAAAAAAATAGAAGTATGAGGGACATACATCCATGCTGAACTCATTCACCCTCAGGGCATCTCTCACCCTCCTCTGGGAGAATGAACTCAAAGCAGTTGAAAAATTGAAACTTAAAGCTAGTTGACTTTCTCTTATCTGAAAGAAGCCACTTGTCTACATCTATGACTCAGATTATTTTTTGCATATTAAATTATAAGAGACAGTTCCAGCTGGATCCATCAATGTATTTATAACTCAGGCACACAATTTTCCTCCAGGCTGAAAACTTGGCATACACGCTCTCAGCCTGACTGCAACTTTTAAAGATGAGAAAAGAAAAATAATTGTGACAGTTTTTAATATCAAAGTCCTTGTCTACACTTTGAACATAATGGGAGCATTTCTTTCCCATAGACTGCTGCAAATCACCAATTGTGCCAGCAGGGGTCAATAGCCTGAGAAACTTGTCACTTTTGCTTCCTCAGTACTTTGAAATGATCTGTAATTTCATCAGTAGGGATGCTCCCTCAACTTATTTAGGTCATAACCCATCCACCCTTTAGTATACAGTCTACAAAGTGGCTGTGATCAGAAAAATTCATGTTCTGATGACTGAACAACCTCCTGGTGATGAACTTGCATGCTCTTACATTGAAAGAACTTCAGCTGCTGTGCCCATATCTGAAGTATTTTTTTATCTCAGGAGATCCAAACAGAAGTGGTGCTCCACTCCAAAAAAAAACCAAAAAAACTGATGAGAATCTAGGATTCCATTAATATCAAGAGAAGGCAATGGAAAAATATGAGACAGCTAGGTGGCAGAGTAGATGAAGTGCTAGGCCTGGATTCATGAAGACCCACAGTCAAATCTAGCCTAAACACTTACCGTTCTAGGTGTGTGACTTTGGGGAACCATTTAACCTATGTTTGACTCAATTTACTTGCCTGTAAAATGGGAATAATAGTATCTCCCTCTCAGGGGTGTCATGAGGATGAAATGAGACGAAATTTGTCAAACATTTAACACATTGTCTGCCACATTTTAGACACCATGTCATCATTGTTATTGTTATTGTTCTTATTATTATTGGTGAAGCAAATGTGAAAATGACTCACATTATTTTCTTCAATTCTTAGATGCTTTATCTTAATCAAATGCCTCCTGGTCACTGAGGTTAAAATGTCCATTTCATTGTATGACATTTCTTTAAGTAAATGTGTAGATATGTATGTTCATGGGAATATATACATATGTGTATATGTATGTATGTATATGTGTGCATGTGTGTGCATGCATATTTGTAGCAGCAACTACAAAAATAATTAGCTTGTTGATAAACAAAATAAATGTCAACTAAATTCTTTAGCACTAAAAATGTTCTTTTTATGTTTGTACTCCTATTGTCAATGCTAACATGTACATAATGTTTGAAGTCTTGAATACAGTTCTCTCTATGTTATTTATATAGCTTAAACTTCTTTGGTATCAGTAACATCCACATTGGTGAAAAATCTAATTCATAGTCTTCAGGAATAATTATAAACTGAACCAGGGCCTCTGATTTAAACTCACAATTAGCTTTGGAAATAGGAGTTTAAACTGAAAGACAATTCAGAAATTCAGTATTTATTTCCCTTACATTTTGATATGGTCATGTTATTTTAGGGAAAAAAAAAACAGTGTGTGTAGTTCAATATTACATTATGGAACAAATGTTTGAAAGAAATTAATTGCTGATTGACTCAGGAAGGGGACAAAAACTAGTATTTGAAGACTATATAGGAGAATATTAAGTAAATATGAGGGAGGAAGTTATTTTAATGGTTGAGAGAGATATCATGGCCAAAAGATTAGATGTGTCAGGGTTAAAATTCTTGCTAAACTATCTAAAATCTAATGAGTGGTCGCCAATAAATTATAAGCGTTAGCAAGAGTATTTAAATGTTTAAGTATTTATTAAAGAGCATTAGTATCATAGAGAAAGGTAAAAAAATCTAACTATTTCTAAGAGACCTTATCATCTGACCCACAATGGCAAGGTTAGGAACCAAAAAGAGACAGAACCCCTCTGCCAGCATCCACTTCCTACTTCATGTCCCCCTCCTAGAAATGGGAGGCTCCTCAAGTTGATTGGCTGGTAGCCTTGATAGACAGTACCCACAAGCAAATGTCACTTCCTGATGCTAAGGAATTTGACCACATGGCTTGCCCTCAGAGACCTTCTCCTCATGGTGGAGCTTTTCTACAGTAAGTCTCCAGCAGGTGGCATCATTCCAATCATTACGGTCCCCCCCTTTGTTTCTTTAAGAAATGGGGTGTTTCCTTGATGAAACAGGGCAAGGAATTTCAAGGTATGTAAAGGGCACAAAATGGACCTACCTATTTTGAACGCAAGGTTTTGTAAGGAAAAGGTGGGAAATGCATTTAGAAATATCTATTGAGTGGTTGATAATGAAAGACACTGAGTAGCAGAAACCAAATTTTAATTGTATGTGATATATTTTGATTATGAGAATGGCATAATGAAATCCATGCATTAGAATGGTGATAAACAGGCTGAATCAGAATGGTGAGAGACTAGATCCAAAGAAACTAGCTGTATTTTCTGTTGGCCATTCCATGAAAAGTGCTATTTACTCTTCAATTTGTGAATATCTGTTTTTCTTTAACATCATCGCCAAATAAACAAACAGAAAAACCCAAAGGGTCATTCCTTAGTAGTCCACCTTCTAGTACTGAACCTTGTATCAGCTAGATGTCCCCTTGGGATTTTGAAAAGAATTCTAGTGAAGGCTTCTATTTATATATCGTTCAGTATGAGAAGACTTACCAAAGCTTATTCTTAGCTAGTAAATCTTTTCAGAGTCAGGATAAAACTATTTAATGTAGATGCTATGGTTGGATAGCCAAATGGTTAGTTGGCTTATTTCATTTCTTTATTAACATATACATTTTAATGTGTATTTTTAAAAAATATTTATTTCATATATATATATATATATATATATATATATATATATATTGGTGAGGCAATTTGGGTTAAGCGACTTGCCCAGGGTGACACAGCTAGAAATTGTTCAGTGTCTGAGGCCAGATTTGAACTCAGGTCCTCCTGAATCCAGGGCCAGTGCTCTATCCACTGTGCCACCTAGTTGCCCCTTTAATGTGTATTCTATACTCTCTCAATATTAATATTTTGGTTATTTATGTATGTCCCCCCCACTGTGTGGGTTTTGGAGAGAAAGAGAGAAATAGAGACAGAAAGTGACAAAGAGAGATTGAGAAAGAAAGAGTCAGAGAGATGGAGACAAAGACAGAGACAAGAAATAGATATAGAGAGACAGGAAGGATAGTTGTTGAGTTCTTTCAGTCATGTCCAGCTTTTCATAACTCCATTTGGGATTTTTTGGAAAAGATACTGGAGGGGTTTGCCATTTCCTTCTCCATCTCATTATACAGATGAAGAACTGAGGCAAAGAGAGTGAAGTGATTTTCCCAGGGTCACTAAGATAATGTGTCTGAGGCCAGATTTTCACTCATAAAAAGGATTGTTCCTGACTCTAGGCCCTATACTCTGTCCACTGTACCACATAGCTGCCCAGGGTAGTGAGAAGGATAAAAGAGAATGCTAGTGACTACATGCTTTAGACAAATCTAGGAAGTGAGAATCCTGGATGTCAACAATATAAATTAACAGCACAGCTATACAGTGATCCAAGGCAATCCCAAGGGACTATTGATGAAACATACTATCCACCTCCAAAGAAAGAAGTGATATTGATAGAACAGACTGAAGCATGCTAATTTTTACTTTCTTTCATTTTTTTCTTTTAATCATGTTTTCTTATAGAAAATGACACATATGGTAATACTTTGCATAATTATACATGTATAACCCATATCTGATTCCTTACCACTTGAGGGGGAGGGGAGGTGAGGGAGAGAAGGCGGGATAAATATTGGAACCCAACAGTATAAATAAAAATGTTTATTACATTAAAAAAAATAAAGGACAGACAGTCCTGTGACACTGGGGAAAAAAATCATGATTTCAGGGGGCAGATTCTAAGTTTGTGAGGGGGAAGAACTAGGGGTAATAGTGTTTGGAATGGAAGTGGCATAATTTGACAATATGGATGTTATTTCATTATGAAATGTACTATTTAAAAGAGTGGGTGGTCCATGGAATTCCATCAAGATACTAATTTCAAGAGCTCTAGATATGTATTTAGGAAATATGGTTTCAAATCTTGCCACAAACACCTTTAGCTGTGGGAACATGAAGATCCCCAGTCTCTCATGACTTTTGTTTCTTCTTCTATGGAGTCGAGATATTACCCATACTACCTCACCAAATTGTTATAAATAAAGGACCATGCAAACCTCAAAGTGTCATAAAATGCTGTTATTGTTTTTATCCCATTCTCATCTTTTTGATAGAAATCAATTAGAAAGGGTCCAAAGACAGGTCACTCTTCTGTTATTTTTCTTTTCTAATTTATGTTTTGTAGACTGTCGCGTTGTTAGTTAGTCTTTTTTAGTCATGTTTGACTCATTGGACCCTCATTTAGGGTCTTCTGGGCAAAGATATTGGAATGGTTTGCCATTTACTACTTGAACTCATTTCACAGATGATGAAACTGAGGCAAAAGGGTATCAAACAGTTTTTAAGTGTCTGAGGCCAGACAGAAATTATATCTTCCTGACTTCAAGCCTGGCTCACTGTTCACTGTGTTGCCTTGCTGCCCCACAGAATATTGTACAAGTTGATAAAATGACTGCTTTTCATACTTGAATAAGAAAGCTGGGATGAAACTTCATCTTCTGTAGATTCACTCTCTACCAGGTTGGGATGACAGTGATGGCTTGTATCTCATCCTATTCCCATATGGTTGGAACTTCTTCCATTAGAGGATCTATATTTTGAAACTTTTCTTTCCATGTAGCTTGGAAATTGCTGATGCCCTGTTTCTAGTACAATTTCATTCCAAAATCGTCAGGAATATTTTTAGATCTATATTTGTAGTGAGGAGACATGTCTGTTACTTTACAAAGTATAATAAAGTTCTTACATGTCATTTTAGCCACTTTATCATCTCTTTTTAGCTATCTGGTAGGTGCTAAATTGTTACGATCTGCAGACATGTTATACACTTGCTACCATTTTAGTACATATAATCTGCATCCCTAAATAAGTCTAGACTCATTGTTTATTGTAAATTGATGAGCCTGGCAAGTCACTTCCTCCCTCTGGGTCTTAGCTTATTTCCTATAAAATGAAGGGTTAGACTAGATGATCTACATTTGAAAATTTGAAATTTGAAAAGCCTATCATGGATATTTCCTAAGGCTATAGATAGTATTATTATGGATCTTCTATGTCTTCAACACCACAATTCTCTAAATCAATCAAGAATGTGTCATTGGAATGACGTTTTTACTATCCTTAATTCTCTATATCCAGAACAGAAATCCATAATATCTTCATATCTTTTCCTTCCTCTCCACTCACACTACAAATGTCTGACTAGCTGTAGTAATTAATAATAATAACTAATATTTATATAATATTTTGTTTTTTCATATATCATCTCATTTGATTTTCATAATAACCCCATAAGTTTAAATACACCCATTTTGAAAACGAGGAAACTGATATTGAAAGAGGTTAAGTTTCTTTTTTTCAGGGCACATAGCTAGAAAGTGTCTGAGGTAGAATTTGAACTGCGGTCTTCCTGATGCCAAGTCCAGCATGAAATTCATTGTGCAACCTAACTGGATGGTTACTAGTGTATTATAACATATCAAAATTCTAACTTTTGATACTTTTGACATATCAACTTTTAACATATCAAAATTCTAACTTTTTGTCTCTTGCTCTTTATGCTTTGTTGTTGTTCTATTGTTGTTATTGAGTCTTTTTAAGTGTGATGGGTAAAACTAAATGTGTGTAAACCTATTTTCATCCCAAGTGTAGGGAAAGCTAGCTAGGGTTTACTTATAAATTAGAATCTTTAGCACCAGTCTTTGGGCATTAAGCATTTATTACACAGTAAAGAGAGAATACGTGGAGTTCAGAAAGATAGGAAAGCCTATCTATCCTAGAAGAGAGATAACAGTTCAGCCTGGCCTCCTACTTCTTCCATGACTTCTGCCACCACCAGCTTGTACAAGCAATGAACTGTGAAAGAGAGGACAGAACTTCCTGTGTCCCCTAGAAGAAGCAGTCCTTACATACTGTTTCAAGCTGATGGGCCAGAATCACCCATATCCATTGGTCCACTGGACTTGAGGGTGGTCTCGTGTTGATATCATAGTCCACAGGCTCTGAGAACACTCCTTCTTGGGAGTCATGCAGGTGTAGTTTTAATCAAGTCAACTTTAAGTGACTTAGTCAGCAGAGTCAGTCAGTCTCACTTAATTCAATCAATCCAAATCAATCTCCTCTAGTCGGAGCCTTTGGGCATTGGCAAAAAACCCGTTATTTCTTACATATGTATGTAGGACTATTCATGATCCCATTTGGGGTTTTCTTGGCAAAAATACTGGAGTGGTTTGCAGTTTCCTTCTCCAAATTGTTTTATATATGTGGAACTGAGGCAAATAGGGTTAAATGACTTGCCCGGGTTGAAACAGCTAGTCAGTATATGAGGCCAGATTGAACTCAGGAAGATGAATCTTTCTGACTTCAGGACCTATGCTCTATTCACTCAACCATCTAGTTGCCCTTACTCTAGTTTATCCCCTACCAATTCACCTTCACAAACTGCCAGACACAAGCCAGCATAGGGTATGGTACAATGTGCCAGCAGACTCAAAGGCAGCATTATTATTTTTTTCCCTTCCCCTTAGAAAAATATCCAATGATACTATTCCCCCAGTATGTGCCAACTCATCTGGACCATGCTCTATCTTTGATTGACAGAGTAATCTTCCTCAGGAACAGATCTGATCACATTATTATTAGATTCAGAAAACGTACTGATTTCCCCTTCCCTAAAGTTCATTTTCTTTAGCCTGTCATGTAAGACCTCTCACAATCAAGACTTGACACTAAATCTCTCCTCCAGTCAAAAAATATGTTAGTCCTTGTAAATTATACCTGGAAATATATGTATTCTTTATATAAAATATTTTAACATATAGGACTTGAGTTATGATATTCTTGCACAGTAGATCGTTATAAAACATTTTTATGATGTCTATAATTGTTTTAGACATTTAGGTGGAGCAGTGGATAGAGTATTGATCCTGGAATCAGGAAGACCCATCTATCTGACTTTAAATTTGTCCTCAGACACTTTCTAGCTGTGTGACCCTAGAGAAGTTACTTAACCTTATTTGCCTTGGTTTCTTCTTCCTTCTCAGCTAGAGAAGAAAGTAGTTAATCACTCCACTATCTTTGCTAATAAAATCCCATATGAGGTTACAAAGAATAAGAAACAACTGAATAACAACCTCATATATTTGCCATCCTTCCCCTATGCAGTATGGTACCCTCAGACACCTACGTGTTATCTTTTTTTCTTTTCCCGTTATCACTAGAGCATCATATGTTAGACTAAATATTATCTGTGTCCTCTGTAACTTGTTGACACCACCTGTAATCTCTATTGCTTATGGGCAACAGCCCTTTATAGCACATTGCCATTGGCTTTACTTCTGGGTCTATGGATAGCTAAGAGCAATAGGGGTTATCATTTCCCTTCTATGGATTAGAGTTACATATGGTCTCTGTCTCCCAGATCCATCCATTAGGTGTGTAGCAAAGAAAAAGTGCTTAACTATGAGGTTTTTTTTTTTATTTTATTTTTCTAGGATATTGTTTCCTTTTGGTGAGGATAGCTTTGGTGGCATTTCTGTAGATATAGAGCCAGATTAATTCTTATTTTCATCAGAATACTACAGTAGGGCTCTGTCATTTCAGCCCCTCAATGAACAGTTAGCTGGCTGGATTCAACCTGTATTCGCATAGGGGCTTTCCTGCACCAGATTATTTAACTTTTCTGAAACTTTATGCTCCCAATCACATGATTATTGAAACAATTATTTTATGGCTAGCTAGTCAATTGCAGCAACTGGTTTCTCTTTACATTGAGAATATATGAATCATAAATAACCATGGTTGCCCCCCAAAACTCCCTTAGTAGTCAAGAGAAAGGGAAAAAATTACCATTAATGTGTAAATGAAGAATTGTACCTAGTGATGATAATGGCTTATTTTTTTTTACAGGGTCCTGTTTTCTTTCTGGGGAGAATTTATAATCTCAGAATTCCCTAGACTTTTGATTATCTAATATAGTTTAGCTTTCTATTGATCAACTGACTTATATCTTAGTGTGGTACTGACTGTTTAGTAGGGCTCTATCTCCCTGTTAGACTGACAGCAAACTTTAATATCCTGACACTTCCTATTTATTTCTCTCTATCTTCTGTGCTGAAGCTACTTCTAGATGCTCTCATAATATGCTTTTTAACTGAGAAGGAAAAAAAATATATACCATTTTAGGAGGAAAGGCAGGGATTTTGTCAGTAAAATATATAATATGCATGGTCGAATATGTGTGACGTTTTTGTTTGTTTGGATGTCTTTGCCTAAAAGTATATCTTTTGATTGTTTTGGTTACAACAAAAGTTGTTTGGGAAGATGAATTAAAGAAAAATAGCAATGGATTAAAAAACAAAGGCAAGAATATATCATTTTAATAATTACCTAATTTTTCAAAAGAGTCACTTTTCCTATATTCTAAAGCACTGGTCAGTGGTGAGCTGAGATTCATGTGCAAATAGTAAGTGTGTAGTAAGTCTTGACATCAACCCTAGTATAATTTTTTTTGCAGGGCAATGAGGGTTAAGTGACTTGCCCAGGGTCACACAGCTAGTAAGTATCAAGTGTCTGAGGCTAGATTTGAACTCAGGTCCTCCTGAATCCAGGGCCGGTGCTTTATCTACTGTGCCACATAGCTGCTCCCCCCAGTATAATTTTATTTTGTTTTATTTTATTTTCCCAGTATAATTTTAAACATCTGTTATTATATTATTTCAAAAACATAATCTTATCACCATAGGCACTTCCACTGATGTGAAACACAATCCCCATAACAACTCAGCTGTTTGACTTTGACAATTTCTGTGTACAAACACATCCATCACCCTGTATCCAGTCTGGTGAAAGACTTTTTACCTAGGTTAGTTCTAAGCAACAAATATAAAATATATATATATGTATATATATGTGTGTGTGTATATATATATATATATATATATATATATATTTGAAGGTTTTCCAGATTGGGAGAACTGCTTGGAAGGAACTTATGCTCCAGTAGCATAACTTTTAAGAATACATAATCACCACCAAAAGCCCTAAACCCACTTAGGAGTTTAGCATTTGTTTGCTAAGACCTCTTCCAGAGTCAGCCAGGATATATCTCTCTATCAAGGTGCTAGGGAAACCTGAGGTTTTGGAAACTGTCTCCTCTACTTTCATTATTCCAAACTCTAATCATATTACCTTATTGTTAGAGGTCCATGACTATCATTCTATTTCCATTTCATCTTCTAACATTAACATTTATAAACATATATTTACTTCAAATGCATAGCAATAACAAAGTACAAGCATATCCTCCAATACAACTGTACATACTCTACACTGGTCTTCAAGAGAATAACCTTAAACTCAGTTCTGTTTCTATTTAGCAGTGGTCCCACCAAATGTGTGTCCAAATGTGCTATTACTGATTGCTGAAGAGTTTTGTCTTTTGTTGTGCTGGGTTCGGGTCCCAGTTGGTACTCCTGAGTATTATTTCTTATGACATTAATACTGGCTGCAAAACTGGGCCTTGATTCAGAATCTTGCGTTCTTGCAACTCACTCTACAGACCTTTAGAATTCCTAAGATTGGAGACTCCATTTTCTTCATAAAGAATAGAAAAGAAAAAATTGTAAAGATCATGGCCCAAAGCCCACTTCTCAGTTGCTAAATGACCTTACAAAGCAGAAGATTCTAAGGTTTTTCCCTTTACAGCACAGTCTTATATTAGATTTTCTGAAAAACTGAGGCACAGAATGAAGTAGAGATAGATAAAAGTGACTCAGGCCTTTAAAAAAAAAACTTGTAATTCTTGGGATATAGTCAATTGGAAAATGTTCATTCCAACCATGTTTTAAAGAGTGGATATTACAGAATATCTTCACATATTCCATGTTCTCTGCAAGGCATTCCTTTTATACATCATTACTATTCTTTCAGAAGCAGGCTCTTTCAGTGTTCTCCATACAAAGAGGTTCCATTAGTTCAGCAAAGTGCTGGGGTCTCTACCTACATTGGACTCTCTTGAAACTAGAAGTGTCACATTCTGGTTCCATGAAGGCTTCTTTTTCTGGCCTGAAGATTCCCATCATATTAACAAGGGGAAATGCAAAGATTCTGGTTGGGGATCATCTTGGGATGGAAAAGAATAATTCTAGATTTTTAAAAATTCTTACCAAATCAGACAAAACTGAGGTGTTCTACTTTGAAATCTTCTCTTAGGAAAGTTGTGATGATGGTTGTCTAAATTGCTGCCAGATCAAGAAATTTTCTAAACTGCTTATTCTGAAACTCTCATCCTTGATCAGGTAATGATCTCAGACAGCAATAGAAGAGTTTGACATTTTTGCACATCTTCTGATACTTAGTCAATAGACCTGAAAATACTGCATGCAGTCAAAACTGACCAAAGTAGCTAGTCATTTTAAGGATATTGGCAAGTACTTTTTATGCTTTATAAAATATCAGAAGTCTATATAACATAATTTCCAAATAATTTCTGATATTTATGTTTTCCCATTAAAGAACTTGAGATGGAAGAACTTTTCCTTCAAATATTATACATATATCTGTCAGCTAATATTCCAATTCCGTAAAATGAACTTTCATATCTATAGTTTTCTTTTGATCTAAATGCCTCAAGTTATCATGGGGGACTTGCATACTAATTGATCCTAGGATCATTTGGTAGGGAAGCATTTATTGTCCTTGTATGTTTTGAATGTGATTTTTATTTTGTAGTTCACTATTTCATCAACAAGTTACATTTTCTGCATGACCAGTTATGGAAATTGGGATCCTGGTGAATCAAAAATAATTATTTAACATTCATGCCTGTCCCTCCCATCTTTGCTCCTTTTTTAAGTTTTTTTTTTTTTGTTTTTGCTAACTACATTATTCCTACATCACTTTCTATCAACTGGTACTCCTGAAAGTTAATCAAATTTCAACTATAAGTCTAATTTTCCAACATAGCAGGTGTTCCATCTATTTTTTAACTATAATACCTCCCTACATATTTTCATCTCCAAGGGGAATTCCCTTAGTTACTCCAATTGTTTATCATACAGAGGGGATTCCCTCATCATACTGGTCATTCAGCTTTTGATGTCTTTCATCTCACTAATTGCTTTATTAAAAATATACCATTCAGATTTGCCTACAATATTCATGATGTGATCAGAATAGGGAAATAAATATAACAACCACCACACCAACAAACAACATTTTTCACTTACAGTGTACTTTGAGTTTTGCAAAGTACTTTACAAATGCTATCTCATTTTATCTTTATAACAAGTCAGGAAGGTAGGTGTTATTAATATTCTTACTTGACTAATGATAGAACTCAGGTTGACAGAGCATAAATGGTATGCCTGTTTTCACATAGCTAGTAAATTGTCTGATGAATTCAGGTCTATTTCATTAAAATGCCAGTGTTCTGTGCATTGTGTTATATAGCTGCCTAATAAAATATATACATGTATAATTTAATTTGATATCAGAATGCCTGAATTCAAATCTTTATTTCTTAGCTTTATGAACCTGGGAAAGTCACTTAATTTCATGGGGGGGGGGGGGTTCTTGCAGGGCAATGAGGGTTAAGTGACTTGCCCAGGGTCCCACAGCTAGTAAGTGTAAAGTGTCTGAGGTCGGATTTGAACCCAGCTCCTCCTGAATCCAGGGCCAGTGCTTTATATACTGTGCCACCTAGCTGCCTGAGGGGTGGTATTTCTAGATCTACTTAATAACATTTTACAAGATCATCTCTTAGTTTCCTTCTAGGTATAATTCCTGAAAATCTACTAATTAATAGAGAATAACAAATGTGGATAGGGAAAATAGCAGTAACATACTGTGTCTGACCCTTTCTTTAGGACCTTCAATTAACTAAAGAACAATTAATTAATAATGATAGAAACCTTTGCATCTGAATATGCAGAAATGCCATGAAAATAATTAATTTCTTAGAGTACTGAAAGTAGACAATTTTTATTATGAATATTTTATTTTACAAAATGTCTCCCTGAAATACCATTAAACTATGGTTTTAAATTTAGCACACATTGCCAAGATAAATAGAAGATTCTAATTTTTAATAGCATTGACAAAATATGCAAAATTCATTCATATATAACATGAGATTTGAGAATAGTAAGGGACCTAAGAACATAAAATATTTGAGCTGGAGGGCATCTCCGAAAAGTGAATGTCAAGGCTGTGAGCAGCAGACATAATTTTAGAATATAGAACATAAAATCATTTCTCTCTTTTCCTTCCACCCCACAATCCTCATTTTCCCTGCTCCCAGATTCAGTGCTTATTTTGGCGATAGCTATTCAAACCATTGCTCCACTACAGCCTATTTTGTCACTAACTTGTTGGACATAACAGAGGCACATAAAAGAGGTTCTAATTAATATGAAGTGGCATAAATCACTCATTTTATCACTATAACAAATCTGAAAGGTAGGCATTACTATTATCCCCATTTTCCAGATGAGAGAACTGATGCAGACGTAGGGTAAATGACTTGCCTGTGGTCAGAAACATAACCAAGATAGTTAAGAATGAAACATAGTCTGAACACATTCATTAAAACAAAGGCTTAAGACTTCTATACTTTCTGGGGAATAATAATCTAATTCCCCTCCAATTCTTCTATCATCCCCAAATTTCATGAGGTCAGAATCATTTTTCACTCACACTTTAATGGATAGACACTTAACATATGACACAACCTTAGTCTTTCTTTGGAATTCTGGGGAAATATTGAGGAAAGATAACAACTTTTCATGTAAACAAAAACAAGCTTGAAATAAATTAGTTTATTCCTTGATTGTGGAATGGCTGTGCAAATTGTGGTGTATAAATATACAAACATATAAACAAATAATAAACATTGGAATATTATTATGTCATGAGGTAATAAATAGGAGGACATTAGGGAAACACAAGAAGGTAAAAGAATAAAGAAGGGATATACATAGTACATTAATAAATAAAATGAAACAACACCCAGAGGAATAAAATTATTATTGTGGTTATTAGAGGAAAGATGGTAAAACACATTCACTTCTCCAGTAAGAATGGGGGACTATGGATGGAAAATGTTGCAGACACAGATGTGGCTACTGTGATGTTTGTTTTTGGTTGACCAGTTTTCTATGTTATAAGGGCACACTCTATGGGATAGTGTAAGGGAAAGGGGAGAGTTTCTCCATCATCCAAAAAGCATTCATTAAGTTCTTTACTATCTGCTGAGTTTGGTGTTTTGTGCTGTGGATTAAAAGATAAAACACATAGTCTCTGCAGTTGTTTAATTTTTAATGAAGGAAACATGCAAATATGTATATAAATATAAGATATAGAGTTGAAAAAGAAAGTAACCTTAGTCTGGGGGAAGGGGAATGGAAGGAAAGTACTGGGGTAGAAAAAAATTAAGATCATTTCAAAACAATAAGAAAAATGTCTGCCAATTCTCAATTCTACTCTGTACACATTTGGATAGGCTAGATTGTATCAGAGAGTTCAGTATGATTTGGATGTTGTTGTTGGTGAGGATGATATATGATGATGATGATAATGAGGATTAGAATTTATATGGTGCCTTACGGTTTGCAAAACACTTTACAAATATTTCCTTAATTTACCTTTACCACAACTCTGGAAGGTGTCTAATTCCCATTTTACAGGTGTAGAAACTGAATCAGAGAAAAGATAAATGTCTTGTCCTTCCTATGTTGCATAGTTACGAATCATCTGACATGGGATTTTAATTAAAATGTTTTGGATTCCAAATCTTACACTCTACCAACTTTGCTCCCTAGCTGCCTAGGAATGTAGCTATCTTATCTTACTTTTTCCTGACATCAACTCTCTGTCTTGCTACTCCCATATTCTTAAGCCATCAGCTTTCCTTTCACTTTCAAGGTTCTTGTCTTTCAAAAATTCCCCACAAAAGTCCGTATGGAGCAATATCAATATTATAAAACTGTGGATTCACACAAAGCATGGACATTGTGGGGAATGAAGTTCTCCCTTGAATTTCCCCCCCAGGTGTGTGTGTGTGTGTGTATTTAAATACTCTTTACAAATCCTATAAGATACACAAGGTTTATCACTAGATATACACAATGAACATTTAAGTATTGGCACATAGAATTGTCAAGAACATTTGTCTCATGCAAATAGAATGTAAAGAAAATACATTGTTACATAGTACTAAGTATCTGAGGTTGAATTGTATTAAGTAAATCAGACAAATTATTATTCTCCTACAAGTTGAAGCATCAAATATAGCACAAAAAGTAATGCTGTATAATCTTTACTCAAAGCTATCAATCACTAACATAGAAGAGTGAATGAGCTGGACATAAAAAAGATTGAAGTTCAAATCCTGATTATGATAATTACTATTTCAGTGGCCATGAGAAAGTATCTATTTAAGAGCCTTAATTTTCCCTCTGTAAAATGGGATCAATAATTATTATTAGGTATTCATAATAGTTAACATTTATATAATGCTTTTTATCTGCCAGACACTGTGTTAAGTGCTTTTATGATTACTATTTAATTTGATCCTTCATAACAACCCTGGATTCTCATTTTATAGAAGCGAAAACTGAGGCAAACAGAGGTTAAGCCATTGTTCAGTGTCTGAGGCTGGATTTGAATACAGGTTTTCTTACTCCAGATCTAGCTCTCTACACATTGTACAACCTAACTGCCCTTATTGTTGCTCATGCTGGTGCTACTACTGCTTCTACTACTACTACTACTACTACTACTACTACTACTACTACTACTACTACTACTACTGTTACTATTACTTCTCCTGCTGCTACTACTACTACATAAAATATAGTAGAATATTTCAGAATTACATACAGTAGATGAAAGTAAGAGGACATAAGAAATATATAGTATCACATTGAACTTAAATACTAAATACTCGTTAAAGACTATAACTGTACATTACCTGTTAGTTTGTATAAACTGTCGTTATTTTTTGGCCATCATATATCTGTATTATTATGGCTATGTAATCTTATATCTGTGGTGAACCACTCTCCAATCTGCATTTTTGTTATCTTTTAATGCACTGGCTTAGAATCCTATTATTGAGCCTTTGGGTGGCCCAGCCTTAATGTTATTGTCTCTATCTCTTTAGGTAGCCTATGTTTCCTTAGGGTAGCTACAGGAAAGGGGTGGCTTCATGATTTAGCCCAACTTTTGTATAGATGGAGATCTGCTTCAGACTAAGGCAGTTGGAGTTTCTGTCTTTCAAAAGGACACATACCAGCATGCATTTTCCATATTTTCCAACAAATTATCTATATCCTCTCTGGATGTTCCATTACTGTATTCCAAATGGTGTCTACAAATAGTGTAAATGCTCTTCTCAGGGCTCACTTTGCTAACTCCCTGCTACTCTCCTGACCTTATTGAAAAAGTCAGACTAATTCCCTATGGACAGTAGACAATGAAAATGCAACAATTTGATGGGGCTCTACTGTTCTCTAGGGCTTTTTATAGACAAGTTCACCTCTTTCAACAACTTGACATCAGGTATCTTTCTGGTGAACTGCTGACTTGTGTTTGCCTGGGAAATCATGATTTTTTCAGAACTTTATCTCCTGATTTGAGGTCCTGACAGTGATCTCAATCCTCATACTGCTGTCTGTTCCTTTTTTAACTTTTGTGAGGTAAAGTCTCTCAAAGACAAAGGACTTCAACTGAGTCCTTAGTCAAGAAATTTATTGGCTATGCGTCTATGTATCCTCTCCACTTCTGAAAGACTAAGGCACAGATAAAAAAGTGAATATGATTTTCACAATTAAGAAACAAAGGTCAGGGCCAGCTAGCTGGTACAGTGGATAGAGCACTGGTCCTGGATTCAGGAGGACCTGAGTTCAAATCCAGCCTCAGATATTTGACACTTATTAGCTGTGTGACCCTGGGAAAATCACTTAACCCTCATTGTGCAGCAAAAAACAAACAAACAAAAAACCCAAATACTTAAAGAAACAAAGGTCAAAAGGTAATATGATTTATTTATTTATTTTTTTTTTGCAGGGCAATGAGTGTTAAGTGATTAGTCCAGGGTCACACAGCTAGTAAGTGTGAAATGTCTGAGGCTGAACTTGAACTCAAGTCCTCCTGAATCCAGGGCTGGTGCTTTATCTACTTTGCCACCTAGCAGCCCAGTCATATGCTAATTCTAATGAGCCTTCTGATAATGTGATCTGAATGTTTGGTAATGAATGACTAAATTTTCTTGCCTCTGGGTCTCCATGAGAATGGGAAGGTAAATTTCTATACTCCTTGATCTTTGCCAAAGGTGATAGATCCTCAAGTAAAATATTCTCACAAAGTCTATTTTATTCAGAATGGATACTAAAAAGCACAGCATAAAATAGAAATATGTGCATATGTCTACCTATCTACCTCTCTCTCTCTCTCTCTCTCTCTCTCTCTCTCTCTCTCTCTCTCTCTCTCTCTCTCTCTCTCTCTTTCTCTCTCCTTGGATAATGATGAAACTGAATTGATTATGGTCAGGTAGGCCTTTGTCTACCAGGTGCAATGGTGTGTCACTACAAGGTTGTTATTTCTATTCTTCTTATTTCCTTCCAGAGATTAAAAACAAATCTATGTACTTTAGTTCCAAAGCTTTATGGTATTTTAGCTTCTAATCCAAGGTCATTGATAAAAAAGAAATCTCCATTCACACAGTATTTATATCTATGCTTTCTCTGATAGCAAGAAACATAAATGGAAACAAAATAGGTGATTATTTATTGGGAAATAGCTGGGAACATTGTAATAGAGAAATATAATGAAATGTTATTGTAACAAATGATATATATGATGAATATTAAAAAAGGAAAGTTTTAAACAAACTGATATACAGTGAATTAAGCAGAAATATACACAATGGCTACAACAATGTAGATAGCAAGAAAAAGCACACAACAAAAAATTACTAAAAACAAGATGGACGTAATGATTAAATAAGAGAAGATACTAAAGTTCTATTTCTTTGTAGAGGCAGGAAGTTGATGGGTGATATATGTTGTCTAAGGTTTCATATTAAAAAAATCATTGATAAATTTAACTGATCTTTCTACTTTTTAAAATTTAAAGTATTGTTACATAGCATAGCTATCTGGAATCAAGGTGAGGGATATTAGAATAAATTTTTCATATGTACAGAAGAACATTTATCAATGAAGTTGTATTTTAAAAGATATGAACAAAAAATATAGAAATAGAATTGATTGAAAATAATCTATGAGGTAAATGCACTAAAAATTGTCGGTAGTGGATGGAATGATTAGAAAAAAAATGTATTTTTTTGCAAATATTGAGATTTGAGATAAGTTTTGATGAAATCCAGGAAAGCTGAGACGAGATAAGAATAGAGTCATGCAAAGCTGTAGTGAAGAGAAATGAGAGATGGAAGATGGAGTGTTGTTTATGAAGAAGAGTAAGATCGTCGAGCTCAATCATTGAATCCAGGAAAGAGAGTAAATTTTAATAGGACTGAAAACATAGGAAGGACAGAGATTAGAAAGAGCTTTAAATGACACAGGACTATATATTTTATACTGGGAGTAATGTGGAGCCACTGGACTTTAATGAATAGGGAGATGACATAGTCAGATGAACATTTTTGGAAAATAACTATCTACTGATCACTTGTCAAAATATTCTAGCATATTGCTGTCTATCCAAACATGAAATCAAGCTCCCTATGCAGTCTATCAAATTTCCAGTGACAATCCATTTATATAAAAACTCTCATTTGTGGATAGAATGAGTCTCACTCTCAGGCAGTACTTTACTGACAAAAATTATGGGCTTCTGCTAAAATTCTCTCCTGGTATAAAACTGACCTCAAGTCTTCCAGTCTTGGTGACAGTATGTAGTAGAAAGCACTTGTTTGGATGCTACATAACCCTTAGTTCTGTTTCTAACTCTTGACATTCCATTTCTCATCTCTATGTATTTGTGCAGGCTATGCCCCATGCTAGAATGCTCTTCCTCCTCCCTTCTACCTCATACTTTTCCTGACTTTCTTCATGTTGAAGCTCAATGACACCTCCTCCCTACCTCCAGACTGAAACACACACACACACACACACACACACACACACACACACACACACACACACACTTTTCGCTTTGAAAATAAAGAGCAGGGGACAGGTAGGTGGTGCAGAGGATTAAGAACTGGCCCTGGATTCAGGAGGACCTAAATTCAAATCTGGCCTCAGACACAGGAAATTTACTAGCTATGTAACCCTGGGCAAGTCACTTAACCCTCATTGCCCTGCAAATAAATAAAGAAATAAAATAAACAAACAAATAAATAAAGAGCTAAGGCTCTGTGAAATTTGGGAAGGACAAAATTGGTTTCCTTGCTCTACATATACATGTGTGTGTATGTGTGTGTGTGTGTGTGTGTTATTTACCCCAATTAGACTGTGAACTCCTTGAGGGAAGGAGCTGTTTTTGTCTTCCTTTTGTCATGGGGTGCAGAGCACCCCAGAAGTTCTCTGGGGCACATCAAGGAACCTTCTCCTTGAGAAACTAAACCAGAGGACAGATAATGCCTAGAGAGATAAGCTGAACCAAATCAGACTGAGCTAGCTTCTGATTCCTACCCTTCATTCTGGTCTCCCTTATCCTGGGGAGATGAATTTGGGTGTGGCTGCAGCCTCTGTGTCCTGAAGAGACACCCAATTCCTCTAGTCACTACCAGTGGGGGATGGTCCTCCACTCCTCACCCAATTCCCCCAGCTACCACCAGTGGGGGATGGTCCTCCCTTACTAAAGGAACTTTCCACAGTCAAATGGTGACCCCTCCCCCCATCAGTCTTCTATAAAAGTACCTACCTTTCTCCTGTTCTAGGATATTTGGTACCTCGGAGCCATGTGCTTCATGCTTATCTCCCCATGAGAAGTCCAAGGATTTCTTTCATGGTTTCCCTCCCCCCACCCTTCCCTTCCCTTGCTCCTAAATAAACTACCACCTTATTCTAACTACTTTTGTGTGCAAGAGGGTGTAATTCTTTAAAGAGAAATTCCTAAGAACCCCAACCCCTAACCCCAAACCCGTACCCCACTTCCCCCCATATCACTTTGTATCTCCAATGTTATCACAGTTTTTGGTACATGATA
This sequence comes from Dromiciops gliroides, assembly GCF_019393635.1. NCBI lineage: Eukaryota > Metazoa > Chordata > Mammalia > Microbiotheria > Microbiotheriidae > Dromiciops > Dromiciops gliroides. The sequence goes on along the minus strand of NC_057862.1, from coordinate 631,779,664 downwards.
CATTATTCAAAATGCTTTCTGATTAATTAAGTGATTAATCTGTAAAGCCTATCACTATTACATGATGCGAATTTGTTTGTGAATTTTGCTCACATTGTTAACTGATACAGTCTACAAAATATTCCCAGGGATTCAAGAAGGATTGTTTCTCCTTACTGTTTTGCTTTTGGTTCCTCTCTTACATATATTTATTAAGATATTTAGCAGTAAATGTGTAACTCTCCATTAATTTCTAGAAAAATGTCAACTCTCAATAATTTTTTTGGATGCAGCCAAGTGGCAAGTGTTTCTATCCTCTTTGGGTTCATTGACTATTGAAATATTACATGACCCATGTACTTGACTGACTCTTAAGAAATGGTTTTTGTTTAATAAGAGGCTTTAGTTGATTTGATGATTTTGAAGTCTTTCCTCACTTTTTTCCTGATTTTTTTTCTTAATGCCATGAGATAATCCTGATACACTATGTCTGAAAACTTCTTTGATCTTCATTTCTGCCCTCCCACATTATCTACCTGTTCACCACCCCCATGCTAGAAGCAATATATCCTCTCATAAATTTCTCATAATATTAGTTCTGTACATCCCTATTTTCATGGTATCTGTATTTTTATGCATTAAATTTGTTTCTATAGATTCCATTTCTCCTGTAAACTCAATGGCATTCCCAATTTTTCTTGAACTGGAGCCATAGAAATCATTGTATAGCAAAAATAAATTATACTGGCAGTGTTCAAAGGGGAGCTAGAAACTAGAATTATAGTTTTCCTGAATCTTAAAACTGAACCCTTCTGCTTTAGTAAAATGCCTTCATCTTAAAGATGAAGAAAGCAAGACTCAGAGAGTAGGCATGACTTTCTCAAGGTCATAAAGTTAGCTGGGTAGCAGTAGATACTGGACTAGAATGCAGGTGGTCTTCCAAAAACTGTGAGAGGCTCCTTCCAGCTGGTCAAAGTTGGAAGAGACAATTGGTTTATAATTTTCTACTGGAGAACTTTAGCAATAAAGAATATTTGGCTTTGGTTTAAACAAACAACTTATTTTCAAGACGAAAAGACTTAGATGAAAACTCTGCATCTATTATATCTATTATTTGCGGGTAAAAGAAGGTAGAATTGGGGCAGCTAGGTGGCACAGTGGATAGAGCACTGGCCCTGGAGTCAGGAGTACCTGAGTTCAAATCCTGCCTCAGACACTTGACACTTACTAGCTGTGTGACCCTGGGCAAGTCACTTAACCCCAATTGCCTCACCAAAAAAAAAAAAAAAGAAGGTAGAATTTTTCAATTGTTTTCTCAAGTGTGCAGAGAAATGTACAATAAGGAGAGTGTTGGCTGTGGAAATCAGAAGATCAAGCTTTGGGATCATGTGTCTGATAATTACTGCCTTTGTAGTGTTTGGTAAATTACATAATCTAATTGGCACTCATATTCCTTGTCAGTAATTAAAACAAATTACAAAAAAAAAAATAAATAATCTCATCTCAGATACTGTGTGAACTTTGAAAAAATCATTACTTCTGTTTCTTCATCTGTGAAATGGGAATAATAGTAAAAATAATAGTAGTAATAATATTTTATTTTAATACATTCTAATGAACATTTATTAAGCACTTGCTTTATGCCAGACACTGTGATTGAACTAAGTGGCTTAAAAACTCCTTTCTATGTCTAGATTTAAGATTCTAAGCTGCAAAGTTAAATAGGCAGAATTTTCAATAGTAGATGTCAGAGGGGAATGCATGGGGACTTCCCTTTCACCAAAGATTTTCATAAAGATGTTGAATGGCTGTTGAAGAGGTGCTTCTAGCTTAGCATAGGTTGCAAAAAATTACAGTCAATATGGTGTAATGGAAAAAACCAATGACCTTGGAATTAGAGGATTCTAATTGGAAATGAATGACAAGCAACAACTACAACTTCCATTTCATATACATTACAAAGTCCTCAGCCTCCCATTGAAAGCTGTCCACAGTGTTTCCATTTTGACTTTTAGACTTGTTTCAGCTTGCTTCTTTTTAAAGTTTCAGTCAATTTGACTACTAGCAAGCTCTTCCTCCAATTTGATTTTGAATATCCCTTTCTAATGAATTTTCACAACCTCACCACAATTTCTGACATGTGCTCAATCCTCATCTCCACTTCTTAAAAGACATCATCACCCTTCGATGCCCAACCTAGTTGCTGTCTAGCTGAATATCCTTCACATAGCAGCAAACTAATGAAAGTTTGTTGGATTGAATTGAATTAAGTTGATTACAGCTTATAATTGGGCTCTTGCTTTATGAATATAGAAGCCATAGTTTAAGATTCTATGTCAAAGAAACTTCTATAACATTTTTTTTTTAAATAATTACTTACCTTTCTTCACAGTTGGAACTGTGGCGAGTAAAATTATATGTGGGTTGCCCTATAACTGTCCCAAGTGTTAGGGAATTTAGCTGGCATTTATAATATATTTGTTACTTTTAAATTAGAAGCTACTATACCAGTTTGGGAGCATTAAGCATTTATTATAGTATATTAAATATTAGTAAAGAGATAGAGCACATGGTTTAGAAAATTAAGAAGCCCTACATACCTAGGATAGAAGGGAAAGAGAGCAGCATGGGAGAGAGAAGAACATGCCAAGAGAGCATGAGACCCCTCTCCTGAGCTTTTTAACCTGTCTCAGGTAGAGGTGGGTCACTCCTCCTTGATTCAAGCTAATTAGCTGGTAGCATTCAAGTCCATTGATTGACATGACTTGAAGGTGATCTTAAGTTACTTAACTTTCTTTAGTTAGTTACAAACCTCAATCTACATTTCCTTTGAAAGTCTCCTGACAATGGGCTGGCCTTCCAAAACCTCACAGAGGTCCTGTGTGTGTGTGGGGGGGAATCTCTGAGTCCCCCAAACCCCATTATTTTCTCACAGGACTGATCATCAACTAGGGTTACAAAAACTAGTGCCACTGAAATTCAGTGCATGGTATTCAATACATGTTTCATGAAGTTCCAAAAAAGAATGATAAAAAAGACCAATGATGAACTGAAATATGGATTTTTATTTGAATTAAGTGACATAGAATGCAAACTTTTACTACATGTTATTGAAATAATTGTTTTTAATATGACAATATATAAAAATTTATTTGGTTATATACACATGTATTAATACATGAATATATAATTTCATATGGATCTCATTTTCAGAGCATTACATATATTATGATAATTATGACACTGTGCTCTTTTTTCCAAATAAAAGGATAAACAGGATAGATAAACAATGTAACTACAAAGAAAATTAAATGACAATTAAAATTTTAACAGTATTTTTAATGGAAGCTTTTCATGATTCTGAGTTTTAAAAAACAGACAATTATTCTGAATATTTTAATACAGTAATTTTAAAAAGAAGGTCTTGTAATAGAATGAGAAAGGAATTTTGAAAAATATTTTATTTTGTATTAAAGATGCTATATTTCTGATTTTAATCTCCCTATTCATAGAATTTTGAGACATGATTTGAATGGCATTTTGTGATACGGTTTGAAACAAATACTCATGTGTGTATGTGTATAATTTCTTTTTTTGTATACATATAAGTCAGCAAATAATCCATATAATCTTTTGGATTTTTTTGTAGACCTCACTGAAAAGGGTCTGGGGATTTTTAATATCAATGTCAAATCAGTCACATGAAGGACATTCTATAGAGGAGCCTTATGTAAATGATTTAATAATCCATGTGTATATTTATGCATATAGCTATAGCTAGTGCTTATGTGATCAATCATTTGATCCTCAAACAAGAAGCTTCTGAAGGTGTGTGTTATTATCCTCCTTTTACAAATGAAGAAGTTGAGACTGAGAGGCTAAATGATTTTCCTAAGATTACATATTTGTATGAAGCAGTGCAAGAAGCAGAATTTTAATGCAGACCTTTCTGATTTTAAGTCTAGGACTATATGCAACATGCTTCCTTGGTTTCTCTCTCTCTGAATACACATGAATGCACCAATATTCTTATGCTATTCATATTTATGTAGATGTTTGTGTAAGCTCATATGCATACACATATTCATATGTACACACATATACTAACATGAACACACTTTTTATGAACAAGGTAGTCACAGAAGTGAAAAGGAAGGAGAGTGTACATTGTATTGTGTTTGTGAAATACCAAAGTATTGACTCATCTCAAATTTTCCCCACCTTTGCAAAAAAAACAAAACCCTTCCTTTTATAGTAATATATATATATATATATATATATATATATATATATATATATATATATATATATATATATATATATATACAGATAGATTGATAGATATAGGTATTGTGGGGTTTTTTTTTCTTTTTAAAGGAGACTTGTTATATGCTTTGGATATATGTTAACTATTTTATTTAGATATGCTAACTATCTTTTAAGGAGGACATATATATCATATGTGTATATCTATAATGCATATAATACACACATATATACACACACATACAAGGTAGATAGTCATAGAGGAAGACAGTGACACAGAGAGAGACAGAGACTAAGACTGAGACCAAGAGACAGATAGGTGGTGGTTGGGGAGGGGGGAAGGGAAAGAGAGAGGGGGAGAGAGAGAGAAAGAGAGAGAAAGAGAAAAAGAGAGAGAGATCTGTCCATTTTTGTCTTTCTTCCCCATATTACAGTCACACCTTGATTTCCATCCTCGCCCCACACAGACTCTTCTCTTGAATGAGAGTATAACTAACACAGCAATCACTGCTGAGAAAATGCAGCTTTCTAATCATGTACTATGCCAGGAATCTACTGAGAGGGGGAAAATTTTATTTTAATTATTTTCTATTTTTATAATATGTATTTAAAAAAAAAACAAAAAAAACCCTTTTGTTGTTGTTTCAGATTTTTTTGTTGGGTTATTGCATACTGTATCCTGCTGGTTCTGTTTTAAACAATCAAACAAGCTTTAGTATTATCAATTATTTCTCTTTTTTCTATGAATTAGTGTTAATATCTCATGACACAAAAATATTCAATTACATTCATGTATCTCAACTTGGTTCCCCAGTTAATCAGAATTCCCTCTGAAAATTTCACTGTTGAAAGGCATTGCAGCAGTCATCCTTTCCATGGTATACCAAAGGAAGCCTCACTTTGTTTCTAACTTCTTCCTAACACAGAAAAGTCTAAATATTCTTAGGAATATTTTAGAATACATGTATCCTTCCTTCTTGTCTTTTATCTCCTAGGAAACTGTGTTCAGCAAAGGGAACATTAAACACATGTAGATGAAACATTCTGTGACTTTTTTGGCATAGGTTAAAGTTATTTTCCAGCATTTTTAATTCCAATTAATTGCTTCAATAGGAGTATATATTCCCATAAATCTCTCTAGGGATGACAATTTAAATATTTTATATATTGTCAATAAGTTCATAAATGTGGAAGCAGAGGGAATACACATACACACACACACACATATATCTCCAAGGACTATGGGGCTTTTTCATGTTGTTGTTGATAGTTTGCATTTCTTATTTTGAATACTGAAAAAATAATCTTTTAAGCATAAATAAAGTTCTGTACTATATGATTGAACATCACATGAAAGTTTTGTTTGACCAACGGGACACCAGGTAGATTTTTGGCAAGAATACTTAAGAGGGATAGCCAGCTAGGTAGTGCAGTAGATAAAGCACCAGAGATGGATTCAGGAGGACCTGAGTTTAAATCTGGCCTCAGGCACTTGACATTTATTAGCTGTGTGACCCTTGGCAGGTCACTTAACCCTGATTGCCATACCAAAAAAAAATAGAGATAGATAGATAGATATAGATATAGATATAGATATAGATATAGATATAGATATAGATATAGATATAGACATAGACATAGACATAGACATAGACATAGACATAGACATAGACATAGACATAGACATAGACATAGACATAGACATAGACATAGACATAGATATAGACATAGATATTGTGAGATTTAAAATTGGATATTAGATCATAAATCTCCCCTACTTAACCTTTCCCTTAATTTATCTCCCAAACTAGTAAATGGAAGCAGGTTTTGGTTTTCTAGATAGACCTTTTTATTTATAGTTATGATAGTCACAAGGTGATGTTGGTTAGAAGGATAGGAAAGTAGAAACACAATACAAATCGTCTTAAGTCTAAGCTTAGTCTATATTCCTTATAACAACTCACCAAACCGACAAGGCCACCAACCGACAAGGCCACCAACCGACAAGGCCACCTTTGGAGAGAGAGTCCGTGCCGCGCCGTCAGGAGTCCCGCCAAGCAGGCAAAAAAGGCCTCTCTCCTTTTCTCCACCCCGGAAGTCAAAAAAAAAACCCGGCAGGCAGTCTGACATGCGCAGCAGGCGGACTGTACCTGGCAGGCAGTCTGACATGCGCAGCAGGCGGACTGTTCATCTCCTCCCCAAAAGGGTGGTCCTTGAAAAACTGGCGTCTTTCAGTTATCCTAACCGACTGTTAAAAACTTTCATATTTTACCACATTTCCCCCCTTTGCTTCCTCAAGAAACGGAATGTTTCCTTGATGGAACAGTAAAAAGAATATAATAACTTTTGCTGACTAATAATATGCGAACAACAATACAGAAAAGGAAGAGAGGAAAGTTTTGTCCAGAGGGGCGATTTTTTTTTTTTTCCTCATGAACCGACGCTTTGACATTAGTCTTGCAAAGGGAGAGCCTCTGCAGAGAGTACATGTTACAGATAGTATATAACAGAAAGGAGATAGTAAAAGCTAATAAAGCAAAACAGTTCATATAAAGTCTCTGAGTTCTCTTGTCTTCTTGAAGTGGTAAGATGTCATCAGGAGGAAACTGGATTCTGGTCTGGAAAACTGGATTCTGGACTCTGGTCTGGAAAGCTGGATTATCTTCTTTAACTGTTTGAATTGCTGTATTTTTAAAACCTTAGCATAGCATTGTCAATGATCAAATTAATAAATTCCATTACATTCCCTCCTTTATATGGTTAGACTTGTAATAGAGGGTTGAGGTAGTTATGCAATGTGTAACACTTTTTACCACCATGTGTCTGGATCAAAGCCAAATTTAGTATGTGTTCATGACACCTGAAAATGTTATGGAAAGGTTATCATACCATATCTCATGGTTCTGAGACAGCCAGTGATTGTGCTAGGCCACAGGTGAATTCAACTGAGTGAGATAAAAAGATAAATAAGTTCAGTTAAATTAGGTTAAATTAGGAGGGAGAGAGGATGAATACTGGACTGTGCCTAGTAATTGTGCTCTACATAGTCACCATCATAAGCAAACCATGGACTTACGTATACCTGTCTCTCCTTTTGTTGCACATATATTCTCTCCAGGGCCTGCGTCAGAGTTCACAGCAAGTTAGTCTCTGAAATGATAAGTTTCCATATTTCTGAAATCTCATTAATTTCACCAAAGACAATATGATGGTAAAAATGTGTGCTATGCTGCATAACTGAGAATATATTAGTGATATATACAATAATTCCAAACCATACCCAGAGTATAATGACATATAAATAATAAACGAATGTAAATAGCTGATTATATTAGACATTGTTACATAATCTTCTTTTAGACATTATTACATAATCTTCTTTTAGCAAGTAGACCACATCATCTTATACATGAATTCTCTGGTATAACAGTAGCAGATACTTAAAGTGGTGATTAATTCATCAAAAAGAAATAAGACTTCAATTAGCAAGATTCAATATTCAATGTTTTCAGTGAGGTATCAAGCAATTTCTGGTACTTTTTAGTTAAACAGAACAACATACAAGAGAAAGGAGAAAAATAAATAAATAAAACAAAACTCATTAGAACTCATGGTTCTCTCAAAAAGAAAGAGTAAATAAAAAAAAAGAAGAATTCTGGTAGCTTCTGAGGCCCGATAGCCTCACCCACAGCATATACTTAAAATGTCTTTGAATAATCACTTAGTTTACAAAATTTAGTTTTAAAGAAAAGCAAAAGAAACAAAAGTAAAAAAAAAACCAAAGCAAAACCAAAAATAAAAAATAAAAAGCAAAAGATTCGCTAAGCACCCTTTTGTGCTCTTAAAGAACTTAAAGGTGCAGTCAATTCCAGGTCTTTTCAGTGCCTTTCAAAAGTCAAAACAAAAACAAAAAAACCCAAAAATTAATAAAAAAAAAAAATAGTTGAGGTAGGCCAGAAAACTAGGCCATGTACTTCAGTGCTTTTGCCTGTAGAAGGAAATGCTTGTTAAATTATAAGGTATTTAAGCTGCTAGAGTTTGGGGTATGCCACATTGTTTTAACTGGTTCCCCAATTCTCTGCATGCCAAAATGGCAGGGGTTTCTGAATTGTCATTGATCTTTCTAATGCTGTCATAATGTTCTTTATGGTAGAAAATGTGGAGTTCTGTAGCATCAGTTTTGTCTGTGCCACTGATTTTCAATAAAGGCTGATTTAATTGATGAACCACAACATTCAGCTGATGCTGCTTAGCAAATGCTACAATTGTATCATTTCCTCCCCACTTTCCAAATTTCTTTAATTCATCAACATATTCTTCAAAAGGGGAGTCATTTACTATAAAAGACTCAAACTCTTGTCTATGGTTAATCATATAAGAAGCAGCTTCTTGTCTGTGTCTGAGATGATTTCTACAGTGACCTTCTAGCTGGTCTGCTAAAGCCCTAAAAAGGCAATTTCCGTCTCCTGATACTTTATGAAGACTGAGTCCCAAAGCATTTAACTGATCAGTGGGATTCTTAAATGGGAACTTCCTGTTTCCTCTGAACTTTCTTTGCTCTTTAACAGTTGCTATCGTTAGGGTTTTTACCTCTTTAGCGTCTACCTCAGGTCTATCTGAAATCTCTTCACCTATGAATGGTGCAGGCTTTATATGAGAGCAATGAATCCATGAGTCTTTTTCACCAATTTTAATGGCGGTAGGAGTTGTCAATAATACCTGAAAAGGTCCTTCCCAGGCAGGTTGAGTTCCACTGGTTCTCTGAAAATTCTTTACATATATTTTATCTCCTGGGTTGAAGTTATGCAATGAAAAGTCTAATGGTCCTGCCTGGACCACAGCTCCTGCCTCATGGAGTTCACGTAGCCTGGTCTGTAATTCCTGTATATAGGAAGCAACAGAAGTATCACCTCCCACCAGTGATGTATAAACTGGGGAAAAAGTTTTAGCTTGGATAGGAGGGTGACCAAAAAGCATTTCATAAGGAGATATATGAAGTTCTCCTCTTGGTCTACTTCGTAGATAGAATAATGCCAATGGTAGAACATCAGGCCATTTCAAATGGGTTTCAGTACATAATTTGCCAATCATACTCTTAAGCTCTTTATTCATACGTTCGACTTGGCCTGAACTTTGTGGATGGTAGGGCGTGTGGAATTTTGGAGTCACTCCCAAGAAAGAGTAGATTTGGGATAAAATCGAATCAGTGAAATGTGTGCCTTTGTCAGAATCGATGCGGGCTGGTGGGCCAAAACGAGGTACTATCTCTTTAAGAAGAATTTTGGCAACAAAGGCAGCTGTGGCTCGGGGGCTGGGAAAGGCCTCCACCCACCGAGTGAGCTGATCAACTATAACAAGGCAAAATTTATAATGTCCTGCTTTTGGCATAGTAATATAATCAATTTGTAAGTGCTCAAAAGGTGTATATGCTAGAGGACGCCCTCCATAAGCTTTGGCCTTAAAAGCATACTGATTATAAGACTGACATGTGGAGCAGCCCGAGCAGATTCGAGATGCTGTATTAGTCACACCTGGTGCTATCCAGGTTCTCTTAATAGAGTCTACAATGCCTTGTGTACCAAAATGGCCTTTTCTGTGAACAGAGAGGCATACCTGGTGGTAGAATTTCCGGGGAAGAAATGGCTTACCTTCCGGAGACACCCAGATGCCATTGATCTGTTTCGCCTTAAATTTCTTTTTCCACTTTTCTACTTCAGAATCGTCATAGGTTAGGTTGGAAGGAATATCCTCAGAAGGTGAAAGGTTAAATACATGTTCAGGAGCTTCTAATGCAGCAAGCTTGGCTGCAGAATCGGCTCGTGCATTTCCCTTTGAAACAGGGTCACTATTCCCTGTGTGGGCAGGGCAATGTACAACGGCTAGGGAAGAAGGCAGTTTTAGGGCATCTAAGAGGTCCTTGATAAGGTCCCCATTGGCAATAGCCTTGCCCGAGGATGTTAGAAAGCCTCGTTGACGCCAAATCATACCAATAAAGTGGCATATGCCAAAGCCATATTTCGAGTCAGTAAAAATGGTGGCACTCTTATCTTTAGCTATATTACAGGCCTGTGTAAGAGCCACAAGTTCAGCAGCCTGTGCACTAAAATGGGAAGGCAGAGAAGCTGCCCAGAGGGTGTCATAATCAGAAACTACAGCAGCTCCAGTAAAACGGGTTCCCTCTCTCATAAATGAGGAACCATCTGTATAGAGGACAAGATCAGGATTTTCTAAAGGTGTATCAAAAAGATCATCACGGGGTTTTTCAGCCATATCAACTAAAGAAGCACAGTCATGCAACGGTTCCCCCGAGAATGGTAAATTAGGGAGTAGTGTTGCTGGATTAAGAACTGTGCAGCGTTTTAAAGTGATATTCTCATTACCTAACAGGGTTATTTCATACTTAGCCAGCCTTTGATCTGAAAAGGCTTGTGTCCTGTGACGTAGTAAGAGAGCCTCCACTTCGTGAGGGCATTGCACAGTTAGAGGGTTACCTAGGACCAAATCAGAGGCTTTTTCTACCAAAAGCGCTGTGGCCGCCACTGCTCTAAGGCAAGGTGGCACTCCAGCCGCTACAGGGTCCAGCTGAATTGAATAGTAGGCTATAGGACGCTGGTTAGGCCCCAGTGACTGAGTCAGGACTCCAGAAGCCACCCCCCCTTGTTCATGCACAAAGAGAGTGAAAGGCTTACTATAATCTGGCAGTCCTAGGGCAGGTGCTGATAACAAGGCCCGTTTTAATTCTTTTATGGCTGAGAGATGCTGGGGATCCAACTGTAAAATGTCTGGAACAGAACTTTTTGTAAGAGCTATGAGGGGTTTAGTAATTTCACCAAAAGAGGGTATCCATTGTCTACAGTACCCAGCTGCTCCCAGAATGGCTCTCAACTGCCTCTTAGTAGTGGGGGCAGAGAGTTGTTGAATGGCCTGGACTCGCTTAGAAGAGACAGAGCGAGTTCCAGCAGCCAAAATAAATCCTAAATATTCTACCTGGGGCAAACACCATTGTACCTTTGTCTTAGAAACCTTGTGTCCTCTCTTGTGCAGCTCCAGCAGTAAGTGACGGCTATCTTCCTGACAAATTTCAGCATTAGGAGAGGCCAAAAGTAAGTCATCAACATATTGTACTAGTGTGGAGGCTTTAAAGGTAATAGAGGCCAGATCCTGCTGTAAAATTTGGGAAAATAATGTGGGACTGTCTACAAATCCCTGTGGGAGTCTAGTCCAGGTCCACTGTCTATTTTTCCAGGTAAAAGCAAATAAATATTGGAAGTCCTCATGTACTGGTATGGAGAAAAAGGCAGAGCAAAGGTCTACCACTGTGAAACATGTAGATTCATAGGGAATTGAGGAAATTATCATAGCCGGATTTGCGACTATAGAATGTCTAGGAATAACATAATTATTAATCGCTCTAAGATCTTGCACAAAGCGATAAACAGGTTTACCATCTGGCCCAGGCTTGGGTTTTTTAACTGGCAAAATGGGAGTATTGCATGGAGAGTGATGACATGGAATAATAATACCCTGGCTTTTCAAAGCCTCAATTATAGGGGTGATCCCTTCTATTGCTTCCCTAGACAATGGATACTGTGGAATGGAGGGGGGTGGTCCCCCCTTAACTTTAAAGGTAACAGGCATGGCAGACTTAAGGAGCCCCACCTCATTAGGGGATGAGGCCCATAAAGACTCAGGAATGTCAGAGGGGATTTTGGATACCTCCCCTGCTGTTCCTTGAGCTTCTGTAAGTAAAATTGGTAATAAATGAACAGTATCCTCTGGCAATTGTAAGGAGACAGCCCCATCTGGAGCACAAGATATGGTTGCTCTAAGCTTGCAAAGGAGATCACGACCTAATAAATTTACAGGGGCATCAGGCATGAGTAAAAATGAATGTTCTACTGTTAAGGGCCCCATAGATACCATGCGAGGATTCAATTTTGCCACTCTCTGGCTCTTTCCTGAGACTCCCACTACATTCAAATATCCTACAGGTCTACACCCAGCATCTGGTTTGCTTACTAATACTGATTTAGAGGCTCCTGTGTCTAGCAGACAATCATAATAAGTCTCCCCCACTTTTAAGGTGACATGTGGTTCATTACTCTGGGGAGGTGAATGGACTGGCACAAGTGCATTCAAAAAATCCGGATCTGGGAATATATGGCTTTCATTATCTATGTTCCATTCCTCCCCAAGACACCATCATTCCTGTGTCCTCTTCTGAGGGGGGTCTTGGTTACCATTATTCTGGTACTGCCTTTCTGTATTCCTCCAAAAAGATCTATTTCTATTTTGATTTCGCCTGTAATTAGAATTAGAATTTCTTCTCCAAGTCCTACATTCTCTCAATTCATGCCCCTCCTTACGACAGTAACAACACACCTTAGTGTCCTTGCTCCGGTATCCACATGGCTGACTAGTAATCGCTGGTGCCAGAATGCTCTGTTTAGGGTGATCTGGATCTTCCTCACGTGAGTCAAAGACATAATTTGCAAGTTCCTTAATTCTATCTACTGAGAGATTTCTCCAGTCTGGACATTGTTTCAGAAAGTATCTGCGTATTTCTGGCAGTGAATTATAAACAAATGTGTTGAGAATGATACAGGAATCTCTTAAATCTACTGGATCCAATCTGGTGTACTGTCTAGCGGCCTCACAAAGTCTATCATAAAATCTGTTTGGTCTTTCATTAGCCTCCTGAGGTAGGCTTAAAAATTTCTGCCAGTTTTCTGGTTTTCTAGAGCAAGATTCCATTCCCTTCAGAAGTGTTTCTCTAGCATCTTTTAATCTTTGGAAATCCCTATCATCATTATAATTCCACTCTGGATCCTTTAGAGGCCATTCCACATCGGCCTTACCTTTCGCAACAAGGGCATTTCCTGCTGAGATAACATCTGTAATCTCAGTTGGGGACAGTAAAGTTTCCAAAAGGCAAGTAACATCAGCCCAACTGGGTTGATATGCATTAAATATAGTCCTTAACTGTGAAATTACAGTGTTAGGATTTTTCTCAAAACTAGGGATGATTGATTTCCATGCGCTCAAGTCACTTGGTCTAAAGGGGCTATATTTTCTGACTTGAATTGGCACTCCCTTCTTACTATGTTCTATAGCTTCCTGCAGAGGGAGTAGTTTCTGCTGATCTGATTCTGAACTTGGATCATCTCTAGTAGAAACAGCCATTTTGAGGTCTCTCTCCATATGTGAGAATTTCATTTCGAGGTCTCTCTCCATATGTGAGAATTTCCCCCATATCATAACAATGATAATAACAAAAACAATGATAATAACAAAAACAAAAAAAAAACCAAAAAAAAATAAAATCCTTAGTCGTATGAACTATGGATGTGGTATTAAAAGGTATTTCAATTGCAGGCATAAAATTTCTACTTATATTAAACGTATTTTCCCAAAGATTCTCACGTATACTATTATACAAAAAACTTTTTGCTGCCTGAATGAGGAAAAAACCAATAATGTTATGAAGGACCATTGAGTAAACTATTCCTCTAAGTCGGGATGTTATGCTGTCCCAATACATTCCGATGAGAAAAATCAAAGGGATAGTAGAATATTCGAGCATCTTGCCCTTTAAACTGGGCTGGCTTTTCTGTTTAAAGCAAGACTCTTAGAGGCTTAAAGTCTTTAAGGGAGATTAGACAAAGGGAAAGTCCGTGGGGGGGGGGGGGTAATTTGGAAAATCCACCGAATTGGCCGGCTTATGGCCAAACTAGGGAGGGTGGGAGGGTCCTTAAGGTCCCTTCGGGGTCGCCAAAACTGTGAGATTTAAAATTGGATATTAGATCATAAATCTCCCCTACTTAACCTTTCCCTTAATTTATCTCCCAAACTAGTAAATGGAAGCAGGTTTTGGTTTTCTAGATAGACCTTTTTATTTATAGTTATGATAGTCACAAGGTGATGTTGGTTAGAAGGATAGGAAAGTAGAAACACAATACAAATCGTCTTAAGTCTAAGCTTAGTCTATATTCCTTATAACAACTCACCAAACCGACAAGGCCACCAACCGACAAGGCCACCAACCGACAAGGCCACCTTTGGAGAGAGAGTCCGTGCCGCGCCGTCAGGAGTCCCGCCAAGCAGGCAAAAAAGGCCTCTCTCCTTTTCTCCACCCCGGAAGTCAAAAAAAAAACCCGGCAGGCAGTCTGACATGCGCAGCAGGCGCACTGTACCTGGCAGGCAGTCTGACATGCGCAGCAGGCGGACTGTACCCGGCAGGCAGTCTGACATGCGCAGCAGGCGGACTGTTCATCTCCTCCCCAAAAGGGTGGTCCTTGAAAAACTGGCGTCTTTCAGTTATCCTAACCGACTGTTAAAAACTTTCATATTTTACCACAATATAGATATAGATATAGACATATTTAAGAGGTAATACTAATACCAAAGGCCTACGATCAATAAGGGACTTAATCCAATAAATTAACTCTTTTTTCTTTCTTTCCTTTGGTCTTTATTACATCCATCCATCCCTCCTTCCTTCCTTCTTTCCTTCCATACCTACTGTGTGACAAACTAAAATATATCATAGGGAAATTATATATCCAGAAAAGGAAGTATATATAAGGCTCATGATGTGATGGAGTTTTGACATAAAGATATCGTGAATAACCATGAAATATAGATTGTCCTGGAGTGGAGGCTTTCTATTATTATTATTATTATTATTATTATTATTATTATTATTATTATTATTATTATTATTATTATTATTTTACTGTTCTCCTTTAAAAGTCTGCAGAAAAATATGAACTCTTCTCAGAATAATGTTTTTGAATACAAAACTAAAACACCATAATGTGAAATAAAATAAAATGCACAGGAATTTTATGAAAGAAAGTAATTATAATGAAATACAGGTCTTAAGTTTTTAAAAATTGATCTTTTGAATTGAAATGTGATTTTTAGGCACCCTTTGGCATATAGTAGGCAATTAATAAATACTTCAGTTCTCTACCCTTATCCCACGCCCTTCATGCTTCAGAGGATGAATTCTAGCATTGAATAGGTATAGACAAATTTTAAGGAAATGTGGTCTAGAACTTTATAGGGTATACAAGCAGGGATAGGGTGGGTCTTCTTTATATTGATGGAGGAGATACTCTAATGATTGAAATAACACATTTCCGGAAGTATTTAAGGAAGAAAGCCACCTTTTTTGAAATTGTTAGTGTGTGGACATGTACCTAATCTCTGGAATAAATGGAGAAGAAGAATTGCAAAAATATCATTTAAAACTTCCCAAATAAGCTGATACTGGGTTGCTAGAGAATTGCTGGTATTACTTTGTTGTTTTTGTGGTAAGACAGAACAGAGCAGATAGAACATTGAGTGAAGATGAAAGAACTGAGTTTCTATCTTGACTGTCCAATTATTGTTTGATTTTGAGTAAGTCTTTTCCCCCTTTTAGTGTCCCAAATTCCTTTCTTTCTTTCCTTCTTTTTTTTTTTTTGGTAAAATGAACAGATTAAAGTAGAAAATCTTTAATGACCTTTCTATTTATACCAATATATAGTTCTCTGATTATGCTATTGGAATGTATGATGTGTCTTCTCTGAAAATTAAAAGTTCATGATAATAGGAGCTGATATTGATGCACTGCAAGATTTGTGAAACTCTTTAAATGAATTGTCTCAACTGATCTACATGATAATCCCATATTATAGACTATGCAAGCATTATTTTCTCCATATGACAGATGAAGAAATTAATGTTTGGAGGTGAAATGGCATATACAATTAGACTGATTATAAGCAACACAGCTAGTACTCAAACCCATGTATTTGCTCTTCCAATCTACTATCCACTTCTCTACAGCATTCTGTCTTTCAATATGAATACCACATATACTCCTTTTTAGCATTTTTTTATTTGAGATGGCCTCTGAATATGCACTCATAGGAAATATTTGGCTTTTACCTTAGTCTAAAAAGCCTCCATTTTAATTTTTGCTAGAGATGTTAACTTTTGCCCTACATGAAGTTTCTTAGCCTCATTGCCCTTTATTCTATAGATATTTCCTATGTTCTAGCTCTTTTCATGCTTCCAATTCTTTCTTGCAAACTTCTATATTCTACATATATTTCCTCTATTTGTTTGACTAGCCAGTCCCTAATGTCAACTTGACTGTGAAATAAATGTTAGAAAAAGAATTGAAAATGCCTGAGAGTCTGACCACTCTCTATAAAAATGATTACTTTTCTTGTCTTATCAAGCATCCCTGAACAGAAGACAAGGGACCCAAATAATTCAGTGTGGTACACTGAAAAAGACATAGGAATTGGAGTCAAAGGAATATGTTTCATATCTTAACTCTGACATGTACTACACATGTGATCTAGAGCATCCTATCTCAGTTTCCTCATCTATAAGAGAAGGAGACTAGGTCCCTTATAACTCCAAACCTATACTCATCTTGCTGTAGAGGATAGAAAGAAGGTTTTGAAATGAAGAATATTTGAGCTTAAGTCCTATCTCTAACATATATTGGCTGCATCACCATGAGCAAATAAGTTCAACTTTTAATGCTCTGAGACCGTAACTTACAGGGAAGGTGCCAATGTGCACTAATAGAGAGAGATTCTTTACCAGGGATTTCCCCATACCAGTAAAAACCATAGGCACAGTTCATAGGCTTACTTCAACTAGTTGAGGGAGAGAGTCTTCAGTGGCAAGTACAATGATGGGTGCTCTCAAGCATAATTACTGACCCCTTTTTCATCTCCAACCAAGTCTGTTGACCTAAAACTCTGGTGATTGATCTCTCTACTTAATGAGAGCCAATTTTGCTTGACTTTACTTGCTAATGTTCAAACAAATAGACTCTTTTTCTTTAAAACACCCTAGCTTCATTCTTTGTCCCTCTGTGTCCTTGGGCCCAGAGTTTAATTATAGACCTTGAACTCACCCTTGTATGAGTTAAAGTGCATCACAGAACAGGCTTCAGATGTTGCTACACATATTGATTCATTTGTGAAAGCCCTTTAAGTCCCTTAAATGTTGATATGAACCGGGACAGTTTCCAAAAAGGAGAGATTTAATAAGGAGTTTTTATTCATCTAGGTAGCATTGTGTATAATGAAGATTCATCCCTATATACCTGAACCAGGGAGATGACACTCTTCCAGAAAAATGCTTAAATAGAGTTCTGTTCCCATGGCAATTTTTCACAAGAGAAAGGCTATTAAATGTAATGACATGGCTAATTTCCAACTTGGCTTATTCCACCACCCTGAACTTCTCATTGGCGTTTGAACAGATTAAATTATGATATGAGGGAATCCTCTCTCTTCTGTGTACAGAACAACTCAGAACCTAGTGACTTTTTTAAAGAGGTATGTTACACCAAACTCAGTTGCTTACAAAAAACATAATGTTAAGTAAGACAACATTTTGAGGGTTGGCAATTATAGGGAACTGGTTTAATAGAACTTCTTATTCAAGGAAAGTATTGAGAAGAAAGGGGAGGAATAAGAGAGTTAGAGAGAACAGGAAGGATGAAGGAACAGAACAAGGGTTGTGGGTAGAAGGGAGGACTAGGGGTTCATGTAGGTAGAAGAATATGTCAGTGGGGCTGGGTTATTATGTGGCTTGTATTTAATAATCTGATGATAATGATGTGAAGTAAAATTATCTGGGACATTATCAGCTATATGCTTATTATTTTTCCCTCCTTGTAAGCACATCAAATTACTGATGCTAAGAAAATAAGCAAATGGTGACCATGGTAGTATATAGGATATTCCTTGCTACTGTTACTTTGTACTTTTGGCTATAAAATAGCTCTACAAATGGTTTTTTGAAAGCCAAGGTAATAATTGCAGTTTCAGTTTACTTAGTTTTGTAGAATATTAGATTTGAAAACTTGTTTAAAAATCCAATCATGGAGTGAGTAAAAGTGAGAAGTCAAGGATTCCAAGGTAGTGAGCCTGGATAACCAGAAAATGGTAGAGCCGTTCTGAATAATAAGGAAATTCAGAAGAGATTAGAATTTCCAGGAAGAAAAAAGAATGACTGTGATTTCTAACAAGAATTTTTTTTTGAGATGGACACAAGGTACTTGGTGATAGAGGACTTCCACTCAGAAGAGAGATAAGGGATGCGTATAGGCATACAGTTATCTTCTACATAGATGTTTTAGTTTAAGGGATCACCAGGTGAAAAAGTATAAAGGGGAAAAGAGAAGAATGCCTATGAAGAGTCATAAAGGACCCTGAGAGTTAATGGGGGTTCTATGAATCAGGATTTGACAAAATACCTAAGAAGGGGGAGTTAGGTAATAAAAGAACCAGAAGAGAGCAGTACTACAAAAACCTAGAGGAGAGATTCTCCATGAAGACAATATTATCCACAGTGATAAGTGCCATGGTGATTTTGCCAAAGATGAGAATTGAGAAAAGACCAATAGATGTGGCAATGAAGAGAGCATTGATAGTGTTGTGTAATATAATTTCAATTAAATTTGAGGTCAGTATTTATTTTGCAGCATTTTGATTAGGTGGAGAGAGAGAGAGAGAGAGAGAGAGAGAGAGAGAGAGAGAGAGAGAGAGAGAGAGAGAGAGAGAGAGAAGAGAAGATAGAAAGATATGTGGCACCTAGTGTTGATGGCTTTCTAAAGGCAAGACGTAGATGAGAAATATGGGATCATAGGAGGAAGGGATGATGCTATTGAGTGAGGCAATTTTTAAATAAAGGATGTAGAGGCCGTGGGTAAATTCATAGGCAATAAAGAAAGAGCCAGTACACAGAGAAAGATTGAAGATTCAAGAGAGAATGTGAATATCAAAGTGGGAGAACTCTGCTGGCATAAATAAAAGAGGATGTGATCAATTATGAGTGTAGAAGAGTTAACCTTGACGAAGAGAAAAGCCACATCTTCACCTGTCACAAAAGCAAAGGAGAAGATAATAGGAGAAGATGTTTGAGTAAGTTGTAAAAAGTTAAGATGGAAGAACAGAGAAATATTGTCTGGTGGCCTCATGTTTTCCATTAAGTCTGAGGGCAAATCCTTAGCAGAAAGGATGGGTAAAAAGGTTGAATTAGAAGGCTTGAGGAAGCATTAAAAAACTGGAATATACACTGAGGAGAGTATGATAATAACTCAATGTGGGCGATGCAGAATAATCATTTTGCTGTAGGAAGGGCCAAATTGACATTAGTTTGCACACACATAATGGATCCAAATAGCATACATTTCCAGGAAAAAATATATTAGATTTAAAACACTCTTGGAATCCACATCTCCTCATAAACAACTGATCATGTATCCCCACAATTATTATCACTTTTACCAGTAAGGTCAAGGACATACTTCAAATCTGAGGGATTTAACAAAACTGAATAATATAAAATGTAATGATAAAACTTTTTCCATAAACCTGAGGCAAATTTTCCCACAATTATACATATGATTAGTGGGAAGATTGCATACTCCTAGGAAAAGACTCTTAGGGAGAGGCAAATACTTAGATGGAAAAGAGTATCTAGGCCATACTTGTCCAATGGCAAGTCAAGTGTATGATTATGAGCAGCATTATCCTCTTGATGTAGTACCCCTGGAATGCTCATGCACCAAATGCTTCCTGTTGGTCTTATATTGTGTGTAGTCTCTGATAGTTGGTGTTCCCTTTTTTTCCTCCAATATGTTCACTGTTATGTATTTTTTTTTCACCAGTCTCATGATTGCAGAAATTTTCTTTACTTTGAGATTGGGACTTAATCTAAATTCCTCATTTGACATACTAGGTCTTCACAATAAGAAGGAGGGAAGAAACCCACCATCATCTTTTTAAAATAGAGATATGGGCTTCAATTTTTCATTCCTAGTGAGTACACTCCATTTTTATACCTACCATCAGGCCAAGTAAAAAACCCTGTCGTCTTTTTCTTTATAAGGAGAGTAGGGTGTCAGATTTTGGAAGTTTAGATGTGTGAAGCTTTTCTCTCCCAGAAAACCTACCCCACAAGTGCCAAGCTCTTTTGGAACAGAGAGAAAGCAAGGCGGATATATAGATTTTACAGTAATTTGTCTTTGAACCCCCATCCATATGTCAACTGTAAATTCTCTGCCCCAAGTCTCCATCTGATGTAGAATGTAATATGCTGTATGTATCAAGTTTAAATTTCTTCTATATGGGTTACATTTTGAGGAACTCTCACTGTTTAATTTGATCACTGACAATGCTATATTAAAGATTGGTGGAAAATCAGCAGTTTAACAGCTAAAGAAGTAAAAGTATCCAGAGACAACCAGATTCCAGATTCCCTGGTGGCATCTTAATACTCAACGAAGACAATATTTCAAGGACTCCAAATGGACATTTTTGTTTCTTCCATCTGTTACTGTACACAACATCTGTAATATGTATCTTCTGCACAGGCTTTCCCTCTATAGACATTGCAAAAGCACGAGTTCATGAGGGATTTCCCCTCTGGACAAAATTTTCCCTTTCTCCATTTCCTGTATTATTATTAGCATATTGTTTGTTAGCATAGGTTATAATATTCTGTTATTTTTTACTGCTTCAGCAAGGAAAGACCCCGTGTTTCTTAACGAGGCTCAAAGGGAAATGTAATGAATTAATTGTGATTTGGGGTTTCTATAACCCCCTCTTTGGCTAAAATTAGAAACCCTGGTACTCACCTGTGCATGCTGACCTCATGCCTACATGGGCTTGACCAAATTATACTATAGGGAACCCCTGCGATGACAAGAAGCCTGGTGAGGACTAGGCAGATGTTTTTTGGCATCTGGAAGAGAGGCCAGCTTGCATTTGTAAAGCGGCCCATTAGTTCTGTCAATCAGGGCTGCCAGCCAATTAGCTTGGGGCTGTGTGTGTGGATGGCCCTGTTTCCTGTAGGGGAGGGGGCTTCTGGGCGGGAGAAGGGAGGAGAGCACTCACTTGGGCAAGTGAGAGAGGGGGAGCAAGAAGGTGCTTTGGCAGACCTGTGGTCCTGACAAGGGAGTGCTGTGCAGCTGGTTATCTTTGGAACTGCTGGTGATTCTGGGTGATGGTGAGTTTGCGGGCTGTATTGTTTCCTTCCCCTATTCCCTTTTTGATTGTCTCTAGCTTTATTAATCTCACTTGTGTTTTAAATTTGGTCGCATTAATAAACCTTGTTTTGTTTATTGAAAAGAGGCTGTTAATCTCCTTTCTTACCCCAGTATTGCAGTAAGCCACCCAAATAACTCTCTCCACACTAAATTCAGCCCTTGCAAGAATTAGAAATGATTTGAAAGTCCTATTAAATACTGCATGAGGATTATATCCCTTCAGGTACCATTTTGACCAGGAACATCCTGCTGGAGAAATAGCACAATAGCTGTGTGGGTTTCAGGCCCCATGATTTTTCTCATTCTCCTTTCACCCTTCCTCCCCCATAGATCTTTTGCAAATGAAAAGGCATAGGTAAAGGGGAAAAAAGGAAATCCTTAGTTAGAGTTATACTAGTATGCTGCCCTTTGCTTCTATGCTTATCTCAGATTCCTGCCTTTATTATGTGTACAAGGCCAGAAAACAGCCTCTCCTGCTTTGAGCTGGTTCACATATAGGTTTGTTAGAGGAAAAAAGGATTTGGAGGCGAGGGGTGCTGATCCAACCTGGCCAGGTTCCCAGAAGTGGTGGCCCCTAATGAGAACTGGTCTCAGATTAATTTGGCATGATATATCTCAGAGTGTCTCTTAAGGCCCTACCTGTCTCTAAATAGTCAGTGAAAATTACTCAGGAAGAGGTAGTCCCCTTATAGATTGCCTCTGACCTCTCAATAATAGAATATATAACCCATACATCCCTTCTTCCTCTGGAGAAATGGTTCAGGATAACATCCTTGCTTCTTCTTGTGGCCTCACTAGCCATGGGGTTATGGCCAGAGTGAATGTGGAAGGACTGAGGGGGCATTTCATAAAATACAGAGATAATACTAGTAAGTGTACACCTGTTCAGTAAATGTTCACCTAAGCCCTCTGTGTAAAAGGAATGATTGGGAAGCTTTTGCCCCCAAACAGCACTCTCTGTTCTGATTGATTTGATTGCCATGGTGATTCAGGTGAAAACAGCTCTTGTAAAAGCAGGGTCTAAGAAACACTGTGACTTTCCTATTAAATAGTGAAGTCTTGGGGAAAAAAAAAACTGCCTAGTGCCAACTCTCCTGCAATCAGCCACTGTTTATAGGGCTGGGAGGCTATTTTCTTCCACAAAATTTGTTTTGACCTTTCAGGGGCAGAGGTAAGCTCTTCTACTAGAAAACACAACTCTGATAATTTATCCTTTCTCAGCCAAAATATTTGGATTCAAAACCAAAGTGGGGTAAGCCTTTTTCCACTGGATAATGCTGATGTCAGAAGAATTAATTTCAAAAGTTTAATTGATCAGCCAACAAGGATTTAATGAGCACTATTATTTGACCTGTGTGATAGGCTCATAGAGAATCAGAGATGAAAGGATCCTTGGAATTTATCTAGTGCTAGCGATTCTTAACTATTTTTTAAAGTGTGTGTCATGGACTCTTTTGGCAATCTGCTAAAATCGAAATTAAAAAAAAAACCATATCTTTCTCAGAATAATGTTTTTAGATGGATAAAATAAAAGATGTAGAATTTTAAAAGAAAAAATTCATACTGAAATAAAATTATATTTTTAAAATGTTTAGACTGCCTTAAAAAGACACAGAGATTCCTTAGGAGTCTGGGTGCCTCAGGTTATGAACCTCTGATCTTGTCCAAATTTCCTCATTGTAGAGGTATTGTCACATAGCTATGAAATGACAAAGCTGGATCCTGAATCCAAGTCTTCAGAATTCTTATTCAGGAGATTCCACCACAAGGGCTACCATTGCTGGATAATACAGTGAGTATGCTGGTATTAGAATTCAATATGCAGGGGCAGCTAGGTGGCACAGTGGATAAAGCACCTGCCCTGGATTCAGGAGGACCTTAATTCACATCTGGCCTCAGACACTTGATATTGACTGGCTGTATGACCCTGGGCAAGTCACTTAACCCTCACTGCCTCACAAAAAAAAAAAAAGAATTCAATATGCAACTCCTACACTCTAGAGAGATACAATTATGAAAACTAAATTCACAATGCAAAGTGCTTTGTCAATCTGTTCTAACAATTAGTTTGAAGTAATGAGTTACATCTGATTTGTGGTCAGATGATCTGAGTTTGCATTATGTCTCTGCTACTTATTTGTTGTGTGACCTTGGGAAAATCCAATGACCTCTATAGCTCTCAGTTTTCTCATCATTAAAATAAAGGAACTGAATTTCAATTACCTCTAAATTATCTTACAAAGACAATTTTTTTGCATCCTCAATATTTCAAGTAGAATTCCAGAGAGCATAGTCAGTGAGAGCTACAGAAATCAGGGGAATGAGGTGGGGACCAGGACATTCATTAAGGAATGTGTAGAAAGGATAGACTAAATACAAAAACAAATGAGTAATTCAATAAAGATGAATGCAAAGTCTAAAGTTAAGGTGACACGCAAAAATTATCACGGGTAACATAAGAGATTTTACTGGCATTCAAGTAAAAAGATCCTTAAAGGTGGGAGTTAAATAGTAATTCAATTTGAGTTAAGTGTATAATAGAGTAAGGTGGGGAGGAGAAGTAGATGAGACCTAAGACTTTACAAGGTGAAATCCCATTTCAGATGGTGGGGGAGGAGTGATTTTTCTTTCTCTAGTTTACTCTCAAATGTTTAAAAGCAAAGGAGCTTATTTCACTATACCCTGGTTCAGACCACAGTGGGGTTTTTTTGTTTGTTTTGTTCTGTGCACCCCATTTTAGGAAGCACATAAGTAAGATGCGATATCACCAGATGTCCAGGAAGGTGATAGTTTTGAAAGTTGTCAAGGAAGGTGATAGTTTTGGCAGTTATCCAATTTGAGGACCACTTAAAGTAACTGCTTGGAAGACGTGGTATCAGTGACTTATAAAACTATAGTTGTTGTTTGTCCTTCATTCTTTTTTTTTTTTTTTTTTTTTTTTGCAGGCAACGGGGGTAAAGTCACTTGCCCATGGTCACACAGCTAGTAAGTGTCAAGTGTGTCTGAGGCCGGATTTGAACTTAGGTACTGCTGAATCCAGGGCCGGTGCTTAACCACTGCACCATCTAGCTGCCCCCTGTCCTTCATTCTTAAAGAGGACAATGATATCAGGATGATGTCATGACTTACACTGAATTGGATTTAAGGGAGAGATGACTGTGCAAGATCATCAACTTCACTCTTTCCTCCAGCGCTATTTGGGTCCAGTGGCAAGATAGATATCAGAATGACTTGGATATGGCCCCAGATGTTTAAGTTAATTGGGGTAAAGTGACTTGCCCATTGTTAAATAGATAGTATCTGACTTGAGATTTGAACTCAGTTTCCTCCCAATTTCAAGGCCAGTGCTCTATCCAGTGTGCCATCTAGATGTCCCAATTTGGAAATGTAGATCTTTTCCAATACTTAAAGACATGCAAGGCGATAGAAAAAAAGAGAAAAAAAGATCGTAGATCCAGTGAACAGAGGGCCAAGTAGACATTACATAGATAGGAATTTTAGATAAATACTAAGAACAATAACATCAAGATTGGAGATATAAAAATATAGTGTGAGATATATTTGAATGAGTGAATTTCCCAATAATTAGGGTGGCCAAAGAGAAGCTAAGCCTTAAATATTGAGATTTGCTATAAATATTATAATAAAGGAAATTTCTATGCAGGTACTTGTTGGGGTAGTAAATCAATTAACAAGTATTTATTAAGAACTGATTATTAAGTTCCAAGTAATGGGCAAAGGACCAGGAAAACAATGATAAGTCCTAGAATGAAAGGAACTTAAATTACAATACAGTACAGCATTTATAAATATAAGGTATTGTCCCATTAAGGTACTAACCTATTATATCAATCAGTTTGTTGTTAAAAGAGCATGAAAAAAATGAATAAAATAGATCAACTGCCAATGGACATAAGTATTACCTCTTTCAAGGATGAATGATTTCATTTCATGTAGAAGCAGGGGGGAATCTTTGATTTGAGGCAAAATGCTAAAATCCAGGTGTAAAGAAATACCTCCGAGATTTTTTTTGAGCAATCTTTTTTTTTTTCTTAATTATTTTTTTTTTAGTGAGGCAATTGGGGTTAAGTGACTTGTCCAGGGTCACAGAGCCAGTAAGTTTTAAGTGTCTGAGGCCGTATTTGAACTCAGGTACTCCTGACTCCAGGGCTGGTGCTCTATCCACTGTTCCACCTAGCCACCCCTTGAGCAATCTTTGACATCAGTTCCTATGTGGATAAATATAAAGTTTAAAATCACCATGAAAAAGATATCAAGACATGGCTCTTTTGTATGTGAAGAGTTTGATGGTCTACAGGGGTAGAAAGACAAATTTTAATTAAGAAACTTTGAAATTTTAAATGTAAAGAATTTTCAAGTAGACCACTATAGTTGTAGGGACTCACTTCATTTGCATGTAGAGATTTAAGTGCACAAAATGCATAAATGAAAATATATACACACACACACACAAATATCCAGGGATTAAAAGATAATTAACAAAGTATTGGTGATTTTACATAAGTTATTTTACAATTTTACGTGATATTTGATTAATAGGAGAAACTGATTTGAACCACTGAAAGCATAAAGGATCTAGAGGAAGAAGAACAATCTTATTAATCAAGAATAGTTCAAGAAAAACAAAAAGAATAGTTCAAGAAAGAAAACAGTTAGCTAGTGAGTAGAAAAGGATTTCTAAGAAAGCAGTGTGAAGAAACAAACAAAAAGATTATTTTTTTTTACAAGAAGACTTCAGATGCTATTTCCTGATTGGCTGAATAAAACTATAGCTCATTATAAGATAACTTTTTTTTTCAGCTATTGCTCTTCATAAGTACATAGAGTTTGAGAGAAGTAAAGTTTCTCAGAAATTCCTCTTATTCTGCAGCACTTACTGGTTTGACAAGGAAAAATACAAAAGAGAAAGAGGTTTTGCAACTGCTTTACTGTATAGGAAAAGCTGTTGAGGTTAAATTAAACTAAGCATTATTATGGTGTATAAAAGCTATATGAACTTGTCTATATTAGCCAGGAAAAATCACCATGATGATATTTCCACTTTTCTGGCTCAAAGGAAATTGCTATACAAATTAAGAAGGAAAGACCTTTTAAATGTGATTGCAAGTTGAAAGAGCTTGTAAATGCTTCATTAGTTTCAGAGTAAAAGAGAAGACTTGCCCAGCAGTCAGTAACAGAATGAAAAGAGACAAAAATAATTTCCCATAATGCAAGTATTTCTGAATGAACCAATAATATCAATGCCTATAGTCCAGAACTTTGAGTTACCTTGAACATATGAATTTTATTTACTCATGAGTTAACCTGCCAGATTTCCATAATTGTGTGCCTGTCTGCCCATACTTGACACTGAGCATTGTGTTGTGTTCATATTATCTGAGTTTATGTTTAGATTGTTGTTTAATTATTATTCCTATATTTGCTTCAATATATCAATACTTTCTGTGATGTTATCATTATTTAGTTTCTATTAATGCTCAAGAAATGGTCATATTTAGCATCTAAATGTGTCATTATTTTGAGTGATTTGTTGTCCAAATGGAAGCCCATTGGTTGGGGCTTGATTTCTAGAATTACAAGTATACATATATGTATGTATAAATATATGCATATATATATATATATATACAAACACAAACACACACATACATATATGATTATATATAATATATACATATATATTTTAAAATGTATAATATGTAAATATATTTATTTGTTTATTTAAATTTATACATATTGTACTTCCCCCACAGTAGGTTTACTCATAGAACAATAATAGGTTTGAGTGTAACTGCATGCATTTTTTTTTCTGGGAACTTAGACCTGACAGTGTAAGAATATGTTGGAAGAATGGAGTTAGTTCAGAGTATAAGTGTACAAACACTCTATGTGATGTTTGAGGTGCTATATTGGTAGATAAAACAGAATGCTTCCTGGTAGCATACTGTTGAATGGTCATTTCTAATTCAAGGTTTTTCCTGCCTTATTTCTCTGTGTTGCTCCAAAACTTTAAGGTCAAGTGGAATGAATTCTGTATTTAGGGACATCTAGGTGAGTCTAATTAATTTTTATTTCTTTTGCATCAAAGATCTCTAAGTGTTTTCAGCTTGGGACCAAATATTGGATTGCAAACTAAATTACTTTAGATAATAGGTGGCAAATTACCATCTAACAACAGCCAAGAGGTTATTTGACATTTTTTCTTCACTTTTAAATGATGGCTTCTTTGCCAATCCTACAATCCACATAAATCAGTCAGCAGTGGACAGTTAAATTGTTGAATTCTACATTATATGGAATAATTCTTCATTTTCTATACCATTAATGTTAAAGTGTAGAGAAATATGCAGATTTATGCTCATTTCTAGAGGAGTAGGGTTTGAGGAAGCATTCATTTTATCTTTTTCAGGTTCATTTTTTGTTGTTGTTCACAATAGTCATGATGCCTTAAATTTGACCACAATTACTTTTGTCCTTCCTGGGAAGAATAAAGAGTTTGAGTAATTTTGCTCATTATACATACAGCCAAATGCATAGGAAGAGGCAAAACTCCAGGTGTACATTGACTGAAGAGTGGAGGGGAATTGGGGACACTCATTCTTTAACTCTAAATAAACAGTAATGATTATCAACCAAAGTGTCTATATAATATTCAATGCATTGTTACTTGGATATTTTGAAAGTTGTGTGATTAAATATGGATTAACTGATGTATATCACAGCCATGTAACCTTTTATGAGTCATAGAATAATAAAGCTATCAGGAAACAGAGACCATCCAGTAAAGCCCAAAGCTACATGGGAATTTGCTCTTCAGCATTCCCAACAGATAGTCATCTGAAACAGATAGTCCAGAAACATACTATTGTGAGATGGAATAGTTCTAATTATCAGGAAGATTTTATTTAAGTTCAGCACAACTTCCCTCTTATATATTTTTTTTATTTATTGGTCCTAGTGTGTTCCTCCAGAGCAAAGCAGGACAAGTCTAACCCTTCCTCAATATATACATTTTTTCAATAGCAAGCAGTCATCCTCCATCATCTCCAAGACTTATTTATTGCACAATAAATACATAATGATTTGTTGTAACTGATCCAAATACAGAATTGTATTTAGTCCCTTCACTATCATATTTTCCTCCATTTAACATCTGGAATATGTAGTGTCCAGGATTGATCATAACTCAGATACTATTTGACAAGAACAGAAGACAGCAGGACTTTCCCTCCATTATACTCTTTGATATTACTGGTTAAATCACCT
This sequence comes from Dromiciops gliroides, assembly GCF_019393635.1. Classification (NCBI taxonomy): domain Eukaryota; kingdom Metazoa; phylum Chordata; class Mammalia; order Microbiotheria; family Microbiotheriidae; genus Dromiciops; species Dromiciops gliroides. The sequence goes on along the minus strand of NC_057862.1, from coordinate 631,751,061 downwards.
GAACTTTCTGAGTTTCAGTTTCCTCTTATGTAAAATAAAGTGATCAGAACTAAATGATGTACACATCCATCCCTGACTCTAAATTCCATAATCCTATGAATAAAGTCTAAGCAATATTTTATTAGCCACTACACTAAATACTGACTCACATTAAGGTTTCAGTCTACTAAAATCCCCAGCTTGCTCTCTCTCTCTCTCTCTCTCTCTCTCTCTCTCTCTCTCTCTCTCTCTCTCTCTCTCTCTCTCTCTCTCACACACACACACACACACACACACACACTAATAATACCTAGCTAAGTCTGCAAGTCACTAGGATTACAACTTACAAACCCATATCCAACTAAATGAATAGTAGGTTAACAGATAATAAATACAAAAACCTGCTCTAATTAAGTAAGGTAATTTCAGGAGAGCCAAACCTGAGAATGAACTATGGTTAGTGAGGAAAGTCAAGGGTAACATTTTGTAAAGTATGTATCGTTAAGCTACGTAACTGAGATCAAGGTCTTTGAGCTAATTCTGACAAATGTAAGGTGGAGTAATCTAGCCAAACCTGCATGAAAGTAGGAGGGGAAGGGGATAAGGAGTGATGGGTGAAAGAAGGGAGGAAAGAACAAGGGAGAGGGCAGTTAGAAGCAAAACTTTTTTTGAGGAGGGATAGGGTAAAAGAAGATAGAAAATAGAGTAAATATCATGGGAGGGAAATAGGATGGAGGGAAACAGTTAAAATAGTAATTTTGAAAAATTGAAACAGAGACAAAAGTAATGTAAGATGATAGCGATTGATGATGATGGATTGATTAATTTAGTGATGGCTTGATGATGACTGGAGGATGATGAGGATTGATGGATGAGGAGGACTAATTGATGATGAGAAGGATTGAATGAAGAAGAGGATGATTTATTGACAATGATGATGATTGGACTGAGGATAATGATGAGGATCGATAGATGATGCTTGATTGATGATTGATGATCATGATGCCAAGATGCATGGTATTTATTTTGCTGGGCTATTGCCAAGAAAATTCTTTGTCAAGTTTAAGATGCTATACAAAAGTCATCTATTACTGTTGCAATAATCAACCTTATGGGTTCATTGCAAGGAAATCTCTCTTTAAAGTACTATATAAATATAGTTTACTGTAAAAAAAAATGATGAGCAAGATGATATCAGAAGAACCTGGAGAGACCTACTTGAACTGATGCAGATTGAAATGTACTGTATACAAAATAACACCAATAGTGTAAGATGATTTGCTGGGAATGACTTGTATTTTTCAGCAATGTAACGTTCCAAGATAACTCTTAAAGTCTTTTTGAAAATTGCAGTCCATCTACAGAGAAAGAACTGATGGTATCTGAAAACAGATTGAAGCATGATTTTTGTGATAAGTACTTAATCTGAAGTTTTGTTTTTCTGTTTTCTTTCACAACCTGGCTAATATGGAGATGTTTTGCCTGACTACTCATGTATAACTTATATTGTATTGCTTGGGTTCTTGGGGGGTGGGGTGAGGAGGGAGGGAGAAAGAGAAGTTGGAACACAGAGTTTTAAAAAATGGTGTCAAAATTTATTTTTATATGTAACTTGAAAAAAAAATTTTTAAATAAAGTTATTTTCCCCAACATTGAAACATTCTCATTTATTAAAGGAATGAACAGATGACTGATAAGCCACTATCAATTATCTTTGAAAAATTATGAAAAGCAGGATTGCAGATATAGAAATGATATTTTAACTTAAAAAAAAAAACAGGGGAAAGTCCATAAAGTATATTGTAGGGAATTTAACTTTGGTTTCTGGCAATTTTGAAAGTATCTTATTCCAAAATTTTAAAATATTATTAGGTACATTTAGAAAAGAGGAAAATGATAGTACCTGCCTTGAAGGAGATCACAAACGAAAGTTTTATAGAGTAGATTATATCAGACTAATTTCCTTCCTTCCTTCTTTTTTTGGATGTTACTTTCACTTCCTGATCAGAGGGCCACTACACCTATAGTTTCTCTTGATTCTAGTACAAATAATTAAATAAATCTCTCATTCTATTCCTGTAGAAAAAACAAATATGTAAAGTTAGAATGATATGTAGATTTAGAATTAATTGAAATACTTTCAATGCTTATTTGGAAGGAAAGCTCCAATCCAGTGGAATACTTCAGAAATATATTCTTTGACAATATTGTTAGAAAAGGGTGGAAATCCCTGCTCAGAGCCTAGAACCCAGTAGGAGCTGTGTTCCTGGCTGAACCACCTAGCAAGACATCAAAGGTAGAAATGGTGAAAGAGAAATTGGGGATTTCTACAAGAAGAGCCCAAACCAAGCACATTTCAATGGATGCCCTTCAGTCAGAAAGGAAATGCCCATGGGCCCTGGCTTTTGTATATGAAGATATCCAAGGACTGAACTCCTTTAAGTTGATCAATTTAATCCCACAGCCCAGACATTGCTGTTCCAGCTGCTCCAGCTGCTCCTGCTGCTCTAGCTTCTCTGTATTCTCCAGCATAACTGTTTTATGGGTTGTCTGGATTCTCTTGATTCTCATTATTTTGATGCTATAGCTAGTCTTTATGAGACCGTCTCAAGACTCAACACTAAGACCATGAAATCTATGCATGTATCCCCAGACTTGGTTCAAATTATAATCTGTCAAAGGCTAGATTCTGGATCCTGCTTCTGCTCTTACCACTTAAATGACATTGGAGCAGCTCCAACCACTCAATATACTGCCATATTTTCTGCCTGCTGTAAAGTACTTGAGGTTCCATATTTCAGTACAAATGCCCTCCATAACCAACTCAGAAGGCCTTGACAAGCTTTGCCAGTGGCTTGTGAAGAATGCCTGTCTAGGGACAGCTAGGTGGCTCAGTAGATAGAGCACTGGCTTTGGATTCAGGAGGAACTGAGTTCAAATCTGACCTCAGACACTTAACAATTACTAGGTGGGTGACCCTGAGCAAGTCGCTTAACCCCAATTGCCTCACCAAAAAAAAAAAATGCCTGTATCCAAATCCACATCTGGTGAAGCCTGAAACAGCTTCTATTATCTGCTATCTTCACTCAGTCCTCTTCCTAGAGGAGGAATTTCTCAGGACACGAATTTCAATTTCATAGGAACATGCATGGACCAAAAGAAGACATGTAAGAAGCCAATCAATCCCACCCTACTCCTTTAGAGAGGGGGGAGGGCAATTGTTGTGGCACATTGCCTTTCTACAATGTGTTGATCAGTCTGGCTGATTTTTCTCCTCTTCCCATTTTTTCTCTCTGATATAAATAATATTTGTTATACATAAAAATAAAATAGTTATCAGTGACTTAGATAAAGATATATCAAATTTTCCGATGTCACAAATATTGGAGGGTTAGCTTATCTACTAGATGACAAAGTCATGTTTAAAAATACCCTAATAGAGTAGATGATTGGGTTAATGTATATAGTGATAAATTTAGTAGGTGTAAATGTAAAGTCTCTCAATTGAGTTGAATAAGGCTCTGAATATATAAGATGAGGGTAAGATAGGAAATCAAAGTGAAAAAGGATAGCAGTTTCAGTGGATTGAAAACAAATTGTGTCAACACTTTAACTGTTCAACAGTCAATAAACCAATGTTGCATCAAATGCATATTGTCTGGTAGTAGGATGGTTGCAGTTCCACTATTTTTTGCCTTGTTTATATTTTATTTGAAATATTTTGATGTTTTTTGGGTACCATATTTTGAAAGCATATTAATGAATTGGAGAGTGTCCAAAGCAGGGTAACTTTGATGGGGAATGATCTGGAATTCTTTGTTTATGAGAACCATTTGATTGAACTGGCTAGCTTTAATCCTGGTAGGATTTCATACTTAATCTTTGAAGCTTCTCTCCTGACACACTGCTGTCTGATTAGTAACCTCCCCAATTGGTGCACTCTTTCAGCAGGTCCCAGAATGCTTCACTTTACTCCATTTTGCCCTTAACATCTTCTCAACAGCTCTCAGCTCTCTTTCTATTTTATGCCCTCTCTATTCCCTTCAATTTTTGAACCACTAAATATCCAATTCTTTCATTGTTTCTAAGATGAATGGTCATTTTACTCTCAATGGCTTCATTCATTACCCCAATAAGGGTGCAGACCAAAGGGTCACACTCTAGGCTCTAATTCTTTAGTATCCTCTTTCTTCCATTATGTAAGCACCTTGAGGGCAGAGACTGGATGCTTTTGTATTTATATAATCAGTGCTTAGCACAGTACAGTATTTGACAAATATTTTTATTTATTCCTTCATCCATCTGTCCCTCTGTCTGTTAATTCATTCGTGTTTAGAGAAGACCTAAGGGAAATAAGTTAATTGGATTTAAATATTTTAAGGACTATAATGTGGAAGTAGTGGTTTCTTAATTGATTGGATTCATAGGCCAGAATGAGGACAAATGCTAGTTAGTTACAAAGATGGTCTGTGTCCAAAAGCAGTGTTCTTTCTTATTGCCCAGCCCTTCTGTCTTTGGAATAATGAGTTGAAGCTTTATAAAGAAGCCATAAAGGAAAACTATGAAGCCACACTTTGGAGGTAAACAAAATTTGAGGCATAAATGTAAAGAAATCTTTTTCTAGTAATTAGAGTTACCACAAAGTGGAATATGTGGCCTTAGAGAGTGGTGGGTTCATAATCAATGCACACCTGCAAACAAAGGATGGATGTCCATTCTAAAATATGATATGCCTGGACTTTTTGTGAAGGTATGGGATTTATCTATATCTTCAGAAGAACTCTGACCTTCCTTCTAGCTCTGAGCTTCTGATTCTCAGCAATACAATGACCCAAGACAATCCCAAATGACTAATGATGAAGCATACTATCCACCTCCAAAGAAAGAACTGCTATTGATTGAACATTGAACATAGACTGAAGCATGCTATTTTCACTTTTTTTCTTTTAGTCAAGTTTTCTTATACAAAATGACTAATATGGTAATGTTTTCCATAATTGAACATATATAACCCATATCTGGTTGCTTACCACCGGGGGGGGCACGAGGGGAGGGAGCGAAGGTGGGATGAAATTTGAACCTGAAAACTTTAAGTATTTATTATTTTCAAAAAACATAATAAGTGCTTAGTAAATGCTTAGTGGATCAAATTGAATTAGGCATACATTAAAACATAGGTAAACAGTATGATCTGACTAGTTCTTTTGAAAGAATCACAGGATTTAGAGATTGAAGGGCCTTAAACCTCAAATAACTGGTCTCACACTTACTCTTTTAAGATGAATAAAATGAGGGCCAGAGTTAAATGACTTACTTGAAATCATAAAGTTGCTATTATTAAATTATTATTGAAGTTATACACTTAAACATAATTTGGTACAACAGCATTGGTGTAGCTTGAATTTGAGCTCAGGTTCTCTGAATCCAAAGTCAGTCCTATCTTTACTATCCCATTCTTCTGTCTTTGCCATGGTGATTGGAAGGTTTACAAAGATATGATGAAAGGTAGCACAGTGGATAAAGCATGGGCCATGGATTCAGGAGGACCTGAGTTCAAATCAGAACTCAGACACTTGACACTTAGTAGCTGTGTGACGCTAGGCAAGTTGCTTAACCCTCATTGCCCTGAAAAAAAAAAAAAAGATGAAATTAAGAAGCCACACAGGAAAAAAAAAAAAAAAATATATATATATATATATATATATCCCTGATATAGTAGATCATAAAGCTGATAGCAAACTGTTATTGGGATAGTCAAAAAAAAGCTTTTGCAGAGAAGCAGTTAGGTTACTGGAAGGCCATTTCTTTTTAGAGAGCATTTGTGCCATGCATATGTAATATATCAAACCTGAGGAGGCCCCAATTGCAAATTTTCACTCTGACATAGAGTTGTGCAATTCAGGCAGAAGCAAATGTTTCTCCCATAAGTAAACAGTTATGGTGAGTAAAAATAAAGCTCTCTGGTTCATTGAAACTACACAGAGAAATAATTTGGAAGTGCTCTCTTGAGACTACTGTAGGCATTGAGGTAAAACAACATCCTTGGTCTGCTTCTTAGGATATGTTCACAGTTTAAAAAAAATATTGAATAGAAATACATGAATCTTTCAAAAGAGGGCTTGGAAACAGAGCCTGGCCTGGATGAAATTTGCCTATATGGTCCACTACAATGCACTGGAAAATATTTATCCAGTGTTTTACCCTTCAAGTAATCAATCATTTCTTAAGCACACACTTTGTGGCAGGTACTATGCTACCTTCTGGATACAAAGACAAAATGTCTGTGGACTCAGTGAATTTACACTCCCATGGAGGGCGGATAATACATAAATAGATAAATATATATAAAACAAATACAAATTATGTTAATGAGATTGCTTTCTGAGGATCCTATCTGATAATATGTGTAAAATGTTTTGCAAGCCCTAAAGCATATGTACTAAGACTATTGTGACAGCCAGTATAAACACAAGCCATTGTTCATCTGTCTCCTGTTCTCCCTAGCTATGTTGTACTGGGCAAATTACAAGCTCACTGTGACTTGGTTTTCTCAACCACAAAATGTAATTGTTGGGTGTGATGGACTCTAAGTTCCTTTTCAGCTCTAAATCTATGACCCTGTGAATAAATCACTACCTCAACAAATATATTTAAGCACTGCAAGGTGATAAGGTAATATTTATGGGAAGTTAGTAGAATCTGGAGGTTGAGGGAAGTGATTTGAAAAGGCATTGTGTAAAAGGTAGTCCTGTAAATAAATGCTCTGGTGCTGATTAAATCTAATCTCAAGTCATACAATGCTATAAAACAACTTCATTAAGATTCAAAATGTCTGAAGTTTTAAAAAAATGTTTTGATCAATGAAACATTTGGATGAGTAACCTGATGACCTAGTCTACTAGTGAATATGTCTTAGATCAGGGCTTGTTAAACTTTTTCCACTCACCCAAGTAATTTTTACATGACCCTGAATATATAGGTATATAAAATAGGTTTGTCTTGTTTAAAATCTAAATTGTGGGTTCAAATCTGCACCCCCCCCTCCAAGACTGGGTAAAATCACTGATAAATTCAGCAAGAGTTTAGGCTTTTAAAGATTTATTAAAATATATATTATAAGTTAGTGAAAAGAGAGAGATTGAGAACAGCTTACTTATAGCATGGAGATCCTAGCCCATATCTAATTTGGTATAGCCAGAGAGAAAGAAAGCAATTTCCTTTCCTAGCAGCTCACATGAAATATCTCACCACTAAGCCGGTGTCTGAACGACTAAGAGGGGGCCCCCTCTGTTCTCCATGTGCCACCACGCTTGTTTCCGGGGCAAAAAGAAGCCCTCTCTTTTTCTCTGTCTCTTACTAAGCTGAAGTCCCTATTCAAAAGAGAAAGATCCAGTCTGACAGCCTCAGCTTCCTGCTTCCTGTCCTCCTCCCCAAAATGGGAGGTTCTTCAAGTTGATTGGTCCAGAGTGGTCTCCTGTTCATGTTGCAGTCCACAGCCTCTGAGAACACACTAGTCTACTCAGGCCCCGCCAGGTGTGGTCCTGATTTAATCATCATTAGGTAGGTTCTCAGACTCTCAGTCTCACCCAATTCAATCAATTCCAAATCAATCTTCAGGTGGAGCTCCTGGGCATCTGCCAAGTCCCATTATTTTATTGCAGGTTTACATAGCCTTTTATTGTTGCCAAATTTTTCAAGACCCCCACATTCAGTTACATAACTTCATATGGGGTCTAAAACTATAGTTTAAGAAGCTAGGACTTAAAACTTCATTGAACATAAATGAGCGAAAAGTTGGTTACTAAATTGATTAGAAGGATTAGAATAGACTGGATTGCATTTGAGAAACTGAAGAGCAATTTCCATTATTCCAATCTTTATGCTTATACAAAAATCCATACTTTTTAAGCCAACTTTTTTTTTTTTTGGTGAACGTATGACTGTGGAGAATGGAACCCTGAAATTTCTGTAGAATCAAAATTACAGGGATCCCCCCAACATAAAATGAGAGTAAATTATCAAATCTTCCAGAACATTTTTTTGCGTGTGTAAAAAAAAGAGGTTTATTTTTCTACAGAAAAGCCCTCAGCTCTCTTCAGGGCTGTTGATTACTTTCACTGTGGTAAGATTCACACACTGTCCTAGGGATGGCCCCATGACCAAACCTTCTCTTCTGGGACTGCCAACTCTCTTAGCTTCCGTACCAAGGCATGTGAAAGGACATTACCCAGCAACTCCCACAAAGGCAAGGCCAAGCTCATAGCTAGATTTCACCCCAAAAGGGTGTGGGGAGCTCCTTGAACACAGCATCCACACTGCTCTCGACATGGCTGTCAGGGGGGAGGCGTCTGGGTTACTTTGTCCTTTTTGCTTCCCGGTTGTTCGTCCCCCTTTCCTAAATAGAGGCTTTGGGGGATCTAGTTCATTGTCATCTTTGACCTTCTTGAGTTGGGCCTTGCCCTTGGCTAGGGGCTAGAATGTCAGTGAACTCTTATTGAATTACAGGGGGAAGACACCCACATCCCCATCAAAACGGTTCTTAGCCACTTGTAGGTAGCATTTCCCTGCATCTGTTGTTAGCTTGAAGTATCAAGTCTTGAAGTATCAAGACATTGTCTGCCTCCTGGCTGGCCTTGGCTGAACCAAAGATTGATGCTGTTTGCAGCTGTTTGTCATTACCCTCTTTCTGGGGGGGTGAATGATCAGGATCACATGGCAGCTGTTGTCCATGGAAAAATTCCAGAAGGCTCCTATGATATAATCCTGGGCTGCAAACCTGTTTGTGGAGAGTTGTTCCAGTCCCATCATGAACTGAAAATTGTCAGTGATCACATGGCAGATATCATAGATGTAAACAGCATGCTGCATCTTGTCCACCATGGTCCTGATATTCTGCTGCCCATGGAAGGTCATAAAATAGAATGCCAAGTCCTCAAAGCGGTCAGCCCACTCATCATACTCTTCCAACCTTTCCTCAAGTCACCCCATGGCGAAAGGGGTAAGCATGATCCTGGCCAGCCACACATTGCTGATCTCAAAACTACCCCACAGTGTATTCACTTCCTGTGTACACAGGTCCAGTGCACATTCATTAATGAACATTGTCTTCCCACTGCCTGTTGGTCCTGTGAAGACAGTTAGCTCACGCTTTTGATGGCCTTTCAAAAGCCAGTTGAGGTCAGGGTAACATCCCCAGTGTACCCCAGCTACTTGTTCCACATTAGATCTCCCAGGACTTCTTCCCTCAGCTGCTGGAAAGACACTATATACTTGTGGCCAGCAGGCAGGGCTGACCTTAGTATTCTCTGCAGATTCAAGCCCTGGGTCAGAGCTTCTAGTGGGCAGAGCTGCTGGTCTCCTGGCCTAACCAAGGAGCATCATGTGGGGTTCAGCTTTTGGGGAAACATTTAGCAGCCTCCTATGCCTGCAAGAGTACAATTTGCTGAAACTGTTCCACGTAAGGGAGTAGGGTAGGGAGCAAGCAGACAAATCCTTTAGGTAATGCCAGTGTGGGCAGCCCCGTGGCCTGATGCAAAGCCAGGCTATCCATATCCCGACTGGTTAAAACCACCTCCACATCTCACTGGCTGATGGATCAGTGGCAACCCAAATAAGCTATGGTTGACACTGGGTTGAGGCAGAGTGGTCTCCACATAGCAGACACCATCCCCTTGACCTTATGCCTTCAGCAGCTTCAGTCCCCTAAGACTCCAGTCCCCTGGGGAAAACCACAGAATGACCAAGCTTCTGGCAGCTCGAACATAGGGCACACTGAAGTGCTTCAGTGTGGCATCAGACACCTTTGCCAGGTTGAGCATTGTAGGGCCATCTGAATCTTCTCCTCGTCTGGCAGTTCATTGAGTGGCAATGCCTGATCCCAGATCCTTAGCACATCAACACTTTGGCTCTCTACAGGCTCACTTTCTCTACCTGGAAGTCCTTCCAGTTGCCCTCAGCCAGGCTGCCAACACAAAGGAAGTGGCCTGTGGTCTTGTCAATGAAAAGAATGTGGGGGCTGCTCTCAGTCTAGTTCTCTTCCTCTGGGGCCTGTGGCCCCTGGAACGGGCTGGGTGTATACAGGCAGCTGTGCCCATACTGGAAGGGGATACCCCAGGACCGAAGATACTGCCTTATCTCGGCAGCAGTGACAAACACCATGGGGTTTTCGAGGGCTGGCAGAACCTCCTTCCAATGGGTCCTACTGGGTGGTCCTGGTTTTGTTCCCTGGGGGAGACCCCTGCACCCCATCCATGTTATGGGCCACTGGAAAGTCAGCAGAGCCTGCAAGGAGTACGTGCTTTGGGGAGAGATCCGCATCTCAGCCTGGCTCCTAGGAAAGGAAAAAAAAAAGGGGGCGATGCTACCTGGAGTTTCTCAGCCAAGGAGGCCTACCATCAATCACATAATCATTAAGTATTTGCTGTGTGCCAGGCACCACGCTCAGCACAGAACCCATGCCCTTCCATAGCCTTTTCCCAGTGGGGCCCCAATTTCTCATGGGCTCACCAGTCTCCAGGACAGCTCCTTCCCCTGAGTCAGGACCCTACCTCTCATGGCCTCCCTACGACCCCTGACCCCAGTGGGTTCCCAGTTCCACCGTATTCCCCCCTCCTGGGCCTTCTCTCCATGGGCATGAGGCTCTATTGTTTAACCCTCCCACTCCCCAAGGCCCCAGGAGACTCCTCAAGAGCTCACCCAAACTCCCTGCCCTGGGTTCTTAGATGCTAGCCTTGAGATGCTAATGCCAACAGCATGAGATCCAGTAGCGTGCTACAGTCACTGACCTAAGAAGCCCAGAACAACATTTTCTAATCACATGCCTTAATGCTATGGTTTTGTAAGTTTTTTCCCCTGGGCATGTGGGGACTGTGTCTATTGATATAAAAGTGTCCCATGTTTATAAATGTGATTTTACATTTCTTTTATTCTTTCTTTTTCTTCTGTTAGTAAATGTTTCTGATTAAGGATAACTGGTGACAGCTTGGGTAATTTGTTAAATACAAATCATAACAGTAAGGGCTTGTTAGCTATAGTTGTGAGTACCTGGAGTATATGAGAATGCAACCTTGAGAAAGTAGAAAGAAAAGAGTGGGATTCAGATGCCACTCAAAATACACAAGGAAAAACTACAATAAAAAGATAAAGATAAGGACTGGGTTTATTATTTCATTAGTGTGGGGAACTTCCAGATGAGGAAAGTCAATCTGCAAATGGAAATCTGTTCCTTTTTGGAAACTTTTATAGTCTTAGAAAGCATCCTAAAACACTCAGAGATTAAGTGATTTACTCAACTCAGAGATTAAGTGACTTACTCAAAGTCATACAACCAAAATGTGTAAATGTCAAAACTCGGACCCAGGTCTTCCTGACTCCAAATCCAACATTCTATCCACATACTATATGGTTTCAGGGTGTAGAGGTTATTGAGGAAATATTTGATCAAGAAAGAGCTATGTACTGAGGTAGGATCTAGAAATTATATGAACATGCTTATAAAGATGTAAAAAGCTTTAAGGGCATCTAGGTATACATCTAGATTTTTGTTTCTCCAAAAAGGTATTTTTCCTTTCACTTATCACTTGAGAATAGTACTTCCTCTCCCAGCATAGTCGGCCATCCACTTTTATCTGCTAGGATTCAGCAGAGAATCTAATGTTACTTGTCTAGAAGAAAGTGAGTGCCCAGTATCCCAAATTGGAACTTTTGACATCATAAGGGTTACTTAGGGCTTAAAAAGAATTCATAGAATCGTAAAGGGAACTTTAGAGATTATCTAACAGGGATATGTAATGTGGGATATTTGAAGGAACTGGAAATAGAGAAAAAAAGACAGAGACAGAAAATTTTTTTGTGTTTATATTATTAATGATAGATAAGTAGATAGGTAGACAGATGCACACATACATAGTTGGAAAACTATAATTCAATTCATTTCCAAAAGAATTGATTTCCTTTGAAATTCTCTGAATTTAATTTAATGATTTAAAATGAATATTTATCCTAAGAAGTCCATAGTCATGACACTATAAAAAGGTAAGAACTACTCATTCTTCTCCAAATCCCACATTTTACAAAAGAGAAACCTGAAATGAAATAATGGAGAAATGGCTTGATTCAAAGTCACGCTGGTAATAAATGATAGGGATTTCTGACAAACAAATAAATTCCCTGTTCTTTTGACTATTCCCCCCTACTGTCACTATTCCTTCACATTTAAGAGCCATCATTTTATTTGTGTAGAAACTTGCTCCACTGGTACATGTGGAAATACTGTCCCCCAACCAAGTTCCTAGGTTATTTTGTCACTATTTCTTTAACTTATCAAACATTACTTTCTGCATCTTTAAAAACAACTTACACTAGAATCAGAGCTTCTTAACTTGGGCTCTATGAAATTTAAAATACTTTGATAATTGTATTCCAACATAACTACTTTCCTTTGAAATTTTATAGATTTTATTTTATAAACAAATATATTAGATTGAAAAAGGATTCATAGACTTCACCCAACTATTAAAGGTGTCCATAATAGAAAAATAAAGTTCAGAACCTCTTGCTCTATCCTAGAGCAAGATAGAATACCAAGAGCTATTTTGGCACCCAATCAGGGGTGTGATGGGAAGTGTTTAACAAGTGACTTTCCAAAAAAAAAAAAAAAGGATACATTTATACTTTTAAGTTTAATTTGCATTGTTCACCTTTTCTCAATAAATTTCTCAGATTTAGACCTTCAACAAAATGATAGCTCAAACTTTGATTTTCCAAGGGTAAATGTTCACATTGAAAATTTATAAATTAGCCTTAGTGAAGTCTGAGTACACCTGTGAATTCATTCCTCCATGCCCACCTCCCCCCCAAAAAAATCCCCTAGTTGCAACTCTTCAGGTTTTGCTTCTCTTCAGAAGTAGTTTAGGCTGACAGGCACACAGTCAGTTGCTGGGCAGATACCTGAAACTTACACTCATCACTTTGCTGGTTGTTAAGACATACATAGCTCTCATTTCACTGACATGGCATTCCAGAAACTAGGGGAAAATCTCTGCCCTAATGCATTATCAGATAGTGAGGATAATACCAGACTATCAATAGTTCTTCCAGTATTGTGCATTTAATAATCTTATGTGGGAAACGGCCTACTAAACTTCTAAGGTCTTCATTCAAGAGGGAACCATTGGATGGTAAAATTTTGGTAAGATAGGCCTTATCTCTATATGATTAGTAAACAAATACTAATGTCCTAGTATCCAGAGGTTTTTTATTAATTTTATTTTTTTTTAATTTTTCTAGAGAAAAGTTTATTTTTTATTTAAATTAAAATTAAAATTAAAATTTTATTTATTTATTTATTTATTTATTTTTGCAGGGTAATGACTTGCCCAGGGTCACACAGCTAGTTAGTGTCAAGTGTCTGAGGTCACATTTGAACTCAGATCCTCCTGAATCCATGACCGGTACTTTTATCCACTGTGTCACCCAAAGCTGAGTAAAACCTGATTATACCTTGTACTGTCCATTAAGAAAAAGAAGCTCTTTTTCCAGGGTGGGCTATACTGAAGTCATTATGGTAGGCATGCTCTGAAAGGGTGAATCTTAATTTCTTCTTCCCATTGCCAAAGAGTAAGGTAGCTGGCACAGCTATTCTTCACTGTCACGAATGTCACATACACTAGAATCTGCTGGCAGGTTTAGATAACTAATATCTGCTGGAGCAGATTCAAAGATGTAAATCCTTTCAATGTCTTGCATACTGTGGACTTGTTCAGCAAGAAGTGTTTATTCTGGAAATGTAGATGTCCTCCAAATGACCTACAGACCCAGCAAATGAATGAGAGGGGGCAAATGGTAGAGGAGGGGGAATATAATCATGGTGAGATTACTTTCTGGACTGAAGGAGTTTTGAGGATAAATGAGGTGATGAGTGTTAAGAGCTATGAACTATCAAAAGAGCCCTGGAAGAGGCACTGGAAGATTGAGATTCTGAGTGTCTTTCTGCATGGCTATGGACGAGACATTTGATATTCCTTGGCCTCAGTTTCCTCCACTGAAAAAAATGAGAGGCCTGGACTTAAACACTTTTGTGGTCCTAGCACAAATGTTCTATGATTATTCCTTAGTGTAAGAGTCTTCTCTTTTTTATAATTGTGTATTTATGTACATGTATGTGTTATGTGCATGTATCTTTCTATCTACCCATTTTTCTGGTTTGTAGATAGTTGATTTTATGTTATTTCCCCCTGGATGTCCCTTAAGGGGAGAGGCTGTCTTTTTCCTTTCTTTGTATCCCCAGAATTTAGCACAATACCTGGAAACATAATAACCACTGAACTGTAGGTAGGATCTAGAAATTATATGAACATGCTTATAAAGATGTAAAAAGCTTTAAGGGCATCTAGGTATACATCTAGATTTTTGTTTCTCCAAAAAGGTATTTTTCCTTTCACTTATCACTTGAGAATAGTACTTCCTTTCCCAGCATAGTCGGCCATTTTCAAAGAGGATTAATGACAGCACATGGTGATGACTTGTGTGTGAATTGGATGTAAGTGAATTAGAGTTGCACTAAGTCATCAGCCTCACACTCTTGTTTCAGAGTCAGTGCAGTCCAGTGGTAAGAAAAATGTCAAGATGACTGGCAATGGCCCATGCTGCAGTCAATGATCTTGGTGTCTTTGATGTCTGACCAAGCTGTAAGCCCTCCACAGTGTCTGCTTCACCTGCCTTTATAGCCTTCAAAACAAATTGCTCGGGGGCAGCTAGGTGGTTCAGTGGATAAAGCACTGGCCCTGGATTCAGGAGGACCTGAGTTCAAATCCAGCCTCAGACACTTGACACTTACTAGCTGTGTGGCCCTCGGCAAGTCACTTAACCCTCACTGTCCTGCAAAAAAAAAAAAAAAAACCCAAAAAACAAATTGCTCACATCTGTTCATTGCAGCAGGAGAAGTCTTCATATGCTGGGGTAGACACCTCCTAACTCACCAATGGGTTTGAGGTCCATTTCTTACCCTCAACCTAGTTTATCCTGTTTACTGGTGTAGCCACTGAATATGATACAGTTTCTTGGAACCACAAGTAAGAGTTGAGTGCCAGATAGATAGCAAAAGTAGATGAACAAGGGCTAGTCCTCCTTGAACACTCCATACACTCCGTGGGCATTTAATAAATGGTTATTGACTGACTACCTGATCTAACATTCTATTGCCTTCAAAGTTTTCTTCTCTATCTAGCATTTGTTATCATGGTTGCTTAGTCACTCAGTCATGTCCAACTCTGATCCTACATGACCCTATGGACTTTTGTCCATGGAATTTTTAATTTGTTTTTGTTTGTTTTTTTTTTTTGGCAAAGATACAGGAGTCATTTGGAATTTCCTTCTCTAGCATGTTCTCATTTTACAGATGAAGAACTAAGACAAGTAGGACTTAAATGACTTGTCCAAGGTCACACAACTAGCAAATGCATGAGGCTAGGTTTGAACTCTGATCTTTCTTTCTTTCTTTCTTTCTTTCTTTCTTTCTTTCTTTCTTTCTTTCTTTCTTTCTTTCTTTCTTTCTTTTTTCTTTTCTTTTATTTTTTGCAGGGTAATGAGGGTTAAGTGACTTGTCCAGGGTCACACAGCCAATAAGTGTCAAGTGCCTGAGGCTGGTTTTGAACTCAGGTCCTCCTGAATCCAGGGCCAGTGCTTTATCCAATATTCCACCTAGCTGTCCCTGAACTCTGATCTTTCTGACACCAAGTCCAGTGCTCTATGTCCCCCACTAGCTTCCCCTATCTCTGGCATAATATGTTCTAACATTCAAAGTTCTAAGTAAAGTTCCTTCTAGCCTTTCAATTTTTTGTCCTAAGGGCACTTTTACCTCTAACAATTCTTTTTCCTTTACATTTACAATGCATATATGTTGTATTTACTTTTTTTCTTTGTATATTGTTTACCTCATTAGAATATGAGCTTATTCAGGGCAGAAACCATATTATAGTGACTAGCATATAGTAGGCACTTAATCCATATTTATTGACTGCCTTTTTTGATGGCAGAGATCATATCTTTGTCTTTCTTTGTTTCTCCAGAGTTTAGCAAGTGCCTAGCAAATAATAAGCACTTAATATTTTCTTGTTTATTGTTTATCTGATCTAAAATTCTGTAATGTAGGGTCCTTTCTAGTTATATTGTAGCATTCTATGTTAGAAGGTTCTTTTCAGGGGCAGCTAGGTGGTGCAGTGGATAGAGCACCAGCCCTGGAGTCAGGAGTACCTGAGTTCAAATCTGGCCTCAGACACTTAACACTTACTAGCTGTGTGACCTTAGGCAAGTCACTTAACCCCAATTGCCTCACTTAAAAAAAAAAGAAAAGGAAAGAAAAGAAAAGAAAAGAAGGTTCTCTTCAGTTCTAATTCTATCTTTCATAAACTTGGTTCCATTTCTACCATATTTATACAAGAGGATGTGAGTCACATACCTCATCAGCTGTTTGGAATATGAAACCCTTCATCTGTATGATAGGCAGTCCTGAGCCTTGGAAGCTGCTGGGTATTCCTTTGAGTTGTTACCGAGATATGTATATATAGATATATATAGATATAGATATAGATATATAGATATATAGATATATTGATATAATTTTCTATGATGATATTTAGTGTTTGCCATGTTGGATGGTCAACGTTTCATATTATATGGATAGAGTGTCATATGGATAGTCATGTACAGGCCATAAATTAGTTAACATCTCTCATCTCCCTTCTTGAAGAAAAGGCTTGTGATAGAAATACTTTTTATTCAGCTTGGCAGTTTAAACTCTTTACAATCTTAATTCAGCCTACCTTTCAGGCTTACTTAACATTATTCCTCTTCACATGCTGTATATCCTAGCCATATGAGTCTACCTATTGTTCCATAAACTCAGTGTGCTGCTGGACACCTCTATGCCTTTGCATGGGTCCCATTCCTGGCACACACTTGTTTTTTTTTTTTTCATTTCCACCTCTCAGATTCCCTAGCTTCTTTCAAAGTTGATCTCCTGTACCACCTCCTTTCCTGTTTGTCTTAGCCATTATGCTTTCTGGCTACTCAAATTGTCAGGTATAACCTTACTTACTTCCTTGTTGTATACTGCTGATAGAATGGAAACAAACTAAGTTCAAGGGCCATATTTTGTCATATTTACAGTCCCTTGCACATATTGGGTGCTTAAAATATATTGATTGGATAGGATTAGATCACAGTATCAGAGGATCAGAGGTATGGGGATGAGTCTTCTGTGTGGTCTGTAAGACTTTGGTTTGTAGCCAAAAAATTGTTGTTGTTTTTCTTAAAAAAAAAATGATGTATTATCACACATGTATAACCCATATTTGGTTGCTTCCCATCTAAGGGAGGGGGGAGGGTAGGGAAGAGATAAAAATTGGAACTCAAAGCTATAAATAAAAATGTTTATTATTTTAAAATTTTTAAAATTAAAAATTTCTCAAAAATAAAATAAAATATATGTTTCTATAACCTTGAGCTTTTCTTGTCAGTCTGATAAAGCAAATACTACTATTATCCTGATTTTTACACATGAGGAAATTGATGTTTAAGGAGCTGAAGTCACTTACATATGGTAACCTCACAAGTAAGTGTTTAAAGAAGGACTGGAGCCAGGGTCCTCATATTAGAGTGTTCTTTCCACTACATTCTGTATAGTGCTTAATTTCAATACACTGCTTAGAAATGTGTAAAATGTGACCCATTCTATTCATCATCAACTTTATTGGGCACTCTTTTTATTTCCTTATTATTTACTTTAGGAGGGCTAGAATGACTTGTGCTTAAATAGGAAAAGTAAGGATAACTGTTCTACATCTCCATTTCCCTGGCATGCCAGGACAACAAATCCTTGTAGTATCTGAAGATTTGGCTTTGAGTCCTAACTCTGATACTTACCATTTATGAGTCTAAGGGCAAGTCATTTACCCTTTTCTCTGGGCACCAATTTCTTTATACATAAAATGGTGGGGAAAATACATAAAATACCTAGTTCATAGGACTGTTGAGCAATCAAATGTGAAAAAGCATATTAAATGCTTCAGAATGCATATATATGTGTATAATTTATGATTTTTGCTATTGTTGTAGTTGTTGTATTAGCCAATATTATGGAGGTTGCTCAACAAAATGTTCACATGTGGGGGTAGGTAGGTGGAGCAGTGGATAAAGCACTGGTCCTGGATTTGGGAGTTCTTGAGTTCAAATCCAGCCTCACACACTTGACACTTACTAGCTGTGTGACCCTGGGCAAGTCACTTAACCCTCATTGCCCCACAAAAAAAATAAAATAAAAATAATTGCTTCTTCTATTAAAAAAAAGTTCACATGGAAGAGATGTTCCCTATATATGGTCAGGTGTTCCTCTTTTCAGATGACAAATAGAAGTGAATCCTGCAACACTGGAATGACAACTTCCATGCAAGAAGGGACAGACACACATATATACACAAACAAGTGAATAAAGTATGTTTTGAAAATAAAATGGGCTAATCATATGAAGATTAAAAGCTAATGGATGGGGGCAGCTAGGTGGCGCAATGGATAGAGCACCTCCCCTGGATTTGGGAGGACCTGAGTTCAAGTTCGGCCTCAGACCCTTGCTTGACACTTGCTAGCTGTGTGACTCTGGGCAAATCACTTAACCCCAATTGCCTCACAAAAAAAAAAAAAAGCTAATGGATCGAAAGACTAAATTCTTCAAAGACCCTCCTAATAGTAAAAGACTGACCTTCAATATATTACGATGGTTCCCCCAAAGGGTTTGTGGGAAGATGGCTAGGATGAGTCATGCTGATACCTTACAACATATTCCATTGAAGATATATTGATCTATATTGATGAAATCACATATCTTTTAAAATATTGATATCTGAAAATTTTAATTATTATTAAAAGAATATCAGAAATAGGCAATACATTCCAGACCTTCACCGTTAGTTATCAATATATACATCATCTCCTTTTCCTGATATATTTCAGGGAGACATAAGGGATCTAGATTCTAGTCCTACTTTTGTGAAAATTGTAAAATAAGACCCAATAGCAGTCTCTTCAACTCTCTAGAGATTTCTTCATTTTCTGGTAAATAAAGGGGTTGGATCTACTCAGTGCATATTTTTGTTCAGTTAACAAGGTGGACCATATAATGCCTGAGGTCCCTTCCAAATCTAAAACTCTGTGATAAGTAAGATGTAGAACATAAGAGTAGATAACAAGAACCCTTCAAATTTATTTCACATGGTGATTCCTTTTGAATTCCTTCTACCAAAGACTGCCTATTGACATCATTTGACCATTTATTAATTAGCAAATGAATTTCAAACTTGTGAATTTATATAACTTGAATCATATTAGAAATGAGAATTTTATCAGTGAAACTTGCTGCAAATATTTTTCCCCTTGTATCTGCTTTGCTTCAAAGTTTAATAGCTAACATTATAGTTAACATTTATTTACCACTTATTATTCCCAAACATTGTACTAAACACTTTACAAATATTATCTCATTTGATCTTGCAGGCAACCCTGGGAGTCAGGTGCTTATTATTACCTTCATTGTATAGACGTGGAACCTAAGGTAAACAGACACACACCTATTAAGTGTCAAAGGCCAAATTTGAAAACAGGATTTCCTAACTGCAATTTAGGTGAACTGGTTGTATTTGCACAAAACCTTGGTTAGTTTTATGCAATCAAACTTGGTCACTTTACTTACTGATATCTTCTCTATCACTTGCTGCATTATTAATTATTCTATCTATAGCTTTGTCAAGTAACTTCTTCCATGTTTCTGTAACTTCTTCATGATTTCACCCTTTATTTCTAAATCATGTAGCCTTTTGGAATTTTTCTTATATGGCATAAGATACTGTTCTATACCTGTTTTGTGCCAGACTGCTTTCCAGTTTTGTGAACATTTGCATTGTTGCTGATGTCATTTCATAGTGAGTTCTTTCCACAATAACTGGAATCTTCATATTTATCAAACACTAGACTACAGTGCTTTTTTTTGCTTCCTTTTATAGGGTTACTAATCGGTTCCACTGATTCATCCCTCTATTTTCTATTGTCAAATTCCTTGATGATTACTGCTTTGTAAGACAGTTTGAGATCTGATACTACTAGACCCCTTTTCTGTGTCCTTTTTTTTTCTCTTCAATTCCTTTGAGATTCTTGACAAATTGTTGTTCCAGATTAACTTCATCATAATTCTTTCTAATTTTCTAATCCTTTGGTAGGTTGATTGGCATGGCACTAAATAAGTAACTTCATTTAAAGTACTTGGTCATTTTTATTATGTTGGCTCAGCGTACCCATGAGCAATTAATATTATTCCCATCATTTATTTATTTATTTATTTATTTGTTTGTTTGTTTGTTTGTTTGTTTGTTTGTTTGTTTTTAGTGAGGCCATTGGGGTTAAGTGACTTGCCCAGGGTCACACAGCTAGTAAGTGTTAAGTGTCTGA
Organism: Dromiciops gliroides; assembly: GCF_019393635.1. NCBI lineage: Eukaryota > Metazoa > Chordata > Mammalia > Microbiotheria > Microbiotheriidae > Dromiciops > Dromiciops gliroides. Next base: position 631,730,589 of record NC_057862.1, on the reverse strand, counting down.
GGCCGGACTCAGGTACTCCTGACTCCAGGGCCGATGCTCTACCCATTGCGCCACGTAGCTGCCCCTATTTATAACCTATCTTCATTTTTAAATCCAGCTCATAGAGTTTTGTCTTGCAGATAAATACACGTACTGATATAAATTGCTTTCTTTTTTTGTTATTAACATCATCAAATATGTTTGTAGTTTTTGCTAATAATGAACTATGTCTGTAATCCTGGGACATAGTCAACCTGTTCAGAGAACATAATCTTTGTTATATATTTTTTTAACTTCTCTGTTAAAATTGTATTTTTTTGCATTCATATTCATTAAGGATGTTACTCTAGAGTTTTCTTTCATCTATTTTGACCCAGTGGTTTAGATGTCAAGATATATTCATATCATAGAGGAGTTTGGCAGGAGTATTTTTTAAAGCAGTTTATATATTTTGGAATTAGTTATTCTTCCAAAGTTTAATAGAATTCATTTTTAAGTCCAAGTGGTCCAGAGGACTCCTACCCCCCTTGTAAATTGATTTGTGGTTATTCATTTTCTTTTTCTAAGAGGTTATCAGTCCTCAATTTCTTGTTCTGATATTGTGGGTGTTTTATATCTGTAAAAATTCATCAATATAATTTAGAACATCAGTTTTTTGGCATATAATTAGGTAAAATTGTTTTTAATTATTTTAATTCTTTGTAAATTCTTTTTTATTTTTCATAATAGTAATTTGATTTATTTTAATTTTTATGTAAATTTAGTTAATGGTTTAATTAATTTGTTGATACAATTATCTTGATTTCATTTTGAATAACAGTGTGAATCACAATGATTTTTAGAATCCAGGATCTGAGTCCAAATCCCACTTCTGATGTGTATTACTTCTGTAACTTTAGGAAAGTCACTTAGCTTATCCACACATCATTTCCTTTTTAGTAAAATGCATGGGTTGAATGAGATGACTTCTGTGGTCCTTCTATCCTTAAACGTTTGATAACATGATTTATTTTTTCTTTCCAATATACTCCTTGAGGGTAAGGCATACTGCAATTGACTTTGTATCTTCAATGCCTAGAACGGTGCCTAACATATAGTAGTTTTTTAATAAGTGATTGTTGATTTATTGGTCATTTCCATTCTGTGATCTGTGTAAATTGTCTAATGATAATAGGGAATCCCAGGAATGATGAAACCATGACTCAATTTTTTCCAACCTGGAAATAACTGGAACTGTAACAGTTTCTGGTATGTTGGCACAATTAAGCCAGTGTTTTCCTGACAGCTGTCTTCTGTATTATGATAATAAACAGCTCACAGGGATATAGCACTATTGAGTGCTGAGGGAACTGAGATTCAGAGAATTTCAATGACTACTACATTTTCAGAAGACTGTTAAATATCGTCTCTAATATCTGAATTCAGTTTCTTTGCTTCCAAAGGTTATTATTCTTTTTTATTTTTCCCACACTGCTTTTCAGTCATATAAGAGACAAATTCCACATTCACTATATGGGACCCAAAGATAAGACCATGACCAATAATACTTTTGGACTTCCATGATTTGGGGAGAGGGAGCAGATATTAACCAATGTCACTTCGATGAGCATTCCCACAAGTTTCTATATGTCTAGCTAGATTTTGTTTGTGTAAATTTCTTATTTTTCTTCTCATTTTTAAGTTTAAAAAATAAGTAAAATTTAGTTTTTAATTACAAAATAAGCTTAATTAGGTTTTAGTTTCTTTAATTTGATGAAGGACATTTATGATTAAATATTGAATAAATGCTCACCTTAAAATTTAAAACTCCCTAAATGTATATCCTAATGAAATATACTATATCTGTCTAGGGACAGTTCTGTTTCCTAGAAACCCCTAGGAAGGAGATAATTTTCATCGCCAAATGAATAATGCTAAATGCTGAGATTCTGCTGTCTCAATGTTTTATATAAAATATTGGTATGTGGATAAGATCCTACCTTGAAGCAGCAAAAAGTCTTGGGTTTACTCTAAATCTCATTTGGATTGAATAACCTTTCCTACCTCCCTTCCCTCACTCCCTTCAGATACTCACTGCAAAGGACTGTTCATTTTCTACTTTACTTAGAAGGTTTAAATGTCAAATTTGCATTTGCCTCAAAGTTGAAAATACAAGGAGTTGAAAATGAAATGAAGCAGTAGGACAGGATCTTTCAGAGAATGGAAAACAATAGTAATAATCCCTCATTACAGGCATTATGAATTATAAAACGTTTTCATCTAACCAGTATGAAAAATGTTTAAGAATTCTCATCAATCCATACTTACATATATGGAACTCCAGGAATGATTAGTCAGTTCTTAGCATTGCTCCAAGTTTTAGTTAAAAAAAAAGATATAAGATTTGTAAAAAAAAAAAAAAATAAACAAATAAAACAATACGTCCTTTCTTTAGCTGCCTACTATATTAGATTTGGAAACTATAGCAATAAAGAAAATTTTTTTGAGAGTAAATCATTAAAATTGATTACTCCAATTCTTTATCAACTATTTCTTTCTTTCTTTCTTTCTTTTTTTTTTTTTTTGGCGGGGCAATGTGGGTTAAGTGACTTGCCCAGAGTCACACAGCTAGTAAGTGTCAAGTGTCTGAGGCCGGATTTGAACTCAGGTACTCCTGAATCCACGGTCGGTGCTTTATCCACTGCGCCACCTAGCTGCCCCTCAACTATTTCTTTTTCTCTAATTTCTCCAATCTCTTCTTGCTTGTCCATTGTCTTTTATGATCACAGGTTCTTAATCAGAAAGGAACCAAAAGAACATCTTGCCTAGCCTCCCTCAGGCCTCAGCTATCCAAGATGCCTTCACTAATCCCCTGCCTTACCCACTCCCTCTGAAACTGTTTTCAAATTACTAATGTGTACACATATATTAATTTGCATATCATCTCTTCCATTAGAATGTCAACTCTAGGCTGGAAATGTGATTTTTGTTGTTTGTTTTTCCCCTTTTTTTATATCCTCGATACTCAAAACAGTACTTTGCACATAATAAGTGCTAAATAAATGCTTGTTTGCTGACAGATTTTTTTTTCCCCACAGGAGGAAACTAAGGCCTGTGTCAACATAATGGAATGTGGTAGATGAGGAGATTTAGCAGATACTCAGGGGTGGACCTGGAGCTTGATATAAACTGATAGAATTGGGGGAGAGCAACTGACTACTGACTGGCTTACTTATAGTTAACTAGATTGTAAGCACATCTGGCTGGTACTTAAGAGGGTACTTAGGAGGGTATTGTTCTCAGAAGCTGAAAACTTTGAACTTTACATCGAGATTGCCTTTGGTTGCAGTGAACTAATGAATTTGAATGATGATAGCCAATCAGCTTGAAGAACCTCCCATTTCTGGGAGGAGAACATGAAGGAGGAAGCGGACCCTAGCGAGAGAGTTCTTGCTCTTTTGGTGCAAGACATCAGCTTGGTGCCAGAGGACTTCAGAATTAGGAGGGTTAGGAAGGTAAGGATTGCCAGGTTATAGGAAATCTATTCTCAATCTTTCTCTTTCTTTTACTATCTTTCAATAAACCCTTAAAAAACCTAAACTCATTTATCAGAGATTTTAGTTAGTTTCCCCCAAAACTGGGGGGGACAGATTATAAACCACATTTAGAATTTTAAATTACATAAGCCAAAAAAAGTTACCTGCCTTTCCCATTGCCATACATGCATACAGTTTGTTGGTGGTGGGTTTTTTTGGAAGAGTAATGAGAGTTAAGTGATGTGCCCAAGGTCACACAGCTAGTACATGTCAAATGTCTGAGGTCAAATTTGAACTCAGGTCCTACTGAATCCAGGACTGGTGCTTTATCCACCGTGCCACCTAGCTGCCCCAATGCATATAGTTAAAAAGTAGTGTATTCCCAATTGAGAAATGGTCAAAGGATATAAACAGACAGTTTTCAGCTGAAGAAATTAAATCTATCTGCAATCATTTAAAAAAATGTTCTCAATCACTACAGAATGAAGAAATATAAATTTAAACTACTCTGAGGTACCACCTCACTTCATACCTATCCAATTGGCTAATATGACCAAAAAGGGAAATGATAAATGTTGGAGAAGTTGTGGAGAAATTGGAACATTAATATACTGTTGATGGAACTGTGAACTGATCAAACCATTCTGGAGAGCAATTTAGAACTATACCTAAAGGGGTATAAAATTATACACTCCATTTTTTGTGGGGCAATGAGTGTTAAGTAACTGCCCAGGGTCACACATCTAGTGAGTGTTAAGTGACTGAGGCTGGATTTGAACTCAGGTCCTCTTGAATACAGGACTGGTGCTTTATCCACTGTACCACCTAGCTGCCCCTATACACACCTTTCATAAAAAAGGGAAAAGGACCCATATGTACAAAAATATTTATAGCTGGTGTTTTTGTGGTGGCAAAGAATTGGAAATTGAGGGGATTTCCATCAATTGGGGAGCAGCTAAACAAGTTGTGGTATATGAATGTAATGGAATACTATTGTACTGTAAGAAATGAAAACTGATGGATTTAAGAAACACTTAGAAAGACTTACATGATTTGATGCTGCATGAAATGAGCAGAACCAAGAGAACATTGTACAAGTTATCAAAAACATTGTGTGATAGGGGCAGCTAGGTGGTGCAGAGGATAGAGCACCGACCATGGATTCAGGAGTACCTGAGTTTAAATCCAACCTCAGACACTTAACACTTACTAGCTGTGTGACCCTGGGCAAGTCACTTAACCCCAATTGCCCAGCAAAACAAAACAAAACAAAACAAAACAAAAAAATTGTGCGATGATCAGCTATGATAGACCTAACTCTTCTCAGCAGCAGAATGATCCAAAACGATGTCAAAAGACTCATGGTGGAAAATGTTCTCCACATTCAGAGAAAAAAACAAAACTATGCAGTCTGAATGCAGATTGAAGAATACTATTTTCACTTTTGTTGTTGCTGTTTTATTTTTTCTTGCATTTTCTTCCCCTTTCTTCTGATTCTTGTCTTACAACATAACTAATGTGGAAATATATTTAACATAATTGTAATGTATAACCTATAGCAGATTGTTTGCTGGCTATGGGAGGGGGCAAGAAAAGGAAGGTAAGAGAAACGTTTGAAACAAAAAAATATCTTCACATGTAATTAAAAAAAATGAAAAAAAAAAGTTTAATTTTAAAAATGCAGTGTAGCCTGAATTTAAATTCATCCACTTTGGATGGCTAAGTGACTCAATGGATAGAGTCCAGGGTCTGGAGTCAAGAAGACATGAATTCAAATTGGTTCTGAGACATTTACTAGCCAGGTGACCTGGGCAAATCACAGTCTCTGTATGCCTGTTTCCTCATTTTTTTTTGTGGGGCAATGGGGGTTAAGTGACTTGCCCGGGGTCACACAGCTAGTAAGTGTCAAGTGTCTGAGGCCAGATTTGAACTCAGGTACTCCTGAATCCAGGGCCAGTGCTTTATCCATTGCACCACCTAGCCTCCTCCTGTTTCCTCATTTTTAAAGTGAAGATAAAAGTACTGACTCCAGTGGGTTATTATGATGATCAAATAAGATAATGTCTGTCAAATGCTTACCACAGTGCCTGGAACATAGTTGGTCTTATATAAATTAAGTTGTTAAGTTCAGTATTTTTTCAATATGTCATAATGTAATCTATTTAAACCTCTTATTATCCCTATGTGAATACAAACTCTTTGAGGGGAAAGAAGTTGGTTACTTTTTTTCATTTTTTATCTCTAGTCTTGAACCCATGATTTTATACACAGGAAACATTAGAATGAATCATTGATTAATTAGTGATCCATACATTCTATAGTCTATTAAAATAGAATATCAAGTAATGTGATATAGTGGAAAAGTAATGGACATGATATCAAAAGACCTGAGTTCTAGTCCAAGGACTCCTATTTTTAATTAGAGACAGCTGGTTGGGCCTAGAGAAAGAAAGTCCTGAATTCAAATTAATACCAGATAATTACTAGTCCTGTGCCCCTGGAAAATTCAATTCAATTCAATAAATATGTATTTAATACCTACACTACCAGGCACTGTGCTCAGTGGACATAAGCCATTTAACTTCTGTATTCTTTAGTTTCCTCAATTATAAAATGGTAATGATAATAGTGTCTTACTTTGAGGGAGATTGTGAGAATCAAGTGAGATAATATTTTTAAAGTCCTTAGAACAGGTTTTGGTACAAGGGAAATATATAATAAATATTTATTTTCTTCATTCCTTTCTTACTGGTTGTGTGACCTTATTCAACTTTTAGGTCTCAGTGTCATGCTAAGGAAAATGAGGGAACAGGACTGGATAATTTTGAAGTTCTTTTTTTGTTTTAACACTATATGATCCCATAAGCTGCACAAGGAGAGGGGTATTTTCTTCACTCTTTGGGCTTCTCCCCTAAAGCTTCCTTCTTTTCTCTTACCTCCAATGTCATCACATTGTTGTCTGTCTATGCCTATGTTATCTTTTGTTCCCCTTTCAGATACTTGCCTAACCTTTTAAACTTAGCTGGAAAATTACCTCTTTCAGGAGATCTTGCTTGAACTACATAGTTAGAAAAGACTTGTATCATCAAACCTAAAAAGCACATTATTGTTTTTTATTTGTTTTTCTAATATTCTTGTCATGTAATAGTACTTAGTATAATTGCCAACATTTTCCTTCCTTGTTCTCCTAGGGTAAACTTTTTTTTTTTCACTAATCCTCCAACCTTGAACATACTGATCTATATTCAGTTGGTACTTAATAAATGTGTGTTGAGTATTCAACTATAATTTTCTTTTAAAAATCTCCTCTATAGGGGCCACTGGGTGGCACAGTGGATAAAGCACCAGCCCTGGATTCAGGAAGACCTGAGTTCAAATCCAGCCTCAGACACTTGACGCTTAACTAGCTTTGTGACCCTGGGCAAGTCACTTAACCTCATTGCCCTGCCCCCCCCAAATAATCTATGTACCAGTCAAATATTAGTAATAGCAATAGTTACAAAAGAGAATAAGTAAATAGTTCTGACATTAGGGTGGACTCAAACAGATCATCCAAGCCTTGGCAATTTGATATTTTGCCACCTATAAATTTCCAGGTTTGCGGGAACACTCTAGAGAAAGTCCTCATGTTCACTGAACAAAGTTGGTATGAACACAAAAAACAGAACTATTTACTTATTCTCTTATAGCTTAGGCATCAACATCCAAGAAATTGTCAGGAATAATTGCACTGATATTGTAGAAGGAGAAGGTAAAATAGAAATTGAAAGAATTCACCAATCAGATCCTGAAAGAGATCCCAAAATAAAAACTTCCAGGAATAATGTAGCCAAATCTCAGAGCTCTCGAGTCAAGTAGAAAATATTGCAAACAGCCAGAAAGAAAAAAATCAATTACTGTTGATCCACACTCAGGATAACACAAGTTTTAGCAACTTTTACATTAATGGATCTGGGCTTGGAATATGATATTCCAGAGAAAAAAGGAACTGGGATTAAAACCAAGAATCACCAACCCAGTGAAACTGAGCATAATCCTTCGGGGGGAAAATCACAATTCAATAAAAGAGAGAATTTTCATTCATTCTTGATGAAAAGGCCTGAACTGAATAGAAAACTTGACTTTCAAATACAAGTCCCTAAAAGGTAAAGAGGAAAAAGGAAATCATTAGGGGTATTAAAAGGTTAAACTAATTATATTCGTACTTGGGAAGATGATACTTGTAACTCATAAGAACTTTCTCATTATTAGGGCAGTTGGATGGAGTATATTTAGTTTTTATTTTTTTGCAAGGCAATAAGGGTTAAGTGACTTGCCCAGGGTCACATAGCTAGTAAGTGTCAAGTGTCTGAGGCTGGATTTGAACTCAGGTCCTCCTGAATCGAGGGCCAGTGCTTTATCCACTATACCACCTAGCTGCCCCTACATGGAGTATATTTAGACAGAGAGCACAGGTAGGAATTGAATATGAAGGAATGATATCTTAAAAAATAAAATTAAATGGTAAGGGGAATGCACTGGGTTAAAATGGAAAGGGAAAGGTGGAATGAGGAAAAGTATCTCACATAAAAAAGCAAGCAGAAGCATATGGAATGGAGGGGAAGATGGGTGCGGGGTGCTGGGGAGTCAGTGAACCTTACTCTCCTGAGAATTGGCTGAAAGAGGGAATAACACACACTCTCAATTGGGTATGGTAATATATCTTACCCTACAGGAAAGTAGGAGGGGAAGGGAATAAGGGGAGGTGTGTGTGATAGAAAGGAGGGCAGATTGGGGGAAGGGGCAGTCAGAAACAAAACACTTTTGAGGAGGGACAGGGTGAAAGGAGACATAAAATAGAGTAAATGTCATGGGGAAGAGATAGGATGGAAGGAAATTCAGTTAGCAATATTAACTGTGAAAAAAATTTTAAAGCTAGTTTGTTTGACAAAGGCCTCACTTGTCAAACACATAGAGAACTGAGTCAAATTTATTAAAATAAGAGCCATGCCACAATCAATAAATGATCAAAAGATATTAACAGTTTTCCGATGAAATAATCAAAGCCTTCTATATATATAAAATATATACTCTAACTCACTATTGATTAGAAAGATGCAGGTCAAGACAATTCTGGGGTACCTATTGGATTAGATATTCAAGTTCAAATCTTGCCTAGCTAATTCTATGGCTTTGGGCTTAATTACTTAAATAATTTCAGTCTCAGTTTCCTCAATCATAAAATAAGAATAACAATAGAATCCACCTCAAAAGGGTTGCTGTGGGGATACAATTAAATAACAAGAAAAGTGCTTTTCAAACTATATAACATTATTTAAATTATAACTTTTGTTACCATTAATTATTGGGCTAACAAGACTGAGCTAGTTGACCTCTAAACTGCCTTCCAGATCTAAATCTATGCTCCTGTAATCTTTACATAGTTGGACTTCTAACATTGAAGTGAATTGAAACCACTTCCCATCTCCGTCTATTTCTCTTTCTTCCAGTCCCAGGAGAAGATGAAACAGTGCTTTTGATTTCAGAGGGCAAGAGCATCTTTCTCAACAATTCTATTTCCAGCCTTTTTCTGATTCAATGCTCTGAGGACAAAGATAAAACTTAATTGAATAGGCCAGCTTAACTCAGACATAACAGATACAGTTTGACTCAAGACAAACTGAGGTGGTAAACATAAACTCAGTCACTTTCATTGCTGAAGCAAGGGACCCCTGAGAAAGCTCCTCAATTAATATGTAGGCACTTAAGGCCACAGGCACCATGAAGGAGGCAGAAGCAATGAACTAGAGAGATTCCAATTTGATTAGCATATTAGATTATTCTTCACCTGTCAGAGGGGCATTCACAGCACTATCCTCACCTTCCTTGGTAAAGTCTCATTAATTATCATGCCCCCTTTTTTCCTTAACAAAAAAGAAAGTTAAACTTAAGAATGGGACTTAAGAATATACATACAAAACTTAATAGGACACTGAAGATTAGTAAACCAAAGGAAAACCCAAGCTTTGCTTTTTGAATAACAAATCTAAAAAGAAGAAGGGTTATACATTGAATCTCCACAGAATTATGTGAGGTTCTTGAAGGCAGGAACATGCATTTTTGGATATCAGACTTTTATTTTCTTCCTGCTCCTCGTACTTCCAAATACCTACATTCTTCCCCTTCCATTAATGATTTTGCACCAAGTTCAAAGGTGATTTTTTGTGAAAGTAAACAATCTATTAGGCAAAAACAAAGAAACAAACAAAGAAACAAACAAACAAATAAATAAATAAATGGATGAATGAATGAAAGAATAAATAAATGAATAAATAAATGAATGAATAAATAGATAGATAAATCCTTCCAAGAAAAACAAAAAAAGAGGAAGGAGGTCCATCTGGAGAGAGCTTCAAAAATTATACCAGATTTGGCTTACTTGGTCTCTGAGATCCAATTCAGTTCTAAAATTTTATGATTTGTTCAGTTTGTATATGTGTATAGCAAAGGAAACAGAGTATGTGGATGCACATGTGTTTGCATAATTGTTCTTTCTACTTGGAACCACTTTTTCCATTGGTAAATATGAAAAATTCAATAACAACATTAAGGGAATCATATTTATGGGTAAAAGGTTATCTTGCCCCTTCAAACTGGAGGTACTGTATTATAACTTTATTCCATATTTAAAAGGAATAGCAAGTTGAACATAACAGATTTGTAGTTTCATGTGCAATCATTTTTGTTAATACTATGTTATGGGGGCAGTTAGGTGGCCCTGGATTCAGGAGGACCTGAGTTCAGTTCTGGCCTCAGACACTTTTGACCCTGGGCAAGTCACTTAACCCCAATTGCCTCACCAAAAAAAAAAATACTGTGTTATGGAAATGCTTCTTTTATTGGATAGATTAAAAATTAAGAAAATAATACCAGAGAAAGAAGTTTGGAGGAATACTCAGTGTATTTAACTTTTCTACTTTCCCCCCATCCTACCATGTTCACATCTGCCTGACTATTGTGTCAATCTAGAATAATAGAGATTCAGAAGAAACAAACAAACAAACAGTTTTATGAAGATGAATAGGAGGGTATAACTGTCTTGGAACTGATCATGAGTGAAGTCAAATGTTGCTATGACAACAACATGACACTATGAAAACCCATCTATGTAACTTCATTAATGAATTGTACTGTCTGGAAGTAGCTCCAGCCTTTTTGCCAAGAAAACCCCAAATAGGTTCACAGAGAGTTGACTCAACAACAACAAAAACACCACCACCACCAATAACAACAACAACAATGACTATATTCTCAAAGAGGATATATTTAATAGGAGAGATGTTCCATGTAAATAGAAATCTATCTCTATCTCTATCTCTAACTCTACCTGAATCTGTATCCCTATCCTTATCCCTATTCCTACTCCATCCCTATCCCTCTCTTCATCTCTCCATCTCTCCATCCATCCATTCATTTATCTAATCTATCTATCTATCTATCTATCTATCTATCTATCATCTATCTATCTATCTATCTATCTCTCTATCTCTCTACCTCTCTATCTATCCTCTATCTATTCCCCCCCACCCCCCTACACACAGAAGATATCTTGAGTAAGAAGACTGTACTTCAAATTAGGGCAATTTGGAAAAAAAAAAAAAGAAAGGACTTTCCTTAGTAAGGAGTTCATTGACTGAGAATTAAGTGAAGCCAGGGATTTTAAGACTTGAGAAGGGAATGCCTATCATGTATGAGAAATAGCCTATGAAAAGACTTGGAGATGGGAGATGAAATGAAAAATTCAAACAATCTATCAATAAGCATTTATCTGATGTCTATTCTCTGTGAGGCATAGTGTAAATTATGGGGGAAACAAAAGGAGTAATGGAATAGTCGCTGTTCCCAGTGGAATTACATTTTATTAGCATACTGGCAACAGAGGGTAGTCCATTAGTCCCCATAGATTATATGAAAGGGAATGAAGTGCAACAATCTTAGAAAAAGTAGGCAAAAAAGAAAAGAAAAGTAGGCTACAGGTATATTGTGAAGGGCTTTCAATACTAAGATGAGGTTTATCTATAGGCAATAAGGATCCACTGGAAATTTCTTGAGAAAGGAGAATGATATTGTCAAACGTGTACTTTAGATTTCTTTTTTCTTTTTGGCAGCTGTCTCTAGAATTAATCAACGATGGGAAAGAATGGGATCTGTGAGTCCAATTAAGAAGTTTTTTTTCAATAGTTCAGACAAAAGGTGGTAAGGATCTAAACATGAAGAATGTGTTCACTGTGGAATCTAAGCAAAGAGGATGGAAATTAGATAAATTTTAGGCCTTAATGTATAAATCCAACTTTTCCCAGAGGAATATAGTATTTAAGCCCCTCTTCACTTGATCTTGAAAATCCCATATATAACACTGTAATAGTTCATCCATCCATTTCTTATCTCTTTCCCTTCTATTCAACCTGTTCATTTCTTTTTCCAACCATGCATCTATGAAAAAAAAAATAATAATAACGGATTTCTTGAGGGAGCCAGAGATCAGTTTTTCAGTGCTTTCTCTCCCCCACTTTCTGTGACAAACCCAAGTGAAAAAAAAGAATGGAGACAGATTCTTTTGTCTAGATAAGGGAAGGACTGATGAGATTAAACCATACCTAGATATGGACTTTGCCTTAAACAATTTGAGGGAGTATCTTTTGCATTCTATTCCCTGATGTCATCCTTAGAGTTCACTTTAATGTATACCACCTTCAAGTTGTATCAACCAATGGAATTGAATGATGCTAACTAATTTGCTTTGATCAATGTATAATGACCTATCTCTATCAAAAAAGGATAAAAACCCTTAGAAGCAGCCAGGAGGCTGCTAGTTTCTTTTAGGTCTTCTGGGTCTTTCTTGCTTTCTTGGGTCTCCTTGAGACTACATGCTGTCTCTCTGGGAGACCAAATGGGTCTTTTGGGGCTTTTCTCCTGCTTGTGATAACTGGCATGCTGAAGTTCTCTCCCCTATTTCTCTGCCATGCAGCCTGAAACCATGAGAAGTTAGGGAGATATGTAGTCAATGTTTTACTCATATAATATTAACAAATAAATAATATGCTTACCCCAAACTTCTGTCTGTAGCAATAGTAATTAAATTAAAGAAAAACACATTCCTTTAATAATTTCTCTTACACTGTTACTACCTACAATATGCTACATACCTGACACAACCATGGTTACTTTTATCTCTACACTACTATGGCCACCTAATATTTTGATATAAGTATATATTCTACAAATGATTGCAAAATTTACCCTTTCATTCAGTGCTCACTCAAGCATTTCCTGTGATAATATTCCTATAACATGATAATAATATAGCAATAACATGACAATCATATAAAAATGGGTCAATATTTATTCAACGCAGAATTTTTTAAAGTTCTATAGATAAATCTTGAAATCACACTAAGACGTTGGGGACACCTTACATTATTTAATTTTTGAGACTTGAAACAATTTTTTGAGGTCAATAGTACAGATATCATCACCCTATTTTACCCATGACACACTTCTAAAAGGGAAAGAATGTTTTATTCAAGGACCTGCAATCAAGTCATGGCAGAGCCATGCCTCAAATTCCAAACTCCTCCCTCTATACCTAGCTCTCTTTTTATCATGTCACCTTTATTTCCCCCATTGTTTTCTTGTGCAAGATTATATAACCCAAGCAGTCAGTTTTCCTAATTTTACATATAATGAAACCAGTTCAGAGAGGTGGTATTACTTGCCTATGAACAGGCAGTGAGAAAAAGAAAAAAAAGACCCAAGTTTCTAGCCCCAAATCGTAAAATATCATTGTTCTCTAAAATGCATGGTACGGTCTCTATGTAAGCTGTCCCAAACAATGAATTCAATGTTGCTAACAGCTTGAACAGACTACATACAGCATATGGCTGATCCAAGACAATTCAGAATGAATATTATAGGGAAAAAGAGAGGAATGTTTTGAACCTCATAAGAGCGACCGTTGATGGTATAACTTGATGCTATTAGATAATCATTGAGTGATGACTGAATTTAATGATTACTTTTGTCAAAAATAAAATGAGCCTAAAGTCTTTCATTGAACTTCTTGTTCTTGCTGTCTATATCTAATTTGAGAGGGTAGAATTTTTGCAAACAACAAATATGTCTGGTCATTTTGCTCAACTATAAATACTGGGTTTTCTGAATATCTGCTTCTTGTAACAATCTTTACAGCCCATATTTTTATAACTGTTAAAGACTAAGAGAAACATTTTACTATTCTAATATTAACTAATTATTAAATTGGGATCCAGGCTTTTCTCTGTTATTTCCTCATTTAAGGCCCAGTCTCAGAAAAGAACAAAAAAAGTAGTCTCTGAAGGGAATGAGTGATGAGATTGCCCTATCGCTCAAAGAACATCTTCCCTGTTCTTGGGCGAGACCTCACTTAACTAGAAGAGCTACCTTCTATTTAGAATGTAAACAGAACCCAGTCTGGGAGAGTTCTTACCCTAGGGCAAAGAGCCCCTTTCCTTGTACCCCTGCATTAGAGTTTAGGGTGATCTGCCTTTTGAAGGAGAAAAACAACTAGAATAGTTTAGATGAAAATGGATTCCCCTGTTTAGATTGCTGGAGGTGGCTGAGTCTCATGATCAAGCCACCTTTTCAGCAGGAGAATATGAAGACTTTTAACCCACCTCTTCATTAACTATTCACCAATCACGGTTGTTTTCACTTTTCAAGGGCATTCCTTGTCAAAAAATGCTGAAGACTTTTCATGAGTTTTTCTTTGTTTGCTGAGAGAAACCACTGAACAATAATTTATTGATTACCAATTAGCCTAATTAATAAATTAATTATTAATCACCCAGAAACTCTGTCTCTTTGGGGTTTTGGGGGGTTTTTTATTCATAAAAACACAGTTTTTCTTTCTCTCAACAATGCTGTGAGACAGGAGCTACATGAAAGTAGAATTTCACACATTTTGGAGCTGAGAAAACTGAAGCTCAGTGAAATGACTTGCCCAGGGTCATTTAATGACAGCAGAGTTAGGATCATGGTGGATTAAATTATTGGACTTATAAAGGAAGACACATTCCATCTTTGATAATTCCTTTGTTGCATGGTCCTTGGCAAGTCACTAAACTTCTCCAGAGTTTCAGTTCCCTCACCTTTACAATGAGGGAGTTCAATTAGATGATTTTTATAATCTTTTCTAGTTAAAAATCCTATGATTTTTAAGCTCAACCTCTGACAACAAAAAGTATTTTTAACTAAGAACCATATAGCTCTTTATAGTTTGCATACTTCTTTACCTAAATCTTTTTATTTAAGTCTCACAATTCACTAATTCTAAAGATGAGAAACCTAAGGCTAAGAAAAGAGCCATTAGTTGGGGGCAGCTAGGTGGCGCAGTGGATAGAGCACTGGCCCTGGATTCAGGAGTTCCTGAGTTCAAATCCGACCTTAGACACTTAACACTAGCTGTGTGACGCTGGGCAAGTCACTTAACCCCAATTGCCTCACTGAAAGAAAGAAAGAAAGAAAGAAAGAAAGAAAGAAAGAAAGAAAGAAAGAAAGAGAGAGAGAAAGGAAGGAAGAAAGAAAAGAGCCATTAGCTCTTCAGAGCAAAACATTTAGACATGTTTGAGCTGCTTAAAAATACAGTATGTGAAGAAGTACAATATATGATTGTTTCATTCATTCATTCATTCATTCATTCAATGAACATTCTCAGAGACACAAGTTGTAAGCAGACAATTTGGGACATGAACCCAGATGTTCTAATTCTAAATCCAGACTTTTTTTTCACACTATCACACAAGCCTATGTGTCTTCATGATCTTAGGCAAATTGATTATTATCTCTGAGTCTTTTTAATTTTTTTTTTCATCTCAAAAGTGAAAGCATTTTACTAGATGGTCTCTGAGGTCCCTCCTAGCTCTGGATGCACTGACGTCTTGAAGTGTTCTGTATGTCCTATATACAACTAGTAATTCATGTTTTTGTGAATGAAATTTAAATAATTAAGAATTTTTAATGAATATTGATCACTCAAATAAACACACCAAAATTGATACCCCATACACATTCAACCATGTGAATATAGTGGGGTTTTTTTACTATAATGATCTAAATAAAAGTAGTTCAAGAATATAGACAATACTCCTAAAATGAATTATTCTTGAAACTAAAAAGACATTGCTGGTTGGGATTTTGTAAATGAGGAAATATTACAGAGCATTTAAATGACTTTTACAAAGTCACATTAGCCATAAGAGACTTACAGAATTTTAAGTCGATGCCTTTGACTTTAAATCAAATTTTCTTCCCATGGTTTCCATGAATAAAGTACTTAAATACTCATTTCTTACAATACTAACCTCTTACAACTCAGTATTAAAGTTAGAGTCTTCTTATTCTTGGTCTTGTCCTTGTTGCTGTTGGTTATGTCCTTGTTGTCCTCGTCATCTTCGTTGCCATCATAGTCGTCGTTGTTGTTGTTCTTCCTCTTCCTCGTCTCCTCCTCCTCTTCCTCCTCCTTCTTCCCCTTCTTTTCCTTCTTCTTCTCCCTCTCCCTCCCCCCTCATTTTCCCTCCACCTCTCCTCCTCCCTCTCCTCCATTTTCTTTCTTTTTCCCCATTTTACAAATGAAATCAACAAAGCACAGACAGATAAAGTGAGTTGCCCACAATTACACAAAAGTTATAATTTCAACTAGAACTCTTATATCCTACATTTAAGAACATTTTTTTCCACTATAAATTGCTGTTTTGTTTTTATTCAGTCACTTTTCAGTTGTTTCTGCCTCTTAGTAACCACATTCATTGTTTTCATGGCAAAAAAAGAGAGTGGTTTTTCATTTTCTTCTCTATCTCATTTTGCAGACAACTGAGGCAAACAGGATTAAATGTCTAGAGTCCCATATATAGTAAGTGTATGAGGCCAGATTTGAACTCAGGAAGTTTAAGCCTTCCTGACAGTAGGCCTGGCACTCTATCCACTGCACCACCTAGCTTATACACACAAATACATACATATTACTATTTCTGTCTCTATCTCTATCTCTGTCTCTATCTCTATCAATCTCTATTTCTATATCTTTATAAATATATATATATATATATATACATATATACACATACATGGATACATGCACACACAAAAACATGCACACATATATCCTAGCTCCCACTATATATTACAGGAATGATTAACACTGGTTTTTTGGATAGTTGTTTGCTAAAAGGAACATTATAACAATCAGCTTATATCATGAATATTTAGATAGGTTTAAGCTGCCTAAAAATACAGTATGTTCTTATTTCATTCACTCAACATTCAGTGAGTACCTATTAAGTACTTACATACTCAGAAATATTCTAGGCAATATGAAACAAGAATAAATCATTGTCTTTTTTGTGTTTTGAGAAAATAAGAAGGTGGAGAAGATGAAGCATCCTTTTTTTGAGTCCATATATTTAAATATCAATGGTATACTTATGAGTGAAATTAAAAGAAAAAAAACATTTTGTCAGGTCAGCTTTTTTGCAAAAGAAGTTGAAATTTCTTGTTGCTATATGCCATGTCTGTAGGCAAAACCTAAATTAATGATTGGATGGAATTCTTTAAGCTAAGGGGGCAAAATAAAGGTCATTCATTTATTTTAATTAAATCAATTCTTTTGAGAGAAAGGGGCAAATTCTATTTAGGATGCCCTCTCCTCCACCTATTCGTGCTGCCAATGGAGAGAACTACATCAAAGCAGGGGAGGAGACAATTCTTATATTAAGCTAAAAGCAAATAACTTTTATTAAAAAGTTCTCCCAAGCTTGTGCCCAGGAGCCAGGCTTAATTAAAGAGACCACATGAACCAAGATCATTTCATTCAACACCTCACCAGTACATTCTTTCTATGCAACTACTACTGATATTTTCATAGACTCTGAGAGCAGGAGGGATTTCAGAGGTTGCCAGCCTAACCCCTCCCTAAACAAGAATCATCTCTAAAACATGCAGAGTAAATTTTGGAAGATCTGCAGAGGTAGGGAGCTCATTAATTCTTGAGGCAGCTCATTTAACCTTGGAAAAATTTTAGGGATTAATAGTCATCTGAATTTTCCTGTTATTGGTTCCATAAATTATCCTCTTCTTTACAATTCCACATTTTGCTCCCAGATCTGTCCTCTGAAAGTAGCTGTATTACTCCTTCTATTGGCAGCCTTCAAATAGCTGACAATAAATATAAATATCTTCCCTATTATCTCCTATTTTTTTTTTGTTAAACCTTCTTAGTTCTTTCAACTGATATTTTGAGGGCATAAGATTGATCTTGTTCCCTCACCATCATGATCACCCTTTTCTGGACATAGTACAGTTCTTCAAAGTTCTTCTCAAAATCTGGTTCTCAGAATTGAGGTCTGGTGAGGTCACAAAGCAGTGGAAATTTTTTTCTCCTCATTCTGAGAACTTGGTTTCTTTTATTGGAGCCTAAAAATAACTTTAATTTGTTTGACTGCCACCTTACTCATTTGGTACAGTAACCTTTAAAATACTTGAAAATGTGGATTGGTTAAGGAGCAGTAATCTCTGACATGTTCTTGGAAAGTAATTAAAAGAACCCCAAAGAGATCAAAGAGATCAAAGTTCAGAAAGAACTGATGAACTATGAGTGCAAATTGAAACATTTTTTTTCTTTATTTTTCTTGCTTTTTTTCTTATAATGTGGCAAGGAAATGTTTTGGATGACTTCAGATGTATAATGGGTGTTATATTTCTTGCCTGCTCAATGAGTGTGGGAGGTAGGAAGGCAGGAAGAAAATTTGGAATTTAAAAATGAAAAAAATGGGAAAATCCAATATATGATCTTTATGTCACCAACTCTTCATATATATTTAGCTCCCTAGTAGTGATGTTGAATTTGCATCAGTCTATACAACTTTTTTTACACATGATATCGCCAGTGGCCATGAAATTGTGTTTGGATATTGCAAGGATTAAATAAGAACTAGAATCATAGGACAAACCATTGTCCAAAGGCTTTGCCTCCAAATAGCAGAATTAAGCAGACAAAGAAGAATTTACAAGGTTTCGGAATACCTTAATATCTTCAGTTTAATTCCAGGGCCCCTAGCACATTTATGTTAGGAAATTTGAGAGGGATTTCACTATGTAATGGGTATATTTAGGATGGTTTTCTAGATGCTTGATTATATACATGGTAGAATAATAATTGAAATCAAGGTCTTGAATGTCATAGACATTCAGAAAAGTAGATCTCTTACCATGGTAATTCAGAAGAGATTTATATAGATAATGTCAATAGAAAAATTATGTGACGATAAATTCTTATTTTGGACACAATGCATTATATAGTGTGATAAAAATAAGAATTTATATTCACTTAATTATTAATAATTAGATGAGTTTGTCCTTTAGTACAAGAGTTCTCCAGAAAAGGAACTAGAAAAGAAAAGGAGGATGAGTTATTAATGACATTTGGCAAATTATGTAGGACTTTAAAGGAGCACAACATACTCAGTGCCCAAAAGTTTTATCTTCTTGATTCTAATATTCTCTTGGTGATGCTGGACTGAACTCAGAAGAATTACATTTATTAGGAATTCAGAGGAATCACAGAATTTAAGAGTTGGAAATGGGCATTTCTTCCAAATGGTATACAAAAGAAATATCTATATTAAGATATCAGACAAATGGACATCAACCTTCTGCTTCAAGATGTTATAGGAGGACATCCTGACTTTTGAGGTAAGCCATTCAAATTTAGAACTGTAATTGATAGGAAAGTTTTGTTTTATTGTTCATTGTTGTAGTTGTTTTTGTTGTATTTTATTTGTTCTTATCATTTGCTTTTGAGCTTCAATTTTTCTCTGAAATTTTTAACCATTGCTCCTTTCTGTCCTGTGGTGCCAAGTGATCATTGCTAAGCACTCCTCCATATTTCAGTCCCTCAGATAAAAGAATTCCAGAGTTCTGTTCTATCTTATTTTTCTATCCTTCAGGACAAATATGGACCAGCTCCTTAAGCTGACATTCTTATCTCTTGGGCTCAAGGCTTTTTCCCATATTAGTTGTCAAACTCTGGACCCTCTCCAGCTCATCAGTGGCCATTTTAAACAAAGGCACCTAGTACTAAATATCGTACTCCGGATGAGGTATAGGCACAGCAGAATGTAATAATATTGTCACTTTGATATTCTTGGAAGTAATGGTTCTCCAATGAGACTGACTTCTCAAGAGTACTGGGACTGTCAAATCTCACTGTGGCTTGCATTGAGCAGTGAAGCATTATAGCAACTTGTATTTATATATGTATGCATGCATCCATGTATGTATGTGTTTGGATATACAATGTGTTCATAACTCACCCATCTTTGAAATGTAAAGGTTTTTTGAAACTATTACTTTATAACTAATGCCACTTTAATTATATATATACACATTTAGACATACACATATATGTATTTTATGTATTCATCTATGTCATGTATGGTATATCCTATAAACATATATACATGTGTGTTTATTGTCTCTCTCTCTCTCTCTCTCTCTCTCTCTCTCTCTTTCTGCAGGGCAATGTGTGTTAAGTGTGACTTTCCCAGGGTCACACAGCTAGTAAGTGTCAAGTGTCTGAGGCCAGTTTGAACTCAGGTCCTCCTAAATCCAGGGCTGTTGCTTTATCCCCTGTGCCACCTAGCTGCCCCTATATCTGTCTATCTATCTATCCATCCATCCATCCATCCATCCATCCATCCATCCATCTATCTATCTATCTATTTATCTATCTATCTATCATCTATCTATCTTACCAATTGTCTGGCTTATCAAGGGGCCTTAGGATATTGGCTCTTACACAGTCTGTAGTTCAACCTCTTAGGTTTGCATCATCTGCAAATTTTCTGAGCATATCTCTACATTTTTACCTAATTAATCAACAAACATTTTATACAATCCAGGGCTGAGCCCAAATCTCTGGAATATTTGGCTGGAGCACTCTTACCATATTGACATTCACCTATTATCTTACTCTTTTAGTTCAGTCACTCAACCAGCTCTGAATTCATCTGACTAAATTATTGTCTAATCCATAACTCTCCATCTTGTGTGAGGCAACAGGATGTGGCCCTTTATAAAAAATCTTTGCTAAACTCTGGGTAACCTATAACAAGACCATTTCTTCCATAAATTACTATGGAGATCATTAAAAAAATTAAATAGTTGATAGTCTATGAACATTTATTAAATGCCTGTGTTCCAGGTACTCTTCTAAGTGCTAGAGATAGAAATATGAACAAGAAAGAAAGCTCCTACCCTCAAGGAGATTACAATCAAATCAGGGGAGATATTACACAAAAGAAAGCTAAAAAAATGGGTATAGGGTACAGGAGAATGTACTAATCCTTGGGGGAATAGTGAATAAGTTAAAGATAGCTAAAATAAATGCTGCAGAAGAAGCCACAGATAAATGAGCTTAGCCTAGCAATATAATCTCATGGTCAGCTCTTGATAAAGGCATGTTGGATCTTTTTAATCACCATTTCCCCTTCTATATTTTCACCAATCATCTCTTCAATATTCCACTCTAGAATTTCCACAGGAATATAATAATATAATTTAGACTCACTGACTTATAGTTAGAAAATTCTCTCTCTCTCTCTCTCTCTCTCTCTCTCTCTCTCTCTCTCTCTCTCTCTCTCTCTCTCTCTCTCTCTCTCTCTCTCCCCAAACAAACAAACAAACAAACAAACCAGGAAACACCCGGGTAACATTTTCCTTCATATCCTTAATCAACTTCCATTTTCACATAAGGGATAAAGGACAATATAAGTGCTCAAGAGTATGTATAATATAAGAATCAGCTGAAGGGATGGGGCAATGACAACAATGATTACCACTATGACTGTTACTACTGTTGCTGCTACTACCAATAATGTTAATATTATTACTATTACTGCTGTTTCTGCTACTGCTACCCGCACTAGAACTACTACTACCATTATTATTACTACGACTATAGTATTGACAGAAAACTGTAAGGTTTTTAAAGTGCTTTATAAATAATATCTCATTTTATCCTCACATCAATCAACTCTGGGTTGTAGATGCTATAACTGTCCCCAATTTACAATTAAAGAAACTGAGAAAGGCAGAGGTTAGTTGATTTGCCCAACATAATGCAGATAGTAAATTTATTTAGCCTGGACAAGAGATTGGGCAAACAACTGGACATCATAAGATTTAGTTACAGTATCTCAGTTTTCTTCAAGTGTTTGGAAGTTTTCCATGTGAAAGAGAGAAATGAACTATTCTACATGGCTATGGAGGTCAATGGGTAAAATTGACCAAGACATAGATTTAGTTTTTTTGTTTTGTTCGCTTGTTTTTTTTTTTTTTTATTACTAACAAAGAATTTTTTAAAATGGAATTGCTGTTTAAAGAGGCCATGTGTTTCTTCTCTCTTGAGGTCATCAAAGTTGGACAATAATTTGTCAAGTGAATTGTAAAGCATATTCTTGTTGAGTTGTGGATTGGACAAGGCAGTCTCTTACATATTTTTCATCTCTGACATGCTGTTCTAATTATGTAAGAATTTTTTTGGTTCATTTGTGTTTTGTACTGCTTAATTTACTCTCATTTAACACAGTGTATCATGGCATCCAATAACCTTTGCATTAGAGGATATTGAGACACAGTGGAAGATGCAGGGGAATAGAAAAATCAGTGGACTGGATACATACATACATATATACATGTTTGTGTGTCACATACACACACGCTCTGAGGAATGACAAATATATAGATTTTTTATTGGTGAAATGGAAACATCGAAAGAAACAATGTGGGACATCAAGCATTTCAAGTAAATAATTGATAAAGGATTTATGGAGGGATTTTGACCACATTAATATAAGATGGGTATAAATGAGTGATATCAACGTCTACAAATGATATGAATACCTATTTTATGCAAAATTACCTATCCATTGAAGATTTCAAGTATATTTCTGCAATTTGGAAGGTGCATATGAGGAATAGGGGCACACAATGCAAAATTGTACTAGTGTTTTTCACTTTCAGTATTTTTGAAAGAAAAATGTTAATAATAATAGCTAACACTTATATAATGTTTACTATGTGTCAGACACCATGGTAAGTATTTTGTTTTACAATCATTATTTCATTTGAAACTCATAAAAACTTCAGATGTATGTGCCATTATTATCCCCATAATATAGATGAGGAGTTGAGGCAAACAGAGGTTAAGTGACTTGCCCAAGGTCACACAGGTAATAAGTATTTAAGGCTAGATTTGAACTGAGGGCTTTCTAAGTCCAGGCTCAGAACTCTATTCACTATGGAAAGACACATAAATTATGAGTTACTCAAAGTGGGTGAATAGAAATAAGTGATAAGCATTGAAGAAACTGCCACAAAACAGTATTTTAAATTAGTAAATGGGGAACAAAATATTCTCACTTTCCACTCTTACCTTTATCATTTTTTCTTATCACCCTTAATGTAAACTAAAACTGTGTGAGTTAATTCTGATTCCTAGAGAGTTAGAAGATATCACAGAGACCCTTATTTTCTCCAATATTCTTGAAAGATTATTATCTAGCCTCTACTTGGAAATATTTGGTGACAATAATCTATCCAAGAGGAGACTCTATTCTGCTTTGGTAATTTCTAAGGGTTAAAAAGTTTGGCATATGTGAAACTGACTTGTCCCTTTCTGAAATGTCCTTAATTACCCATAGCTTTTATTTCATCAAAAAAATAACATAATAAATTCATTCTGAACATTGTTGACCTTCAGATATCTGAAGATGCTGTTAATTCATTCACCTACCCCCCCCCCCGATGCAACCTCATTTTTCCCCTCCAGGTTTCACATTCCCAGTTGCATCAATCAGTCCTTCTATGACGAAGATTCTAGTTTGCTCATTATTCTGGCTGAACTCTCCTAGATAAGCTTTATTTTGTCAATATTCCTTCTATAATGAGATGCTTAATATGAGATAAAGTTCTCATGATACATTTTCATCTAAGCAGAGAACAGTGACACCCACACCTCCAGAAATTCAACTTATTAAGTTTCTGGAAGAGTATTAATGGGGGAAATTTTAAAAATCTGGTAAAATCACATTTCATTATTGGTAGACAATCTCAAGACATTTTTTTCAGTGTTTAAGTGATTCTGATCTCCACAAACAAACCTAAAACATATCTAAAATTGCTGTGGACCCTTGAATCTATAAAATCTGGTTAACATCTGGTGTGGTTGTCTCTTAAAATGTTAGCATACCGGATAAATATGTACCCAAGGAAACAAAGCAAATGACCTTCCTAGAGTCATGATTCTAAATGTTACAGCAGTCTAACGTTCTTTCAATTAAATAAAATTAAAGCTCTGAAAATGTCACAAAAGGGTAACCCAATATTTGATTATTAATGTGCTTATGTAACCAGATATTTACAATTGTGTATTCAGGAGTGATCAACTTCTCTTTCCAACTTCCATGATACCAAATTATTCAGAATAGTCAGAATGAACTTTGAGGCATAATTCCTTAGACAGTTTGGATCTTATTCTCTGAAGGCTTATGTTTAGTTCCATTGACTAGGACTAGGGTTGAAAACTTTGAAAAATGGAAGTTTTCTTAATTCAAGAAAACAATTTCCTCAAAGAGATTCTCAGTGATAGTCCCTTCTAGTTGGGGACAAGTAGGGAGTCATATAATAATAAAATCACAGAATCTCTGTGGTCAGAGGCTCACAGATGGAAATATAGTGAACCTAAGAGGCCATCAGATTCAATAATATAATTTTACAGATGAAGAAACTGACACACAGAGAGATAAGATGACTTACCTATAGTTTTACATCTATTTAGTGTCATAGGCAGGACTTAAACCCAAATATATATATATATATATATATATATATATATATATATATATATATATATATATATATATATATATATATTTAATTGTAAGTCCATCACTCTATCTGCCTATATCATGTCACTTTCCTAAATCCATCTAATTCAACCTATATGGAAGTAACAATATCTTACGCAAAATCACAAATACGTGGTCACTTATCCCCATACCATTTTTAATGAGGGGATGACCTTATTTTAATAAAAAGCCAAATCCTTTATTTTTCCTTCAGTAATAATTGGTAAGAAGTTTATGCTTATAAATAGTAGAAATGAATCTTTCTTCAGCTTAATAGGTGTGAGATCATTAAAAAATAAAAGTGCCAATTTCAAAGTCAAAATATCTGGATTCAAGCCTGCCTCTGTTAGCCTGTGTTACATTGTACAAGTTACTTAAGCTACCCTCTCCTGTTTTTTCATGAATTTGTTTTGTTTTGTTTTGTTTTGGTTTTTGGTGGGGCGATAAGGGTTAAGTGACTTGCCGAGGGTCACACAGCTAGTAAGTGTCAAGTGGCTGAGGCTGGATTTGAACTCAGGTACTACTGAATCCAGTAGTACACCTAGCTGCGACACCTAGCTGTCTCTCTCCTGTTTTCTCAACTGTAAAAATGGGGGTTTAGGTCGTTGAGGTTCACTTCAACTCTTGTGGTCTATGATACCCTTCTGTGAATTTATCCTACTTTTGTTCTCTAAACCCAAGTTAGTAACATTTAGTCCTTTTGTGACATGAATATATCTTGCTTGTACTTAGTTTTCATACTATCTCCCACTTTAAATAGTAAATTCCTTGAGAGCAAGAGCTATCTTTTGCCTTCTTTTTCCCCCTTTTTTCTTTTTCTTTTCTTTTTTCTTTTTCCTTCCTTCTTTCCTTCCTTTCTTCCTTCCTTCTTTCCTTCCTTCCTTCCTTCCTTCTTTCCTTCCTTCCTTCCTTCCTTCCTTCCTTCCTTCCTTCCTTCCTTCCTTCCTTCCTTCCTTCCTTCCTTCCTTCCTTCCTTCCTTCCTTTGTTAAGTGCTTATCACAGTGTGTGGCACAAAACATGTATTTAATAAATTCCGGGTTATCAATCGACTGATTGTGGTCTGGCAAGACTGTCTAAGTCCAGTGGAAAGATATAGAGTTTGAAAATGGAAGCAGAAACTTGATGGGGCAAGGCAGGTGATATTAGTGAGTTCATTTGCTTAAAATACACATCGTTAACTACCCTTTCAATGTTTACACATGAGCTCCCAACAACCACCATTTC
This sequence comes from Dromiciops gliroides, assembly GCF_019393635.1. Classification (NCBI taxonomy): domain Eukaryota; kingdom Metazoa; phylum Chordata; class Mammalia; order Microbiotheria; family Microbiotheriidae; genus Dromiciops; species Dromiciops gliroides. Next base: position 631,704,892 of record NC_057862.1, on the reverse strand, counting down.
TTTGAAAAGCCTTGACTCAGAATAGAAAGAAATGAATTTTATTCCAAGAACTGTTTGAATCACAAGCAAAGATGGTCCTATAATGTTCCCTATGGCCTAGAAAGTGGTAGCATAATAATTTAAAAAGCTTAGAATTTTGTCTCTGAAACCTTTGGTTTATGTACCACAGGTATACCATTTCTTATAAGTTCTGGTTTAGACAAATCATTGAGCAAACCAATCATATTTTCTAAATTTTTGTTTCCTCAACTGCATGAGTGGTGGGACTAGACTGGGATGTCTTTAAGACACCTTACACTTTTAAATGCTATGATTCTATGGATTGTTCTAGATTCTATAGATTCTCCTGCTTTAAATAGTCATTGCCAATGCCATATTTCTATTTATGCTACTTGAAGAACTCCTTAGAAAAGCTTCAACAGATATCAATGTCCTACTGTCAAGCATGCCTTCTTTGCAAATATGAATCTTATGTAACCTTCTTCCAAACTTTGCATTGCAGTTCAAGGCAATTTTGCTTGTATCTTTAGTGGTGATGGAGAACAACTGTTCACTATCTTCCATGTAATAACCCATCATGTCCTTGTAGACAGTTATTGAGTCACACTTCAACCTTTCCTCTTTTAATAATCCTAATTCCCTTAACCTTTCTTTCCAGCCCCATTTCCCAACCCTTTAATCATCGTGTATGAGAAACTGTTCACATCTGTCATTTTCAATACAGCTGTTTAGATAGACCCCAAGTGTCATTTCTGTGTCTGAAACAAAGCTTTCTTGTTTGAGTATATCAGTAACAGAAAATGAATTATCCTGTGAGTGAGAAAAAAAAAAGATTTGGCTTTCAAAATCAAATGGCAAGATCTGGATGAAAATCATATATCTTTCAAGGTTTGTGTCATTCAGAATACAAGGAGCTGTATCTCTCAAGGAAGTTCTTTTTTTCTCCCTGACATTAAGTTGGTGGGCTGCCAGATGTACTGTAGCAACAAAGCACTGCATATGTTGATAACATGATAGAGACATTCTATGTCAGAATAAAAATGACAAGAGGATACAGATAATTATTTAGTAGGAACTTAGACTTGGCTAGGGGGCACAGTAGATAGTGTTGAATTTATAGTCAGGAACATGTGGATTAGATTCCTGCTCAGATGCTTCCTAAGCATATCACTCTCTCACCCTTAGTTTCCTGAACTGTAAAATGGAAATAATACCTACTTCAAATGGCCATGGTGGGGATCAAGTGAGATTACATACATATAGTGCTTCACAGAGCAGGATATATATTCTAGCTTTTAAAAAAGAAAAAAGAGGGCAGCTAGCTGGCTCAGTGGATAAAGCACTGACCTTGGATTCAGGAGGACCTGAGCTCAAATCCAGTCTCAGACACTTGACACTTAACTGTGTGACCCTGGGCAAGTCACTTAACCGTCATTGCCCTGCCCCCCCCAAAAAAAAAGAGAGAAATGAGTGATAAAAATTTGTGGGAGAAAAATACATTTCCCAAACTGCCATTACATTAAAGACTGAATTTATTTTAAGGCTCATTACATTACATTATAATTTCTTTTGAGTTTGTTTGATTTTAACAAATAGTTAGATAGTTTCCTTAATTTTGTTTGCACAATAGCTTCAGGAACACTATTTTCATTTTAGGGATTGGGGAATTGTGATTTGGAGGGACTTCCTCAAATCCATTTAGTTGGTTAAGTATTAAAATGGGGATTTGAACCACCATATATAGTGCTCTTATTTGGATAGACATATGAGTTTTGCTTCTTTATCAGAAAATGACAGCAATTATACTTCCTTTACAATACCTCACAATGTTCTTATAGAAATGTGAATTATTTTTATTACTAGTTTAGAAAAAAATGACCATGTTGATATCCTCAATAAAATTCTTGTCAGAGCTTATAAAAGTTAGGGGTTCTGGTCCATGAGGAAAGGGCAATTGGAGAAGTAGAGAATGCTTTGGAAATCAGGATGGGAATGTCAAACAATTGTTGGGAAAATGCTTTTGATTAATCTCAATGAAATATTTATTAAATGCCAGACACAGGGGATAAAAAGGTTAAAATGAAATAGTTTGTGCCCTCAAGTTTCTTATATTCTACAGTGCAAGAGGCAATAAGTAAACATGAGGATACTATAGGACTGAAAGTACATTCATAATTCGTATGTCAGAGAAGGTGTCTTTCATGGAAAAAAGAGGTAGTAGAAAATATAGAAGAAGAAATTTCCTGATTTATTAAAAACAAAAGAAATGGAATAAGATGTGAAATTTGGGGCTAGTGAGTTGGGTTGTAATTCCTATGAAATTTCTAGAATAAATTATGAAAGTATGGTTTTTGAACATCTAGAAAGGGAAACTGGTTATAAATAATTAGCATGGCTTCATCACGTTTATACTAGATTAATCTTATTTCCTATTTTCATTGGGTAATTGAAGTAGTAGATCAGAAGAATGTTGTGAACATAGCTTAACTAGATTGTAACAAGGCAACTGATAAAAGACCACATCTTATTCTTGTGGAAAAGATGTAGGAATATGGACTAGATAATAATAAAATTGGAAAGATTCAGAACTGAATGGAAAACTTAACTCAAAGATTAATCTTTAATGGTTCATAGAATGGGATCAATGGAGCACACCTCTGGATCATTTCCCCAAATAACACTCACATTGTGAGGTCAGATCCCCAGAGGACAGCTAATTACTTTTCTCATCAGCATTCTGGTCCCTATTATTAAGCCCCTATCAGTATACTTTCTATCAACAATCAGTCAATATCTGAAACTAACTTTTACTTAAGATATTTGATAAGTATGTTTAATAACAATAATAATTTTTTAAAAAGATACCCCCACCCCCCAAAAGAAGAAAAAATATCTGATGTCACACTTTTACCTTGTACATTGTGTACATGGAGATTTTGGAAACAAATTTAAAATGCAATGGTACTGAAGTATTGAAGTAGGGAACACAGGCAGCATAGGGATAACTAAAAGTACCTAGTTGCTAACAGTGATTTTCTCCCTTCAAGGAGTTTTCATCAAATTCCCCTTAAGTGTAACTTTCTTCGAAGCTCAGAATAAAAGTCTTTGATAAGTCCATAGATGACAGACCTCTGTGCCATTTGGGGTCACTTTCTCTAAACCTGTCACTGTCTAAAGGTGATTGACATTCGAAATCCTTCTTTAAGCATCTTCTCTGTCATTAGCCACTACCACTCAGACAATAAGTGATAATGCCTCCTGTGACCAGTGGGATATCAAATGGGAACCTCTGAATCAACCAAACCCACCAGGTCACTTGAGTGTTTTAGTCAGGATACATATTCAACTCAGATCAGAAAAGAATAAACAAAGAAACTCAAAGTGAGAAAGGGACTGGAAGCACCATAGGTTCATAGACACATGATCTCCAAGCAGGAGATAGGACACCCACCTTTCCCCTTTGGTTACCTCAGAATATGAATACTGAGACATAACCTTCTAGGTAGGAGGAGGGAGAACAGAGGTGTATCTTCTCCTTTTCTTGTAAGAGTGTCTATGTATCTTCAGAAAGCTTCTCTTTACTCAAGGACATATTGTTTGCTGAAGGTACTTCTCACACATCTCACCATTCAAAGGATAACCCAAAGGATATGTTAGTCAAATTTAACTTTGGATTTCTCTTGAAAATGATGAGTATGATGATTTATATAAAAGATATATTGTCTAAGAAATGTGGAATTGGATAAAGAAAGGACAGCTAGAAGTAATATATGGGCAGCCTGTATTTTGCATTGGTGTAGACAGAATGAAGGCATATTTAAGTGGGTATATTACGACATAAAAATTTCACTGTCTAAATAAGAGAATGAGGATGATATCAGTGTAGTCATAGATATACCATCTCTATTTATAGATACTAATAAACACATTTTCAAACAAATCTCTATGGTTTCCCAAGTATATTTCTGAGAAAAAAAAACTCTAGTATAAATTTCATGGAAATTGTAATTGAAGGACTGAAAGGTATTGGTAAACACTTCTTAGATCTCTCTAAGATTGGTTTTGCATATGTAATTTTGTAGTCTATTAATTTTCTAGGAAGAATCAGCTACACTTTTAGGAACAAAAAAGTTGAGATCAAGCTTTTCACTGCTGACACAGGAAAGTCTGTGATTGAAAGGAAGTTACTGTCTTTCAACAACTTAGTTCTTATAGATTCAAATTCAGAAACTTTGCCTCAGGATGATCAGCTCCATTTAATACTTCAAAGTCTTGGATGAATTTTTCACCTTTCTTTAACTTCAAAGAGAGAGAGAAAAGAAAATTGAAGGGCTGGTGGGAGTGCCAATTAGAGCCAATTATAGTTTGATTGACTTACTTTGGCATTAGCACACCTAGGACAGATTCTTTCTTTGTAAAAGAGAGGTAACCTGCATGCTGTGTGCCTGTGATTTAGGAATATCACTCTCTTGCAAGCAAAAGATGCCAAATTTATTTGGGCATAGCAATTAGGAGAACCTTCTGAAAAGTAACAACTAGTAATGCTCTTGGGATTGAGGAAAATAGGAATGGAGAGATGTGACAAAATCAATGAACACTGAACAACAACATCCCAAAGGAAGTAGCATTACTAAACTTGGCTTTGTTACTTGTATGTTAATGATATGCTTTTAAACTGCAGTGGTTAAGTAGTTCAATTAGACCTTAACTTGGATACTTACTTACAGTTTATTTAACATCTTCATAATACCACATTTTCTTTCAATGTATACCTATTTATTTTTAAAAATATGTTTATATTACTGATTTAACTGTGACACATACATTGCATATATGTATTTAATTATTTTGTGTGTGTTTATATACATATTATGTGTATAAGAACCAAAATGATTTTTAACATAAAATGCTATATGAATATAATGTAATATGTTGTTATCTACATATATATATACATATACACATCTATATCCATATCTATATTTATATCATGTACACATACACATACACATACATAGCTGAGAGTCAGAGAGGTAGAAAATCCAGGTTCAGATCAGGATACAAACCTTTATACCTAATACCTAGGTAAACATGGGAAAGTTATTTAACTGTTCCAAGCCTTAGGTGCGTTAAGTATAAAAGGGAAAGTCAAAATGTTCTTTATCTTTTTGAGTTCAGCTTCTCTTTCAACATTTTATAATTGATATTTCATCAAAAAGTTCATGCCTCATCTAACCCCTCATATTCTTCTTTCTTTGCTTCCTTCCTGCTTTTTCTCAGCAGAACCAACTGACTGTAGGAAACATGTCTAACAGGGGAAGCCTTTTAGTCATGGGAGCCTTAGGTGGCAGGATAAGTCCTGCAAATAAACTGAAGCAGAAGATTACAACCTTTACATCTTCTTTATTAATGAGCGCACAAATTTTACTCTCATTGACCATAATCTCATGGTTATGAAAGATAAAGGCAGAGGAGATACTAGCGAATTTGGAGATAGCCATTATATAATTTGTGCATGTAAAAACTTTTTCCTTTAATCATGCTAGTAATAGTCTTCAGTGAGAATTCGCTCCATCATATTCTTAGGTTCCAAGGAATTAAAGAGGAAAATTGAAGAGAAAGCCAAAAATCCTTTCTAAAAATAAAATGCTGTGTGATTGTGACATTCATATATTCTGTACTACAATATCTCTTTGATATCATTAAAGTGGATGTTACATTCAGTTATTCAGAATACAACTACCCATACCAGTCCCATTTTTGTGTCGTGCATATGCAATATGTTCTTCTCAGGAGGTAACACCAAACTCCCTGAGAGTCTTTCTCTATTTACCATATCAGCATAAGGTTACTATCAGAGCACATAGGCTAATCAGTAGTTATTCTTCTCTATTCAATTGTAACCTGTCCAATTTATTTTTCAATCAAATTAATTTTGATGACATCATCAAATCTAGAGTTTCCTCATGGTTCTTTATTGATGTACTGCAAATTGCTAATATACTTATATAATGGTCATTCAGATGCTATATAGCTGTTTAGGACTCATTGCCATGCATCAACACCAGTAGATTATTGGCAAAAATAAATAATTAATCAGATGAAATATATTGTTATTTCTAGGAGAAGTTCTGGGTGTGTAAAAGAGCTTCAAAATTTCCCAAAGGCAATTCAGACAATGCATCCTGTCTTATTTTTTTTTTTTTTTGCTAACATCGTGTGCACCGTCTGTTCAATATACTTCAGTGTATGTGTTTGTGTGTGTGTGTGTGTGTGTGTTTGTGTATGTGTGTGTGTACTTGTAGATACACCCTATAGACAGTAGGGTGTAATCTGGACATGTAATCTGGACAATAGGGATTCTTTTATGTCCTCTTCCCTTTTTTGATAATTAAATTAAAGTTTTTATAGTGACCATGGTTTTCTTCCAGTTCGGTCATATATATTTGACTTGATGTGGTCATCATGTTGCTATCCAGAAAAAAAAATAATGTAGTGGTGGTTTCCAAAGAGTAACAAGATGGTATCACTATGGTTCAGTCAAGGTACATTTCATCCAACTGTGGCCAATCAGACCATTAAGAATGTAAAAGGCTCTACCACAGGTTGGGCACAAATAGTCAATATGAACATTTGAAGTGAAGATGTATCTAAATTTGGACATTTTACTTTTTTAAAAAATTTTAAGATACTTCAATTTTCCTTTGTTTATAGAGCACAGTGACTTCTTTGATGTCAGCATGACATGCTGGGTAGTTTTGTGCCAGTTTCTCCCATGCTTCACAATTGATTCCAAAGAAAAAGGATGAAAAAATATACATTGATGATGTGAAAATTATTTTTGAATTAACTTCCTATGTATAGGCAAAGCTTTAAATTATTTCAGCAAAAGCTAGAAGACACAATTAACATGAAATACATACATATATACGTGCATATATATGGATAGGCACATGTCTATGTCTACACATGTGTGATGTGAAATTAAAAGGTAATCTTGACCAATACAAATAAAATATTGATGAAGAATAATAGGAAATGTTCACAAGGATAGAAATAAAGATGAAACAGAGTTAAATCAATAGTCATATCATGTAGGTCAGAAGAGCTTTAAAAAAGAGGTTTAATCAGCACATGTCTGGCTTACTTGTTAAGAAGGGCACTATATCAATTAAGTTATAAAACTAATTCACAATGAAAGCTTATTTGTAAAGTCACATAAATTAGCATAAAGTAAGATTATGAGCAGTATCACCCTATAAAACAGAGAAGCAATGGGCAGGGCCAATTGTTTTAAATAAAATGTGGAGAGTCAATCAAAAAAGATATTCAATGGGCATATAAGTGTAAATTATTACTTCTCTTATATATAGACATTTTATTTGCTAAAAGGGGGTGAAAAGAATAATCTTGTGAGGAAAGTAGAATGAAATAACATTGATGAAGCCACAGATAAAGAGATATGAGAAAATTATTTGAAAGCAATGCAATCACTGAATTAATGATGGTTAAAATGCATGATGGCAATCAGATCATTTATATATTACATTTCAGAGTTTAAAGGATATAATTTAGAAAATAAACTAAAGAAATTACTTATAGAATTGTATATGTTTAGGACTGTTGTAGTGTCATAATTGATAGTAAATTGGGTTTTTGAATTTCTCATCATAAGGTTGCTATAAATCATTGAATCAGGGGCTTTCCTTTTTCCTCTTTAATGACTTTTATTGCTTGAGGGGGAGTAATATGGTGAGTAGATATACTTTGCATATGCTTTGCTATAAGCTGTGTTTACTGGAAATAAATGAGTCTCTTTATGGAGAGGGGATTGGACAAAACCGAATCCTCTGCTATTTGAAGAACAGCCTGGGGAAAGGCTATATTATGCATTTAAAAAAGCCAATAAATTTTCAAGAGAGAAAACCCCCCATTTTCTTGCCCACATTGTTCTTTACTTACCTCTATGATATAAATAAGGAAATCCCCTTTTAGCCTATATGTACTAGAACTGGTTTTCTTGACAAATTCCATATTTAAGGTAAATGTTATTTACTGAATATCATGCTGCTTATATTAGCTAGAATAGCTTACTTAACATTGCTTCACTGGTCTGAGAATACCAGAGTGTGCTTTCTGCCAGCAAGAAAACGGAAAGTATCAGAAGAAGAGTTGCTTCCATATGGTTTAGATTGTTCCCTAAAAGAGATAACTGGCATCTAATTCTGAAATCCATATACATAAAATTCCCTATCCATGGTCTTCACTGCTAAGTTTTTCAATGGATACCTTTTCCATCTCCCACAGTATTGTGTGCATTGAGAGGAATTTGTGACATAGATGTATAGATGGAAATTACAAGTTAACAATTTTTTTTCTTTCCTTCTGTTGAATATTTTTCTTGCTTTAATGTTTTAGCCTCATTTTAAAAGGAATGTTCCACCTTTTAGAGTCAATTATGTCATTGCCATTTATTTGTAAAAATAGGAAATACACTAGTAAGGGCTCAGGAGAAGCAGTGGTAAGTAATGAGTGAAACCTGAACATAGAGGTTACTGCAAATAATCTATGAGCTGAGTAGTATCACTGTGACCACTACCCTTGTTTGCCAAAGTAGGTATAGGCTGGATGAGTGACCAATCCCCTAGAAGAAGTAGAGAAAAAACAACAAAAGACAATCAGTATAACACTTGAGGTATTTAATTTTGAAAAGTTTCAAAGGCTCTCTTCCAATGAGGCATATCCCACTCATGTATAAAAATTATTATAGTTCTCTGAAAACATAAAACCACATTCTTATCCTTGATTTATGAATACTAATTAATAATGTCAGGTTAGACATAAAGTAGTAAATATTAATTATAAAATTTATTAACTTTAGAGATTAATACTGACAGGTCATCATTTGTTATTACTAGTAGTAGTAGTAGCAGTAGTAGTATTAGCAGTAGTAGTCGTAGTAGTGGTAGTGGTAGAAAGAAGAAGAAGAAGAAGGAGAAGAAGAAGAAGAAGAAGAAGAAGAAGAAGAAGAAGAAGAAGAAGAAGAAGAAGAAGAAGAAGAAGAAGAAGAAGAAGAAGAAGAAGAAGAAGAAGAAGAAGAAGAAGAAGCTGCAACAGCCAGGTCTTTAGTACTTTGTAGTTACAAAACATTAATTCTTTGTACTCATTTGATTAGTACAAGCAGTATCCTGTGAAGTAAATAGTGTAAGTTGTTTTTTTATTTATCCCCATTTTGTAGATAAGACTAACTGCCTATTTTTAAAATCAAGTCAACAAGTAATTGTCAAATACATACTGTATATCTGTATATATGTTAAGATAAAAGTAGTACTTCCCCTAAGGATCCCACATTCTAATGGGGGAGACATAATTCAAACAACTGCATACATAGAAGCTATATACAGGATATTAAATTTAAGGTAATCTCAGAATGAAGGTAACTAATCCAGATCAAAAGTGTCAAAATTGAAATCTTAACTAAGACCTTATAAATTTGAACCTAAAGTTCTTCTTTGCTATCCCTCCACTACTTCTTTAGTCTATAAATAATAGATTTCAATATAATTAAGCTAAATGTATTGGATGAGATAGAAGTAGTTTGTCAGAAATCACCTAGCAAGTGGGTAATTTTACAGGAAAAGAGGAAATAGAACAGCTAGGTGCACAATGGATAAAACACTGGCCTGGATTAAGGCCCTGCAAAAAAAAAAAAAAGGAAAGTAGAAAATAAGCTTTTATTAAGCACCTACTATGTGTTAGGTACTATGCTAAGCACTTCATAAATATCACCGTATTTAATCCTTACAATCCTGGGAAGTAGGCATAATATGTATCCTTATTTTATACTTAAAGTCACTTAGGCAATCAGATGGTAAAATATTTGTTCCACGATACATAACTAGTAAGTGTCTGAATTCTAGCTGACTTCCAGTCCCACTGAATTATCTACTGTACAACATAACTGCCTCAAGGAAAGTCAGAAGGTAAATATCTTAACAAGCAGTTGAAATCACATAAGAACAAAGAGGCCTGACAGTGAGGCTGAGAACTAAGTGGGGAGAAGTATTGTTGGCTTTTTTAGGAAAGAAGAAAAAGACCAAAGGAACATTGTCAATTATTTATATCTTCCCATAAGCTGGGGAGGTTACACAAATGTGAACTTTTTTTCCCATTCAACAATTGATGAAGGAGATGACTGGAATTGTATTCAAGCAATTTTCCAAGATTCATTTCATATATCAAACAAGTGAAACTCTGAATTCAAATAGTCTTAGTTTAATTATTCTAAATCATTCCATAACTTTTATGTAACATAATAAATGTGGACTTTATATGCTTCTGGGGGAAATAGTTAAATTTTGCATGCATTCATAACTAACTAAAGTACAAAGTAATTAACACTTTTCAATGCTTTCTGATAAGCACAGCTATAACAGCAATTAAGCCCTCAAACAAAATCACAAAGGAGATGCAGGAAATTATAGTCTTTTAAATCTATATTAAAATACAGAAATCTGTTTTAGGTGCTTGTAGAGTATACAGATGTGTACTAGGTAAAGTGGGTGAAAAGTTTAATTTAGAATAAAGTTTTAATTAAAGAACCTCGGATCAGACTGTTGAATTATTTTTTTAATTTTATACAGTGGTAAGTCAAATTATGAGTGCCAATTGAAAGAATAATTTACTTTCATTATTAAATGCTGATTTAAAGAAGTACTTAAAGGAATTACAATATAAAGATTTTCCCTTTTTTCCTATATCTAATTAAATGTACTCAAAACATAATTACATGTAGGGGGTTATATGGATGACAAAATGTATTTGTTCCCCTGCAAAGGATTAAGTCAAATCTTTAGATTAGACACTTAAAAAAAACCCTTGCCAATGTCTTACATATTCAGTACAGTGAAAAATTATTTTCAAAACCCCAAACTATGCCATATATTCAATAATCCCTTCCATATGGATCATAGCTCTACAAAATAAGGGGGTCCCAAGTTGAGTGTGTCAAGAGCATTGGCTAGAATTTGGGGATTCAAATCTGATGATGGATAATTTGAGTGAAGATATCATTGACTTTCCTGGGATTCAAGTTCCTCATCTGAAATTTTTTTTCTCCTATGCTACATCTGAATACTCTTTCAATTCTAGTTCTTTAATTTTATGCTCTTATTACCTATTGGGTTTCTTTCAGCTTTCAACCCCTTGATTTCTTCATGCTTTTTGTGGACAATGCTTAAGAGGAAACATTAAATATATAAATCAGTCAATTAACATTTATTAAACAGCAAAGATGAGATAGGCACTGTGCAAAGCATAGAATATGAGCTTAATTATATGTGAAGAACTATAATACCAAAGTAACCTCTATTCCCTTAACCAGGCTAGTACTTAGATGGCAATCTGTTTTGTTTCTTCTCAAAATGCTTCCAACTTATAGGACTGAATAAAGCATGTATTCCACTGGGCACATATGATCCATTCATTGCTTATGTTCATACCTCAAGGAGATTTTTTTTTTCCAATGCAGAAATTAGATTTGTTTATTGCCTAGTATTGCTTGGTCTGTGCAAGGGGGCAGGGGGCAGCTCTGGTGTCCAGACTTAGCCGCTCCCTGGAGGGGGAGGGGCCGCCTGCCGACCCCGGGAGGAAAAATCGTCCATGGTGGGGTGAGATCCGGAAGGACTTCAAGGACCGCCTACCCAGGTCCTTCCGTTTACAGGTGAGGGACTGAGGCCCAGAGATGCAGCACAATCCCTCAGGAGGATGGTGGTGGGGGTTCCCTGGGAGCAATATTGGGGGGCTGGGGCCAGCAAGAGACAGGCATGGCCCCCAGAGGAGACACAGGAGTAGGGAGGAGGCTCCAAGCTCTTTCTGTACCGCCTCCAAGACCCCCAGCTCCCCATCAGGTGGTGCCGAGACCCGCCTGGGCAGCTATCAGCGTCTCAGCAGGGGATGGACGGCCGGATTCGGCTCCGAGGGAGGGAGAGATCGGGAAGGTGGCAGGTTTGGCAAGAGTCCGAGGGAGCGGCTGCCCACGTCCGGCCAGATGTGCTGCAGCTGCCAGGATGCTCGGCCGGCCTGCTGTTCAGTAGCCTTTGCCTGTCAGCCACGACATGTCTCCAGTCTCCACACCCCGCTTGCGGATGGCTCTCCCTGAGGCCAAGACTTCGGCCACTTTGGAGACAATCGGGTCGTAGTTCATGTTGGCCACTGCGATCACCTCATCATTCTTGGTATAAAAGGCCACAAACTTCAGCTCGTCCAGGTCTCCCTGGATGATGACATCATCAAACCCTTCCCCATACCCTGTGTAGCGGATACTTTTCCCAAACATGGCCGTCCAGAGGCAGGGCACGGTGCTGATCTCGGCTTCCTGGGCCAGCATGTTCTGAGCCGCCACACGCCCGTGGATGTGGGCCATCTGCCAGTGTGGGATGTTCACTTTCTTGTGGCTCCTCAAAGCCAGCGGGAATGTGACGGCATCGCCGCGAAGACGCCAGGGATGTTTGTCTGCATCATCTTGTTAACAGGAATGAAGCCCCGGGCATCCATGTTGATCCCGCTCTGTTTAAGGAAGCCTGTGGCTGGCAAGGCACCAATGCCCACCACACAGACGTCAGCCCCGACAACTTTTCCACTCTTCAGTATCACCTCCTTCAGCTTCCCTTCTTGAGCCCGAAGCTCTGAGACTTCTGTCTGCATGTAAAACTTGATTCCATTGTTCTCAAACATCTTCATGAGAGCTCGGCCAACTTTCTCCCCAAGGAATTTCCGGAAGGGCATCTCTTCTAACTCCACAACTGACACAGAGTGTGCCTTGTCAGTCAGATAGGCAGCCACCTCCATGCCCAAGAAGGCGGCCCCAACGACAACTGCATTCCTCCCACAGGCCAGCTTCCCGATCCTATTGGCATCTTCCGGGGTCCGAATAGTGAAGACGTTCTCCACTTCTTTTCCTTTGCAGCTGAGGGTCTTGGGAGTGCTTCCTGGGGCCAAGAGCAACTTATTGTACTCCATCTTAAAGCCATCCTTGAATATCGCTTTCTTGTTCTTCACATCCACCGTGACAACCTGGGTCTCAGTCAGGACTTCGATGTCATATGTCAGGAAGAACTCCTTGGGCCTGAGTGCAATCTGCTCCGGCTGGGAGTCCAGGGACTTGCTGAGCTTGGGTCTGTCATAGGGAAGGTGTCTGTCCATTGTGCACATCACGATTCTGTCGGAGAAGCCCTCCTGCCTCAGAGTCTCTGCACACACCAAGCCGGCCGCCCCCGCTCCCACGATCAGGATGTTGGTGCTTCCCACATGGTAGTTGTTGAGGGAGATGCACTTGGCCATCACCTTCGTCCTCTTCTGCGTCTGCAGGGCCTGTTTGCTGGCTCGAATATACACCTTCTCTTTCTCAATCTTCACCTGGAATTTGGGCAGGCTGTCCAGGCCCGGGAAGTCTTCAATGTCTCCAGTGGCAATATTGAAGCAGGCACCGTGCCAGGGGCATCGGACCCTGCCCCTGGAGAGAACCCCTTTCACCAGGGGGGCTCCATAGTGCGGACATTTGTGACCCAAGGCATGGAATTCCCCGTTGTCCTTCACCAAGAGGGCCTTGCCCCAGCCCAGCTCCACCTCCCGCATCTGGCCGTTCTCCAAGTCCTTGGCGTGGCACACAGCAGCCTCCACTCGGTCGTGTGGGCTGGGGTAGGGGTGCAGCGTGGAGGGCCGCTCCTCAGGGTGGTAGTGCCGGGCCCGGCCATTGGCTTTGTAGGCCAGGGGGCTGGCCTGGCCGTTGGGAGCCGCATCCTCTTTGGCTCGATCCTTCTCGGGGAGCACCACTTAAATTTTGAGCTCCACTAGTTTGAGCTGCCGTTTCCAGGACGAGCCGCAGGGGTGGGGACCGGGAGGGGGAGCCGGCACCTGGCTTGGGTTTGGAGAAGCAGCCTCCCATGGCGCTGGAGCTGGTGAGCGAAGGACACCGGGCTGGAGGCTAGGCCATGGTGGGGGCGTCCAGAGGCGGCCGGGCCCTTCATCAGGGACCCGGCGCATCCTGCACAGCCCCCCGAGGTGGCTCCGTCATTGCTGCCACGAAGGGGCTCCGTTGCCTGCCAACCAGAGGGGAGGGTGCCCTGGGGCTGGGCCCGGCCGAGCCTGGCAGAGCTGGGCTGCCCTCCGGGCTCCGCTCGGCTGCGCTGCGCTGCCTCCTCCCCTCAAGGAGATTTTTAATGGAGACACTATTTTATAGTACAACCAGAATTCCTAGTTTTAGGTCAGTATGCATTTGTGACATGTTATTCCATAGAAAGCATGTCCCAATCAGATTTAGTCTTTTCTGAAGTCTGTGGCTTAACCACAGTAAAGAAGTAACAAGAGCAAGAATCCTATTTATCTTACTCAGTGATTATAATGGTTGCAGCACTAATAAAATTTATTATATAACAAAGAGGGAATAAAAATGTGCAAAAATGCTCACAATGAGAAGACAGATTAACTGGATAGACTTTTTTCATTTTTAAGGCATAGGAAACAAAATGTAAAGCAGAACCAACGAAAAGTTAATTATTAAAGGAACTACGTTTTGTTTTGTTTTGTAAAGAGTTTTCCCTTGGTCATGAGAACATGTCTAACATCATTTCCCATGATTTTCCTTCATTTAGAGAATGGTTAAACCATTGTGGTATATCAAGATAATGGAATATTACTCTGTTTTATGGAATTATGCGTATTTGAATAAAGGGAATCATTAGAATACATATGAACTGATGGAATGAGAAGTAAGTAAGTAAGCAGAACCAGGAAAAAACAACAACATAATACACAATGATTACAGTGATTAAAATGAAAGAACAGCATTAATAAAACTAATACTGAATGGTATGGAATTAGAATAACCACACTTGACATGAAAGAAGAGTTAAGGGCACTACATATAGTAACGAACCTAGCTGACACAAACTATTCCTAGGCCCACTACTTTTTAATTTTTTTCTTTATTATAATGCATTGCTTTCTGGCATAGAGAGAGGAATAGACTTGAAAATAAACACATAATTTATCAATAAATATGTAAGGAAAAATCAAGAAAATATATTGTAAAAGAATATCACTTAAAGATCAGGCAACTTGGGCTCAGTCCCTTACTATGCCATTTTCTTAATGTATGGCCTTAAGTGAGTTATATCATTGATTTCTAGCTTTTTCCTTGTATAATGGGGGTTCTATTCTCACAGAATTACTTTGAGGCCAGCTTTTTGTATCCTATAAAGCATTAAACATGAAAAACTATTATTCTCTTCTATAGTTCTTTTCTGCTTCCTAATGGTATAGAATTTAAGACAAATCCTCAGGGCCTATAAAAACATATTCTAAACTCTGAGAGGTCTTATTAAATTAGTTTTGCCTCTGAATACAGTCATAGACTCTGTATTTTGCCCAAGTATGAAGCCAGGTCAGTGTAGAGATAGTTATCATCAAATTGGAAAAGGGATGAAGAAAGCTTATTAGTGTTCTTGTAACCACCACTACCATCCCAAGTCATAACCTTCTTTCATTTATTAGGTAAGATGACATATCTATAAAGGCATATTTTGCAATCAGTGTCAAACACATTGATGATATCATGCATTCCTTAAAGACTAAAAAATTAAAAGATGATACAAAGCCATTAATGGGGCATAATTTGAAGAAACAAGCCACCAGGAAAGCTCATATACATGCAAGAATGCACCAAGTATAGATAAAGACATAGTGAAACATAATTCTTAATGATGATACCCACATAGCTTTTCCTAATATTCCCATATTCTAGAATCTAATATATCTAGAACTTTTCCTTGTCTAATTTCTCCAGGTTACTCATATTCTGATTGTTGACCTTCCATAATTTCTAGCCTTATTTAAGTTGCTACAGCTGCTGTTCCCTGGCCATTTTCATGCCATGCCACCATAGGAACAACTCCTTTTTTCCCCCATCAACCCCTGTCCCCCCATTTTATATTTCTTCTTACTCCTGCCTCCCCCAATCTGCCCTCCCTTTGATCAGTCCCCCTCACTTTTATTTACCCTTTCCTCCCCAGCTACATCCCTCCCTTCTATTAGCCCCCCCCTTTTTCCCTTATCCTTTTACTTCCCTAAAGAAGAAGCTAAGTTTCTTTATCCAAATGAATGTATATGTTATTCCCTCTATGAATCAAATACAGTGAGAGTAAGGTTGAAACAATGTTCACCCCTCCCTTCTTTCCCTCTATCGTCATAGGTTTTTGCACCACCTCTTCATAAGATGTAATTCGCCCCATTCCACCTCCCCTTTCCTATTCTCCCCATAAACTACTGTTTAACCACTTAATTTTCTTTATATCATCACATTGTGAGATTTAAAATTGGATATTAGATCATAAATCTCCCCTACTTAACCCTTCCCTTAATTTATCTCCCAGACTAGTAAATGGAAGAAGCTTCTGGTTTTCTAGATAGAGCCTTTATTGTATATAAGGTGTTGTTGATTAGAAGGATAGGAAAATAGAAATACAGTACAAATCGTCTTAAATCTAGGCTTAGTCTATATTCCTTATAAAAACTCACCAAACCGATTTAGGCCACCTTTGGAGTGAGTCAGACCGTCTGTGCCGCGCCGCCAGGAGTCCCGCCAAGCCGGCAAAAGAGAGCCCTCCCGTTCTCTCCACCCCGGAAGTCAAAAAACCCGGCAGGCAGTCTGACATGCGCAGCAGGCGGACTGTTCATCTCCTCCCCAAAAGGGTGGTCCTTGAAAAACTGGCGTCTTTCAGTTATCCTAACCGACTGTTAAAAACGTTCATATTTTACCACAACATCAAAGAAAATACATATTTATACCCTCTATGTATAATCCTGCTGTTTGCCCAAATATATATATATATATATATATATATATACACAGTTCTCAAGAGTTATAAGTATTATCTTCCCATGTAGGGATGTAAACAGTTTAACCTTCTTGAATAAATTTTCCCTCCCTGTTTACCTTTTTAAACTTCTCATGAGCCTTGTATGTTAAGATCAAATTTTCTATTCAGTTCTGGTCTTTTCATCAGGAAACCTTGAAAGTCCCCAATTTTGTTGAATGTCCATCTTTTCCCCTGAAAGAAAATGATGAGTTTTGTTGGGTAATAGATTCTTGCCTGCAATCCAAGCACCTTTGCCTTCTGGAATATCATATTCCAAGCCTTGTGATCCTTTAATGTTGAAGCTGCCAGGTCCTGTGCAATCCTAACTGTGGCTCCATGATATTTAAATTGCTTCTTTCTGGGTTCTTGGTGTATTTTCTCCTTCACCTGATAATTCTGGAATTTGGCTACAATATTCCTTGGAGTTGGCCTTTTGGAGTCTCTTTCAGGAGGTGATCAGTGGATTCTTTCAATGATGATTTTATCCTCTGTTTCTATAATAACAGGGCAGTTCTCCTTGATATTTTCCTGAAATATGGTATCTAGACTTTTTTTCTGATCATGACTTTCAGGCAGTCCAATAATTCTCAAATTATCACTCCTGGATCTATTTTCCAGATCAGTTGTCTTCTGATGAGGTATTTTACATTTTCTTCTATTTTTTCATTCTTTTGATTCTGTTTGACTGATTCCTGGTGTTTCATGGAGCCATTAGCTTCCAACTGTCCAAGTCAAATGTTTAAGGTATTGTTTTCTTCACTTAGGTAATGTACCACCTTTTCCATTTGGCCAGATGACTATTTTAAGGAATTGTTTTCTTCAGTCAATCTTTGTGCTTCCTTTTCCAAGCTGCTGATTCTTTTTTCATAATTTTCTTGTGTTGCTTTTATTTCTCTCCCCATTTTTTTCTTCTACCTCTCTCCACTGATTTTGAAAATCCTTTTTGAGCTCTTCCAAGAAGGGTTTTTGATCTTGAAACCAATTCATCTTCCCTCTTGAGGCTTCATATGTAGGCAATTTGAGAGTATTTTCCTCATCTGAGTTTGTGTTTAGCTCTTCCCTGTCAACACAGAAGTTTTCAGTGGTAATAGCGCTTTTTTGTTTCTTACTCATATTGGAGCTTATTTTTTTTTAAGTTGAAGTATGCTCCTGGGGCACCAGTGTCTCTGTTTCAAGGTTTTTGTGCTAGGGTATTGGTGTTATATCACTCGCTTTCTACTCTGAGTTCTCTTTGGCTTGTGGATTTTTCACTGTGCTGGGCTTGATCTCTGTGTTTGCTCCTGGAGAGCTGGGATAGCCAGACCTGGTCACGCCTATACTGTAGGTGGCCTTCTAGCTGGCATCCTGCCCTTTCAGCTGGTGCTGGTGGAGCTTAACACTGGTCTCCTGCACCACCAGCTTGCTGAGTCAGGATTAAGGGGTCTCAGTTGCTTGGCTGTGGCCAAGACCTTCCTGCTGACTTGCCTGACCCCCTCCACACTGCATTGTACTGCAGTGGGCTACACTCCCTTTTGTCTGAATGAGACCGACCTTTCCTGAAGTCTTCTAAATTATCTCAGGTTGTAAGATTGTGTCTGTCTTTTTGTAGGTTCTGTAGTTTCAGAATATGTTTAGAGGCTTGATTTAATGTTCTTTCTGAGGGAACTGAAGAAGAGCTCAGGAAACTTTCTGTCTTCCTTTTGCCATCTTGGCTCCACCCCACTCTTTATTCTGGGTGGGAGGGAAGTGAGGTCCAGAAACAGCAGCAGCAGCTGCAGCAGTATTAGCAACAGCAGTAGCAGCAGCAGCAGCTTCTTGGCTTACAGCAGGGATCCTGAAGCAGGGCTCTGATCCTGTGGCAAATCACCAGTGAGACTACACCCACTTGCAAATTAGCAGCTCCCTGGGCAGCTGTGACTCACACTAGGCACCTCACAGCAATCTCAAGGCAAAAAGAGGTTATATTTCTATTTATGGAATGATAATCAAATTTTCATGTTGATTCCAGAGGAAAGGATATATTATATGTTATATGACTCTACTCATGATATCTGTAATTTTTTTTGACCAAAATATCCCATCCTATCAATGACTATCCTATTATATATTCTTTATTACTATTATAATGCAAATTTCTTAACTCTGTTTTGTATTTGTATTCCCCATCATTTATCATAGTACCTGGCACATAGTATAAGATTAATAAGTGCTTTTTTCAGTCATTCATTCTTAAAGCAAGTGGATCAATGTGACCTTATAAAAATGACTAAGACTGAGTATGATCTAATATATGCTATGATATCCTTGAAAGGTTCAAAAGTAAGAATACAAGAAAAGGATGTGTGAAGATGGAGTACAGTAGGAAAGTAGCCTGTGTTAAGATTAAGTTTACTGTATTAACTAAATTTGTATATTAAAAAGATACATTAATAAGAATAAATCTAGGAAGCAGAAATGTGAGATCATGGGAAAAAACATTTGATTGAAGATAAACAAAGGAAAAAACAGTGATATAATCAGAATAATAAATAATCCTTGAACTGATTTGACACAGTAAATTATAGATTACATAAAGAGGTGACCAAAATTGATGTGTGGAAAAATATATAATGTGATAGGGGACTCCAGTGATCTTAACATCTGTTACAGATCTCTGTGTTAAGATCATAATGGTTTGGGGTTTCTTTTTGTTTGTTTGTTTGTTTTGTTTTGTTTTCCTTAATGGTGGATTCTCCCTTGAAAAGTTGATAGAGGTAATAAGGAGGTGCATAATTCCATACTTCATTTTCATCAATAGGGAAGAACTGCTTGATTTTGTTAAAATGACTGGGGGGCAGCTAGGTGGCTCAGTGGATAGAGCACTGGCCCTGGAGTCAGGAGTACCTGAGTTCAAATTCGGCCTCAGACCCTTAAAACTTACTAGCTGTGTGAACCTGAGCAAGTCACTTAACCCCAATTGCCTCACTAAAAAAAAAAAAAAAAAAGACTGGAACCTTAAGGACAAATAGCAACTTTATTTTAAAAGTCTTGATGGAGAACAAGACAGATGGACATGATTTGGCATATATTCAATTTGTTATGGACAGCGTATTTTTAAAAATAGAGAAAATAGAATTAGAATAATGATCTAAAATTCTACAGGGTCACATTAAGAGAAATGGAAAGATTTCAAAAATGATATTCTGAAAATTCATACATATATACATACATACACATACATATACATATACATAAACATACACACACATATATATGGAGCAGGAAGGAATGGTGTAATTTTCTAAAAAGATAAATATGTACAAATAACCCATTGCAAAATTGACATTAAAAATTTGTAGGAAGAGAGAAAAATAAGATGATAATGACTAACAGAGTCTATATTGTTATATTGCATACTGTATAGACAATGTTTTATATTGGACAGAGGATTGACTTTGGAATCAATATATGGATTTCAAAATCTCTTACAGAAATTTTCTGTATGATCATGGTCATGTAACTTCTCAGAACCTCAGTTCCTTTACTTGTAAAGTGGAGATAATATAATTTGTACTACTAACTTGATAGAGTTATAATAAGGAAAGGTATTTATAAAACTTAAAACTTTGGAGTGCTATACACATTTTTTTTTAACTAGTAGTATGGCATTATCCTGCAAGAACTGTTATTGGGGGCAGCTAGGTAGTGCAGTGGATAGAGCACTGTCCCTGGATTCAGGAGGACCTGAGTTCAAATTCGGCTTCAAACACTTGATACTTACTAGCTGTGTGACCCTTGGCAAGTCACTTACCCCCAGTTGCCTCACCAAAAAAAAAAAAAAAGAGAGAGAGAACTGTGTTATTAATATTTTAAAGCTCCATTCGTTCTGTGACTGACAAGGAGCTAAGGATAACACTATATTCCTTTAAGCAACACTAGAGGATAAAATAAAAAGCACAAGAGCTGCTTGGAGAGGATGGTTAGATGATAATCAATGGACAACAGACAGAAGAAAGTCTCGTTTCTTACTTTCCAGATAAAAATCTGCCAAGGAAAAGTCTGTTTTTACCTCAAAAAAGACAAAACAATAAGTTAATAGGGAGTTAAACCTGAGATAAGGAAGAAAATGAGACCAAATCACCATAACTAGTTGTATTCTAATAACAGAAATCAGTGCCAGATGTGATTGCTTAAGGGACTGTCAGTAATCTTTGTGATCATGAAGAAATGGAGAAATACTGTAGGAGTTGTGAACAGTAACTCTTTCTATTTTTTAAGAGAGAAGTTTATAGTATTATGACCAGGCCTATGAACTTAACATCAACACAAAAACTCATTGTTAGTGGAATATTTAATGAACATTTTTGTTCAACAATCCAACTTCACTGATATAAATAAATGCACAACTATATAGTGTTTATATTTTTAATTTCATTGCATAATATAGGATTTTTTGAGGGATTTGAAAATTTTTGCCTGAAGAAGTGATTTCTGAAGGTAGAGGGAAGGGAATTAAATGCTATCTATTTCAGTATTTTAAAAGAATATAATGTGGAACAGGGATTAGAATTTCTTCTGTTGTCTCCAGAAAACAGACATGAGTGGAAGATTTAGAGAGGTCAAATTTCAGCTCCAAGAAAGGAAATCTTCATCATATTTAGAGCTTCTGCAAACTGGACTACATTGCAATGACAGGTGGAGGATTCCTTTTTAATAAAGGTCTTCAACTCCTTTTTCTCCTTCCATCAGTCACCCACCTGAGGTTCCAGAACAAAAGAGGCCAGAGCCAGGGCGCCAGCCACCCTTCCTACTTTCTGTCTCCCTCCCCCAAAAGGGGAGGTCCTTCAAGCTGATTGGTTGAGAGTGGTCTCCTGTTGATGTTGTAGTCCACAGCCTCTGGGAAAACACCCTCTTCAGAGTCAAACAGGTGTGGTTTTAATTTAATTAACTTTAAGTAGGCTAATCAGCAAATTCAATCCTCTCAGTCAGTCTCATTTAATTCAATCAGTCTGCATTAATCTCCTCTGGTTGGGGCCTTTGGTCGTCGACCAAAAGTCAATTATATCTTACATTTGGCAAAGGTGAGATAATTAACCTCTGTCCTGCCAAGTATGAAGTTTTTCAATTCTATAGTTCATTGTATTTTGATTATAAATGGTTTCTAAGATTTTCTTGGCAATGATGATAATTTATTAATGCAAATAAGTGAAAATTTTTAAAAATATATTATTTTTATTTAGTGTGGATCACGACCATGATAAATTCTTCTGACCTTTTCAACCCATGTGCTCAGAATGGGGGCTACTCTAGGTCGTCTCTAACAATTAAGAGAGAAGACAGTGTGTGGAGCAGAGGGAATTGTAAACAAGGGGGAAAAAGTTGGAAATATCCAGTAATCCATGGTATACTGAATATTGAAAAGGTCAAAGTAATACAGCCCACTTTTCAATTCTTTGAATATATGAGGCATTAAAATTCTGATACCTTATTCAAGGTTATAATGAACATAATACAAATTGAACCTATTATTTTGACATTTATTGTAATGAGAATGAGAAAATAAAGAAACAATGATACTACATTTTTCGTGAATTTCTTTGCAATTGATTTTTGGAGGGAGCTAAGCAAATCAATAATATTCTTAGAAGAAACAAGTTACAGAAAAAAAATGAATTTAAGGCAATGGATTGCTTAGATAGTCTACCAAATTAAATCATTAAGAGGAAAATAGATTTTATGCTAGCATTGGGATCTCTTTAAATAAATGATTCACACATTAGTGCATCTGTGAATTTTGATGGTCACTGGGTTCTTCAAATTTCATGAAAATTCTCTATCCCCCTCTCCATTTCATGTTTGACTTGTGCATGTCTTTCCATAAATTTTCTGCTGAAGAATCACATGATACAGTGAAGGCTCAAATTATTCCTGGATTTCAGGGCAGTAGATTTGTCAGAGTTTCCATAACAAAAAATAATTTCTGTTATCCCAAAGCAGTGGATACACTATGCCCTCCATAGGCTATATGAAAAAGTGGCATATGAAGTATGAAAGAGAAACTGGACTTCATTTTAATAACCAAATCATTGAAAAAGAAGAATAAAGAACAAAATAGTATGCTATGATTTTTTTATGATAGAAATAATTTTGACTCAGTAGAATGAAGAGCCTTAAGAGTTCATCTATAACTGGAAGCCACTCAAACATACATTAAATATTGCTCAATAGGGCCAACCACAGAATTAAATTTGTGAAATAATCAATTTCAAATAGACCTTAAATATGGAGAAATCATTCCCTTAGATGATTTTCAGTATCATAAAAGATGTCCTGTTTATATTCCAAATGAAAAATAAAAATCTTACCTATATATCATAAAATCTGGATGCTTTGTATGCTCTAGATTCTTTGTATACTCTGGATGCTTTGTTTTGCAAATCAATTGGTCAATAAACAGTTATTAAGTGCCTACTATATGTCAGACACTGGGCTATGCATTTGGAATACAGATAGAATGACATTGTCTACTTTAAGGAGCTTACAATCTGATGGCAGATGACATCACAGAAAAGGGGGCTAGAAAGAGGGGTGGCCAGGGGTTGGTGGAGAAGTAACAAGGGGGTACCTGACAAGGAGTCATCTTGTTCCATAGAGTTGAAACAAAGGAGAGCTGCAGATGGAAAAGTGGAAAGTTAGCTGGCAAGTCATGCCCTTCATAATGAAAAGCTTTGGTAGGAGTTTAATGCTCCATCATCCAGTCCTCCAATCTGAAGATAGAGGGAACTGAGTATCCAAGGCTGACCTATCATCATGGTTTTGAGATTTCATGTGGTCCATATAGGAGAAAATAATTGCGTATCATGTTATAATTTAAAGAGTACAACTTTGGGGGCAGAGACAAGATGGCGGAGGAGAGGATATGACTCCTGCAAGCTCCCAATAAACCCATCCAGTCACTCCCATATAATGCCATTAAAAAAACAAAAAAAACAGCGCAGCCTAACTCACACAAGAACAGAGTGAGACTATTTTCCAGACAAACACAGAAACTGGGATCAACTGCTGTGAGAGCTGGGAGAGGAGGTCAGTGATTGGTCCAGACCCAGCCAGGAACAGACCATGCCTCCAGCACCTCTGAGTCATCAACTCAAGTAGCTTCTTCTGAGGCTTAGCTCATAGACCATTGAGGGTTTTGGGGATTGGCCAGGGTGAAGTGGCTGCAGTCTATGATGGAGTTGGGGCGAAGCACCATGTTTCTGAACCAGTAGGCTGAATCAAGTGGTGGTGGCCCAGTGTGGGCGGGGTATAGGCATGTCAATCTTCTGACCAGAGAGAATCAGATTTCAATCAAACAAATGCTTCTGGATTTAGATGAGTAGGCAAAGAAAACAGCAGACAATAGACAGCTTATTTGGTGGCAAGATAGACCAAATTACACCCTCAGAAGAAAATAATAACAAAGTCAAAGCTCCAACATCCAAAGCTTCCCAAAAAATGTAAATTGGTCTCAGGCCATGGAAGTGCTCAAAAGGGACTTTGAAGAGAAAGTAGGAGAGATAGAAAAAAGATTTAGAGAGATGGAGGAAAGAATGGAAAGAGAAATGAGAACGATGTAGTACAGTCATGAGAAAAAAGTCAATAGCTTGAAAAGCCAAATGGGAAAGGAGATACAAAGCTCTCTGAAGAAAATAATTGCCTTAGAATTAGGACTAAACAAATGGAAACTAGTGACATTATGAGAAACCAAGACACAGTAAAGCAAATCCAATTGAATAAAAAAAGTAAAGGGCAATATGAAATATCTCCTCAGAAAAACAGCTGACAATGAAAATAGATTGAAGAGAGATAGTTTGAAAATCATTGGACTACCTGAAAATCATGAACAAAATAAGAGGTTAGACATCATCTTCTAAGAAATTGTCAGGAAAAATTGCCCTGATATTCTAGAAGCAGAAGGTAAAATAGAAATTGAAAGAATCCACTGACCACCTCCAGAAAGAGATCCCAAAAGGAAAACTCCCAGGAATATTATAGCAAATTCTAGAGCTCTCAGGTCAAGGAGAAAATTTTTCAAGCTGCACCAAAGACATAATTCAAGTACTACAGAGCCCCAATCAGGATAGCAAAAAATCTAGCAGCTTCTACATTAAAGGACAAGAGGGCATGGAATATGATATTCCAGAGGGCAAAGGAATTGGGATTACAACCACGAATCACCTATCCAGCAAAACTTCAATAATCTTTCAGAGGAAAAAATAGGACTTCAATGAAAAAGAGGACTTTCAGGTATTTGTGATGAAAAGTCCTGAACTGAATGGAAAATTTGACTTTGAAATACTAGAGAAATATAAAAAGTTGGAGTTAAGTGACATACCTGGGGTTGTTCAGTGGACGAGTGTCTTGTGTCTGAGGCTGGGTTGGGGTTGGAGTCCTCCTAGGTCCTTGCTGGATGGTTTGTCCACTGTGTCACCTAGCTATCCCATGATGACACCTTTAGGGTAAAATTGAGGGGTGAGAGGAATGCATTGGGGGAGGGGAAGTTGAGAGGTAATATGGGGTGAAATCCCACATGAAAGAAAAAGATAACAGCTTATGGAGTGGGGGTAGAGATGGGGGAGCATGGCAGCAAATGAATTTTATACTCATTGGAATAGGCTCAAAGTCCTTAGTCTCATCAGAATTGGCTCAAGGAGGGAATAACATACAAACTCAATTGTGTGGAGTATTCTATCTAACCCTTCAGGAAAATAGGAGGGGAAGGGGTTAAAGAGGGAGGTGCAAAAGAAGGGAGGGCAAATTAGGGGAGGGGACAGTCAGAAGCAAATCCCTCTTGAAGAGGAATGGGGTGAAAGAAGACATATAATAAAGTAAATATCATGGGGAAGGGAATAGAATGGAGGTAAACAGTTAACAATAGAAATTGTGAATAGAGAAAAGAGGAAAATTATACAAAAAATATAGCAACTCTTTGTGGTGACTAAGAATTGGAAATCAAATTAATGTCTACAATTGGGAATGACTGAAGAAGCTGTGGTATATGATTGAAATGAAATATTATTGTGCTATAAGAAATGACAAGCAAGATGATTCCAGAAAAACCTGGAAAGACTCATATGAACTGATGTATAGTGAAGTGAGCAGAACTGGGAGGACATTGTGCACAGTGATAGCAGTATTGTTCTATGAGCAATTATGAATCACTTAGCTACTCTCAACAATACAGTGATCAAGGACAATCCCAAGGGATTAATGATGAAGCATTACTATCAACTCCCAGAGAAAGAACTGATATTGATTCAACACAGACCAAAAAAATAAATAAATAAATAAAAACACTTGTAGATTGTACATATATAACCTATATCATATTGGTTGGTATCTTGGGGGGGGTGAGGAAAGAGAGGAGTGAGAAAAAATTGGAACTCTAAATCTTATGAAAATGAATGTTGAAAACTTCCTTTACATGTAACTGGATAAAATAAAATAAATGTTTGTTGAAGATTAATAAAAAGAGACTCATTGGGGGAGAATCCATATAATTCCACTAATTCCTTTCTTTCCTCTCCTTGCAATAGATTTTGTGTTCCTTTTCAGCACTAAATCCTTTATAATATTATATGGTTATAAAAACAAACAAACTAAGGGCAGCTAGGTGGCACAGTGGATAGAGCACTGTCCCTGGATTCAGGAGGACCTGAGCTCAAATCCAGTCTCAGACACTTGACACTTACTAGCTGTGTGACCCTGGGCAAGTAACTTAACCTCAATTGCCTCACAAAAACAAAAACAAACAAACGAACAAAAAACCCTACTTTAAACACATTATTGACTCATATCCTTCTAATAACACTGTGACAGATTCATTACTATCCCCCATTTTATTGAAGCTAACTTTTTGAATATCGGACAGGTATAATTAGCCAAACCAATTTTCAATTCTTCTGTCTCCATATCCAGTGGCAGATTCTACAATACTAGCTCCATTTTATTTTATATTTTAATCATATAGCACTCTCTTGAGGACATGGAATGTCACAATTAATAAGGTATAACAACCCTGAGAAGGCAGGGGATGACTAGCACATGACTTCTTAAAAATCTCTCAAGGATGGCAGTGTCCACAGTAAGGTGATATCTTTTCGAAACAAAGTGGGGTAGATCTGGCAATCATTTGGTTAATTGGATCAATGCAGACATCCAAATTGGATTACAGAGACCACAAAAGTGTACTTTAGAGCTTAAGAGGTCTGGTCTGTCCAACTTCATTGATCCAAAGATAATGGACACTATAGCTAGATGCTGGGAGATAAATTATCCTATCGCAATGAGTTTGAATAGTATAAGTGCATTTTATCCAATGAGATAGTCATTTAATATATTTCCTTTGAAAATTCAGGTGTATGTAAATAGACATAGTGTGTGGCATTTGATTTGGCTGATGATTTCATTAATGGATGAGTATCAGAGACTGAAGAATATGATAAATAGACAAAGTTTTGACCTAGACAAGAATGGAAGAAGAGAGAGACATGAATAAGGGACAAGAAATGGGAACATGAGAAATTCTGTGAGAGATAGTTTAAGGAAAAGTAGTAATATATCCCTTAGAGGCACCGAGAAATTATTGGGGTTAGATGATTCTATGTGATTAGGATTTAGAAGTTAATAGATTTATTCTACCTGGATCTGGAAAGCTGCCTGGAAAATCAACTAATTAATAAAATAACAAGAAATTATTTTGAACTGAATTTGTAGCAAACATGCTCAATTCTATTATTAAAAAGAAAGAAGGGGGGAGCGGCTAGGTGGCACAGTGGATAAAGCACTAGCCCTGGATTCAGGAGTACCTGAGTTCAAATCCGGCCTCAGACACTTACCAGCTGTGTGACCTTGGGCAAGTCACTTAACCCCCATTGCCCTGAAAAAAAAAAAGAAAGAAAAAATGGAAATGATAAACCCATTTAATTAGTGGAAATAAGGGAGGAAAGTAGGAGGGGCAGAGAGAGAGACAGAGGCAGAGACAGAGGCAGAGACAGACAGAGACAGACACAGAGACAGAGAGACAGAGAAGGACTTCAAATGGGTTTAAAACATGACATAGTAGTGTAGAAAGTATGCCCTGGTTCTTCTAAGTATTACTTGACACTTTTCTCTAGGTTTCAACTTCCTTTTCTGTAAAATTAAAGGGTTAGACTACAAGTTTTCTATGATCCCTTCAAACTGTAAATCCAATGTTTTCTATTTGTTTCTTCAATCAGACTCGTGTTACAGAGCAAAATATAATTCCTGGGGAATCAGTCAGCAGAAACACCTGGAATAGGAATGATTCCAGAAGCATGACAAAACACAAATCCAGGATGAAGTAAATCATGCAATTTCAGAGTTCAAAAGAAAAAAAGAATCAACTTTTCCAATTCATACTTGACCAAGAACAATACCCCATGATATCTTCAACAAAAAGAGTGTCCTCCCTTAATGGTTCCAATAAGTAATTATTTCTATTTGGGGGCAAATGTAACTGTTAAGAAAATGTTACTTACATTTCATTACTCTACAATTTACCACTCATAATTCTGCTGTTGGGAGTCAGCCAGATCCCTCGTTCATAGGAGAATACTTCAGATACTTGAAGACAATTATCATGTGCCTTCCGAAATCTTTTGTTTTCTTAGATTATATAGGAAAAGAACCTTCAAATTCTACTCTTTGGCATAATATCTAGCTTGTTATTTTGTGACCCAAACCTGAGTAGAATATCCTATATTGTCTCATCTGGGACAAATATGAGAGGAAGATTTTTTCTCTTGTTCTGGATATAATGTTTTCATAATTGTTGCCTTGGAAAACATTAGTTTTTATGGCTTCAATTGACCATATGACTAATTCATTTTGACTTCACAGTCAATTAAAATTGCACGGTGCCATTTTTTTCCTGAAACCATTTTTGATTTGCTCCTATGTTTTAATTGTAAGGTTGATTAAAAAAAAAAAAGACAAACACAAACAAACTAAACTTCCAGCTATTCTAGTTATTCTATTCGCCATACTGTATTTGGCCCAGAGTTCTAGCCTGCTGAGATCTTTGTGGTAAGTGTCTGTCATACAATATGTTAGCTCTCTAATCCTCTATTAGAATTGTCTATAAATTTCATAACCATGACACTTAAAGCTTTATTAAATTAATTGCTAATCAGTTGTCTATTATATTTGTCAATTCTCTTTTATGTCATGCCTTCTAATGGCCCTGCAGTATGACTGATTCTCCTTAAGTAACCTCACCTAGA
This sequence comes from Dromiciops gliroides, assembly GCF_019393635.1. Lineage (NCBI taxonomy): Eukaryota > Metazoa > Chordata > Mammalia > Microbiotheria > Microbiotheriidae > Dromiciops > Dromiciops gliroides. The sequence goes on along the minus strand of NC_057862.1, from coordinate 631,675,734 downwards.
TGACCATATTGTTCAGGATTGCTGTGAAACTCAAATGAAATAATTTGAGAGAAAGCACTTTGCAAACCTTAGAGGGCTGAACAAATACAAGTTATGATTATTATTAGCAGGCAGTAGGGATAGTCCCATTCACTGAGCCTTCTACTGCACTCCTTCTGAGCTCAAGTAATGTTTATAGAATGATATGTGGTACAGTGGTAAAAGTTTAATTATCAGACCTTCCCTTGCAAAATATATGTACAGAAATTTGTAAGTATAATCTATTTTCAAAAAAATCTAGACAACAAGCATCTCAAAATGTAAAATATTGATTTGAAGTAATTAATGTGTTCTTATGTTTAAATACTCAAACTAAAACTTTGACAATATTTCAAAACCTAGTTAGAGCCCGGCTCCAGCATGCCTCTGCTGCTGTTGCTCTTTGGAAGGTCCTTTCCCTCTCTCCTCAACTTTTATTTCTATGGGGGAAGGTAGGTGGCACAGTGGATAAAGCACCAGCCCTGGATTCAGGAGGATCTGAGTTCAAATCTGGTCTCAGACAATTGACACTTACCAGCTGTGTGACATTGGGCAAGTCACTTAACCCTTATTGCTCAGCAAAAAAAAGCCACTAGGTGCTGTAGTTAATAGAGCACTGGGCCTAGGTCAAGATGAACATAATTTCAATTCTCCAATAATTAGTTTTGTGACACTGGGCAAATCATTAAATCTCCATCTTCCTCAGTTGTTTTTTTTTTCCCCAACTGTAAAATGAGGTTGAAAATAGCACCTATTTTCCAGAGTTGCTGTGAGACATACATAGAGTAATGTTTGATAAGCACTCAGCACAGTGCCTGGTACATAGTAGGTCCTTAACAAATACTTTGTTTCCTTACTTTCTTCCTAACAAACTTTTTCTATACTACAGTCACTATAGCATCCTCCTCATATTTCTTATTTTTGATCTTCACTCAACTACTGATTGTTTCCTTGATGAATACAAACATGTGGAATTCTCAAAAAAAATAATTAGATAATTCTATCCTGCTTAGCAATTGCACTATATCTCTCCTTTGCTCCATTGCTAAACTGAATGAAGGAACTATCTTTCATACAGAGGTACTTCTGTATCATTAACTCTTTCTCTTCAATATTCTGAAAATTCCAACTGCTAATCCAATGATCTTTTCTCAATTCTAATAATCTTGATCTTGAAGCAAAATTTATAATTTTATCATTGTCTCTTAGCCATTCTCTCTTCTCTTGTCTTTTAGAACTTTATTTTCCCTTGTTTCTTCTTTCATTTATTACTATTCCTCCTTAGTCTCCATCGATTCTTCATCCAGGTTATACCCACAATTGTAGTTATATCCTAAGCCTCTGTCCTGGGTACTCTTCCATTTTTTCTTCCATGTTTCAGTGATTTCACCAGCCCCAGAATGTTCAAGTAAGTTATCATCAACTTCATCTTCACTTCTCAAAATTATTAAACTTAAATATCCAGTCTACTATCCAGTCTACTATATCCTATATCCAGTCTTGTCACTTCTGAATTGGCATTCATTCTTTTCTCTCTAATCTAATAGCCAACATGTTACTTCAGGTCTTCATTATTTCTTGTATCAACTACTGCAATAGGCTCCTGACTTATCTTCCTGTCTCAAGATCTCTCCCCACTGGAATCCAAGTTCTAACTCATCATCATTTTCTTAAAGTGAAGGTCTGATTGTTATTCATAATCAATAAACTCTAGTAAATCCTTATTAAATCCAGGACCAAACATCAGCTCTATTTGTCATTTAAATCTCTCCTCAAGCTGTCTCCATCCTACATTTCCAGTCTTGTTACAAATTACTTCCCTCTATGTTCTCTCTGTTCCAACTGTACTTGCCTTGACACTGTTCTTTACATAGGACACACCATATCTCATCTCAGTGTTTCTACTTTTTCTGTCTCTCATAAACAGATTATTTTCATTTTCTATATACAAGTCATGGAATACTTTGTTTCCCTCACCTCATCTTAAGTGTCACTTTCTGCAAAAGGCCTTTCCTAATCCCTCAGATTACTAGATATTTTTCCCACCTCTAAGGATAGTTTATCTATATATTGTGTGTGCTATTAAAATTTAAACTCATTGGGGCAGCTAGATGGCGCAGTGGATAGAGCACCGGCCCTGGAGTCAGGAGTACCTGAGTTCAAATCCGGCCTCAGACACTTAACACTTACTAGCTTTGTGACCCTGGGCAAGTCACTTAACCCCAATTGCCTCACCAAAAAAAAAAAAAAATTAAACTCATTGAGAGCAACGATTATTATGTCTCCAACTTCAGTATTCCAAATCACTATGACAGAGTAACATGATAACTGTTTATTAAATAAATAGTAGTAACTAACATTTATGTAGTGCTGGAAGATTTATAAAGTACTTTACAGATGGTATGTCATTTGATCCTCACAGCAACTCTGCAAGGTAGGCACATTTATTATCCCATTTTCCAAATGAGAAAACTGAAGTAGAAAGAAATGCTTATTGATTGATTAAAACAGAATTAAAACAGCATCCTTTGAGTCACATTGGTTTCTTATTTTCTTTACACACTTCAGTTAATTATGTGATGGTAAACTTTTGGACCATTGTGGAATATTGTCTACCAAAAAGGCATTGTTTCTTTTTTTTTTTCTTTTTCTGAGGCAATTGGGGTTAAGGGACTTGCCCAGGGTCACACAGCTAGTAAGTGTCAAGGGTCTGAGACCGGATTTGAACTCAGGTCCTCCTGACTTCAGGGCTGGTGCTCTATCTACTGCACCACGCGGCTGCCCTGATTGTTCCCTTTTAATATACTCAGCAATGATGCCTTAGTAATATCTGTAGGTTACTTTTACATAACCTTCATATAAATGATTAAGTGGTTATCTAGATTAGTGATTATCAATGTTTTTTTTCAGTACAAATAAAGTAAGATTTTATGCCGGCCAAGGGCTAAGCATAAATGCCATAAGGATAAAATGATTTTTTAAAGTGATTTGCAAAATTTAAAGCACTATATAAGTGACTTCACTATCTTCCTCCTTCTCTTCATTTCTTGGGCACACCACTGGAAGCATCTCATTAACGTTGAAAATGAGATCTCCCTATTCAAATACATATAAATGTACCAAATTATGATGATAATAATGAACGTAAATATTTTTATCTAAAATAAAAGATGAAAAATAACACTTTCTTAAAGTAAATTTATGTTATTGTAATTTTATGTAATTATTTTCCAATATTTCTATATATGTTGATCATACATACATGAAATTTTTTTTTTTCATTTCAAGGAGATGTCATTTTAGGGGTTCAAATTCCATATTTGTCACTTACTGGCTGTATGACCTTAGGCCTCGCCATGCCTTGGGGTACTTTCTAAAGGTATAAATTACAGATGAGCTGGTGATCTGAATTTATAAAGAAAACCCCTGCAAAAATGAGAAAACACGTCAGCTCAAAAAGAAAAAGTTTAGATTAATAAGACATCTTATATGCGCTAAAATGTGTTAAGAGCTATTATTCCTATTGTTGCCGAAGTAAACAGTGCTTCTGTTTTACACACACAATTTGGTACTATTGTAGGTTATTGAAAAATAAATGTATTGAAGAAGAAAATCAAATGCTTCATACAATAAGAGAGACTGTTTGATAAGGAGGATAAAGTGCCAGATATGCAGTGGGGAGATTTACTTTCAAATCTAGCCTCTGACCTTTACTGGCTGCATATCATAGGCAAAGCATTTGATCTCTCACTTTTTTCATCAGCAATATAGAGCTAATAGTTACACCATCTACTTTGGATGTGTGAGAAAAACCCCATGCAAGCCTTCCAATGTCATATTAATGTGAATTATTATTATTAACAAACAGATATTAAATGCCAACAATGTGGCAAAGCACCATGCTAGGTGCTAGGGAATATACAAAGGTGAAAATAACATGTAGATGGGGGAAAAATTGTAATGCAAATTAGAATTGAATAAATCACTTCCATCTTATGGGGGTGAAACTTTCTGGAGAGAAGACTTCCTCACATTTCACCAAGATTTCCTGAGATGGGTAGGGATTCAATAGGCAAAGATGGGAAGAAAAATTATGAGGGAAAGAAAATAGAAATAGTAAAAGTAGGAAAGTAGGAAATATTTTGGAGGTCATTTGTTTAGATAATAGAGAAGAACGAGGGCATTGTTATATAGTAGGCATTAAAGTAGTGTGGTGCCAGATTATGAAGGATATTGTATGCCACTCAAAAGAATATGAATCTTAACCACAAACAGAAATAGAGAGGTTGAAGACTTTCGATTCATCTAGGCCAATATCGTCATTTTACAATGAAGGAAACTAAGGCCCAGGTAAGTTAAATGATTTACCCAATGTTGCATAGCTAGTCAGTAGGCAAAAGGACTGTGTACTATGGAAGCAGATCTTTGCAGAAAAGATTATAATAAAATCACTTCCAGAGAGGTAGATGAATAGTCAGCATAGACTGATTGTATCCCTTGTTTTCATGAATTGCATTTATGGAGACTTAGATAGCCCGCCTTCTTCATTATCTTCTTCTTCTTACAGAAGAAGATTTCTGATAGAGTCACTAGGCTCGTGGTGCAGACAGGTGAATGATGAGTTAATTTGGAAGCTTGGAATTTATTATGACTCCAAATGGCTAGAAAGGCATAGGCAATAACATTTCGTCATCCATGAGGGTCTGAGATCACAGATCACATCCTGAGTATAGCACGAATATATGTTAAGTGAGTGCTAAGAGTAAACTTTCCCAGGAGGCAGCTAGGTGGCACAGTGGATAAAGCACTGGCCCTGGATTCAGGAGGACCTGAGTTCAAAATCTGACCTCAGACACTTGATACTAACTAGCTGCATGACTCTGGGTAAGTCACTTAACCGTCATTGCCCCACCAAAAAAAAAAAAATAAATAAAAGAATAAACATTCCCAGATCCATTCTTGTTTTTTTGTTTTTATTTGTTTGTTTTTGTTTAGTGAGGCAATTGGGGTTAAGTGACTTGCCCAGGGTCACACAGCTAGTAAGTGTTAAGTGTCTGAGGCCGGATTTGAACTCAGGTACTCCTGACTCCAAGGCCAGTGCTCTATCCACTGTGCCACCTAGCCGCCCCCCAGATCCATTCTTAATTCGCTTCTCTCTCTCCCCAACCCTGCCCCTCATCACTGGCCACTTCCTTCCAGTATGATCTATTAAATTAAGGCTTCATATTCCATCTTCCTTGGAGTATGTGGATAAAAATACCAAAAGAATTCAATAAATAGAAGAAAATAGTCATTGAAACCTCCACCTACATTTTCTGACCTCTGAGACAAAGAAATCTATGTCAAATCATTCTTCCAAATAAGCAGTCTTCTTTTTTTTAACGGGGTAGGGAAGGAGGGAACCTGTGCAATGAAACCCTAGTTTTGACAACGTAAACCGGAGACCTTGATACCAGTACAGGTATATAGTAGGCGATCCTGATATTTGAACACTGGAATGCGGTACCCTGCACAACATTCAAACTATGTCCAAATATGTGTGACTCTTTCCTGTTCCTATGCGATGGAGATAATTTTAAACAGCTGATAAATTGGAACTGAGTGCACATAAGAAAGTTGCTAACCAGACAAAATGAATATATATTTCTCTGAGCAATGTGAGGGGGCTCTTGCTTACCCTTCTAGGCACCATGTGGTTTAGAATGTTTCGCTGAGATGTTGTTTGTATCCCAGTCATATTGACTCTTTTCTATTTAAAAAAAAAAAGAAGAAGAATTGGGGGCAGAATGACTCTGTGAGCTCTGAAAGGTTGAAATAGCCAGCATCCATAGTAACCATGGATGGCCCTGAGGAGCAATTGGCTTGCCCAAGTACAGCAGTCAATTTGCCTGACATTTGAGACTCTGGGGCCTGTAACCAAGGGGACAACTCTTCCATTTTCATTGATTCATTTAATAGAAAACTCAGTGGCAAAAGTGTTGATCACCACCTCTTGAAGTTTGAGCTCCACCTCTTCAGAGACTGAGAATGGTAGAAGGGATACTAAGCCCAAATTTGGAGAGATGCCTTTATATTTCGTTTATGGTTATATCTGTTTAATAAATATCTATTTCTAAAACCGAATTCATGCTAAATAGTTGTCAATGGTGTTGATGAAATACTAACACATTAGCAAATGATTTGGAGGCAATAATCAGTGGCAAATGCTATTGAGAATATATTGATATAGGGGCTTAAATTGATAGATAATGATAATAAAGATCCCATTGCTCTTCAGGATTGCTTCTGGAGTCTTGATGGCAGATGTCACCAGTCATAATCTGGAGATATGAGCTTTTGAAGCATGTCTGACTTTGGAGAACAAATCTAGAGACCCCAATGCACTTGAAAAAAGTTACCATGTTCTCTCTCTCCACTTCCATGAATCTTATCTTCTCCAGATTAAATAGCCTCAAATCGTTTCTTACTTCACATTCTCATATATGTTTTTTGTCTTATCTGTCAATATCTGTCCTACATTATAGCAGTAGTAGTAATAATAATTGCTAGCATTTATATTGTATGTTGACATTTGCATTTAAGCTGTCTATACATTTATATATATATATGTGTGTGTATATATGTATGCATACACACATATATGTATAAGTGTATACATACACACACACACATACATATGTTTATACCTACATATCAATCTATATACACATGCATATATGTATGTATCTCTCTTTCCTTTGATCATCCCAACAATTTTACAGATGAAGACATTGATGTTACAATAAATATTAAATGACTTCCCTTGCCACACAGCAAGAGTCTGAAGGTCAATGATAAACTCAGGTCTAGCTGACTCCAAATCCATTGCTCTATCCTATCTGCCTTTCCTAAAATTTCACACATCCTCTATGTAGTCTAACCAGGGTAGAGAATGTGGGATCATCTCCTTCCTTGGTCTGGACTTTGTTTCTTCTACTAATGATGCTCAAATCAGGTTATCTTTCTTGGCTTCCATAGCATTCTGTTACCTCTTATTGTATTTGAAGTCCACTAAATTCCTAGGTTTTTTTTCTTCCTATATAAAAAAAAAAATACTTTCATCTGCCATTGCTACATCTAGCCACATATTCACTATTCTGCACTTATGTAATTGTTTTTTCCCCATCAATGAGAAGCTTTGATACATATTCTTATAAAATTTCAACATTAAAAAAATCTGGATCACTGTTTTAGTCTTTCTATGATATTTGGGATTCTAATTCTGTCATGGAACATTATCTATCCTTTCTAATTTCTTGTCATCTGCAGCAGATAGTCCAAAACAAAATTACCCAGTAAGAAAGGGGTGGGGGACAAATAACATGACATCACCAAGAGACAAATCAGATGGGTAAAATAAAATTGTGTAATTGACTTGAGGCCATAATGTACACATTGTAGAAGAAGATGTAGCCTTTTTAAACTAGTTCTTTTTGACCTAGGCTCCATCATCAAAGAATACTTTTCTGTGCATCTTCTTGGGGCTCCCCAGTGTTTCACAACTAAATTGTTTTAATTTTGGATGTATAGTTTTATATCTGATTTTTTCCAGATCCATGCCTGGAAAGACTAGATGATATAACAAGTGGCATGAATCTGCCATCTGATAAGTAAAAACCAGTTAGGAATCTCATACTCCGATCATTACATTTTGTGGGACTCTAAGACTTTCACTTCTTTTTTTCCAGAAAGTTGGGATAGCAAATATTTGTATTACTTACCTTGAAGGAGTTCTTATGAATAATATGTAATATGTTACATACTTTGAAAAATACGAAGTACTATATAAATGTCATCCATTTTACATAAATATGTTACCTATACACATAGGCTTATTCATATTTTCACTAACCTTTAAAATCCTATTTTATTTTATATATTTATAAACTTTTTTTTGAGAAAAGGTCCTTAGGCTATAAGTGATCTCAGAACATACTATTCATATTGTATGTTCCGAGATCACTTATAGTTTTAATTTTTAGTACTTAGGCTTCTTTATTTTAACTTTACCATGAAATTCTGTCTTCTAACATTCCATATTCACTGTTGTAAGGAAGAGATTCTTAACTTTTTGTCAGGGATACTTTAGAAGTCTGGTGAAGTCTAAGAACCTCTTCTCAAAAAAAAATAATAAGTTTATAAATATATAAAATAAAATAGGATTGTTCACAGATACCCTGAAATCTATCAATAATCTCATTATGGGGCCATACATGCCATACTGCCCTGTATGTATGTAAGTGTATGTAAGCGATTAATAATATTCAGGTAGTAAAGTCTTATGCAAGTGTATGTAAGTGCTTAATAATATTCAGGTAGTAAAGTTTTCTACTGCTTCAGTCTCCTCTGTTGTTTTTATGCCCTGAACATCCATTTGAGGAAGTACCCTTTTTAGCAATTTAGCACCATATCTGGCATACTGTAAGTGTTTTGATAAATGCTTAACTTTCTAATTATCTATGTATTGAACTTTATCACTCCATCTATCCATTCACCTATCTGTCCATTTATTTATCTATTAATGTATCTAGTAAATATTGTCATTTACAAGCAGTAAGGGTTCAATCTATTTTGAGCCTAGGTATTTGAACTTCTGTGTCTCTGTTCTCCTTTCTGAATTAGCCATTGAAATGTTTCCTTCATAGAAAAGCTTTCCAGAGTCCAACTTCTTTCACTACTTAACAGTATGTATTCTGTTTAGGGGGACTTGCAATCCGAGGGTTGGGGGGCTAGCTCATCCAAAAAAGTGAAGGCTCATCACAAACCTTGTAAAATAAAAAGAGGTTTATTAGGACAGAGGAATATGGGCAGGGAACACATCACCTTGGTGAACTATCCTAGGCAGTAAGAGAAGGTCTGGTCTTTTGCACTTTTAAAAAACATAGAAAGTGGAGGGAATTACAAAGCAACTGGGAGGTGTGATGACTACCTAAGGTTTACTTATAAATTCAGCAACAGTTTAGGCCTTTAAGCATTTATTAAAATATATCAGGGGTTAGCAAAGAGAGAAAGAAAAAAGCTGTTTTGACCTAGCTATCCAAGAGACTGATTTCCCCTCAGTTTCACCAGAAAGCCCCTGTGGAACAGGAAGAAGGAGTTCCCCACACACAGCTCCAAGCTAATTGGCTGGTAGCATTCAAGTCCATTGATTGACATGACTTAAAGGTGGTCCATGAACTTCTGGGACACCAGGATGACCTTAGAAACCTTAGAAAGGTCATCTCATGCTTTCTTGGCAAGGGGCAGGGCCCCTGGTTCTCACAGAGGGAAATGCAAACAGGAAGGGGATTTTGGAATAATGGGGCATCAGTAAGATATGCAGCACCCATTCATATCCTGCATATCATCTTGCAGACCTTGGTATTGCTTATTAGTGTTCTGAGGTTGTGCTCTGCCACACCTCATAGGGGGTTGGAATCTTTTGGATTCTTGGGGTCCCACTGCATTCCCACAACATATCAATAAATGAAGAGGGATTTTAATATTAGATGAGAAAATATTTTTGTTTTGATTTTTTAAAGTAAGAAAGTAAAGTAATCCACTAATCTCATTGTCCAGAAGGAAATTAATTCCTATATACTAGCAGGGAAATAACTGAGCTAAGGTTATATAGCTAGGCAGTAGCAGAGTCAGGACTCAGATGTAGATAACAATAATAAAAAATAACTACAGCAATGATTAACTTTCATATAATTAACAAAGGTATTCATGCCACTTTCCTTACACCAACCCTGCAATATAGGTGGTACATGGATTATTATCCTGATTTTATGGATTGATTGACTGAGACATCCAATATCAAAATGACTTTTGAAACCTCATGTAATTTGTGACTAAGACAGGATTCTAATACAGCTCTTCCCACTCCACCATAGATAAGGCTCTGTTACCATGGATAACTATATATGCAAACATCAGCTTTTGGAAATAAAGACAATTTGGAAGATAACTATGTGAATAATGCAGTCTTTCTTTTCAAAGTGTAATCCTGCCAACTTCTCATATGGATTTGTATAGTATAAGCCAATTTAAATGACAGCAAAATACTAGTGCTAAGTGATGAATCCCATCCAGGGCCACACATATCTCAGGAATAAACACTGCAGTCTGCCTTGACTACTGTTGCCAAGAAGGTATTGTTCTCAAGCAAGCATTCTTCGCCCAGACTTTCATTGCACCTGGAAATACTGTTACTAACTAATATGAGTACTTGAACCCCTAGATTATACTGTGTGTAGGGGGGGGGCATAGCTTTCTTTTAAAAATCTAATGCAAAGAATTTTAGAGAAACTCCCACTATTCTGCTGTCAGCTTTTAAGACAATGATCATGACACAAAATGAAAAATGCATTTAGCCTGGGCCAGCATACATTTGGAAACTGATATAGATGTAACAAAAATGCTTGCACATGTGGGGGAAAAGCAGTTATGATCTTCATAAAAAAGATATCGGTAAATGAATCTAATTATCAGTCATGTTGTGTAAGGTAGAGGAATGAACAATTAATTTCTGGGTTCTCTCAATCATTAACTGTGTTCCCCCTAAGGAAGCTACACCTCTCTCTGAACCTCTTTTTTCTTATCTGTAAAATAAATTCATACTTCCACTATCCATTTTATAGAATTGCTATGAAGATCATAGGGTTCTTAGGATTAATAGCTTTCATAGATTCATAGGGTTCATGGTTCATAAGATCTCGAGCTGTACTTAACCCTTAAAATCTATTTAGTACACCTCCCTCATTTTACCTCTATCTACCTATCTACCAATTATATCATTCTTTCCTTACTTCCTTCCTTTTTCCTTCCTTTTTCCTGCTTCTTTCCTTCCTTCCTCCCTCCCACCTTCTCACCTTCTTTCTTTCTTTCTTTCTTTCTTTCTTTCTTTCTTTCTTTCTTTCTTTCTTTCTTTCTTTTCTTTCCGTCTATCTTTGTCTTTCTCTCTTTTTCTTTCTCTCTTCATTTCTTTCTTCCCTTCTTTCTTTCTCTTTCTTCTTTCTTGCTCTTTTTCTTCTTTCTCTTTTTTTCATTCTTTCTTTCCTTCCTTCCTCCCCTTCTTACTCTTTCTTTCTTTCTGTCTGTCTTTCTTTGTCTTTCTCTCTTTTTCATTCTTTATTTCTTTCTCTCTCTCTCTCTTTCCTTTCTTTCTTTCTTTTCAGATAGGAAGCCCAGGCAGATTTATTGACTTGTCCAAAGTCTCAATGGGATGGGATAGAATTTATACTACTGTTCTTTGAGTTCAAATCCAGTTCTCTTCAGTAAAATAATTTTATAAATCATAACCCAAAACATAAATGATAACTGCTAAGTTTAAGCATGTTGGTTACAGACCCCAACTGTGTCACTAAGTCATAGTGAGACTTTCCCAGTATCTGGAACATAGTAATTCCTTAGTAAAATTTTGTTCACTTGCCTTGACTTGAACTGACTTGACCTTCAGCAAATCACTTCCACGTGTCAGTCAACTAATAGCAATAGCTCCTTATTATATCCAGGATCAAATAGAAAATCTTCTGTTTGGTGTTCAAAGCGTTTCATGACCTGCCTCTCTTAAAATCCAGTCTCCTCCCCACAGCTAACTTCTTTTTACCTTACTTCCCAACAGTACAATTTGATCCAGTGACACAGATCTTCTTGCTATTCTAGAAACAAGACACTCCATCTCTTGGCTGTGTATATTCTCTGTCTGTGACCCAAGCCTTTAATGCTTTGCTTCCTCTTCTGTCTATACTGGAACCTTTAAGGTTCAGCTAAAGTATAGTCTTCTGCAACAAACCTTTCTGTGCCTCTCTTGATCCTAGTGCCTCACCTCTTTTAATTATTTTCTATGTATCTTGTATGTAACTTGTTTGTAAAAATTTATTTGCTTGTTGTCTCTCCCATCAGACTGTGAATTCTTTGAGGAAAGAACCTCAGCCTCTTTTTATATCCCCAGTACTTCAATTTGGGAGGTGAACACCTTCAGGGTTTCTTGCAAAAACAGAGACAATTGTTATTCACACTTACCCAAAGCTATCTGAGCCTAAACAATGACCAAAAGAGGCTTGGGCAGGGTTCTATTTTTGACCAATCAAGGAGATCCAGAGGTATTTAAATTTAAAGCATGGTCCTTAATAAAGAAATCTAGCCTGCAAGCCCCAAGATATCTTGGGCGGTTTCAGTGATCAAAACTTATATTCCTGGGGGCAGTTAGGTGGTGAAGTGGATAAAAAGCACCAGCCCTGGATTCAGGAAGGCCTGAATTCAAATCCTGCCTCAGACACTTGGCACTTACTAGCTGTGTGACCCTGGGCAAATCACTTAACCCTCATTGCCCTGCAAAAAAACAAACAAAAGCAAAAACCAAACAAAAAAACTCTTATATTCCTTTGGGCAGACCAACTCCAGGTAAGGGTATGATTCCCTATGTGGACAAAGGGAGAAGAGGGAAAGAGAGAAGGGAGGGAGAGAAGGAGTGAGGAAGGAAGCGAGAGAAGGGGGTAAGGAGAGACGTATAAGAGGCCATTATTTAGCTCATTTCTTACCTAGCATTAATTACTGAATGGTTGTTGCCTCAGACAAACTTTAAAAAATATACATATATGATTTGATGCATTGTTGTCATAGTTATAATACCTTCATTCAGTTAAATGGGAACCCATCAACAGCCTTTAATTTTGTAAATTTCTTGTCTATGTTTTCCCATAAGTCCTCTACCCTATGTGATTAAAGCCTAAGTATTCCTTGGTCACTGGCACAACATTCAACTGGTCCATCAATTGCCACTTGCTCTTACTACAAAACTAGTCCACCTCCTTTTCTCGTCTTTCATTTCTTTGCCATCCTTTTTAACCCTCTTCTCCCAGGACAATCACTGTTGATAATGGTGTAACACCTTTGTATAAGTGTGTGGAATTTCTTTATTACCCACTGGCTCATCAGCTTAAAAAATAGTATCTTTGGAGATAATTGTGTTTCCTGATTGATGACCATACAGGGTCATTAAGAAAATAGTGTTGTTTAAAACAATGGCTTTTTGTGTTAGGAAGTAGGCTGCAACCTATGAAATTTTAAAAAATTATATCTAAAGACACAAGAGCAATTAGTTGCTACTTAATACCTAACCTTAGCTAATTGCATACAAGGAATTTTTTTTTCTATTTATTTTCTGAAGGGAAAAACAATTCAAAGGGTGACTTTTTGCAGTGATTTTGCATTTTAATATTTATTTTTATGCATTTGGCTTTTTAGGAGCATTTGATCAAAGTGATTTCTTATTTATATATCATTTTCTGGGCTGCTGCCATTGTATGATACTGTTGGGTTCCCCTCCACCAAATGCTATGAAAATTAACTTGACTTATGCCTGGAAAATATTTATTGGAAACACACACACACACTGGATTTGAGACAGAAGAACTTAGTTCAGATATTCCTTATTGCTTCCGCATTTCACCTTTCCCCAACATGGTCTTGATATTTCATTTGTCAGCATAATAAAAATTAAAAGGGAATTTTGTGGCAGTTTTATGGAAGGTGCAGATTACACAGAAAAAGTTTAGAAACCCAGATATGCATAAAATATATGTATTTTATTGTATGATGTCAATATATTTCATCTTTTAAAACCATGATAATTCAGACTTCTTCTCTAGGACAAAGGGAAAGCAAAAAAAAAAAATTATGCCAATTTTTTCAGATTGGGGGAGGGGGACTATGCCCCACACCACTGAGATGTGGAAGGGATAATTATATAGAATTGAGGGCCTCAATTCTTTCTCAGTAAATGAGGTATTTGAACCAGATGGTTTCTAAAGTTTCTTCCAGTTCTAGACTCTATGAGCTTAAATTTTACTTGCTTGGCAATTGTGGGAACACATAGGATGAATAGTAGATCACCTACTTTTTCAAATTTTAGAAGCCAGCCAACTATTTCCTCCAACAGCTCTCTGAAAATCTGTTCCAGTGGGCACAATGATTATGGGCTCCTTGAGACCTGATACTAGTTTTTTTCTTCCTTTCTGCCTTTCTTTGGATCCCCATGACTTTGCACAGTACCTGACACATAATTACTTTTCAATAAAGACTAGTTGATTGACAATGAGAGAAAATATGGTTCACAATGCAAACACTCCAGGTATGGGTAAAGGAATTATATTTTCCACTAATACCTGATTTCCTCATTATGGCCACACACCACACACTCTATAGACTCCTTCCAATGACTCCATATCTAGATTGATGTTCCCCTTTATGTGTACAGAAGAACTCATTCCCTGAAAGACAAACTAATGGTGGTAATCCTCTCTAAATTTAACTAAAATGATATTCACACAAGACACCCAATCACTGGACCTGAACTCAAAGCCTTTTCAAGAAAGGGACTTGGGGCAGCTAGGTTGCACAGTGGATAGAGCACCGGCCCTGGAGTCAGGAGTAGTTGAGTTTAAATCTAGCCTCAGACACTTAACACTTACTGGCTGTGTGACTCTGGGCAAGTCACTTAAGCCCAATTGCCTCACTAAAAAAAAAAAAAAAAGACTTAATTTCAATAAATATAGCATCAGTAAATTAATTTATCACAATTATATCACATTTATATAGCATTATTATTCAATAAACAATAATTAACTGCCTACTATGTATCAGAAACTGTAGTAAAGTTGGTGGGACTTGCAACCTGGATCACGAGATACCTTGCCCAAAGAAATGAAGGCTCCTCATGAATCTTGTGAAATCAAAAGAGCTTTATTAGGAGAGAGGAATATATGGCTGAGGGACAGAATCATGGAGATCATCCCCCTTGAGTGAGAGAAGTGGTCTTGGTCTTTTGTATGTTTACAAAGCCAAAAAAGGGGAGGTTATTACAAAGCAAGAGGAAATGCAAAAATTGGGAAGTTCAAGATAACTGTGAAGGGATGTTTGAATAACACCCATTCCTGAAGTGGGGGGAAGAGCTGCTCTTTCCTTGGAGGCTTTCAAGGATTCCTTGGGGCTTGGGATCCCTAGGTTTCTTGGGGTTTCACTACATTCCCATAATACTAAGTGTGGGGAAAATAAAGAAAGGTAAATACTTTCTCTGCTCTTGAAGAGCTCATAGTCTAATTGTGGAGAAAACATAGCTATGTTAAGGATAGATTTGTTTTTGAGTTGTTTCAGTAGTTTTCAACTCTTCGTGATGCCTCATGGGGTTTTATTTTTAGTTTTTGGAAGCAATTGACTTTCAGTGATTTGCCCAGGGTCACACAGAAAGTAACTATCTGAGGCCAGATATTTAACTCAGGCCCTCTTCACTCCAGTTTTCTTGCAAAGATACAGTAATGGTTTCCCATTTCCTTCTCCAGCTCATTCTACAAATGAGGAAATTGAGGCAAATAGGGTTTGGTCACTTGCCCATGGTCACATAATTATTGAATATCTGAGGCTGGATTTGAATTCATGAAGATGAATTTTCCTGATTACAAGTCCACTGTATCCACTTTGCCACCTAGATGCTTCATAGGATAAACTGGAGATTATAGAGGGAAGGCACTAGAATTAAGAGGGATCAGGAAAGGCTTCCTTTAGAAAGTAACATTTTAGCTATTACTTAATAGAAGCCAGGGAAACAAGGAGGCTGAGATGAGGAAGGAGGACATTTGGTAAACAGCCAGTGAAAATGCCCAGTAAGGAAATTGAATATCTTATTAAAGGAACAGCAAAGAAGCCAGTGCCAATTGGTCACAGAGTATGCTGAGGAGTAATATAATGTGTAAGAAGACTGGAAAGGTAAGGAACGTAGTTATAAAGGTCTTGAATGTCAGATACTTTTACATTTGATCCTCAAGGTGATAGGGAGCCACTGGAGATATTGAGTGGAAGAGTGACATGGTCAGACCTCTGCTTTAAGATCACTTTGACAGCTATGTACAGGATGAACAGGAGCACCTTTTATTGATTGATTAGCTCCAATTTAGCCTATATCTTTTTAATACTTAGCTGTTTGCACAATTTTCTCCCCTATTAGATTGTGACATTCTTGAGCACAGGCACTATTGTTTTACACTACAGCTTTTAGGGCATCCCTATTTCTCAATACAGTGTCTGGCACATAGTAGGCTTGTTGGCTTTAGTTATAATCCAAAGATTTAGAGTTGGAAGGGACTTAAAGATAATTTTATATCGTATGATGAAATTGATGCAGTTGCCTTAGTATCCAAAAAGGATTTTATGAAACCCTGGATTAATAGGAGCAAAATGCCCTTTGACTGAACTTCAAAATGAACCCAGATAGGCCCTATCTGCTGACTTCTTTCCCCAAGATAGTAAATCCCTATCTTGCTTTCTTGTTGTTGTTGTTGTTTTTGTTTTTCAGGGCAATGGGGGTTGTGACTTGCTCAGGGTCACATAGCTGGTAAGTGTCAAGTGTCTGAGGCCAGATTTGAACTCAGGTCCTCCTGAATCCAGGGCCAGTGCTTTATCTACTGCAATACCTAGCTGCCCCCCTATTTTGTCAAATATCTGGGCATCCTCCTCCTTGCCAAACCCTTTTTGGGAATCATATAATTTTGTCACAGTATTTCTGTTAAATTGAACTATAACTGAAATTGTTAAAACATCCATTCTTGTCATAGAATTTGCTTTTAGGTTGATTTTTATCATGTTAATGAAACTGATAACACCCTGTAAACAGTGAACAAAGAAACCTTATATACTTTCATAAAAAGAGGGAGTCTTTGAGCTCCTTCTTTGGAAGGGGTCTCCACTTGATTCATGCCTACTTGTTCTTGGGACAAATCAAATGGTACTATTTTTTCCTGTTCATCTCTGATCTGTTTTTTCCTGTAGGAGACATTATGAAAATAATTTCTCTGATCTATTTTTTTTTTGTTAGGAGACAGGCATAAAAACAAAAATGGACAATTTCAAAATAATCATAGTAATATTGTTGTCCTTATTATGTCTAATATTTTTATTACTAATAATATTAGTATTGTGAAATTTAAAATTGGATATTAGATCATAAATCTCCCCTACTTAACTTTTCCCTTAATTTATCTCCCAGACTAGTAAATGGAAGAAGCTTCTGGTTTTCTAGATAGAGCCTTTATTGTATATAAGGTGTTGTTGATTAGAAGGATAGGAAAGTAGAAATACAGTAGAAATCGTCTTAAATCTAGGCTTAGTCTATATTTCTTATAAAAACTCACCA
Organism: Dromiciops gliroides; assembly: GCF_019393635.1. Lineage (NCBI taxonomy): Eukaryota > Metazoa > Chordata > Mammalia > Microbiotheria > Microbiotheriidae > Dromiciops > Dromiciops gliroides. The sequence goes on along the minus strand of NC_057862.1, from coordinate 631,658,507 downwards.
AACCAAAAAAGGCCACCTTTGGAGTGAGGGAGACCGTCTGTGCTGCGCCGCCAGGAGTCCCGCCAAGCAGGCAAAAAGGCCTCTTCCGTTCTCTCCACCCCGGAAGTCAAAAAAAAACCCCGGCAGGCAGTCTGACATGCGCAGCAGGCGGACTGCACCCGGCAGGCAGTCTGACATGCGCAGCAGGCGGACTGTTCATCTCCTCCCCAAAAGGGTGGTCCTTGAAAAACTGGCGTCCTTCAGTTATCCTAACCGACTGTTAAAAACTTTCATATTTTACCACATTTCCCCCCTTTGCTTCCTCAAGAAACGGAATGTTTCCTTGATGGAACAGTAAAAAGAATATAATAACTTTTGCTGACTAATAATATGCGAACAACAATACAGAAAAGGAAGAGAGGAAAGTTTTGTCCAGAGGGGCGATTTTTTTTTTTCCTCATGAACCGACGCTTTGACATTAGTCTTGCAAAGGGAGAGCCTCTGCAGAGAGTACATGTTACAGATAGTATATAACAGAAAGGAGATAGTAAAAGCTAATAAAGCAAAACAGTTCATATAAAGTCTCTGAGTTCTCTTGTCTTCTTGAAGTGGTAAGATGTCATCAGGAGGAAACTGGATTCTGGTCTGGAAAACTGGATTCTGGACTCTGGTCTGGATTCTGGACTCTGGACTCTGGTCTGGAAAGCTGGATTTCTTCTTTAACTGTTTGAATTGCTGTATTTTTTTTTTTTTAACTAAACCTTAGCATAGCATTTTGCAATCAGTAACACTTTTTACCACCATGTGTCTGGATCAAAGCAAATTTAGTATGTGTTCATGACACCTGAAAATGTTATGGAAAGGTTATCATACCATATCTCATGGTTCCGAGACAGCCAGTGATTGTGCTAGGCCACAGGTGAGTTCAACTGAGTGAGATAAAAAGATAAATAAGTTCAGTTAAATTAGGTTAAATTAGGAGGGAGAGAGGATGAATACTGGACTGTGCCTAGTAATTGTGCTCTACATAGTCACCATCATAAGCAAACCATGGACTTATGTATACCTGTCTCTCCTTATATTCTCTCCAGGGCCTGCATCAGAGTTCACAGCAAGTTAGTCTCTGAAATGATAAGTTTCCATATTTCTGAAATCTCATTAATTTCACCAAAGACAATATGATGGTAAAAATGTGTGCTATGCTGCATAACTGAGAATATATTAGTGATATATACAATAATTCCAAACCATACCCAGAGTATAATGACATATAAATAATAAATGAATGTAAATAGCTGATTATATTAGACATTGTTACATAATCTTCTTTTAGACATTATTACATAATCTTCTTTTAGCAAGTAGACCACATCATCTTATACATGAATTCTCTAGTATAACAGTAGCAGATACTTAAAGTGGTGATTAATTCATCAAAAAGAAATAAGACTTCAATTAGCAAGATTCAATATTCAATAGCATATACTTAAAATGCCTTTGAAAAGTCACTTAGTTTACAAAATCGGGTTTTTAAAGAAAAGCAAAAGAAACAAAAGTAAAAAAAAAAAAAAAAACAAAGCAAAACCAAAAACCAAAAATAAAAGGCAAAAGATTCGCTAAGCACCCTTTTGTGCTCTTAAAGAATTTAAAGGTGTGGTGAATTCCAGGTCTTTTCAGTGCCTTTCAAAAGTCAAAACAAAACAAAAAGCAAAAAGGATTAAAAAAAAAAATAGGTATAGGGTAGGGAAAAGGGTGGGAGAAATTGAGGTGGGCCAGAAAACTAGGCCATGTGCTTCAGTGCTTTTGCCTGTGGAAGGAAATGCTTGTTAAATTTTAAGGTATTTAAGCTGCTAGAGTTTGGGGTATGCCACATTGTTTTAACTGGTTCCCCAATTCTCTGCATGCCAAAGTGGCAGGGGTTTCTGAATTGTCATTGATCTTTCTAATGCTGTCATAATGTTCTTTATGGTAGAAAATGTGGAGTTCTCTAGCATCAGTTTTGTCTGTGCCACTGATTCTCAATAAAGGCTGATTTAATTGATGAACCACAACATTCAGCTGATGCTGCTTAGCAAATGCTACAATTGTATCATTTCCTCCCCACTTTCCAAATTTCTTTAATTCATCAACATATTCTTCAAAAGGGGAGTCATTTACTATAAAAGACTCAAACTCTTGTCTTTGGTTAATCATATAAGAAGCAGCTTCTTGTCTGTGTCTGAGATGATTTCTACAGTGACCTTCTAGCTGGTCTGCTAAAGCCCTAAAAAGGCAATTTCCGTCTCCTGATACTTTACGAAGACTGAGTCCCAAAGCATTTAACTGATCAGTGGGATTCTTAAATGGGAACTGCCTGTTTCCTCTGAACTTTCTTTGCTCTTTAACAGTTGCTATCGTTAGGGTTTTTACCTCTTTAGCGTCTACCTCAGGTCTATCTGAAATCTCTTCACCTATGAATGGTGCAGGCTTTATATGAGAGCAATGAATCCATGAGTCTTTTTCACCAATTTTAATGGCAGTAGGAGTTGTCAATAATACCTGAAAAGGTCCTTCCCAGGCAGGTTGAGTTCCACTGGTTCTCTGAAAATTCTTTACATATATTTTATCTCCTGGGTTGAAGTTATGCAATGAAAAGTCTAATGGTCCTGCCTGGACCACAGCTCCTGCCTCATGGAGTTCACGTAGCCTGGTTTGTAATTCCTGTATATAGGAAGCAACAGAAGTATCACCTCCCACCAGTGATGTATAAACTGGGGAAAAAGTTTTAGCTTGGATAGGAGGGTGACCAAAAAGCATTTCATAAGGAGATATATGAAGTTCTCCTCTTGGTCTACTTCGTAGATAGAATAATGCCAATGGTAGAACATCAGGCCATTTCAAATGGGTTTCAGTACATAATTTGCCAATCATACTCTTAAGCTCTTTATTCATACGTTCAACTTGGCCTGAACTTTGTGGATGGTAGGGCGTGTGGAATTTTGGAGTCACTCCCAAGAAAGAGTAGATTTGGGATAAAATCGAATCAGTGAAATGTGTGCCTTTGTCAGAATCAATGCGGGCTGGTGGGCCAAAACGAGGTACTATCTCTTTAAGGAGAATTTTGGCAACAAAGGCAGCTGTGGCTCGGGGGCTGGGAAAGGCCTCCACCCACCGAGTGAGCTGATCAACTATAACAAGGCAAAATTTATAATGTCCTGCTTTTGGCATAGTAATATAATCAATTTGTAAGTGCTCAAAAGGTGTATATGCTAGAGGACGCCCTCCATAAGCTTTGGCCTTAAAAGCATACTGATTATAAGACTGACATGTGGAGCAGCCCGAGCAGATTCGAGATGCTGTATTAGTCACACCTGGTGCTATCCAGGTTCTCTTAATAGAGTCTACAATGCCTTGTGTACCAAAATGGCCTTTTCTGTGAACAGAGAGGCATACCTGGTGGTAGAATTTCCGGGGAAGAAATGGCTTACCTTCCGGAGACACCCAGATGCCATTGATCTGTTTCGCCTTAAATTTCTTTTTCCACTTTTCTACTTCAGAATCGTCATAGGTTAGGTTGGAAGGAATATCCTCAGAAGGTGAAAGGTTAAATACATGTTCAGGAGCTTCTAATGCAGCAAGCTTGGCTGCAGAATCGGCTCGTGCATTTCCCTTTGAAACAGGATCACTATTCCCTGTGTGGGCAGGGCAATGTACAACAGCTAGGGAAGAAGGCAGTTTCAGGGCATCTAAGAGGTCCTTGATAAGGTCCCCATTGGCAATAGCCTTGCCCGAGGATGTTAGAAAGCCTCGTTGACGCCAAATCATACCAATAAAGTGGCATATGCCAAAGCCATATTTCGAGTCAGTAAAAATAGTGGCACTCTTACCTTTGGCTATATTACAGGCCTGTGTAAGAGCCACAAGTTCAGCAGCCTGTGCACTAAAATGGCAAGGCAGAGAAGCTGCCCAGAGGGTGTCATAATCAGAAACTACAGCAGCTCCAGTAAAACGGGTTCCCTCTCTCATAAATGAGGAACCATCTGTATAGAGGACAAGATCAGGATTTTCTAAAGGTGTATCAAAAAGATCATCACGGGGTTTTTCAGCCATATCAACTAAAGAAGCACAGTCATGCAACGGTTCCCCCGAGAATGGTAAATTAGGGAGTAGTGTTGCTGGATTAAGAACTGTGCAGCGTTTTAAAGTGATATTCTCATTACCTAACAGGGTTATTTCATACTTAGCCAGCCTTTGATCTGAAAAGGCTTGTGTCCTGTGACGTAGTAAGAGAGCCTCCACTTCATGAGGGCATTGCACAGTTAGAGGGTTACCTAGGACCAAATCAGAGGCTTTTTCTACCAAAAGCGCTGTGGCCGCCACTGCTCTAAGGCAAGGTGGCACTCCAGCCGCTACAGGGTCCAGCTGAATTGAATAGTAGGCTATAGGACGCTGGTTAGGCCCCAGTGACTGAGTCAGGACTCCAGAAGCCACCCCCCTTTGTTCATGCACAAAGAGAGTGAAAGGCTTACTATAATCTGGCAGTCCTAGGGCAGGTGCTGATAACAAGGCCCGTTTTAATTCTTTTATGGCTGAGAGATGCTGGGGATCCAACTGTAAACTGTCTGGAACAGAACTTTTTGTAAGAGCTATGAGGGGTTTAGTAATTTCACCAAAAGAGGGTATCCATTGTCTACAGTACCCGGCTGCTCCTAGAATGGCTCTCAACTGCCTCTTAGTAGTGGGGGCAGAGAGTTGTTGAATGGCCTGGACTCGCTTAGAAGAGACAGAGCGAGTTCCAGCAGCCAAAATAAATCCTAAATATTCTACCTGGGGCAAACACCATTGTACCTTTGTCTTGGAAACCTTGTGTCCTCTCTTGTGCAGCTCCAGCAGTAAGTGACGGCTATCTTCCTGACAAATTTCAGCATTAGGAGAGGCCAAAAGTAAGTCATCAACATATTGTACTAGTGTGGAGGCTTTAAAGGTAATAGAGGCCAGATCCTGCTGTAAAATTTGGGAAAATAATGTGGGACTGTCTACAAATCCCTGTGGGAGTCTAGTCCAGGTCCACTGTCTATTTTTCCAGGTAAAAGCAAATAAATATTGGAAGTCCTCATGTACTGGTATGGAGAAAAAGGCAGAGCAAAGGTCTACCACTGTGAAACATGTAGATTCATAGGGAATTGAGGAAATTATCATAGCCGGATTTGCGACTATAGAATGTCTAGGAATAACATAATTATTAATCGCTCTAAGATCTTGCACAAAGCGATAAACAGGTTTACCATCTGGCCCAGGCTTGGGTTTTTTAACTGGCAAAATGGGAGTATTGCATGGAGAGTGATGACATGGAATAATAATACCCTGGCTTTTCAAAGCCTCAATTATAGGGGTGATCCCTTCTATTGCTTCCCTAGACAATGGATACTGTGGAATGGAGGGGGGTGGTCCCCCCTTAACTTTAAAGGTAACAGGCATGGCAGACTTAAGGAGCCCCACCTCATTAGGGGATGAGGCCCATAAAGACTCAGGAATGTCAGAGGGGATTTTGGATACCTCCCCTGCTGTTCCTTGAGCTTCTGTAAGTAAAATTGGTAATAAATGAACAGTATCCTCTGGCAATTGTAAGGAGACAGCCCCATCTGGAGCACAAGATATGGTTGCTCTAAGCTTGCAAAGGAGATCACGACCTAATAAATTTACAGGGGCATCAGGCATGAGTAAAAATGAATGTTCTACTGTTAAGGGCCCCATAGATACCATGCGAGGATTCAATTTTGCCACTCTCTGGCTCTTTCCTGAGACTCCCACTACATTTAAATATCCTACAGGTCTACACCCAGCATCTGGTTTGCTTACTAATACTGATTTAGAGGCTCCTGTGTCTAGCAGACAATCATAATAAGTCTCCCCCACTTTTAAGGTGACATGTGGTTCATTACTCTGGGAGGTGAATGGACTGGCACAAGTGCATTCAAAAAATCCGGATCTGGGAATATATGGCTTTCATTATCTATGTTCCATTCCTCCCCAAGACACCGTCATTCCTGTGTCCTCTTCTGAGGGGGACCTTGGTTACCATTATTCTGGTACTGCCTTTCTGTATTCCTCCGAAAAGATCTATTTCTATTTTGATTTCGCCTGTAATTAGAATTAGAATTTCTTCTCCAAGTCCTACATTCTCTCAATTCATGCCCCTCCTTACGACAGTAACAACACACCTTAGTGTCCTTGCTCCGGTGTTCACATGGCTGACTAGGAATCGCTGGTGCCAGAATGCTCTGTTTAGGGTGATCTGGATCTTCCTCACGTGAGTCAAAGACATAATTTGCAAGTTCCTTAATTCTATCTACTGTGAGATTTCTCCAGTCTGGACATTGTTTCAGAAAGTATCTGCGTATTTCTGGCAGTGAATTATAAACAAATGTGTTGAGAACGATATAGGAATCTCTTAAATCTACTGGATCCAATCTGGTGTACTGTCTAGCGGCCTCACAAAGTCTATCATAAAATCTGTTTGGTCTTTCATTAGCCTCCTGAGGTAGGCTTAAAAATTTCTGCCAGTTTTCCGGTTTTCTAGAGCAAGATTCCATTCCCTTCAGAAGTGTTTCTCTAGCATCTTTTAATCTTTGGAAATCCCTATCATCATTATAATTCCACTCTGGATCCTTTAGAGGCCATTCCACATTGGCCTTACCTTTCGCAACAAGGGCATTTCCTGCTGAGATAATATCTGTAATCTCAGTTGGGGACAGTAAAGTTTCCAAAAGGCAAGTAACATCAGCCCAACTGGGTTGATATGCATTAAATATAGTCCTTAACTGTGAAATTACAGTGTTTGGATTTTTCTCAAAACTAGGGATGAAAGATTTCCATGCGCTCAAGTCACTTGGTCTAAAGGGGCTATATTTTCTGACTTGAATTGGCACTCCCTTTTTACTATGTTCTATAGCTTCCTGCAGAGGGAGTAGTTTCTGTTGATCTGATTCTAAACTTGGATCATCTCTAGTAGAAACAGCCATTTTGAGGTCTCTCTCCATATGTGAGAATTTCATTTTGAGGTCTCTCTCCATATGTGAGTATTTCATTTTGAGGACTCTCTCCATATGTGAGAATTTCCCCCATATCATAACAATGATAATAACAAAAACAAAACAAGACAAAAAAAACCCAAAAAAAATAAAATCCTTAGTCGTATGAACTATGGATGTGGTATTAAAAGGTATTTCAATTGCAGGCATAAAATTTCTACTTATATTAAACGTATTTTCCCAAAGATTCTCACTTATACTATTATACAAAAAACTTTTTGCTGCCTGAATGAGGAAAAAACCAATAATGTTTTGAAGGACCATTGAGTAAACTATTCCTCTAAGTCGGGACGTTATGCTGTCCCAATACATTCCGATGAGAAAAATCAAAGGGATAGTAGAATATTCGAGCATCTTGCCCTTTAAACTGGGCTGGCTTTTCTGTTTAAAGCAAGACTTTTAGAGGCTTAAAGTCTTTAAGGGAGATTAGACAAAGGGAAAGTCCGTGGCGGGGGGGGGGGGGGGGGGGGGGTATTCGGAAAATCCACCGAATTAGCCGGCTTATGGCCAAACTAGGGAGGGTGGGAGGGTCCTTAAGGTCCCTTCGGGGTCGCCAAACTGTGAAATTTAAAATTGGATATTAGATCATAAATCTCCCCTACTTAACTTTTCCCTTAATTTATCTCCCAGACTAGTAAATGGAAGAAGCTTCTGGTTTTCTAGATAGAGCCTTTATTGTATATAAGGTGTTGTTGATTAGAAGGATAGGAAAGTAGAAATACAGTAGAAATCGTCTTAAATCTAGGCTTAGTCTATATTTCTTATAAAAACTCACCAAACCAAAAAAGGCCACCTTTGGAGTGAGGGAGACCGTCTGTGCTGCGCCGCCAGGAGTCCCGCCAAGCAGGCAAAAAGGCCTCTTCCGTTCTCTCCACCCCGGAAGTCCAAAAAAAAAACCCGGCAGGCAGTCTGACATGCGCAGCAGGCGGACTGCACCCGGCAGGCAGTCTGACATGCGCAGCAGGCGGACTGTTCATCTCCTCCCCAAAAGGGTGGTCCTTGAAAAACTGGCGTCCTTCAGTTATCCTAACCGACTGTTAAAAACTTTCATATTTTACCACAGTATCATTATTATTAATAAAAATAGCCAGCATTTATATAGTGCCGACTATGTGCTAGACACTGTGTTAAATGCTTTACAAATTTTATCTCTGATTTTTACAAAAATGACAGGAAATAGGTGCTATTATTATCCTAATTATAGAGTGACTGAAACTGAGGCAAACAAAGTTTTTTTTACAATCAAAAGGCTATGTGATAGAAGATACATATTCAGGTCTTTCTGATTCCATATCCATATAATAAAACTGAGGCCAGATCACGGATAAGAACCCAAATCCTATGATATCACATTCTATTCCAATACACCACATAGCTTGATTCCCTCAACCTTAAAATGGAAATCACAATATCACCCACCACACAGGGTTATTGTGAAGATCAAGTGAAATCTTATTTGTAAAGTACTTAGCACTGTGCCTGGGACATGTAGGTGCTCAAAAAGGTTATTCTTTCATCTTCTTCTTCTTCTTCTTTGATTCTCAGGTTTCTCTCCTGTGAAATACTGCCTTAGGGAAATATTTGAGGATCATCAATTTTGAGTGTGAAATGACTTTAGGGATCATTTTATTTAAGCTCAGATTAATAGGTCTCTAGAGGGAAAGTAACTTAGTCAAGTTCCCACTTAGTAGGTATTATTGCTAGCATTAGAGCTCAGGTCTGAATCCAGTCCTGTATCCACTATACCTAATAAACATCAAAGTGATATGTAAATATTGGTTGTTCCATTATCGTCATCATTAATATCATTATTATATTGTTATCATTATATAGGAATTTTAAGAGTACAGAGCTCTTTCCACAAAAGATTTTCTGAACCTAAGCTGTCAGCATATTCATAGCTTCCAAAAAGAAATGTTACAAGATATCCTGCTGAGTGTTTGGACAGAAAGAGTTGATGATTGTTCTGGTTAAGAAAAAAATCCAAGTTTCCCATAACAACTGTTTTCTTCTTTTGAAAAAAAAATCTAATCGCTACAACATTTAAATGGGGCTGGAGGGTCAAGTTCTACCCTCAGCAAAGATTCCCGTACATCATCTGGGAAAAAAGACAGATAAAGAACTCCTCTTCTGAAATAATTATACCTCAACACAGATAAATGGTGTTCCTTTTTAACTTAGCCGCACAATGAACTTGGAGAGCCAAGCACAATAAAAGAGATACCTATTTTGGGGGCTGCTTTTTAACTAAGAATATTTTATACTACAAGCACCTACATAGTCTTTAAAGCCCTGACATTATGCAAATTAAATATGCTAATACCCAACTCTGGTACAGATCTCTTCACATTTAAACTTTTCCCTTTTGTTAGCAGAAAAGAGATTCTTTTTATTAAAAAAAAAAAAAAAAGGACAAGGGGGAGAGATGCCTCCTGCCAAAAATAATAGCTATGTTCAGTGTTTTCTCTGATTTTTCATTGTTTAGAATGTGTGTCTCCTGCCATGGACCAGGTGAAGTACATTGCCTCCACATGATAATAACCTCATTAAAATATGAATAAATATTTAAAACCCACTTCCCAGAAACTTTTTTCCCTCTGAACTTAGACTGATCAAGGAGACTTTTTCATTGTGTTTCTCTCTCTCTCTCTCTCTCTCTCTCTCTCTCTCTCTCTCTCTCTCCATCTCTTCTCTCAAGGTCGGGTATTTGAATGATGGTTCTCTAGCTATGTTCTTCTTTCCAGTGCATAAGGAGACAGAGGAGGCATGAGGTTTCCCAAACAGCCCGATGTGGTCTGGGTGAGAATTGGGTTGTTTTGTGTTTTGTGTTTTTTTTTTAATCCCCAGGATACTGAATTAAGTATGGCTCAGCCTCTAAACTCCTATGCAGTCAACTGATATATTTCAACTTAGAACGTATAGTTAAAAGTAACTCTATTTGATGCAATTCATTTCAGTATTTGTGCCCATTAAATTCAGAGGAGTATGTTATAATTCATAGATTGATCAACTTGGAACCAGGAAGTTTGTATCATGTTTGTATCCTACTTTATACATTTACTAGGTTTATGAGGCTTGGGGGGGGGGGGGCAATTATCCTTTGTCTAACTCAATTTCCTCAGGTCGAAAATGAGGGGGTTGGACTTGATAAGTCTCTTTTTTAATTTAAAAAAAAAAAGACCCTATGCCAGGATATAGAGAAAGTCCAAAATTGTGATAAAGCATTATCACTGCCCTGATGGGTGAATAACTATCTACACATATACATATCTACACATATACATATATATACACACATATACACACATATACATGTGTTATTAAGGGGAGAAGGGAAGGAGAATGTTATAGCATATATTTAAGCATAACAAAATATTACATGATAAATTGTTGTTTAAAGTTCATTAGACAGCCATATTAATGGATGGGGCAAGTACCATGAAAGAAATCAGAGGATATTTTATGAGTCATTTGATTTGTGTGGGAAAAAGGCATTCAAAGGAAGTATGTCAGGGGGAAAAGGCATTCCAAAGAACTCTTAGGGAAAGTCATGGAATTGTAAAAGCCAAGAACAGGTGTCGGGGAAATTTCTAAGTCCAACAGAGGAACAGAAACAACAAAGTCTCCAAGCCATAGAAAATGGGTTTATTGAGAGAAGGCCTCACAATAAAACTCAGGGTTTGGGCCTGAAAGACACTGAATTACAAAATCAAATGGTTTTTATACCTCTCCAAAGCTTGAATGCTTCTCTACAATACTAATGAAAAGGATCTAAAATTATAGCATATTCTTAGGAAATATTGAAACTTCCTATGTGACAAATGTCAGCATTTTCCAATACTCTTATCAGTCTTCTTGAGGCAACAGGGTCATAATGATGCTGCATGACCCATTCTAATAGTGAAGTATATAACTAGTGAGCTGCATGACCCCCCTGAGTCAAGAATAACACTTGTGGTTTCTAAGAGATATTATTGCTGACTATTGTATCTTCTGATATTACTTAATACTTGACACTGGAAAGCATCATCTGACATTATTAAGTAGTAAGAAGAGAGACTTAATCTACTAATACAATTAAAATAAGATATCTAAATGTAATAAATCACAATTTTTCAGTTAATATGCTGATTATTATCATAATTAAATCACTTTAAACTATATTAAATCTCTTATAACTAAGGGGTGGGGAAAATCTCACTCACACAGGGTTAAGAAGATGGAGATTATTCCAATTTGGCTACAGTCCTAGCGATCAGTAAGTGGAGTCATCATGGATTTAGAATTGCAGTCACATGAGTATAGCATAACACCTAGAAGAGAACTTGGGAATCACTTAATATAATGCCCTTAATTTAATTCTACAGATGAAGAAATCAAGGCACAGAGAACTTAAATAACTTGGTTAAGGTCAAAAGGAGGTAAATGGTAGATCTAAAATCCTCTGTCATTCAATGGCCTTCATAACCTACCCTCTTGACCTTTTCACTGTCTGCTGACCAAGTCGAGAATACTCTTCCTCCTAATCTCTGCCTTCTAGCTTTCTTCCAATACAAGGGAAAACCCTCCCTTAAACAGGATGCCTTTCCCAATCTCCCTTAATTCTAGTGTTTTACTTGGTTTGATTATTTCCAATTTATTCTATAATCAGCTTATTTGCACATAGGTGTTTGTTATTCTGTCTCTTCCATTAGACTCCTTGAGGTTAGGGACTGTCTTTTACCTTTTTTAGCACAGTACTTAGCATAGTACTTGACACACAGGTAGGAACGTTAAAAATATATATATATATATTTATTGACCAATCAATCAGTACAGGCAGCATAGGAACTCTGATTTCCCATATCTTTTTTTTTTTCTGCTCTTCCCTCTCTACACTACAATGTTTGTTATGAAATGAAATGGAAATCTGGAGTGGTTAGCTGTAGTAGGAAAATATCCTGTGCTTCCCTCTTACAGGACAGGGTGTTTTTTTTCATTAAAAGGTCTTATGACCTTGCTAAAGACTTATTTGCCTCAGGGAACTCAAAATTTAGGCTATTGATATAACTTTATATGGTAAGTAAAAAGCAATCATGAGGAACTCTAGGGGTGAAGAGCTCTGATGCTTGGCTGGTGGATCATAACAGGTAATTCAGTCAAATGAAATTAGCACAGCTAAATAAAGTGGAGATGTCCTCAGTGCCTATCATTGTTCAATACCTTTCTGGTGTGACTAAGTAAATGCCTCTGTTAACTGTGTGAGTATCACATTTTTTTTCCATCATTGAACTTAAGCTATCTGGAGACTGACTTGAGTCAGGCCCAGCTGAGATCAGTAGGAATCCTTGGGGGTAAGCATTGACTTATATAGAATCTGAAAGTTGAAACAGAGTAGAGCTAATCTAAGGCAGTTGTGTAAAAATCAAAGAGAAATGTTGGCCATTAAAACCATACATAATAATCCCTGCTGGCTGCATGTCGATTTAGAAAACCTAGAATATCTATATCTATCTCTATCTCTATCTAATCTATAACTGTTGTGCAAATGGAATAGGACCCCCAAAACCTAAAGATCCCAACCCCCAAAGAATCCTTAAAACTTACCCAAGGCAAAAGCAGCCATCTCCCACCTCAGGAATAGGTATTGCCTAGCACAAATGACCCAGGTACACTGGATGATATGCAAAATATGAATGGGTGTTGCATATCTTACTCATGCCCCATTATTCCAAAATACCCTGCCTATTGTTTGTATTTCCCTTCCAGTGCTTTGTAATTCTTCCCTCCCCTTCCTCTGTTTTATAAACATACAAAAGACCAGGTCTTCTCTTACTCCACTGAGACACTTTCCATAGTGATCAGTCTCCCTACCATATATTCCTCTCTCCCAATAAGTCTCGTTTTCTTTTACAAGATTCATGATGAGCCTCCAGTTCTTTGGGTGAGCTAGCCTTCCATCCAAGCAGCAAGTCCCTCCAACATCTGTGTATGTTTGTGTAAGTGTATATATGTATATATGTGTATATATAGTGTGTGCATATATATATATACACATACATTTGTGTATATGCTTGCATGTGCAAAATTGCATATACACATAGCCACACATGGGAATATACACATACAAGAACATATATACATACAAGCACACTCATGTGTTCATACATACAGAGTGGGTCAAAAGTCATAATGGGGTTTCAGTATTTAATAACTCCTTTATTTGTTTTGCTTTTAATTTACAATACCATAGCATCATGTGCAGTATATATAGTAAATTAATTTACATTACAAGTAAAAACTTATCAATGGCCAAAAAATTAAAAATAATTTTCAAAAAGTTATTAAAATATTGTGAGTATGTCAGCATATTAGGGTCTGATAGGAACTGTATTTTTATCTATTTGGGGGCATAGCTACAGGTATTTGGGGCTATATATGTATTATTTTCAATCTAAATCATCATCATTTGATGTGATATGCTAGGATTGGATTCTAGATCCTCTTATACCATGTTCAATATTACATTTATGTATTAGGATATAGAGAAGATATATATGATAGCTATTGCCAAAGTTCATGCCTGAAATAATGAGAAGTGAAAATGACATTACCCTTTGCTTTTTTCCTCATCACTTTAACAGAGGGGGAAAAAATCCATAACCCATATGCAAAACATCCTGAAGAGGGAAAATGATGACTGTAAAACTGAAAAGATTAAAGAAGCTGATACTTACAAAGGTTTTTGAAAAGGGAAGTAGTAATAATAATAAACGTGTCCACGCACCAGAGTAGGGAGGAGAGAAAGAGAGACAGAGAGAAACTGAGAGAGACACATGCACAGACAGACAGCAGCAGAGGCAGAGACAGACGGAAAGACATATACACCAACACACATAGAGTCTGCTATTCTCCCTAGCCACTACTTTTAGCACTGCCAATACTCTAAGCCACTGCTTTAAGTATATATGTGTGTGATCTCTCTGTCTTTCTGTCTCTCTCTGCCTCCCCCCCTCCCCGAAACAGAGACGAAATGAATAACAGCATAGAAAAGGAAGCCTAGGTTCACTGATTATTTTTTTGTATTAACATTATTCTACACTCATATTTATAAGTTTTATGACTTTAAACAAGCTATTTTCTCCTTTACCTACTATTTCCTCATTCATAATATGGTAAAAATTGTACCTAAATTTTCATACCTAACAGAATTTTTGTGAGAAAGGGTACCTGTAAAATGTTAAGGAATATGTACTATTACTATTAGTTTTTGTTTGTGCACCCTGTCTAAGAGTACTTCAATATTTTGGATGAACTATATGTTAAGTCCCACTTAGTAATGAGCTAAGAATTCAGTATCTTTGGGATGTGTCAGAATCTCCTTCTTCCTTCCCTTTCTTCACCAAACTTGGGACTTGCTAGTGAGCAGTGTATTTTAAAGATTATGTATCTATGTTGTATGTCAGGCAGTTTTGAAAGAAAGCAGCACGTAGGGTTCTTCAATGGAGAAATAACAGCCCTCCTTAAACTCCAAACAATAATTAGCAACAAATTAAATTTTGGGGGAAATAGGTGTAGACAAGAGGGAGCTGAATTAGTGTATAATATTGTACATATGATTTTTCTCATTGGAAAGAGTTTATTCCAATTAATTGAATTTAAATAGATAAATTTTTCACCATCACACCAAAGTTCCTCTTATGGGACAATGCCTTTAGCCATTGATTAGTTTTTGACCTTCCTGTGGCATGACAGAAGAGGAATGCTTATTCCAAAGAACCTAAAAGTCAGAGAGATGATCCTCAATCACTTGGTCTGAGATATTCACTAAGTAGAAAGATGCAGATATTCTGTGAAGATTGCTAATAGTTACCTGAAAGACTCTTAAAAAGTAGTTATAGCTTTGTAGTTATTTTTCTTTGTCTTTGTAAGAAGATTCAGTGAGATCAAGGGAATTGAACATGCGGGTCTATGAAATGGGTCCATCTATTGATTTTGAAGAGAGCAGTCCATCAACTTTGATGGAAAAATATTTCTTTTGCTAACTCCTAACTGAAATTTATTAATTTCCTTCAAATGTGAATTTTTAAAGATATCTGAAAAGTCTAAAGGTTATACCAAGGTGCCTTGACCATGCTATGGAGATCCCTTCTACCTGTAGCTCTAAAAATAATTGAATGAACTCTATTACTCCCCAAATGGTTGCGGCAATTAACTCCTCTTTGATTATATTCTCAAGTCATTTTTACTTTTTAGATCAAAACATCCATGACTACACATCAATCCTTTGTATTATTGTCTTCAACCGGTAGAACGTAAGGTACTTAAGGGCAAAGGTTGTCTTGCTTTTTATAGTTGTATCCACAGCACATAGGAGAGTAATTTTTTTTTGTTTTTTATTTTATGCTCTATTGCAAGGAAAAGAAAAAATTTAATATTTAATTAATTTAACTTAATTTAATTTAAAATTTTAATATTTAGAATGAGCCAAAAAGGTAATGGAATACCACAAGAGACACTGAGAGTCTGCCCTTATTGGAGGGCAACAATCAAAAACTGAATGACAATAGTTTGTATTTTTTTAAGAGTAGTATTCATGGTACCATGAATAGGTACCTGGAGTCAAGAAGACTTAAGACCTGCTTTAAACATAGTTATTAGCTATGTTAAGGTGATAAAGTCATTTCTGTCTTTGTTGGTTTTCTTATCTTCAAGTTGAACTTAATAATCACACCTGCCTTCTAGGATAAAGATGAAATCCTTTATTCTTATAAGGATAAAATGAGATAATATTTGTAAAGCCCTTTACAAACCTTAAAGTGCCATATAAATATGAGTTATTAATGAAAGTGATTTTCCTCCTAGTACTGGATGTGCTTGATTCTTTTTTAGGATGTGGACATTTCAGCCCCATATCACTCCTTACAAAAGCTGAAAATTCTCATTGAACCCAAGAGCCTCCTCTGCCCACAATGTTTCTTCATATTTTCTTATACCAGCTTAATCAAGACCTAAGAGGGAAATTTCCCACAATTTTCCCACCAGATATCAGGAAACTGCTTCCCATGGATCCATTCCCTATGGTCAAAATTTGAAAGACATTAGAAAATTAACAACAAAAAGTAAAGTTAAAAAACTGCAACAATTAAAAATTAGAAGCATAATTTCTGGGTAATTTAATTATTTTATTAATATTTCCAACAGGTTATGCACATTTGGCCATTCTCTCAGACCAAAGGCAATCATGGAGGTGGAGCAAACTATATATATATAAACAGTAAGTGGTTCATCAAACAGAAATCAAATGTCATTGCTTAACATAATTGGAAGTGGACTATATTAAAATGAATAGCTACATAAGACCACCTATAAATTTAGACTATCAATTCAAAGAATGTATACGATTTTCAATTGGTAGGCTCAGTGACCCCTCAATAGAGAAGCCTTCCTTCACTTTCTAGGCAAATGGATCTATCTCTACCCAAGCTTGAGCAGAGCACAAATTAACTTCTCCACTCTAGATTAAATTATTTGATTGGTTATGTGGGAACTGAACAAGATGAAGAGAGTTAATTGCAATATTATCAGTGAAGTTTTCAGGAAAAACTGAAGGGCTTTTGGAAAAAAGGAAAGAAGCTCTGAATCTCCCCAAGATATGACATTAATGATAATAACTCCCCAATTGCCTCACTAAAAAAAAAAAAAAAAAAGAAAAGAAAGAGCCTTTTGGGGCAGCTAGGTGGTGCAGTAGATAGAGCACCGGCCCTAGAGTCAGGAGTACCTGAGTTCAAATCCGGCCTCAGACATGTAACACTTACTAGCTGTGTGACCCTGGGCAAGTCACTTAACCCCAATTGCCTCACTGAAAAAAATAAAAATTAAAAAAATAATAATAATTACTCATAATACAAAGTGTGAATACATAGAGAATAGCATCTTAAAACCTTAAAATCCCTTAGAAAGAAGGGGAGCTCTGAGCTTCCCCTCTTAGGAGGAAAGTCTCCACATCATTATGTTGTTATGGGGTAAAAATGGGGTACAGGGTTTGGGTTAGGGGTTGGGGTTCTTAGGAATTCCTCTTTAAAGAATTACACCCTCTTGCACACAAAAGCAGTCAGAATAAGATGGTAGTTTATTTAGGGGCAAGGGAAGGGAAGGCGGGGGGAGGGAAACCATGAAAGAAATCCTTGAACTTCTCATGGGGAGATAGGTATGGAACAAAGCAGTGGCTCTGAGATACCAATATCCTCGAGCAGGAGGCTGGTAGGTACTTTTATAGGGCACTAATGGGAGTGACCATCTGCCTGTGGAAAGTTCCTTTAGTGAGGGAAGACCATCCCCCACTGGTGGTGGCTAGAGGAGTTGGGTGAGGGGTGGCTGCCAATCTCAAGCCATCTCCTCCAAACACAAAAGAAGCAGCCACACCTAATCTTATCTCCCCAGGGGTAAGGGAGACCAGAATGAAGGGTGGAAGTCAGGGAGCTAGCTCAGTATGATCTGGTTCTGCTTATCTCTCTAGGAATATCTGTCCTCTGGTTTAGTTTCTCGAGGAGAAGATTCCATGATGTACCCCAGAGAACTTCTGGGGTACTCTGGGCCCCATGACAATGTGTTATATTTCTTCTTGGGACAAAATATTAAATTGATATTATATTTTTTCTGTCTTTCTCTAATCTATTTTCTATTGTAGAAGATATTAAATTCTCTGATCTAATTCTTAACCATGTTATTTGATCTGGTTATATTTGTAGGAGGACAAGTATGTGAACAAATTGTAGGAAATATTATAAGATATTATGATTTCAGGGCAGCTAGATGGCACAGTGGATAGAGCACCGGCCCTGGAGTCAGGAGTATCTGAGTTCAAATCCGACCTCAGACACTTAACACTTACTAGCTGTGTGACCCTGGGCAAGAAACTTAACCCCAATTGCCTCACTAAAAAAAAAAAAAATGTTACGATTTCTCTGATCTGTTTATTGACTCTTTTTTGTAGGAGAAAAGCATATACAAAAGCTATATTTTAATATTCAACAGGGTCTTTAGGTTTCTTTGGCTCTTTTGTCCCACTACATCAGGATGATGGGAGATGGCCCCATGTGTTAAGGCAATTGGCTTTAAGCAACTTGATCAGGGTCCCACTGCTAGTTAGTGTCTAAGGTCAAATTTGAACTCAGGTCTTCTCAACTTCAGGGCCAGTGCTTTGTCCACTGCACAATCTAGCTGCCCCACTGTTAAGTTTACACAATCCACAAAACAATAAATCAATTCCAAATTTGTAACAATTGTCTATTTCCGAGGGGTAAATGCTCACACAGAAAATTAAGTAACAGTCACCTTTTCAAGTTCTATGAGCTGACTCTAGCACACCCCTGTCTTTAAGGTTCTCTTCTGCTCTAAATTCCCATGTATTACTATCTTCACTCTGTATACCCTTTCCATCTTTACCTATTGTTCTCTTTTGATGGATCTACCATATTTCTCTTAATATTTCCTAAACTCTACATGCTTTAATATACCTCCCAGGGAATTCTCTTTTCTGGCCTAAGAAGGTTTTGATACACTACTCTTTGGGAAATCCTTGATTTGAGACTTTACTTTGGGCAAAATAAGTACAAAATAAGTGGCTACCTGGCTATTGGTCCCACCTTAGTATTCAGACATATGATCTATTAATGTTTATGAGAGAATTTTTCCCAATCATTTTAATTCAAAAGGATTTAGAGACAACAAAGGATTTCCTAACTTCACATATGAGGAAATTGAGATCCAGAGAAGCAAAGTGATTTAGCAAAGACCACATGGTTAAGAAGCACAGAGCAGAATGGAAACACCCATATTTTGGCTAGCACATCTTCATTTCAATTTATTAATGCAAGGAAATGAGATCAGTTCTTTCTGCAGTGAAGAAAAGCAGTGTAAAAGTGAGATTTACTTCTCCAAGTCCTTGTCTGTTTCTATTTCTTTAATCAAATCTTTAGGTTTCTCTGACAAGGTAAAAGTGGGTTCTCTTTAGCTTCTCTTTGCATCTACACTTGCATTTACTGTTTCAAAGAACAAATAAATAAGAAATGAAATGTGTACGTAGGTTGGGGAAGAATTTCATAGGGAGATAATTTTCCTCATTATCATCTCAAAATGGGGGGTATGGGAATGTTGAAAGGGGGAAAAACTTTAATAAATACAGTAAGTGTTGAGGGGATCTTGGATAGAATGGATTGATTACAACTGGATAAGATTAATCAAGGAAGACTCAGTTACTAACTAGCCCTGCAGCCTTGGGCAATTCCCACAACCTCAGTGGGCTTCAGTTTCCTGAAATCTCTGAAATGAGGGGGTTGGGCTAGGTGATCTTTAAGTTCCTCTATAGCTTGAAAATCCTAATATTCTTTACAAAAGAGCTGAATATTCAATTCAGGTCAAGGAATGAGGATGGGAGGGACATGAAAATGTAAAAAAGACTAAAAGAATACCAAAATAGTGAAAAATATTTTGAGGAAGCAATCAATCCAACAATTTGTGCCTGTTTTGAGGTAGGGGGAGTGAGAAGGGAAGATTTGCTTAAATGAAGGAAAATTAAGTTGGGGAAGGAGATGATAGGTTTCCCAGGAGGGGAATTATTTCTTAAAATCTCAGAATTCAAGCCATAGAGAGATATTTGTTACAGACACAAGGGACATTTGGGTCAGTCAACAAGCATATGTTAAGTGCTGAGTATATGCCAGACACAGATTTTATAGCTAGGAAGAAACATTAGAAAACTTAGTAATAAAGAATATTAAATGCCATCATGAGTCTCCCTTATTTTCAAACAGAACTAAGGAGACCCAGAGAAGGGAAGTAACTAACTTCTGGGCACACAAATAATAACGGTCAAAACTAAGGTTAGATCTCAGGTTGCCCAAGTCCCTATATTTTTTTTTTGGTGGGGCAATGAGGGTTAAGTGACTTGCCCAGGGTCACACAGCTAGTAAGTGTCACATGCCTGAGGCCAGATTTGAACTCAGGTCCTCCTGAATCCAGGGCCAGTACTTTATCCACTGTGCCATCTAGCTGCCTCTCTATTTCTTGATATAGTGGAGAGAATACAGAATTCAGCATCAGCTGATTTGTGTTCCATCTCATCTCTTCCATTTACTATTTGTGTCCTTGGACAAGTCAGTTTAGCTTTCTTGGTTTCCTCTTCTATAAAATTAACAACATGGACCACATCAATCAATGATTCAATAAGCATTTTTAAATGTCTACTATGTGTCAGGCACTGTGATAGATGCTGGAGATACAACACACACAAATAAAATTATCATTCTCAAAGAGCTTACATTATTTGGGGGACAAAAATTTACAGATGTTATAATGTACAAAGTAATGTTTGTTTTTGTGAGAGGTGGTCTTTGGGAACAAGGGGAGGGGGAATCTGAAATGATTTCAAAAAGAAGGTGACTGGTGTAGCTAGGTGGCACAGTGGATAGAGCATCAGCCCTGGATTCAAGAGGACCTCAGTTCAAATCCGGCCTCAGACACTTGACACATTCTAGCTGTGTGACCCTGGGCAAATCACTTAACCCCAATTGCCTCACAAAAAAAAAAAAAAAAAAAAAAAAAAAAAAAAGAAGAAGAAGAAGGTGACAGGAGCAAAATCTTGAAAGAAAAAAGGGATGATCTTGAATTTCTGCTGCAGTAATTGAAATTCAATTACAACACAGCCCACGTTCTCTAGTATAAAAATGACCCTTTGTTCTGCCTAGTTTAAAGGACATCATAGAAATCACTCTGTAGCTTTGAGATTTCTAACAAATATTGTATTAATCAACAACTAAAAATTACCTCAATATCCAATTTGTCCACTCTTTCTGGAATGCCAATTCTGAGACTTTAGAGGGAATATACATACCATTACTATGTGCCAAGAATTGTGGTAAGCCCTTTTTACAAACATCTCATTTGATGCTCGAAACAACTCTAGAAGATAGTTCCTGTTATTATCCCAGTTTTACAGCTTAAGAAACTAAGGAAAATAGAGGTTAAGTTACTTGCTCAAATTCATATAAATATTAGGTATCTGAGACCACTGTGGTAAAAAAAAATGAAAGTTTTTTTAACAGTCGGTTACGATAACTGAAAGACACCAGTTTTTGAAGGACCACCCTTTTGGGGAGGAGACAAACAGTCCACCTGCTGCGCACGTCAGACTGCCTGCGGGGACTCGACTTCCGGGGTGGAGAGAAAGGAAGTGGGGCTTTTTCCTGCTTGGCTGGGCTCCTGACGGTGCAGACGGTCTCTCTCCAAAGGTGGCCTTTTCGGTTTGGTGAGTTTTTAAAAGGAATATAGACTAAGCTTAGACTTAAGATGATTTGTATTGTGTTTCTACTTTCCTATCCTTCTAATCAACATCACCTTGTGACTACCATAACAATAAAGGTCTATCTAGAAAACCAAAAAGCTTCTTCCATTTACTAGTCTGGGAGATAAATTAAGGGAAAGGTTAAGTAGGGGAGATTTATGATCTAATATCCAATTTTAAATCTCACACCACAATGAAGAAAAGAAGGAGACAGAGAGGAGAAAGAAGAGGAGGAGGAGGAGAAGGAGGAGGAGAGGAAGAAGAAATATTTAGTACTTATCTAGCACCTATATTCCAAGCTTTGTGCTCACTGCTCAGCAAACTTTCTCTTTTGTTCTTCATAGCAATTCTGGGATTTATTTACTATTATCGTACCCATTTTACAGATAAAGAAAGTGAAGCAAACAGAGGTTAAATAACTTGCCAAGGATTACATGACAAATCAGTGTCTCAGGTTGGATTTAAACATCCATCTGGCTGAATCATGTGGGACAAGAGGATGCCCCAGGAGCCTCTCCTGGCAGGACGGCACCGAGACGCTGGGGGTTGTGCTCAGTGAAAAGCTGGCAGCCGCCCTGTGTGATCTTCTGTAACCTCAGATCTGATATATACATATACATACACATATACATACACATACACATATACATATACATACACATACACATACACATACACATACACATACACATATACATATACATATACATATACATATACATACACATACACATACACATACACATACACATATACATACACATATACATATACATATACATATACATATACATATATATGATATATTCATTTATGCCATCATATTTCACAAAGCATGATTTTTAACCATCTTCTGTGATTTTTCTACCAGAATAAATGCTTTTGTATTTGTTTTTATCCTACTGCATATTTTAAAGGGGAGAGGGAAAGAGAGAGAGAGAGAGAGAGAGAGAGAGAGAGAGAGAGAGAGAGAGAGAGAGAGAGAGAGAGAGAAAGTGTTGGGAGTATGGTGAATTCACCACAATTTATCCCTTATAAATGTAACTTCTTTGTTATGGACATTAATTTCAAACTCTCCAAGAGATAATCCATAAAGGTTGATGGATTTTTCTCCTTTATTTTCCACTCCCCATGGTAATGGGTTACCAAATACTGACTATGGGATTCAGAGTTCTTGTGCTGTGACTTGGCAGAGAGTTAGAGTCAGACACCAGCTGAAATCATGAGCAATCATTCTGCCACAACCTGCAAGATAAAATTTGTCTCAGTGTTTTCTAACCATTCTCATTTTGTGACGTGTCTAATTGTCTTTTCCCTCTATGGCTTGCAGCCTAAGCTATTGTGTGGGAAAGGTAATAGCTCCAGAAATTCTAACAGAGGCCAGAAATTTGGAATGCTGGTGGAAGGGGCAGAGATGTGTCTGCTAAAGGGGTAGGGAACTTGGGGGAGTCTGAGCCATGGCCAGTGTGTTTATTCTTAGTTTCCTTATTCAGAGACACTGTGGGCTCAGGGCACAGACAGGCTCTAGGAAAGTCCCTGACAGGGCTCAGTGCCCTGGGAAGCTAAACCAGTTGTAGGGAAGGCCTATGTTCTCATCAGGGAAGTCACAGGTTCTTCCCCCAACCAATCCCGCCTCTTTTTTGTTATTTTTTTTTTTGGGGGGGAGGGTTATTGATTTGGAATTTTCCCCAAAGTTTCATGTTAAAAAAAAGTTCACATTGATTTTTTTTTAATTTAATTTAATTTTTTGGGGGGGTGAGGCAGTGAGGGTTAGGGTCACATAGCTGGTGAGTGTCAAGCGTCCAAGGCCACATTTGAGCTCTTGTCCTCCTAAATCCAGGGCCAGTGCTTTGTCTACTGTACCACCTAACTGCCCCTCTCACATTGATTATTTGGAACTTTGTGTTCCAAGTTCTCTTCTGCCCTCCCTCCTCACCCATCCTTAGGAACTCAGGCAGTTCAATGTGGGTTATGCACGTGCACTCATGCAAAACATTTCCCCATTAGAACTAACAAGGCAAGATGTACTTTGGTCTATATTCATATGCCATCAGTTCTTTCTCTGTGGATGTATTGCATTTTTTGTGGGTCCTTCTGGTGGCATCCAGCTCATCATTTCTTATAGCACAATAGTGTTCCATCCTAATCTCATCCCACAATTTGGTCATCCATTCCCCAATTGGTGCTGCCCCTTTTTTCTTAAAGGCTCTCTGATGTTAGTACTTCTTTGATGCTGCATTTTTTTCCCTTCCGTGTTGAATCATGTAGTTTGAGTATTATTTCTGATACAGGCTGTCCAAGGAGAACTGGCTGCCAGCCACGTAGCATTTTCTCCTTATAGTTCTGGGATTCTTCTTATCATTTTTAATGAAATTGTACAATTTTTTTTCCTCTGCTACATTTTGGCGTTAAACAGTACTGAGCAGAATAAAGAGTTGGGTCCAGGGGAAAAAAATAATAATAAATAAATTTAACTCCCTCTAGGCCTAACTCTGTATCCGCTACACCAACAACTGACTCAATAGCTAGAATACCTTTGATGATATGTACATTAGTATAATATAAAAGCATGCAATACTACAATAGGTAGAATATCTATAACAATGACATTCATATAAGAAATCATTCGATGTTCTTATAGTTGCTTCTAATCAAATATAACCCAACACAAAATCATGATGAACAATGGTTTATTTTTTTCCCTTTTGCCCCAAGACCCCAATCACAGATATGTTCCTGAAAGTCTGTCTGTGTTCCCTTTTCCTAGGTTGGTTCAAAAGGAAGTGCATAGGTTCATGGATTTATAACTATCAGAGATCTTAGGGCACAGAAAGTACAATGCCTACCTTCTATAGATGATGGAAACTTTTATAAAGAAAGATTAAGTGATTTACCCATGGTGAAATTTATCTGAGAAGGGATTTGGATCTAACTCTTCTCAAAATCCAGATTTAGCATTCTATTCTCCTACTGAAGGCTACATCTCTAAAATTATATCCAATTAAAACAGAAGCCAAGTCAATTGATTGTAAGACCAGTGTCAATTATGATTTTGATTGAATCTTTGATTTCAGTAGAATAGGGATTTCCAGGTGAGGAAATTCCCCTACTGATTTGAGTTGGTACTCCTCTTCCACTCAATTACTTGCAGAGAGTTGTAACTTACTTGTCCAGGATCTCACAACAGGCTAGACTGGAACTCAAACCTTTGTGGTTTCAAAACGAACATTCTATCTACTAGTCCACTTTGCTGCCAGAAGGCCACCATCAAAAGGCATACATAAACAGAAAAAGAAGAAAATTTGAACATTCCCTCTTTCCTTTGAAGCAATAGCTGTTTGATAAGGTAGCCAAAATATGGTTGAAAAAGGAAACAAGTAGGAGCAAAAATATCAATCATTATGTTGTCATCAGGTACTTTCCTACCACTGAATCAACTTTAAAAATTATTGAGAATACCACCATCTTGGAAGTCACCATGGATTTCAAGGCCAGCAAGCTCCTGATCAAACAAGCTATGTGGAAGTTACATTACATAGAAGAGCCTAAGGCCAAAACACTGATTTAACCCACTGACTGAACATGATGCATTGCATTTTGCCAATAAAAATGGAATCATAAGCAATATCTAGGTACGTGGTTTTGCATATGCTAAAAAAGTAAAATTAAATTTAAAAATTCATTAAAACAAACTGAAATACTTGTAAACAAATTGTTTAGTCCACTTACCTGTTGTTTTGAAAGGGAATTAAGGATTCACAGTTTTTAACTCATTGAGAGCAGCAGTCAATTATTTCTATCTTTGCATCTCTAGTACTTAAAGAGGGTAATTCCCGTAAAAGATAATGAATGTTTATTTAATTAAAATAAAATTCATTAAAATATATGAAACAGATAATTAGAGTACATTTTGATAAAAGGTACCATAGACAATGAAGCAATGTCAAAATTGTGGAGGATTTTCATCTTCCCCTTTCAGAACTATATAAATCTAACAACAACAACAACAACAGCAATAAGGAAGTAGTCAAGGAAGTAAAAAGAATTTTGAATAAGCTAGATATGATATCTAGAGGGAATTGAATAAAAATAGAAAGGAATACACCTTTTTCTCAGTGGTTCATGTTACCTTTACAAAGATTGATCACGTATTGGTAAGTAAAATTTTATAATTAAAAGCAGAAAAGCAGCAATATTAAAAGATCCTATTCAGATCACAATGCAATAAAAATTATATTTAATAAGGGACCACAAAACATAGATTAAAAACTAATAGAATACTAAACAAACAAATCCTAAAGAATGAGTGGGTTAAAGAACAAAACATAGAAACAATCAATAATTTCATCTTTTTATTATATTATTGTGAGAATGCTTGTTTTATTACATAAAAATAAAACAAATAATAGAAAAGATGTGCTGGCATTAAATACTAATGGAATAATGGAAAATAGTAGTGGGCAGGATATCAGTAGTCTTAGGATTCTCATTTTGGGTCTTTCTCTAACTACCTAAGCACTTTACTTCTCTATGACTCTGCCTATTTGCAAAACAATAGTAATCTTTATTGTGCTTATCACACATAACTTTGGTGAAGATAATCTGAGATAATGAATGTAAATACCCTTTGTAATATTGATATTCATGGCTATAATAACCATTCACATGTAGTTCTTCTGAATTTACAAAAGCTTTCATTCCCTTCTCCCCCCCCCCATAATAGCCATTAAGGTAGGTGATCTGAGTATTCATTGTCCTCATTTTATAAATAACGAAACAGAAGGATAATGAGGTGAAAAGAGTGGCCTAGATTCATCTAACAAGTAACCACTAAAGTCAGATTTAGCCTCAATTCTTAAGACTGTTTTTACTTTTTGTTTTTTAATCGTTTGTACTTAGCATAGTTCCTGGCAAATAGTAAGCCCTTAATTAGTGCTTGTTGATTAACTAAAGGTTTATGGACTTCAAAAGTATTTTTTCTATATCAAGTGCTTCTCTCCATAATGTAAGGTGGTACTATTCTCTTCTTCCCATTTGATCTCTCTCCTTTCATGCTCACAAGCTTTGAACGTGGTTCGATGAATTCCTGTTGTAACAAAATAAAGTTAGCAAACTGTCAGATGACTCATTTTGGCACATCCTACAGGGAAAAAAAAAATCAATTTGGTTGTGTGGCCTCATTGATCCAAGGTATGAGGCCTATTTTGGGTATGTGGCCAGTGCCCCATGTTTCCCTGTGTTATCAAGGTCAAAAGATGAACCAATTATGGCAAAAAGTTCCTGATTTAATGAGACACAAATAAAAACAGATAATTTTGACTCTACAGCTACATTTCTGAGAGCAAAGGTGTAAGCTTCTGTACATGACTGAACAGGAATGAAGAGCCATTTGACTGTGGCACATTATGGGCCTGCCAGACTAGTGTGATTAAGGCAATTTACACATGAAATTCGATTATGAGTAGAAGGGCTTCCCTTCTTCGCATGCAAGTGATGTGAGGAAATTGTGGAGCAGTCTTAATTAAAAACAACTCATGGCTGATTGGCAGTTGGGCATCAGGATGGAATCTAGCAGCATGTCAATGGGAGAAAAGATGGAGAATTAATGACAGGTGAAAGCTTTGTCAAAAAAGACTGTATGCCTGCTGTCAATCATGCCGTGTGAGCTGTTGTCATTGTAATTCTCCTGAGAATGCTGCTAGTAAGGCTGGGTTCACTGATGAAATCCAGCAATTGGTGCTGTTTTCTTTAAGCATACAGTCCAGAATTAAGAAAGCAGCCTTCTAGCATGTTGGCCAGTGCTGAAAATGGCATTCATGACTTTGGTCTCCATTCACCAAAGAAGTCTCCTCCTCATCAATTTCACTTGTCCCTTAAACATTAATCTATATCTTTAGGACATTTAAAAAAAAGTATATTCCAAAAATGTTAGAAGAAGAAAGAGGATAAAAGATCAAGGAGACCAACAGGAGGACAAAGTTTAGCATAGAAAAAAAGAAGTGACTTGATCAAGTACTCATACTGACTTGGTGGCAAAACCAAAACTTCTGTATTCTTTTTTTTTTAATTCCAAACTGAAGTGATGGTGGGGTAAGATGAACAAATACACACACACATACACATATACGTGCATGTGCATAAACATGCATACATGCATATAGTTGTTTATGTTTACATATATAAAGGCATATCTTGAGACAACTACATACATGTGTATGTATATATACACACACATATATATATATATAATGATATAGAAAGATATAGGTATACAAAGAGAAAGAGATAGAGAGAGAGATGGAGGCAGAGATAGTCAGAAAAAGAGGTAGAAACAAATATACATATAGAGATATCAGAGGGATACCAGGACAGAAAGACAGAAAGACACAAAGACCTAGAAATAGACAGAAACAAAGATGAAGACAGAAATAATTCATTTAGAGATGGAAAGAAGGGACCTTAGAAATCATCTAGCTGGAAACCATCAAATTAGAGATGGGGAAACTGAAGCCCAGATGGGCAGTGATTTGTACAAGGGCACAACATTGATAAGTTATGATCATCTTTTTGAAATTAAGGTCTCTATTCCCCAATGCAGGGCTTTCTTCTTACATCATACCACTTATACAATGTATCTTATGCAAGATGCAATGGACTATTGTATCTTCTTCCCCTAAACCCGTAGAATTAAGAAATACAGTGTCCTAAAATTTCTAATGCAGTTTTAAGCTTTGAAACTTCATTAACCCCTCTGGAACACTATGTATATATGTTTAATATGTGTCCATGGGTTAACAAGCCCTGTGTGACTGAACAGGAATAAAGTCATTTAACTATGTCACAGTATTGTCCTGCTAGAGAAATGTGTTTAAGAGAGATAGAGGGGGCAACTAGGTGGCACAGTGGATAAAGCACCAGCCCTGGATTCAGGAGTACCCGAGTTCAAATCTGGCCTCCGACACTTGACACTTACTAGCTGTGTGACCCTGGGCAAGTCACTTAACCCCCATGGCCCTGAAAAAAAAAAGAGATAGAGATAGAGATCTATAATTATAATAATATATGTATGTCTATGTAACTATATATATATATGCACACATATACATATGTGTGTATATACATGCTTACATGGATATGAATTCACTTATATGTACTTATGTAATTGAGACTCCATCCATTTCTAGGACCTTTTCCCTACATGCATCATGGGAGTGTCATTGTTTGGCTCAAAGAAAAGAACAATAAGTATCTCTAGCATCCTTTCTCCCTGCCTTTCCCCCAGGGAGGCTTTAACTTCTTGCCAGGAGCAGAAGTTTGAGTCTGGGGCCAAAAAACATGGCCACTGTGCTCTGCTCAGAGAAGGAGAGAGTTTAATTGGGTAGTATTATATCTATCTGCTCCTTTAAATATTATTGCTTTAAGGGATATGATCATGTTCAAACTAACTTCTGATCACTGTTGCATGACTGGGGAAAATAGAACCCCAAGCTTTATATACATGGCTTGACTCCTTTTTCTCCAAATGCCAGTTTTGATGGAGGAGGCTAAAATGGTTAACAGATCACCTATCAACTGTAGCTAAAAAGGGATTAATAGATAACCTAAGACTTGATTAATAGTAGCTAAAAGGGTTAACAGAGAAACTAAGACCTGAGTAACCAGAGGGTTACTATCAATCAACACTATCAACAGAAGCCTAAGGAGACAGTAACCAGGGACCATTAACCATTAATAGCCCTTAAGATTCTTAATTAATTAATATACTTAGATGACAGGACACCTAGAAACCAGATAAAGAGACAGACCCTCTGGCTCTAACAAGTCTAAGCATGTCTTTATGAACATGCACAGGAAAGACCAAGTGTCCTTAGGTTTGCCATATGATATTTAAACCCCCAAACCACACCCCTAGGGAAAAAGGTACCCACCTTGGAGGACATCTTAGGACCACAGGAAGTCTAAATTAGGATAGGAGCTTCCCTAAGGAGGAGATTAAGATAATAAGGAGATAACCTACTTTTCTCCCTATAAATATAACCACTTCCTTCTCTCTATCTGAGATAGCTTTCTCCTGTGGGTGATTTTCCCTGTGGCCTCACAGTCTTTTAATAAAACTTGGGGATCTGAGTCACTGAGTCTTGTAATTCTTTGGGATGCCTCACAATCAATTTGATCAATTAAACCTCTCCCTATGTCAGTTTCACCATTATTTTTTTACAATTATCAAAGAAAATACCTTTATCTGAATTAGTAGTGACACAGTGTATAGAATGCTAGACATGTAGTCAAAATCCACCCTCAGACACTTATAAGCTTTGTGACCCCGAGCAAGTCATTTTGCCATATGTGCCTCAGTTTCCTCATCTGTAAAATGCACTGGAAAAGGAAATGGCAAACCATTCTAGCATTTTAAAAAGAAACAAACAGCAACAACAACAACAACAAAATAACCAAATGAGGTCACAAAATCAGACATGACTGATGTGACTAAACAACAGCAAAACAGAAATCAAAGAAGGTATATGTGGTAATTACAGAGTGAAGGAGTTCATCCATTGGTAGTGAGGTAACAGCTCAACTGAGAGAGAGAGAGAGAGTCACAGATTTTACCCAGGGGGAAGTTCCTCAAAGTCTCTAGAGTAGTAAGCTGGGAAGAGGGATATGATCAAGCTTACCCACTGCTCTCATGTCTTCTCAGAGTCTTTTCTTTCAGCAGCCTGAAGCACAGTTTTCATCATCCATCTTCTTTGTCAAAGCTGGAAGTCAGGAGGGCACAAGCAACTACAGGGCCTGAAGTAACTTGAGGTTTGAAGAGAAGTTAAAGTGACTCAATTCGAATTTGGAGAAGACTGAAGAGGCTGAAGATCCCTGCCACTGTTACCAACTCCACCCCACCCTTACCCAGGACAGGGCACTCATCTCAACCAATGAGAAGAGAGTCCTATACCTTTCCAGAACCACTGGGATTACACATAAATCCATATTGTTGTTGCTCACACTTTGTTCTTGAAGAGGATCAATGATATCTTGAGGGGGATGTCTTGACTTGCAAGCAAACTGGATTTAAATTAGGCAGGATTATGCAAAACTATCAGCTTCGCTCTCTTTTCTAGCCATTCAGATTCCAGTGGCAAAACATAGGTCAGGATGAGTGGACATGACCCCCACACATAAGTACATATAGCTATCTTTTGATGTACAGATACTTCTGTCAAGTGTTCCTGGATCCTCCATTTGTCCATCTAGTGTTTCTCTCCCTGTCTCTGTCTCATTAAACTGATTTTTATAGTATATAATTTATCTCACTCCTAATGGTGGTATTCCTTCCATTGTCTATCTCTTCCCAATTGAATATAACTTTTCTGAGGGAAAATATTGTTTTAGTTTTCTTGCATCCTTAGTGTTTAGCACAATGACTTGCACATAGTAGACATTTAAAATATTTTGAACATATGTTTTTAACTGACTTAGGAGACGGTAAAATATCTGTGGAATGAATGAACAAATTCCTTGGGGGAACTGAATGAATTGTGTTAAAAAAATTAAAAAAATAATTGCCATCTTCTGCCAGCTACCCCCACATACAAAATAAAAATAAATACACAAAAACCTGTGCATCCATACATTATTAGGAAGAGATCAGGAAAGTGGAAAGAGATTATTACTTGAACTGTAGCAGTAAAGAAGCAAAGATAAAACTGAATTTAAAAGTAAAGAAAAATGGTCATTTCACTTGAGTGAACACTGTGGAGGAAGTTCAATTTAATTTAGCTGAACAGGTATTTATTAAATACCTACTAAGTGCAAAGTCCTTGAAAAGATGCCTAGGTCAAAGAATAAAATGAAAGACAAAAGATAAATGAAAGACAGAGACAGAAAAGAAACATTTCTTGCCTTCAAGGAGCTTATGAGCTATTTTGGAAGAACAGTGTGCATTTAGAAAACTAAATATAAACTACGAAGAACTTTGGGGTTGGGAGCAATCTATCAACTGAGAGTATCTAGGATATACTTCCTATAAGAGGTGGCACTTGGACTGAACTTTCAAGGAAACTAGAGATTCTAAGAGAAATGACAAAAGTGTGCAGGCCAGGCATCCAGGCTCACTATCGAAAGGCACTGTAATGATTGGAATGATGCCACCTACTGGAGACTTGCTGTGGAGAGCTCCACCATGAGGAAAATGCCTCAGAGGCATTGTGGCTTTTCCTTGGCGTCAGGAAATGACGTTTGCTCATGGGTGCTGTCTATCAAGTCTACCAGCCAATCAACTGGAGGAGCCTCCTATGGTCTGGGAGGAGAGAGGAAGGAGGAAAGGGAGACTGCGCAGAGAGCGCTGGCCTTTTTGGCTTCCGGACTTGATGGTGGTGGCAGCAGAGGACTTCACAGGAAATTTGAGGAAAGATAGGAATGCCAGGCTGTTAGAATTCTGTTCTCAATCTTTTTCTTTCTATTTTCCAATAAACCCTTAAAAACCTAAACTCATTTTATCAGTGATTTTTAGTCAGTTTCCCCCAAACTGGGGGAACACATTAGAATCCACATTTAGAATCTTAAATTACACAACACAGAGATGGGATGTGGGTAACTATATGTGAGAAACAGCAACTGGAACACTTTGGTTGTATTATAGAGAATTTAGAATGTAGTGATATATAATAAGACTATAAAGATGCACTGACAATTGTGAAAGACTTGATAAACCAAAGAGAATTTTGTATTTTACTCCAGGGGGGATTTGGAGCTTCTTGCCACAGGGTGCATGATTTTATATCTATATCTATACCTATATCTCTACCTCTATATCATCTATCCATATCCATACCCATATCCATATCTATATCTATAGCTATATCTATATCTATGTAGGTATATAGATATATAGGTATATGAGCAAATTGCTTATATATGATTGATGATATGTTTATATCTATATCTCTCTTATATATATCTCTATCGATGCCAATATTGATATCTATCTTTCTGTCTCTATATAAGAAAAATTCAGGATGATCCTGAGATGGAAAGTTGGGTAATTAGATCTGTGTTCCATTTACCAGAGATTCAAAAGAGGGGTGACTTTTTGGGGAAATATATGTTTTTTTTTTATTTTGGGACATGTTGACATTTAGATACCTATAGAATATTCACTCAATCTTGCCAATGAGCAAAAGAAGATGTAGGATTAGAATTCAAGAAAAAAAAATGTATTTGGCTATATAGATTTGGAAGTAATCTCCTCCTAATTGGTATTAACCAAAGCAGTTCATTAAATGACCTAAAGAGGGTGTAAAGAGAGGAGGGAAAAGACTCAGGATAGAGTTTTGGCTGTAATTTCTTCATTTAAAGATTGGATTGTATGCTTATCACCCCTACCAGTGCCAATATAGTATGCAATAGTTGGTAACATTTCTATTTTCTATAATTATTTCCATCACTCCTATTCTTATCTTAATACTTTACTTTTTGAAAGACTCTGTGGTCTCACTCATGAAGAAATTCTATTTATTAGGTATACTACAAATGTATAGCTAGGAAATAATCCATGCTGATCCATCCTGTATCACTTTGTCCACATCCTCCCATAACCTCCTCTAAGGGATTCCCCTCAATATTCTGGAAGCCTGTCCAGCTATCTTTTGACATGGTGTGGGAATGAAAGTAGCCATAAATTCTCCCACTTTCTCAATTGCTGACTAGTCCAGTGCCTTTTCTGTTCACACATCTGGCTGGTGACACCTCAAGTCATGTTTTCTAATCAGTTCATCATGCATTGTTTCATTCTACTTGTGACTATTATAAGCCTTACCATTGTCCAGTGGTTGATCTGAAAGTTTAACTATTTGGAGAGTAGTATTCCATGACAAAAAACTATCACTGTCATTGCTGTTAATTTTTTTTCCAAGAGAATCTTGAGATAATTAAAACTGCTACACTACTTGATTTTCTAAATTCATTGTATTCTGCTCTGTTCCTATTATGAAGCACCAGACCAAACTCATTTCTCTGTATAAGTAGGGATTGTTTCATTCTTTGTACTTATATCCCCATTACTTGGCACACTATTGGCAAATAACAGTCACTTAATGGTTGCTGATTGATTTTCCTAGTGATGTGCTATACACACGCAGGCACACACACACAGAGGGAGAGCTTTATACATGTGTAGATAGTTATTCCAAACTATGTTTTCTTTTGAGTGATTATTAATTTATCATACCAGAACCTAATAATTTGCTAATGATGTAATGTTCTGAGATTTGATGCAGTCAGCAAAGTGGTATGCACAAACAGAAACATCTGGATCAACTTAACATCTATAAATAATTTCCATTCATACTTTGCTTTGAAAGTTTATATGACTGCATCATAATAACACTTGCCATTAATCATCAGAACCTCCTCACACAAATTTTGTCTATTTTCACAGATCTGAGAACTATTATATTATTAAGTAATATCAATAAAAAGAACCTTTTTTTGGAGGTAAATGCTTGATACATCTGGACACATCAAAGTATACATACCCACACATGCACACATGTGTGTATTCATATATTTTAACAAATGTATACACAATTACATAAACATACTCATGTGTAAATTATATGCATTTATATATGCATGTACCAACTCCTGGAAAGACATTTCCTGGCTAAAAAAGAGCCAAGGATTGATAGTTCTTCCAGTTTTGTAAGAGAGGAAACTAACTTTCAAAAAGGGTGATGAATCAGTAAGCCTATATTAACAGTAACAAAACTGGAGAAGCAGCTGGTATTTGTTGCATCTTCAGTTTCTCTCTTTTAATACACTTAGAATTCCTCTCTTTTAAAAAATCTTTTAAATAATGCCCCAAATCAAATGTTGGAATAGTAGAACCAATAAAAGTTTGGAGAGAGACAGATAACCAACCCAAGACAACTTAGAGGGTCCACAGAAAAGGTCTGTAACACTGTGGTTGGCACAGGCCTGAAGTTTACCAAGAGCACCAGTGAAGAGCTTTGGAGGTAGGTGGAATGATGCAAGGAAATAGTTATCATAATGCTAAATTTGAATAGGATGAACTCACTCATAAAATGAATGGGATAGCAGAATGGATTAAAAAACAGAATGTTTTTATGTGCCATTTACAAGAAACATATTTTAAGCACAAACACAGAATAGAGAATATATTATTCTGAAGCTGAAGTAAAAAATAAAAAGCAAGGGTAACATTTATGATCTCAGAAAAAGGAAAAACAAAAGTAGATCTAATTTAGAAAGATAAAGAAGGGACTTTTTTTTTAACAAATAAGGGGGCAGCTAAGTGGTACAGTGGAAAAAACACAGGCCTTGGATTCAGGAGGACCTGAGTTCAAATCTGGCCTCAGATACCTGACACTTATCAGCTGTATGACCCTGGGCAAGTCACTTAAATCTCATTGCCTTGAAAAAAAACAAACAAAAACAAACAAAACCAAACCAAATGAAAATCTAAAAAGATAAGGAAGGAAATGATATTTACTAAAATGTACCATAGGCAAAGAAGCAATATAGATATTAAACATATATGAAATAAATTAACACCTAAATTTTAAAAGACATTAGATGAGCTACAGGAGGGAACAAGGACTAAAACTATTCTAGTGGGGGACTTCAACTTTCTCTCATAATAACTAGATAAATCTAACCAAAAATAAATAAAAAATAAGATAGAAGTTAAGAAAATGAATAAAATTTTAGAAAAGTTAAATATGATAGAACTCTGGAGGAAAATAAATGGCAATAAAAAATCACTTTTTGCTCAGCAGTACATTGCTCCTAACACCATGTATTAGGACATAAAAACCTCACAATCAAAAATTATGTTCAATAAAGGGCAATGGAAATATAGATGAAAAATAATTGGAAAATAAATAATTTTATCCTAAAGAACAAATAAGTAAAAGAAGAATTCATAGAAAATAATAAATAATTTCATTAAAGAGAATTACAAGAAGACAACATACCAAAATTTATGACATGTAGCCAAAGCAATACTTCAGAAAATATTCATATCTCTAAATACTTACATCAATAAATTAGAGAAAGAACAGATCAATGAATTGGGCATGTAACTGGGGAAATAAAGAAGCTAGAATAAGAACAAATTAAAAATCCTGAAACACCAAATTGGAAATTCTGAAAATCAAAGGAGAGGTAAATAAAATTAAAAGTAAGAAGATAATAAAACATATAAGGCATTGATTAATTTGATTTTAAAATGATAGAAAACAAAATTACCAGGATCAAAAATGAAAATGGTTTGGGTCAGCTAAGTGGCACAGTGGATAAAGCACTGGCCCTGGATTCAGGAGTACCTGAGTATAAATCTGGCCCTCAGACACTTGACACTTACTAGTTGTGTGGACCCTGGGCAAGTCACTTCACCCCCATTTCCTGTGCAAATAATAATAATAATAATAATAATAATAATAATAATAATAATAATGATGATGATGATGATGATGATGATGATGATGATGATGATGATGATGATGATGATGATGGTGCATTTGCCATCAATGAAAAGGAAATGAAAACAATTATTAGGAGCAATTTTCTCAATGATATGCCAAAAATTCTTAAAATCTAAATGAAGTGGAAAATACAAAAAAATATAAATTGCTCATATGAACAGAAGAGGAAAGAAA
This sequence comes from Dromiciops gliroides, assembly GCF_019393635.1. NCBI lineage: Eukaryota > Metazoa > Chordata > Mammalia > Microbiotheria > Microbiotheriidae > Dromiciops > Dromiciops gliroides. Next base: position 631,622,463 of record NC_057862.1, on the reverse strand, counting down.
AGACTTGAATAATCCAATCTTAGAGAAATAAATTTAGGAAGCTTTCATTCAACTGCCTAAGAAAAAAATCCCAATGTCCAAACTGATTCACAAATGGATTCTACCAAACATTTAAGGAACAACTAATCATAACACTACATAAACTATTTGAAAAAGGAGAAGAAAGAATCCTATCAAATATGTTGTATGACATGAATTTGATGCTGTTAACTATACCAGAAAGAGCCAAAACAGAGAAAGAATATTATTGACCATTTTTTCACATCAATGCAAATATATTAAATAAATTTTAAAAAAATCTATGAAGGAGATTACAGCAATATATCTACAAGATAAATGCTCTATGATTGTAATTGAATATTATTGTGCTAAAAATGACATGCAGGATAATTTCAGGAAAAAAAAAAACAACCTGGAAAGATGTACATGAATTGATACAAAGTGAGTAGAACCAGGAGAACATTGTATACAGTAATAGCAATATTGTATGATGATCTGTGATCGACTTGGCTATTGTCAGCAATGCAATCATCTAAGACAACCTCAAAGTACTCATGATGAAAAATGCTATCCACTTTCAGAGAAAGAGTTCATATTGTTTTGTTTGTTTGCTTGTTTGTTTGTTTTTGATTCTTTCAACAAACATATATCTTATTTTCCATTTACATGTAAGGGTAGTTTTCAACATTCATTTTCATAATATTTAGAGTTCTAAATTTTTCTCCCTCCCTCCCTCCATTTCCTCCCCCCTCCACAAGATCACAATCAGGTTATATATGTACAATCCACAAGTGTTCTTTTTATCAGTTCTTTCTATAGGGGTGCCTAGTAAGCTTCCTCATTAGTTTCTTGGGATTGTATTGGATCATTGCACTGCTGAGAATAGTTAAGTCATTCACAATTACTCATTGAACAATATTGCTGTCACTACGCACAATGTCCTCTCAGCTCTGATCACTTCACTATATATCATGTTCATTAGTCTTTCAATGTTTTTCAGGGATCAACGTATTTGTCATTTCCTGTAGCACAAGTCCATTCCACTACAATCATATAACACAGCTTTTTCCATCATTCCTCAATTGATGGACATTCCCTTGATTCTCAATTTTTAGCGTCCACCAAGAGTTGCTATAAATATTTTTGTACATTTTTCCCTCTTTTCTCTTTTTCATGATTACTATTGTTAACTGTTTCCTTTCCATCCTATTCCTTTCCCCATGATATTTATTCTATTATCCATCTTCTTTCATCCTATCACTCTTCAAAAGGGATTTGCTTCTGTCTGTCCCTCCCCAACTCTGCCCTTCCTTCTTTTGCCCCTCTCTCTTTATCCCTTTCCCCTCCTATTTTCCTGCAGGGTTATAGAGATTACTCCACCCTATTGAGTGTGTACATTATTCCCTCCTTGAGCCAATTCTAATGAGATTGAGGTCTTTGAGCCAATTCTAATGAGTGTTAGGCTCATTTGCTGCCCAGATTAAATAGATTACTCCACCCAGTTGGGTGTGTCTATTAGTCCCTCCTTGAGGCAGCTCTGATGAGTTTAAGATCTTTGAGCCTTTTCTGATGAGTGTAAAATTAATTTCCTGCCCTGCTCCTCTCCCATCTCTTTCCCTACTCCTGTTACTTTCATGTAGGATTTTGCTTCTGTCCCTCCCCCTCCCCCAGTGAATTCCCTTCACCCCTCAATTTAACCCTAAAGATATCATCTAGCTAAGTAATACAGTGGACCAATCATCACCCCTGGACCCAGGGAGATCCCAGCCAAAACCTGGCCTCAGACACAAGACAGTCACCCACTGTATGACCCCAGGTATGTCCCCCAGCTCCATTATTTTTTTTTTATGCTTCTCTAGGGTTTTGTATTTGAAAGTCAAATTTTCCATTCAGTTCAGGTCTTTTCATCACAAATATCTAAAAGTCTTCTTTTTCATTGAAGTCCCATGTTTTTCCACTGAAAGATAATGCTAAGTTTTGCTGGGTAGGTGATTCTTGGTTGTAATTCCATTTCCATTGCCCTTTGGAATATCATATTCCATGCCCTCTGGTCCTTTAATGTAGAAGCTCCTCGATCTTGTGCTATCCTGACTTGGGCTCCACAGCACTTGAATTCTTTCTTTTTGGCAGCCTGCAATATTTTCTTGTTGACCTGAGAGCTCTGGAATTTGGCTATAATATTCCTAGGAGTTTCCTTTTGGGATCTCTTTCTGGAGGTGATCAGTGGATTCTTTCAATTTCTATTTTAGCTTCTTCTTCTAGAATTTCAGCACAATTTTCCCTAAGAATATCTTTGAAGATGGTGTCTAAGCTCTTTCCTTGATCATGGTTTTCAGGTAGACCAATAATTTTCAAATTATCTCTCCTGGACCTATTTTCCAGGTCAGGAGTTTTTCCCAGAAGATATTTCACATTGCCCTCTAGTTTTTTATTCATTTAGATTTGCTTTATTGTGTCTTGGTTTCTCATAAAGTCACTGGCTTCCATTTGTTCAAACCTAATTCTTAGGCAATTATTTTCATAAGAGAGCTTTTGTACCTCCTTTGCCATTTGACTTTTCCAACTGTTGACTTTTTTCTCATGTCTTTCCTGCATCACAGCACATTCTTCTGTGAGTTTTGCTGCTCTGGGCATTTTCCTATGACCTTATTTGGATGTTTTTTGGAGTGATCATGTCATGAGTTCGGGAGCTCACTGCCTTTCCTCTGGCATCTTGGTTCCTCACCCAAGAGTTCATATTGTGAGAAAATAATTATTAATAATGGATTTCTTGGTGGGGCACCCAGAGATTAGCTTCAGTTCTCCCCCCCATCCCACTTCTGCCATTCTTCCCTCCCCTCCCCCACTCCAGAAAGCAGATTTGCCTGGGACAAACACAAGGAAACAAAAGAAATGGAGGTTGATTATTTTGTCTAGATTAGTGGACTGATGGGATCAAACCACACCCAGATAATGGAATTTGCCTTAAGGATCCTGAGTGAGGGTCCTCCCTGATGCCATCTTTAGAGTTCATTTTAATTTAGACCACCCTCAAGTCATGTCAACCTAAAGAATTGAATGACGTTAACCAATTAGCTTTGATCAATTTATCCAGACTGGCCTCTATGAAAAGAGGATAAACTACAGAACTGTCTTATTAGAATATCCATGAAGAACATTTACAAGTTAAAAAAAAATAAATTGTTATGTTTAAATGTCCTAACCCAACCTTAAAGTCAGGAAACAACATTCTGATGAAGAAGAATGGTGAAGCTGATGATGATGATAGTGATTTTAACATTGATACACTATGTGCCAGACCTTGTGCTAAGGATTTTATAAATATTTGATCATTTGATAGAACTGAGCAATACCTAATTTAATACCCCTTTATTTATTCATTATCAATTTGTTTTAGTATTGTTCATACACTCATTTTTTCTTTACCTCTAAAATATAAGTTCCTTAAGTAAAAGTTATGTTTGCCTTGCATAACTGCTACAAAATGGATGATCATTAAATGTGTGTTGAATGAGGTATTAAAAATGATATTGTTGCAGTAAAATGATGTTGTGTCCCCTGAGTTTGCCTAGGGTGCCTCCTATGATTAGATATCATACCTTCCTCACTTCTACCCTACCCCTTCAAATACCTAGTTTGTTTCAGGGTTTAGGGCACGTGCAATTTTTTTTTTTAACAAAGCTTTCATAATAATGGGAAGAAAAAATGAATTCTGAGGTTGATACATGACTTTTCAGTTTTCTAAATACTGAGTGCCCTTCACAGTTTGTTTAGTCAAACAATTAGGATTCAACTAGTAGTATCATGAAAGCCAGCAATTTCAGTCTGGGAATTGTGGTTGTATTTTGTCCATCAGAAATTAAGCAAAGAATTAATTTTTTTATGTATTGAGTCACAATCAGAATGTAATTTATCACAGCCTATATTTTTAAGTATGTTTAAATGTTTCCTTCCAATATTATTAAAATAAGTGACATTTTGTTTGTTTTGTTTCTATAAGGTAATTAGAACGCTCCCCATCTACCATTTCCTCTCATTAAATCTGTGTAATTGCTTTAAAGTTTAAGGTTTGAGGAGGGAGCTTTTAACTTCAGTAGGGGAGCTTTGGGATCATTTTCCCTATGAAGAGTTCAATCCATCCTTGTGTATCTAGGTTAATTTCCTGGCCTCCAAATTAAAGCCAGCTCAGCTAGTCTCTTGTCTTCATCCAGTAATCTTAACTAGGAGAAATCCATTACTTTTCTGACTGTTCAAATGACTAGGTCTGGTCCTAAAGGGACAAACTCCCCACTCCAAAGACTGTAAGAAGTTGTAGGAGCTCTAATTACCATGCCTACTTGACTTTCAAATGAGCAATGGAAAGGTGTTAATACAGGAGGCACGAAGCAATATTTCTATGTCGCTCCATGATTCACTCCATGATTGACCTCTGGCAAGCCTCCTATAGCCTTATCTTCTCTAACTTTAAATGAAAATGATGTTATTGACTTGTTTGTTCACAACTTCACTGGGTCTGAGACATAAAAAGCATTTTCTTTATTTAAATGACTGTTTTGCAAATTACAGTATGTAGTTTTCATCCCTGTGTCAATTTCATAGGCCTTAAAAAGTAACTGGATGACTGAAGTTTGACTTAGAAATTACTTTATAATACGTAATGCCAGTTTTTGCTTAAGCACCATGGAATTTGGAATTGAAATAGGCTTTGCTGATTATGTAGTTTAACCCCCTCATTTTAAGCTATTTGAAGCTCATAGAGCTTAAATAAGTTGTTCAATGACACACCATTAGTAAGTGGCAAAGCTATGGTTTGAGCATCTTTCTTTTTGCTTCATTAATTGTTTTTAGAAATTCTCATAGGTCACAAAAACATAAGCTCAAGAAATGAAAAGCAACTTAGAATAGAATGCCAGGGTTAGAGGTTTGGGTAACAGAATAATAGAACTTAAAGTAGAATGTTAGAACTGCAAAGAACTTTAGAAGATCATTCAGTCTCATCATTGTATATATGTAGAAAGTGAGGCCAAGAGATAAGATAATTTTCTACAGTTTTGTGGTGAGTCAATAGAGCTAACAATGGAAATGCAGGAATAGTGCCTGGGAGCTAGCTAGTACTGGTTCTAGAGCCAGTTGCTGAATTTTTTAAGTGAATATTAAATATTATAAATCAGAGATTGATTTAGTTTTTTGTGGATTTCTTAGATTTAAGGAAGTGATGGAGATGTTAATGTAATTTATTAATAATTAAATGAAAATTATTAATTATATTAAAGTATTCATTAAATTATTAATAATGCAATAATTAATGATGCAAACTCAATTTAAAAGTGTCATTTCAAAAGACAGTTGTTAAACATTCATTATCACACCTCTGAATCTGGGTGTTTTGACTCAAAACCTAATGCTCTTTCTTCAGTACTTATATGTGTGCTCCTTTTATGTCAACATGATGATAAGAAGTATATTGAAAGGGGATGTGAATTATAGAATATTTTAAAGAAGATAGGAGCAGTTTGTGATAGTCCGGCCTATCCTAAACTGAGAGGTATGGACCTGGGTTAGTATTATTGCTAAGGTTAAAAAAAATCAGTGTCAAAAAATCATTGATAATCCAGTCTAGCTGCTTGATGAATACTTAATGAAATCTTTTTTGTTTTTGTTTTTGTTTTTTGGGGGTTTTTTGCTGTGCAATGAGGGTTAAGCGACTTTCCCAAGGTCACACAGTTAGTGTCAAGTGTCTGAGGCCAGATTTGAACTCAGGTATTTCTGAGTCCATAGCCAGTGCTTTATCCACTGTGCCACCTAGATGCCCTAATAAAATCTTTGAAAAAAAAAATCCCCTTTCTCTATTAACAGTAGACTCGACAAAGGCTAAGCAACTTGGTGGCATAGTGCATAGAATGTTAGATGAGGAATAGGGAAGGCCTCTGTTCAAATCTTACCTCAGACACTAACTACTTCCTTGACTCTGATTAAGTTACTTAGCCTCACTGAGCCTCAGTTTGCTCAACTCTAAAATAAAGATCAGATCTGATGAAATTTGAGGGCCTTTTGAGCTCCAGATATATGAGATCTTGAATTTTAATAATGATGCTTTCCATTTGTATAAAATTTTGAACCTTGATTATGAGTTAGGTTGTAGAATATTTCACCATCACACCCCCCCCCCAATTTTACAATTGAGAGAATAGAGTGTAAAGTTACTTGGTGGTAACAGAGCTCCTAATTCAACAATTCAATTCAACAACCATTTGAGTACTAATTATATGCATGGCTTTAGCCTTGCTCTGAGTATCTGATGATTGAAAAAGACACAGCACTTATCCTATAAAATTTAGAGTCTGTCAGATGGCAAACTCCAAACTAAAAGTTATGTGTTGTTTTCCCAAGGATAATGTCCCCTCAATCACACTATTCTGTATTTAGGCCACATACCCTCCATTTTCTTTTTCTTATTGGAAACAGATGATTTGGAGGACAACAGAAGGATGATATTTTAAGTTAGGATTTTTATTTTTGTTTTTGTTCCTTACTTTCTAGAAATTAGGTAAGTAAATGGAACTAACCAATATTTATACCCTGATGCTTCAAAAAAAAAAAAAAAGAAGGCACTTTTGGGCATTCTTATTCTATTTAACATCTTCCAGGATTTTCATTTCCACTTCCATAAGAATTATGGAAACAGATTTACTGATTTAAACTGGTAAGGACCTTCGAGGGCCACCAGTTCAACGTCAATTTTGCAGAAGATTCAATGACTTGTTAATATTGCAACTGGTAAATATAAATGACAGAGGGAGAAGTGAAAATTTACTCTAAATGTCCACTGTTGTAACTCTAATTTTTGTTTTTTCTAAAATGCTATATCATGATTTAATAAAAAATTGTGGGGCAGCTCAGTGGCACAGTGGATAGAGCACCGGCCCTGGAGTCAGGAGGACCTGAGTTCAAATCCGACCTCAGACACTTACCAGCTGTGTGACCCTGGGCAAGTCACTTAACCCCAATTGCCTCACTTAAAAAAAGAAAAGAAAAGAAAAAAAAATTAAAAAAAGAAAAAAAAGTAAATTTGTTTCTTCTACTTAGGATCATAAACATAGAAATTTAAACCTGGAAGGATATCATCCATGAATGCCATCTAATTCAATCACCTAATTATACACATGATAATGATAGTGTTAATATAATATTTTAAAATTTGCAAAGCATTTTACATTGTTATCTCATTTGATCCTCACCTCAACCTTGTTAGGTAGGGAGTGTTATTATCTTCCTTTTACAGATGAAGAAACTGAAGCAGAGTGACATTCAATGACTTATCCAGGATCCCACAGCTAGTACATCACTCAGGCATTTTTGAATTTTTATCTTCCTGATTTTAAATATAGCATTTTATATAGTGTGACACATCCACATAAAAGTCTCAGAATAAATAAAATATACACGAAGGAAATGAATTCAAGTCCCATTGAGTGACTTGTTTAGGCTTAAATAGGTTGTAATATAGCAAAGATTCAAACCTAGATTCTTTGACCCAAATCTGCTATTTTGGGTTCCATAACTGAAATTTCTATAGGAAGAGCAGTTCTAGCCCACCATTTGTACTCTAGCTCAGACATGGTAGAAAGAGAGAAGTTATAGGTCAGGATATTTTAGGTCTGGACCACTATGAAAATAATTGAAGATTACCATTAAACAACCTGTCATCTTGATAGGCATATTTTTCCATGATATTACTTGGGGCAGATTTTTTCTTAAAGTAACTTATAGAAAACCACCTCTACCATTCCTTACTATTCTATGAATAAGACACACCACCTTTCTAACCTAGGAATTTAATACTTATCTCTCACATGTCTCGATTAATTTCTCTTCTTATCTCTGCCTACAAGTTTCCTTCAAGTCATAACTAAAATTTCATCTTCTATAGGAACCCTTTCTGCAACCCTCATCATTCTAATTGTTTCTCTCATTTAGTTAATTTCTTTTATGCCTGTACATAGCTTGTTTTTACATATTAATGTGTTCATTGTAGCCAGTGTTAGAGTGTGAGTTCATTAAAGGTGGGAACTGTCTTTTATTTTATTTTATTTGTATCCCTAGAAACAAAAAGATACTGAGGGGGCAGCTAGATGGCGCAGTGGTTAAAGCACCGGCCCTGGATTCAGGAGTACCTGAGTTCAATCCGGCCTCAGACACTTGACACTTACTAGTTGTGTGACTGTGGGCAAGTCACTTAACCCCCATTGCCTAAAAAAAAAAAAAGATACTGAAAGATAATAGGTACTCAATAGATGTTTATTAAGTGTCTGACTCATCTTGTTAGTACCAGAACAGCCAATTTCACGTGCTGTGGTTTGGACCTATGGAAGTATTGCCATCTTAAACGCTGGATATTGTAAGAAGTCATTTATTAAACAAAGAGCACAAAGAAAGAATCTATGCAACATGTAATGATTGGAATGACACCGCCTGCTGGAGAGTTACTGTAGGAAAGCTCCACCATGAGGAGAAGGCATCTGAGGACAAGCCATGTGGCTTTCCTTGGCATCAGGAAGTGACATTTGCTCATGGGTACTGTCAATCAAGGCTACCAGCCAATTAGCTTGAAGATGTGTGTGCAAGTGGATGGGATGTTCCCAGTTTCACAGGAGGCTTGTTGGATGAAGGAGGTGTGGCTCATTCTCTTTCGTGAAGACTCTAGTGGAGAGCAGAGCAGGAGACACTAGCTCCCCAAGATAGACAGCTGAATCTAGGCCTTTCTTTCTCTCTTTACCAAATTCTGATTCTCCTTAATAAATGCTTAAAAGTCTAAACTCTTGTTAAAGCTAAAGCACTGGCCCTGGATTCAAGAGGAACTGAATTCAAATCCAGTCTCAGACACTTGACATTTACTAACTATGTGACCCTGGGCAAGTCAATTAACCCCCATTGCCCTGCCAAAAAAAAAAAGTTGGAGCCAATATCTAGACTGAAGAGATCCAGAGAAAGACTGTGGGTACAAACTTTTATTAGTTTAAAATTAGTTGTATAAATGAAATCACATAAAGCAAGTCAATGTGTACATGGGAATTGATTAATTAATAGGCTATACAATGACCAGTTATAGAAAAGCAATGGGGGCAGCTAAGTGGTGCAGTGGAGAGAGCAACAACCCTGGAGTCAGGAGAACCTGAGTTAAAATCCAGCCTTAGAAACTTAATATTTAATAGCTGTATGACCCTGGGCAAGTCACTTAACTCCAATTGCCACACACACACACACACACACACACACACACACACACACAGAAAAAAAAGAAAAAAGGAATGAAGTTTGACCTTTCATAATAAAGGAATCAGTCATTATCCAGTCATAGGCAGGATGGTGTTTGTCAAAGCAATACTACTTCTGTTTGTTTTTTTTCTTTTCAGAAAACCATATGTCTTCAGTTTAGAACTGTGGGCCAGGATCCCTCTCTTGACTAAATGTTATAAAATCATATATAATTTTAAAAGAAAGATTTGTGGGGTTAAGTATTTACAGATAATTATAACATTCTAAACATTTGCAAGGATATTAACCAAGGATAGGGGCACACTGAATCAGAGAATAGAGGCAATTTTTCACAAATAAGTTGTATAAAGTATTATAAATCTTTTTTTTTTTTTTTTTTGGTGAGGCAATTGGGCTTAAATGACTTGCTCAGGGTCAGACAGCTAGGAAGTGTTAAGTGTCTGAAGCTGGATTTGAACTCAGGTCCTCCTGAATCCAGGGCCAGTGCTCTATTCACTGTGCCACCAAACTGCCCCTACATATAAAGTGTTATATTTCATTCCATCTATGCCATGTAGATTTTATGAAATCCAGCTGTGACATTATCTGAGGGATTTCTGACTCTCTACAGACTCTTGAATACTTTTTTATATTTCTTCCTGGAAGTTCCCTCAACATGTGGAGCTTCTTCATCCTAAAATATCCACCCACACCTAAAGATTCCTCAACTTATAATATCTCTCTTCATAGTACCTCCTTTTATTGTTGAGTTCCTCCAAAGGCCTCCATTATATTGAGGGGTCAGGCTGGACATTATTCTTTTCCTGACATTGTCTTGGCTTTTAAATATAAAAATAAAGTCCTTGGATTAGAAAGCTTTACACACCACCACCTAGAAAGAAGATCCATGAAAGTATGAACTGTCTTTTTTTTCCCTTGAATTTTTATCTTCATCACTTGGCATAGTGACTAACACATAGAAAACACTTAATAAATGCATGTTCCCTTCCTTCCTTCCTTCCTTCCTTCCTTCCTTCCTTCCTTCCTTCCTTCCTTCCTTCCTTCCTTCCTTCCTTCCTTCCTTCCTTCCTTCCTTCCTTCCTTCCTTCCTTCCTTCCTTCTGTGACAAGTAGAATTAAATCACCTTACCTGCCCCCCTGCCCCCCTGTGTGTGTGTGTGTGTGTGTGTGTGTGTGTGTGTGTGTGTGAAACTAGCTAGGGTTTACTTATAAATTCAGCAACAGTTTAGGCTTTTAAGAATTTATTAAAGTATATTAGAAGTTAGTAAAGAGAGAGAGAGAGAGCAAGAGAGAACACATGTCTCTGAAAGAATGGAAAACCCTAGCTCAGATCTACACTAGAGAGAGAGTGAGAAAAGAGCTCCTTCACCTAATTGCTCATGCTTCACAAGAGAGAGTGAGAGACTCAGTCCCTTCAACCAGAAACCCTCTGTGGAGCCAGAAGAGGGGCAGTACCCACATACAACTCCAAACTAATTGGCTGGTAGCATTCAAGTCCATTGATTAACATGACTTATAGGTGGTTCATGAATAGAGAAGCAACTTCCAGAACATCAATTCGACCTTAGAAAATTCAGAAAGGACAAATGCTTTCTCAGCAGGGGACGGGCACCCTGGTTCTCACACTTCCTTCTTTTCTTCCTTCCCTCCCTCCTTCCTTCCTTCCTTCCTTCCTTCCTTCTTTCCTTCCTTCCTTCCTTCCTTCCTTCCTTCCTTCCTTCCTTCCTTCCTTCCTTCCTTCCTTCCTTCCTTCCTTCCTTCCTTCCTTCCTTCCTTCCTTCCTGCCTCCCTTCCAGCCTGCTTGCCTTCCTTCCCTTTCCTTCTTATGAAACTTTTTTTCTCTTTTCCTTCCTTTTCCCTCCTTTTGCTCTCTCCTCACTATCTTTGTCTTTCTCTATCTATCTACCTGCATATATATGTGTGTGTTTATATACACATACAATATCAATATATTTATATATCACACATGCAAAATGTACATATATGTATGTATGAATTGTGCATATGTATATACATATGTACATAAATTTCTATTCGACTTCATTTTAGGGGTATAGGCTTTATTGGAGAATTGTTAGTATTTGGAAAGATATGTTGATAAACTTTTTTTTCTCTTTCTAGGTCATTCATTTCATTTAGCTCAGTAGTAACTTACTGGGTATGCAAATGAAGCTTCTGTTGCCTCTTATTCAAATTCTTCTTTCCTCTCAGTTCATTGATCAGCCTCTTCAGTATTTACTGTATGGCCTTCCTTTGCTAGTAGATAGATACATTTTGCTATTAAAAGCTATTTGAATGATGCCACTGTAATGATTGGAATGATGCCACCTGCTGGAGACTTACTGTAGAAAACCTCCACCATGAAGCGAAGGTCTTTGAGGGCAAGACCGGTAGTCTTTTCTTTGGCGACAGGAAGTGATGTTTGCTTGTGGTAGGAAGAAGGGGGGAGCCTGGCGCTCTGACTGAGGCTTTTTCCTGAGGACGCTTGTGGAGAAGGGAGGGAGAAATGTGCTCTCCCTTTGATAGATAGATGAATGTAGGTCTTTCTCTATTTACCAAATTCTTATTCTCCTTAATAAATGCTTAAAAGTCTAACTCTTGCTAAAGCTTATAATTTATTGGTGATTACTCATTAGATATTTTAGATAGACTAGCTAGAATTTTAGCCCTTAACACCCCTTTATCTTATGAGAGGTAATCTGACATTTTAGAACAATCATGGCACCAGGATTCAGTAGATATGAGGTTTAGCTCCAGTCCTGCCATTTATTAGTTGCAGAACCTAGGGCAAATCATTCCCCCTCCATGAGCTTGTTTCCTAATCTGCTAATGAGCATTTTGAACTCAATAAACTTTTAATTTAATAGGTTTCTTAAGAAGTTATATTTTATGTTCTAAAATTATATTTAGGTTTTTTCCCCACTGTGACATCCTATATATATTAGGTAAATGTTGAATACAGAATACTTGAGTACTATCTTGCTTTTTCTAGTACACCCTCATAATTGAAAAGTACATAGAATGTGAACACTAAAATTACAATGCATATCTGTAAAGAATTGTAATTTGAGGTTTTTATGCCTCGGGCGCACTGGCCTGGGGCTCTGCAAACCACATGGTGCTCCACCCATTGGTTGTAGCCATTTCCAGGGCTCTGGCACCTCACATCATCACCACTTGAAGACGCTTACAAGGGCCTGGAAAAATTATAATGATTGGAAGCCTAGTGAGGGCAGTCATGTGACTGTCAGAGTGGCCATCCCATTGGCTGGGGCTGTGTGGGGTGTTTCTAGATTTGGAGGAGGAGAATTGGGCATTCTAGGTGCAAGCTGGAAAGCAACAGGCATTCATTCTGCTGAGTATTTTCAGCTGATTCCTGGGTGGTGGGATTTTTTTTAGGTATTATAATTTCCCTTTCCCCATTTTATTTTCTTTCCCTTGATCCTACTGATCCTATTTGTGTTGTTTTGTTTTCAAGTTCATTCTTGTTAAAATAAATCTTGTTCTGTTTTGAGGGAGGCTGCTGGTCTCCTTCCTTGCCCCAATATTGCAGCGAGCTGCTTAGCTAGCACTCCCCAATTAAAAATTGGTCCCCACAAATCAAATGAAAATTCATCTAAACTTAGGTTGAGATTGACTACTATGCTTATTATAATTTTTATTAAAACAAAATGAAAATTAAATAAAATTAAACAATAGCTCTTAAATACCTTAAAAACTTTTAAGTTCTCTAAAAGTCAGTTAATAACATGCATAATATCAATAAGATAAAAATATTGGGTTTCTTTGATATGGGAAGTCTTTAAAACAATGGAGATTGTAACCATCTATAATAGAGTAAATGAGCCTGAGACTCAGATAGTTTAATTTAATTTCTGTGGTTATGGCACTTGTAATTTGCAAATGAATCCAATTCATCCTGATTTCAAGTCTAGTATTTTAAACATTATTCTATCATACATCTAAGATGATGGTGATCAGGAGAATCAAAATAATGATTATCAAAATAATAATATAATAAGAATCCCTTATACTCAGTGTCTTAGTTTCAAAATCATTTCTATATACATTATCTTTTTTGTTCATCATGGCAACACTATAGTGTAGAAAGGGCAGACAATGTCATTTCCATTTTAAGGATTTTAAAATTATTTCAGATAGGTGAAGTAACTTCAAAGCAGTTCCAAAGAATAGTGTCAGATAAAATCACATGATCTGACTCTTAGCCAAAACTTTTTGAAGAAGAAATTGAATTGATTACATCACTATCCCAAATACTTTCCTATATCCCTTAATATGGTCTGAATAAACACACACAGACACACACACACACACACAAATGAACAAAGAATGCCATTATTGTTGTTTTCAATTTGTTCTTGAAGAAGACAATAACATTGAGTTTGTCATGATTTGCAGTGAATAGAATTTAAGTGAGGGAAGGCTGTGCAAAGTCACCAATTGTACTCTCTCCTTCAGAGCTATCTGGGCCAAGTGGCAAGATATATATCAGGATGACTGGAAATGGCCCTGAAAGTTTAAGGCAATTGGGATTAAGTAATTTACCTAGGATCCCACAACTAGTTAAGTGTCTGAGGTCAGATTTGAACTAAAGTCCTCCTGACTCCAGTGCCAGTGTTCTATCTATCCACTGTACCACCTAGCTATCCCTAAATAAAGAATACATACAGACCATGAATGTGAAATTGAATGTATCACCAATAGATTTAGTCAAAATATATTTATCTTGGAAAGACATTGTAGATGAACAATAATAGAATCCTATGAGTAAATAGGAAGAAGAGAGTAGGCATTTCCCTTTTTGGAAATGTTCAGTGCTTTCAATTATGTGAATTTTCTCTTTGGACCCAAACCCTTCCTTTGAATTCTAATATTTATGTAATTATCCTATATCTCAGTGAATTATGGAATGCTACAATCTCAGAAGAATCAAAAATCATGATTACCCATAGAGTAAGGGAAAGGTGGATATAACCAGCTTGTGTCATATTGCCAAAAAAAACTTATCACAGCAAGTATTGAAAGATGCATAAACAGAGAAGGCATTGGGATGATCATGTAGCTCCAGCCAGTTATATAAGATGGATGGTCTGAGTGCTGTACTTTTTTCACTTTTTTTCCCTTCAAAATATTAAGAGACCTTTGCAAAAAAAAATTGGAATATTGAGTGAATCAACTATGGAAAGATTTATGGCAGTACATGGGCAAAAGTCACATAGGATGAAAAAACACACATAGATGAATTACAATTTATATTCTGGGAGGGAATCGCAGTATTGATGACACTGGAGATCTATGGAAGTTGTAAGTAAAGGGAATGTCTATCATACAAGCTGCAAGAGACCTTGGAGGGCACCTACTCCAACTCCTGAAATAAAATTCAGAGATAGATATTGACTTGCCCATCATCTTATAGTTAGAAAGTAGCAACTCCTGTTCTTCTGTATCCTACTGTAGACCATTCCTTCTTCAATTATCTTGCAGAATGTTATAATTTCCTCCAACACACTTTACGTTCATTATTTTTCTTTCTTTGATGTCCTTCCCCTCACTTTTCTTTTTTAAGTAAAGCGATTGGTTTCTTCCCATATCTTTTAAAACTTAATTTCTTATTCTAATTAATTGATTAGTTTGTTCATTTTGATACTATTTCACCAGGAATGGAAATGCAGTGACCACTCAGGAGCATGACCCCACTGTGAATAAAATGGAAGATTTTACCTTTTATATTTCTGACCTGGACCTGTTCACAAGCAACCTGATTGCCTCCTATTTCCTGGAACTCACTGTACTGGTGTCAAAATTAATTTGGACCCTTGATTAGCTTAGTCCTAATTCAGCTCAGAAATCCTGAAATCAATGTTAAAAACCTCAGCCTCCTTTGTAGCAAGGATTTGAGGTGTGTGCCACCACAGCTCTCTGATCCTACATTAACTTAAAAGTATTGAATGAGTAATGTTAGGAATTTTATAACTACTCTGAATTTACCTAATCAGATTATGAATGCACTATTTAATTTCTAAAAAATCAAAAAGACCTGGTCTTTAGAAACTTGGATTTGCTCTATCATCGTCCTCTCTCCTTTCTAAAAAGTAGTAGAATTGAACGAATCACTGAATAACATTTTTCTGTTTCAGGGATTTGGGAAACTTTCTCAGAAGAATAGTTAATGTTACTTTGGTCTAGATTTTTACCTCTTGTTATTTGACCTTGTCTTTGTCCTCAGTCCCAAATGTCAGACCAAGATAACTCAGCAATCACTTAAAAGAACCAAGGTGCATAATATAAACAATGATGAAATCTCTGTCCACATAACTTGTATTGATCCTCAGGGGTCTTTTGAAGTAAGCCACACTGAAAATTCTTATGAATGCCGAAAGATTTTCCTGTATTTATAAGACATTCTCAAGCCACTAGGAAGCCAATTAGCAAAGTGTTAATTCAGTGCTTCACCTAGTGGCCTGAAATAATTAATACAGTTCAGTGATGGCCTATATCCCTAGGAAGGAGAATGATTTCTGCTCTAGAAAAATCCAGCTGGTTGTGTTGGTTCATGTGGGGTTGCTGGGTAATTACTTGGATAAAGCACACTTAGATCTGCCCACAAATTTTCTTTATTCCTGCTGCAGCTTATCCTTTTGAATGTCATGTACCACTCACTTATGTCTAAGATATTTTATTGTTTTCAACACCAATTACATTGATATTATAATAGGATGTGGTGAGAAAATTTAAAGTTTATCTAACAATCTATATACATTTTGTCTTTTTATTTTCACAACAACTTTTTCACTGAGGACTGCATTATCTTCATTTTTAAGGATGAAGAAATGTATAATGAGAGAAGCCAAGTAACTTGATTAAGGTGACAAAGTGACTAAAAGTCTAATAGGGTTATTTTTTGTAAATAGTCATAACAACTCTTGCTTATGGTACATTTCTATATTACCAGCTGTTGGGAAATCTGATCATAGTGGGTTGTTTGGATTTGGGAATTTTGAACTACAGCAGTGCTAAAGACAAAAAGATATCCACAATAAATCTGCTATGAGTATGATAAGCCTCACAGGAATGGAGAGCATCAGGTTGCCTAAATATTGGTAAATCAGGTTCATGTTGGTAAAACAAAGCAGATCAAACTCTTGGTATTATCATTTGTAAGATTGGGCATAGGGGCAGCTAGGTGGCGCAGTGGATAGAGCATGGACCCTGGAGTCAGGAGTACCTGAGTTCAAATCTGGCCTCAGACACTTAATACTTCCTAGCTGTGTGACCCTGGGCAAGTCGCTTAACCCCAATTGCCTCGCTAAAAGAACAAACAAAAAACAAACAAACAAAGAAAACAAAACAAAACAAAACAAAAAAAAGATTGGGCATATGAGTAATTGATGCATTTCCAATCTTGGTGAAAGAGGGAAGCCAAGGCTGGGAAAAAAAAAAAAAAAACAACAACAACAACACTTATAACAGGACATTGCATGACTGAAAGTGATCTTTAGACCTAGAGGGAACCTGGGATGCTTATCCAATCTCCTCTTTTCCAATTGAAAGATTATTTTTTCAAATTCTTAAACATAGCAGTTGTGTGTTCCCTAAGTCTTACTTTCTCCAGGCTGAATATCTCTAATGATTTCATTTAATCCTCAATTGCACTTTCCAGGCTTCTCATCACTCTGCCTATCTTTTAGTATTCCAGTTTATCAA
Organism: Dromiciops gliroides; assembly: GCF_019393635.1. Classification (NCBI taxonomy): domain Eukaryota; kingdom Metazoa; phylum Chordata; class Mammalia; order Microbiotheria; family Microbiotheriidae; genus Dromiciops; species Dromiciops gliroides. The sequence goes on along the minus strand of NC_057862.1, from coordinate 631,605,463 downwards.
TCAACAACCCTCTGAAAATATGGTGAACACAGAATTTAATACTGTAGAGTTTTAGGTAATTAAATTAAGTCAATGTAACAAACATCTGTAATTACTCAATATTTGCAGTGCACTTTGCTAGATACAGGGAATATAAAGATCAAACAAAATTAATGGATTGAAGGAGCTGAAGTGGTTGAAGAATAAGAACTAGAGTTCAACAGAGTGTTTAGGACTAAATATATAGAAAAAGGAATCATTCACACAGAGAAGTGATGATCACAGCCATGGGAGAGTTTAAGATCACCAAGGGAAAGTATAAAGAAAAGATAGAAGAATGTGGTTAGGAGGGCACATTATGATACAGACTAGATTAGGAAATCATCTGGTATAAATCCCTTAATATTTTAAAAAGACTGAGATTTGGACAGGTAAGTTAGACACAACTTAGTAAAGTACTCCTTAGTTTTAGTGAGAACTTCTGACTGTAAGGACAATAAGTGCTCTTTCTTCTCCATAGCAACTGTGCACAAAACTCATCAAAAACATGGAAGAAAAAGGTGACCAGGAATAAACCAAGTGTGTGACTCCTATGAAGTATTTCTGGTAACATTCTAGGAAGCACGGGGAGTTCAGAATTATGTATATCCTGAAAGTTAATAAATCAGGGAGTCAGGAGTATGCTCTTTAAAATGTTGATGAGCACAACTCCCAGTACTTCTTGTAATTGATTTGAAGCCATAAGAAGGTCTTGGGAAAATCTCAGACAACCAACTGATTTTATTTTATTTTATTTGCTTTGGTGAGGCAATTGGGGTTAAGTGACTTGCTCAGGGTCACACAGCTAGTAAGTGTCAAGTGTCTGAGAAAGGATTTGAACTCAGGTCCTCCAGAATCCATGGCTGGTGTTTTATCCACGGTGCCACCTAGCTGCCCCAACCAACTTATTTTAAATGTGATGTAACTGAAGACCAGAAAAGTAGCAAGATTCTGAGCTCGAATTTCAGTTGATATCTCCTGACTTTTGATTCCCAATCCTTCATTGTTTTTCTATATAGCAAAATACTTCTGTCAATCAATCAATGATCCAACTTTTAAGTACTAATGTGATCATCTGTGATAAAAAGTAGTATAATTGAATGTAACCTTGGAACTGATCTAATAGCTAAAATTGATATTGCTTAGTATAAACAAGATACCATAACAAACACTTTACAATTATTGATTCATTTGATTCTCACAACAACTCTTGGATGTAGGTCTTTTTTATTATCCCCATTTTAGCAATTCTGTGCATCAGCCTAAAACACTAATCACTACTGCTGAAAGAGGAGGAAACTGAGACAAACAAAGATTAAGAACCTTGCCTAGGAAGTAACTAGTCTAACCACCTAATTCTGTAGATGAAGAAAATAGAATTAGATAGGTTGTAAATCTTGTCCAAGATCACACAGGCAGTAAATTGAAAAACAAAACAAAACTAAACTAAACTAAATATTGAGTGTAATTGTGTGACTCCAAATCCAAATTGAATGCACCATATCTCTTTCTTAACTCATCAAAATCTGTATGTGACTATAAGCATATCAATGTAGGATTATTTCTCAAAGGGAAGATTCATGAACAAAGAAGAGAAAATAATAAAATTTACAAAAAAACACTTTAAAATTTAAAAGGATACTAAGAAATATTGTTTCTATATTTTATCTACATTTCAGGAAGGCATTTGATAAAATATCATCTTATTGTTGTGGAGAAGGCAAAATAGTCTAGACAATTCACTCAAAGAGATTCAAAATTTGTTCAATGACTATACTGAAAGAATAGTTGATAATGGCTTAATGTCAACATGGAAGAAAATCACCAATAGAGTACTAAGAGAATCTATGCCTGACCTTATGTTGTTATACATGTTTATCAAAGACTTGGGTAAGTCTTGCTCTTCAGATTTGAAGATGATGCAAAACTGGGAGGGCTAGCTAACACAGCAGATGTGAGAGTTAATATTCAAAATAATCTTGGCATTCAGCTTCAAGCTGAATATAAGATAAAATTCAAAATAGAAAATGATGCAAAATCTTGAAATTGAGTAAAAAATCGGTTTCATGAACATTAGAGGCATGAATGAACTGATACACTGAAAAAAATTGAGAAGCTTAATTTTATTACAATGTCAATATGAGTCAGTAGAATGATGTGGCAAGCAAAGAAGCTATAGCAACCTTGGGTTACATTAAAAGGGGCACTATTTTCAGGAATAGTGGGTTGACAGTGCTACTATCCTCTACTCCTCTTAGATTTCACCTACAGTATCATTTTCAGTCCTGAGCACCACAGTTTAAGAAGAATATTGATAAGTTAGAGAGTCTCCATATTTGGGGTGGGCAACTAGTAAAACCTAGTTGGTACGATTTCCTCCATGAATAGAAGGTTCAGAAGGGATACTAATGCTACCTTCAAGTATGTGATGGTCTGTTATATGAAGGATGGCTTACACTTGTTCCTTTTGGCCACAGAGATCAGAAACAGGAATAATTGGCAGAAATCACAATGAAGTAAATTTAGATTTGATGTCAGGGACTTTCTTAAAATTAGAAATGACCAAAAGTGCAATGCACTGCTTTAAGAATAGGCAGATTTCTCTCCTTGGAAATCTTCAAGCAGAGTCTGGAAAATCCATTTTTAGGTGTATTATAGTAGGGATTCCTTTCATGTATGGGATGGACTAGATGATCACCGCAGTCCTTTTCAGGTAGAAAATTCTTCAATCCTTTGATTCTTTGACCAGATGGGAAGTTAAACCCAACTTGTTTTGGTGAGGGCAGCATATTCTTAGTTGAAAGATATCAGCATCTGTTGGGCCACCTGATCTAACAAAACTCCAATACAGCTTTGAAGTGTGTTTCTGGTGAAGGGTTTGAGCTCAAATAATTAATAACAGACAATGAAGCTGCTACCACATCTGGTCCATGGATTAGAAATCCCATCAAGAAGAGCTGTATAATTTAATGCAAAATGGAGTAGATAAATTCTGAAATGGTAATGAACAAAAGGTTCTGGAAACAATTAGCAGTAAGCACAAGGCTAGCATGGAAGCAGTTAGGTGATTCAGTGGATAAAGAACTGGGCTGAGAGTCAGGAAAACCTGAGTTCAAACCCAACTTCAGACACTAAATACCCGTGTGACCCTGGGTAAGCCACTTAACTTTTGTTTGACTTAATCCACTGGAGAAGGAAATGACAAACCACTCAGGTGTCTTTATCAATAAAACCCATATGGGGTCACAAGGAGTTGGTAATGAATAACCAGTAATCATACTTTTATACATAATAGATGCTTAATGATTTTTTTTTTAATTATCTACCTATCAACCTTCTTAGCTATATAATCTATCTACCTATCTATCCACCTACCTATCTATCTATCTACTTTCCTACCAATCTAATCTATCTATCTATCTATTTATCTATCTATCTATCTATCTATCTATCTATCTATCTATCTATCTATCTATCTATCTATCTATCTATCTCATCTATCTAATCTATCCATCTATCTATCCATTTATCTATCTAACTATCCAGTTGCTGGGATTTATGTTATATACCATTCCACTGTGTGGATAATACTGAGATTTAATGACATTAGGAGGCAAATATTTCCACATTACATAAAATTTCCCAGCTCAAAGTGACCTTAAAGAAAGCCTCCTACAATGTCATCAAATTAAAATAAAAATAGGAACCACTAAATTATACATAAGTATCCCTGTGGAGGCACATATTAAATTAGTTTTAAAATCTTATATCTATGTTTATTGCATTTTTATTTATTGTGATAATATTTCCCAATTATCCTTTAATTCAGGGTACACAAGGGAGTATTGTGGTCCATGTGCAACCCATGGGTCTGACAGCTTCTGATCTAGTCTACCCTCATATCAAGTATAGGAATCTTTTTTTTTTTTTTTTTTTTTTTTTTTTCGGGGCAATGGGGGTTAAGTGACTTGCCCAGGGTCACACAGCTAGTAAGTATCAAGTGTCTGAGGCCGGATTTGAACTCAGGTACTCCTGAATCCAGGGCCGGTGCTTTATCCACTGTGCCACCTAGCTGCCCCCTAAGTATAGGAATCTTTTTGATGCCATTTCAGACAATTATTCAACCTTTGCTTAGACATGCTTGTATTAAGATACATTCATTATCCTTATTAACCATACCATTCCATTATTTTTCTCCTTAATATGGGGAAGCACTAGGGCAAGGAAAACAATGATACGGTGGCTAAATTAATTTGTATTTGTAGGAATAAGTTCATGTTTCTAGCTGCAGGGTGAAACAATAGGAAAAATCCCTATGAAAAGACTGACTATGGGCGCCATTAGGCATCAGAGGTTAGATAGAGTGGAGGCTTCAACAACCCAATTAACTCCCTTGTTTAATTCAGGCCACTTCATAGTATGTGGGTATGGAGGTCTCTAAGCAATTTTAAAAGATAAGGGATTGAATTGGTCACTATCTGAGTGAGCAGGTCACAGATGGATAGATTCATAAATAGAGCGAGCACGCGAGAGAGAGATGATAGATTTATATATAGATCTATGTGTATATATATATGTTGTTAGAGATATAAATATGTGTATGTATGTGTGTATGTATGTATATTTTGTGGGTCAGTTTCAAATATCAATCACTGCAACTTAAAGTGAGAGGGACCTTTTTGCTAATCTATTCTTTCCATATTAATTACTCCACAAATCCCTATCTCTTTTATTATTGGTTTATCTTTTTTATTTCTGTTCTTGAGACTGGAATTCCCTATCACATCCAGGCTAGAAACAAAACAACTTTAATTCTTCTTCATCAAAACACCTGAGATATTTGAAAGCAATCATATTTTCCTTCCCTGAAACTCTCTCATCCAAATCTTATCTGTTGGTTAAAGTCGCCTATTCCTTCATGTCATACAGTTATGATATAGTTTCTACTCTTCTCATCATCACCATATCTGCATTATTCTGGAAATTCACCTGTTTAATAGACTTCTGAAAAGTAGTAACTAGAATTAAACACAGGATGCTGTGTTCTGACTAGTACAGAGAAGAATATGTTTATCTTTTCCACTTCATTCTGGACACACTATATGTCAAGCCTAAGATCATATTTACTTTCAATGTCCTGCTATATTACTGAATCATATTCGGATTTTCATTAAGGTACCTAGGTCTTTTTTCAAAAATTGTCTTGCCAGATCATTGTAAATTTGTACTTGTTATCACAACCCACCCAAGGCTTCTTTCCCACTTATTGACCTGATTTATTTTTGTAATCTTTATCTCTTGCTTACCATGGGTTATGAAACTATATACCTTTCCACCAGTTTTCTGATCATATGCCCTGGATAATGCTCTTGAGTCATGTCAGTATTGTCTGACTTTTTCTGACTCTTTTTGGGTCTTGGCAAAAATACTGGAGTGGTTTTCCTTTCCTTGTCCAGCTATTTTTTTTTTTTTGCAGGGCAATGGGGGTTAAATGACTTGCCCAGGGTCACATAACTAGTAAGTGTTTGAGGTTGGATTTGAACTCATGAAGATGAGTCCTCCTGACTCCTGATTCCAATCCCAGCGTTCTATCCATTATACTACATAGCTTCCGTGCCCTTGATAATAAAAACACATTTTGCTTATAATTATAAGGAAATTAGCTAGCCTGCAAAACATAAAGTTTTCCCATATCACCCCCTTTATCCCCACTGCACCTTAAAAACTCAACATTCTACTTGAATCCCCCTAAATTTCAAGGGAAACATTTGAGGCTTTTATAAAAGGGTTGCATGTAGACTCCATTGTTGACAAACTGCTGTTCATGTGTAGGATGGCTTAAACAAACTAGAATCGATAGTCACCATTAATAATGACAGCAACCACATGGAGGTGCCACAGGCAATACTTTAAAAGGTCATCCACAAACACATTCCAGCTCACTGTTTTTATTTTTACCCTCCTACTGGCAAAAACCCAATTACTTGGTTTTTGGATGTCAGTATCTTCATCAGCACCACACAGCAGAAAGCAAAACATACTTGTGACTTTTTTTTTTTTTTTTTAGCTGTAGGAAGATCTGATTAATGAGGCAAGGGCTGAAATTAACTTTTCCTCATGTCATGTATATTTCCTTTGTACTGTAAAATATCCTTAGTAATGCTATTCATTAACATTTTCACCACCAATAACCATGTTGAAATATAATGTGATTCTCACTGTAGTAGGCATCCATCCATGTCCTATTATCCTTGTAAATAAAATATGACGTGATTTGATATTAATGCAGACAAATTTGTCCATTTAGAGAGCCCTTCCATCAATATAAATAGTATCCAATATTATATCTAGGTTATGTTTATCTATATGTTCATGCCTCTTTGTATTTGTATTTATAATTGTATATACCAATTGTCCACAATGGTAGGTATATTTTTATTTACACGTACATGCAAACACACATAAAAACATATATCTATGTAAAAGGTCAGCTGTTGAAGTTATGTCCTACCCTTTGTTATTCTTTTTGTGTCTTCTTGGAAGGAATACTGGAGTGGTTTGCCATTTCCTTCTCCAGGTCATTTTATAGATGAGAAACTGAGGAAAACAGGGTGATTGGCTCCCAGTTCCACAGTTAGTAAGTGCTTGAAGATGGATTTGAACTCATGAAGTTGATTCCAAGCCCAGTGCTCTATCCCTTGCACCACCTAACTGCCTCTATATATATGCATATATATATATATATATTCAAATCCTGATTCAAATACATATTAGCTTGAGAAGATGAACTATGGATTTAAATTCTTTTAATTTCAGTTTTCTCATCTGTGAAATGGACATCAATTTTTAAAGGTTCTCCCAAATGGTTGGTCCATCCACTGATAGAGATTGAACCCACTGCCACCAACAAAGATGCATTAATAAAAATTTTAGAGACTTCTTTAGGCCACAAAAAAACACAAAATCAAACAAACAAACCTAGTAGGTACCCTCCTGTGATGAATTTTTTTGTCTTTTAGCAAAGCTAGGTTTTTTTCTTGTTTTGTTTTGCTTTTTTTGTTTGTTTGTTTGTTTTTACCAACAGATATAGTTCACCAACCAGTTTTATTTCTACAGGAAGAAAACATTCATGTTTCTGGTGCTGTGTTCAGTTCTCTGAGATACCTTTTAGAATGTTCAATGAATAGGCATCTATGTGGTATAGTGGATAGAGATTTATGGGCCTGAAGTGAGTAAAACTTGTCATCCTGAATTCAAAACTTGCCTTACACAATTAAGAGCTATGTGACCCTGAGCTAGTTGCTTAACCCTGTCTGCCTCAGATCCTTATGTGTAAAATGAACTAGAGAATGAAATGACAAATCACTCTAGTCGTATGTTTGCCAAGATACTTCAAATGGGATCAAAGATAGTCAGACCTGAGTGAAATGACTAAACAATAATAAATAGTTGGATAATATTAAAACAAGGGCAACGTGGGTGATGAGGAGCCCTGAAATCATTCCATATGAACATCTTTGGAAAGAACCGAGGATATCTAGCTGAAGAAGAGAAAGATTGGTGAGGGTGGTAAGAAACAATATTCAAGCTCTAAAAGGGCTATTATGGAGAAGAGTGATTTGACTTTTTCTTTTACCAGAGGGTAGAATGTTTACCAATCATTTAATCAATAAAAATAAATATAAAGACATTAATTGATCAGGTATAGTAAAATGCACAGTGCTAAGTGCTGAGAGCATCAGTCTAATGGGGACATATGATTTAAAATACTAGGCACATATGAAATATAATGCAAATCAAATGATAATTGATCTCAGAGAATCAATCACTAGCAGCTATGGGAATTGAGAAAATAGTCCTAAAGAAAGCAGAATTTAAGTGAAGATATGTAGAAACCAATGGAAACTAATAAGTAGATGTGAAGAGGGAAAGCTTTCAAAGGCATGAGGGATGATCATCGCAAACACATGGTAAACTAAAATGGTGTGTTGTGTGTGAGGAATGCACATAGATTAAGGTAAGTGGATTTGAGAATATAGTGCATGAATGCTACACAGAGGCTGATTGCAGGGTGGATGGGAAAACAAATAAACTTTTATCATACTAGAGCTCTCTAAAAGTGACTGACTTTGAAGACCATAAATTCTATATCATTAAATATTATCAGAAAAATACTTTCAACCTTCTATCCCCATCCCTACCACTAGTTATTTTTTAAAAGAAGAAACTTTGAATAATATTGATGGGTTAGATTGTACTTGAGTTCTCTTCTAGAACGTTGATTTTGTGACTCTGAATACTTGACTTGTAAGAGTTCTTTTTCTTTGTTTTGTTTTGAGTTTTTTGCAGGGCAATGGGGGTTAAGTGACTTGCGCAGGGTCACACAGCTAGTAAGTGTCAAGTGTCTGAGGCTGGATTTGAACTCAGGTACTCCTGAATCCAGGACTGCTACTTTATCCACTGTGCCACATAGCTGCCCCTGACTTGTAAGAGTTTAATCCCTACTGGTACATATTGATTGATTGATTAATTGATTCATTCGCTTATTTTTTCAAGGGTCAGTATAAAATGATGATAAAAGCATGGTAATAATATTTCAGCAGAAAAATTTTAAAATGTACAATTATATTGGGGCGGCTAGGTGACGCAGTGGATAAAGCACCGGCCTTGGATTCAGGAGTGCTACATATTTTCATGTAATTAGAAAAAGTTGGTGCTAATAGGAGAGGATGTACTTATGACATGAGTTAGTCATTCACAAAAATTTAAAAATAAAAAAAAGATTAAGGACCCAACTATTTTTTTTGCAAAGTGTAAAAAAATGGTTTTTAAAACCATTGCAAACATAAGAATGTTGGCATATTTTTTTTTCATTTTCTATCAGGAAAGACTAATTAAAGTCCATTGAGGAGAAATTAATAGATTTTTAGAGTTGAAAGAAAATTCAAAAGTCCATAGAGATAGAGGGTAACACAGAGGACATATAGTCTAAGCTCCCAAAGAAAAAAGGAATTCCTAATGCATAATGCAATATTATTCACTTTGCTTAATTCCAGGGCTAGGGATAGGAAATTCATACATGCCAATACAACCCATTCTATTGTTGGGGGGAAAAAAAGCCATTGTGAGAAACACTTATTAGTCTTTCTTTGATCTAAAATATCTTCCTCTATAGTTTCAGCAAGTGGTCATGATTCTGACCTCTTCATCCAAGAAAAAAATTCAACATAACATTTTAAATACATGAAGGCATTTAATATGTCCCCTGCAAACCTTCTCTTCTCCAGGAAGCATAGCTTTTAATTTTGCTTTTATAACCAATAATTTGAGACTCCTCAACATCTTGTTCAATGATGTCTTGATGTATTCAGATTCAGTAGCATACCACTTAAAATGAAGTACCTAGCACTGTTCACAGATCACTAGATGTGATTTGACTTGGATAAAGGACAACTTTATCGAGGAGGTTGGATTAATATTACAGATTATTCTATAAGAAAAGACATGCTGTATTGTTTCAGAAAATCTGGGAATGTTTATATGAACTGAAACAGTGTAAAGTGAGTTACCAGAAGAACATTGTATATAGTAGCAGTTATTTTGTATTATGATCAATTGTAAATGCCTTAGCTACTCTGATCAATAAAAAATCCAAGACAATTATGAAGGTCTTATGATGAAAAATGTTATCCAGAAAGAGAGAACATTGATGGAATCTGACTACAAGTTTATATATATATATATGAGAGAGACAGAGACAGAGACAAAGACAGAGACAGAGAGATTTCATATATATTTCATGATATATACAGAAAGACATATACATAATACATAGTATGTGTGTATGCCTCCACATATATGTGTATATACATAGAAAAAATGCACATGTATATATGCACAAGTATGTGTGTATACATAGGAACATACATGTATATGTGTATAAATGTATATATACAGATATAGGTTTGTGGATGTGGATGTGAATGTGTATGTATGTGTACATGGTGTATGTATGTGTGTGTGTGTGTATATATATATATATATATATATATATATATGGGTGTGAATATATATATATTTAATATTTTCATCATTTTTCTTGCTTTTTTGCAACATGACTTATATGGAAATATACTTTGGATAACTTTACACATATAATTGATATCACATTACCTGCCTTTTTAATGTGTGGGCAAGAGGTGGGAAGGAGAAGGTGAATTCAGAACTGATAATAAATGAAAAAATGATAAAAATTAATATTAAATTTATTTTTTAAAACACCAAAAAGAAAATAAAAGAATTAACAGAAGCCATAAATGGATTCATGAAAATCTACTCTCAGAGAGAAAATTTCTATAGAAAAAAACAAACAAAAAATATTTCAGATGTGTGTTTTTTTGATTAAACAAACTAAACCTTTTATAAAAATCCATATACAAGGAGAGGTCATTAAAACTTATCTTTCTCATGGTATCTTTAGATGCTTCTCAATTTCATCTTTCTTCTGCAACCCAGATTCATAAGCCTATTGGTATGGGATTCTCTCCTCATTGGTAGAAATAAATGTCCCAAATCAGCATGATGGTCAGGAGGAGTTGGAGAGGAAGAGAGATCTAGCCTCTTTTTTATTTGTTTTTTTGTTTGAGTCTCTTTAGTGTCCTTGGATCTCTGGAGTATCTTTGGGTTCTTCATTCTCTTTGAGTTCATCTGGTGGGGAGAATAAACTCCAGGAAGAAGGTAAAATGAGAGGAGATAGTAGTTTTCATCTTTTCCTTATCCCCAAGTTGCCACACTAGAAGCATTCTAGTGAGAGTCTAGATTTTTTTCTGTCAGTTGAGCTTAGTTACCTTCCTCCCAATGAGTGAGTTCTTTCCACTTATCTTTTTTTGATATTATAATATGATATGTATATTATCTCTGATTGTTGTTTGCTTTTAGACAAATTGGATATTTAGTTTCTTTCTTATTTCTTATTCATATTCATTTTATAAAACTGATAATTGGAAAGGGTGTCATTGTGTGGCTAGAAGGGAGACAAAATAGACCTCTTTAGCCTCTTCTCCTTTCATGCTTTTCCAAGGGAAAATGCTACTGCTAAAGAGGTGGGAAAACTAAAGTGAATTTATATTTGTGGAAGAAAGGATTAGTCTCTGTAAGCTGGTTGATATATCCTAAATAAAGTAATGTTAATCTCCAATACCACAATTGTTACCAGTCCTCTTCCCCTGACCCCTGCCACCATTATAACATTTTTTCAAGATCTTATCTCTTATACTGAGTTAAGGTGTTGGTAGTGCACCATAGTTAGGTGGTTAACTCTAACAAGAGACATATTTGTTTTTATTTTTTTGTTTGCTTTTTTATTTTTTACAGAGACATAAAATAATAATAATAAAAAAGCATTTAAGTGTCTACCACATGCACAGAACTGTGGTATATGTTGAGGAAAAACATAAAGATGAATATGAAAATTCCCTTTTCTTCAAGTTGCTTTCTATTTATTTTTATTTTTTAATTCATTAATGTATTTATTTGTTTATTTGTTGTGGGGCAATGAGGGTTAAGTGACTTGCCCAGGGTCACACATTTAGTGTCAAGTGTCTGAGACAGGATTTAAACTCAGGTCCTCCTGAATCCAGGGCTGGTGCTTTATCCACTGTGCCACCTAGCTGCCCCCTGCTTTATAGTTAGAGAAAAAATACAACCTACATTTAGATATCTGCGTAAATAGGCCATACTGTTCAAGTGGGTTATTTGAAACCTCATAAAGTAAATGTTTTTTGATGTTGAATGTTTTGTTTTATTATTTACATTTGTTTCCAATTGTGAATATCCAGGAAGCCTTTATGGAAAAAGTGACATTTGAACTCAGTGGTATAAGACATATGTCAGAAATGAAGAGGGAGTGCCACCAAGTAGACATTCCAGGAGTATAGTCTGATGTGAGTGAAGGCAGAGAAATAGAAAAATGTGAGAATGTAGCTGGACCTGGAAGAGGTTAATAAGGCTTTAAAAAGAGGATGAACCAGAGAGTGGAAGGCTTTTAATGAAAGGAGTTTGGACTTTATTTAGAAGCCATTGGGGAACAATAATTGGATTTTTACCCAATGATATGTTTCAGATATTATAAAGTTAGATAAACTTCAGTGATAATATGTTGTACTATTTATAAATAATCTACATGATGTACATTCTCTAGTATTAAACAATATGTTTATGATGATGTCTGGTGAAGAGAATGGAAGTATGAGAAGTTCAGAGAGTGAAGGCCTTTTTTTCCTTCTGGTATTTAATGTGATAAATCTCAGTTTTCTCAGGATACCAGCAATGATCAAGTCTGTTATCATAATATCCTCATTATTATCCTTCCATTTGAGTTTTCTCAGCAATAAGGAGGCTTATTGGATAACTTTTTTCACATCTGTGAGAACTAAAGTACAAGTTATAGATGCTATGTCCCTCCCTTTTACTATGAGGGGCAATAATGTTAATTTTTCTCACCTTTATTAATAACAAATATGATTAAATGTATTTATTGATTATATGATTATATGTAGTATTTGTAATTATTAATGATAAATATAAATGTTATAATAATATTTTACAATTTGCAAAGTGCTATACAAATATTATTTAATTTTATTCCCAAAGCAACCCAGGGAGGTAAGTACTACTATTTTTCCAATTTTACAGTTAAATAAAATGAAGCCGAAGTTACGTTACTTGTCCAGGGTCATTCCACTAGTAATTTTGAGACTGCATTTGAACTCAGTTCTTATTGGTTCCACATCAAATACTCTATCCTTTCCATTACTTAACTGCCTCATTTATAGTTAAACTTTATATAGTGCTTTATGTTTTGAAAAGCACTTTATGTATGTCATCTCATTAATCTTTTTAACAATCCTGAAATGTAGGTGTGAGAATTGTACTTTAAACCAGGAGATGTGAAATGTAAGCCGGCTTCTGCCACAAACTGAATATCACACAAATTCCTTATCTTTGAGGCCGTTCTTCAACTATAAATTAGGGATGACACTCATATTACTATGCTCACTTTACTGAATTTTAATATAAATAATGCTGCTTTTGAGTCAGAAGATCTGGGTTAAAATTCCACCTTCCTATCTATAAAACTATTGTACAATTGTTCCCCATACTTCTGGTTACAGGAAGGACTGAACAATTGCTTGTATGTCATGATATAGTAGAGATTTCTGTTCAGGTAGAAATCAGACTCAAAGATTTGTGAATTCTTTTCTCATTTCTGTTATTCAGTGGTTTGCTCCACTCTTTGCCTTCTCCTGACCTAATTTTCTATCCAAGGTGATCTATTTTTCCACTCTCATCATATATATTAAGTACCTGTAAAGTCACTAAGCTAAGTCATACAGACTTCAGTCAATTCCAACACCCATTCTCCATTGTTTCAGGAACTTAGCATATCAAATGAATATCATACATATGAAGAGAAGCAGGAAGAGCATGCTGACACATACCATACTGGGAATAGCCCTGTTAAGTGGCTCCAAACAGGTACAAGCAGGTGTGGTTCATGTAGTGTCAAATGGCAAGTGCTCTGGAAGTGGCCTATTTAGACTCATGATGGTTAGAGAAGAGCCACTAATTCACTTGTGTTTTACTGGGAAAAAATTCTACAAAGTTAGAATTCAGTCACTGTTTGGCTGTACAAATGGAGAAAACTGAGTGAGTAGGAGTTAGTAGTATAGGCTTCTATAGAGCAATGTTCTTTACTACTCAACAGATTTCAATGATAAATGATAACTTAGAAAATTCAAACTGCTCATGTTATGGATGAGAAGACTGAGGACAGATAGCAGTTGCTTAACTAAGATTACATAGTATTCTTTTTTCATACTTACCACTTGGATTCAGGTGTCTTTATTTCTATCTTTCTTTTCTGGTATTAAATATGTTGCTACTTCTGAGCAATATTAAGCTGAAATTCACTAAGAACACCAAAATCAAGTTCAGAGAAACTTCTAACATGCCACCTCTCCTGTCTTGTACTTCTTAAATTGCTTTTCTGAATGCCAAATATGTCTTTATATTTGTCCACCTTAAATATTAAATTTAATTCAGATGCAATATCTTTATAGTGTTTCTCTGATCAACTGATCAAGTAACTCCATTAATAAAGAAAACAATAATGGTATGGTCTTTTTCTTGCTTTTAATTCAACAGATATTAGTATGTGCTGTATTCTCTTCTTTACGCAATGGAGATAAAAACACAGAATAAAAAAAAAAAAACAAATCTTGACTTTGAAGCTTATAGACTGCTAGGGAATACAACATGTACAGATTAATAAATTTGAGGGAATTTGTTGGGGGAGATAGTACAAACACATTGGGGTGGGGTGAGTGAAAACTTACCAGGTAAGGTAATATCTAAGCTAAGCCTTGAAGGAAGATAAGAATTCTGAAAAGCAGAAGTGAGGAAGGAGTTCATCTTAGGTATGGGGGATAGCTCATGCAAATATATAGGGGTGGAAAAGTAAATGCTGAATTTAGGGATTAGTTAGTAGTTTACTTCATTGGACTCATAGATTGTGTGAATGAAAGTAATGGCAAATAATCATGGAGAAATAGTTTGACTCTCTATTCTGGATGCAATCAAATGTGTCTCTAATGAATGCTCTTTATTTTAATAGCATCAGATCAGTTGGAAGATTGGGAAAAAAAGAATGTCATGGTTTGAACTATTCACTGGGAAATTTGCAGAATTGCAGAGATGAGAATATTTTTATGAAAGCATACTGCCCCTTAGAAAATATAATTTCTTTTTCTAAAGGGAATTCATATGGTCTATAAAGTTCTCATTTTGTAACTGTCTTTTGTTTTTTTAGTGAGGCAATTGGGGTTAAGTGTCTTGCCCAGGGTCACACATCTGGTAAGTGTTAAGAGTCTGAGGCCAGATTTGAACTCAGGTGCTCCTGACTCCAGGGCCGGTGCTCTATCCACTGAGCCACCTAGCTGCCCCAGACCCCTTCTTTCTATAACTGGGCTCATAGCCCTTACTTCCCAAGTGAAAATGAGGTTGTCAATTGGTAAAATCCTTGTCTGGATACCCATGTTATGTCTAAGGAAAGGCTCAGGGGTTAGCCAGAGAAGTCAGAGAAGATAACCCCTTAATGAGCTTGAATACTGAACATAACATTTGAAGCCATTTGTAGGACGGGGGTAGGGTGGAAGGAAGAAAAAAAATGCGTGTGTGGGGGAAGAAAGATACATGATAACTTCAATACATATTCAAAAAGAATAGCAAGTTGTGAGATAACAGATATGCAACTTCATGAGTAATCTTTTATTTTCTTATCTACTACATTTTGGACTTTTTTATTCCTTAAGAATAAAATATTTTTTTAAACAATAGCAGTCAGTTTAATGTAAAGTTTTCTTGTAAGCAATAAGGAAAAGGAGTGAGGAGAAAGGAAAAGGGGACCCAACATTCAAGTTAGGCATGCATACTAATATATACTGTAAATCATGTAAGGGCTTCACTATGTTGGGGAGCACAGAGACATGAATCTATTGAGCATGAAGTGGAGGAGGTTCCACAGCTGGAAGATATGCTCTTGATAAAGGAGAGGGTGTGTTTGAAAAGGAAGATGTACTCCCATTGGAGAGGAGGGTGTGATCCAAAATGCCTTACAGA
Organism: Dromiciops gliroides; assembly: GCF_019393635.1. Taxonomy (NCBI): domain Eukaryota; kingdom Metazoa; phylum Chordata; class Mammalia; order Microbiotheria; family Microbiotheriidae; genus Dromiciops; species Dromiciops gliroides. Next base: position 631,589,767 of record NC_057862.1, on the reverse strand, counting down.
GAGTGGGGTACTCATATGATTATTTTAAACAGTTTCTCTGGAGCTGGCTGAGTCACATATCAGGGATCAGGTCAAAATATTATTTGTGGGGTTTCTCAGGCAAACAAAACAAAGCACCAGTAAAGAAAATGTTATTTTGTGAGAGTGTTGCATATCAGGGAGAAAAAACAAGCTAGTGGTAGAAAAAGTCTTATTTGGAAGACATAGCTGTACTAACCTTTGAAAAATGTTATTGTCAATAGTTTTCCATAATTATGGTCTTTAAGCTTATAGCCTCCCTTAAAGGGAGATCTTCATGGTGGTCTCAAGACCATCAAGCATAATCTTATGATAGGTATATACCATATTTTTAATAATGAATTCTAAAATTTTTAAGCCTAAAATGATTCTCAACTTCCCTATTCATTGACAGTAATCAACTTAACTACTTCTTCTTTTCCCATAAAAGTATGCACTTTATTTTCTTCTTCAAAATTGTATTCCCAAGATCATCCTATCCACCTTAGGTTCCCATTGATTGTTACATCTTAAGCTATGAGAATCCTTTGAATCCTCTGAAATGTATGCTGTCTATTAAACAGTTTGGGATCTTAATCTGCTCTGAGTCTAAGTCACTTCTTCCCAGGGCACCATTATTTCTACTTCAGTAAACATTTCCTACTTATTGGACAGAAGGCAAATTTGCCTTTTGATTCCTCCATTTTTTGCTGAATAAAATTATCAAGGATAACCAAGAATTTATTAGTTGTCCTTTTTACAGAGGAAGAATTACAATAGGTCTCTGAATCATTGATATGTCCCACCACCATGATATAATATCTCTGTGTCAGGTTAGTGATGTTTTCTTTATTTCTGCAAGTATGTTCTTTCAGTAAAAGTGAGCTATAATACACTCCCATAAAAGTATTTTTTTCATTGTTATCTATAGTAATATTCACCAGAATTTTTTCTCCACCATGATTGTTCCCTTTTGTTCTTCAATTTCTTAAATATATCTTTGTAATATGAAATGTCATTCCCATATTCTATTTCTATAACAAGGCATTTCCTTTTTAAAAATATATTCCATTTATGAATCCCTTTATACCCATTCTCAATCACACTATTTGGCAATATAAAATCAAATTCCCTTCATTGCAATTGGATAATGAGGTCACTGTGTTTTTATTCATGTTTGTAATATCTTTGTTGACAGGAATGTTACATTCTTGCTTTTTAGTTCCCAGTTTCTATATATACATGTACCTTGAGGGTATCCTTGACAAGTGTGTTACTATGAAACATGAAGTCTTACACAAGAAATGTTCTACCATGTTTTACCATTGTTTACTGAAAGATAGAGATCATTAAAGATACCATTTTGATTATTTAAATTATTTGATTTAGTAGAAAAAAATGATGCCTCAAAGGTGCTCTTTTAACAAAATGTTTATTCAACATATAAAAATAAAATTTATTTCATTATATAACAGAAATAACTTTATTCAACAAGCCCATAATCCCAAATGTCAGATTGTGTCTGATGGTTGGATCATTATCAAATGTTTATCGCTGTGATAGAAGAATTGAGCACAGAGTTCAACTTGAAGAAGCATTCCCTGTAGATAGGAAAGTGAACTAAGTGTTCATTGTTTATTAAAGAAAGTGGTGTACTGGATTCAGTCTCAAATTGACATGCATGAGGCAATTGTTAAATTTTCAGTGTTCATTTACATGTCAAAAATACAGCTAATCAAGGCTTACTTACCTTTATCAATTTTCTAAATTTAATAAAATAATGTAGTTAATCTTAATTAACTATATTACATTTTAAATATTTTTGCAAGCACTTATCCCAAGAAATCAAATCATTAAACATTTACCAGCAACCCTCTGATGGAAGGTTATTATAATGATTATATAAAGCATAGAAAATTGAAGAGCATCCTGGAAGAAATTTCTAATTACTCAAAACATTTTGGCTTGACCATCCATACCAGAAAAATCAAGTGGATGAAGAAAAATTATTGCCCAGATCATGATATAGTTTAATGGGATTGACAGAATATATATCTAGGAAAAAGAACAAATGGCCAAATAGTTCACAGAAATAATCAAAAATAAAAGTCGTCTGAATTACCTACAGGAAATTACAAAGCTGGAGGCAGAGCCAAGATAGTGGAGATAAGCCAGGAAGTTGCCTGAGCTCTCCAGAGTTTTCCTCAGAAACAACATTAAATTACGCCTCTAAATGGATTCTGGAACTACAGAACATACAAAAAGACAGAGAGACACGATCTTCCAACTTGAGATAATTTAGAAGAATTCAGAAAAGGTCTGTTTCACTATTGTGAAAGGGGAGCACAGTGCAGCACAGAGGGTTTCTGAGAAAGTCAGCAGAAGGTTCTTGGACACAGTGCAGATAAATAGCTGAGGCCCCTTGGTCCTGGCTCAGCTGGTGGTGAAGCAAGACAGTTGTGAGACCCATCAGCCCCTGCTGAAAGAGCAAACTGCCAGGAAGAGAACCACCCATAGGACAGGCGCACCTTGCCCAAACCATCCCAGCACAAGGAGCAAGCCCAGGACAGTGAAGAATCCACAAGCCACAGAGGATTCAGAGCAGAAAGCCAGTGATCAAGCCCCTATCCTGCACAAGAAGCTTACAACAGTGGCCTCTGTGCCCCAGGAGCATACCTTGATTTTAAAAGTAAAAAAAAAAAAAAAGACTACAATATGAGTAAGAAACCGAAAAGGACCCTCACCATGGAGAACTTCTATGGCGAGGGGGAAGACCAAAACTCAAATTCAGATGAGGGCAATACTGTCAATATGTGTATATGTGAAGCCTCAAGAAAATTAAGCCATCTTGGAAGAGCTCAAAAAGAATTTTAAAAATCAAAGGAGAGAAGTAAAAGAAAAAATGGAAAAGAAATGGGAGAAATAAGAGTTACACAGTAAAGTTGAAAAAAAATGTCAACATCTTGGAAAAGGAAGCATAGAAATTGACTTAAGAAAACAATTCCTTTAAAAATACAATTGACAAAATGGGGGTGGGGGGGAATCCACTAACAAAATCAAAACCTTCAAATGGAAAAGGAGGTGCAAAAAGCTTAGTAAAGAAAATAATGCCTTAAAAATTAGAATTGGCCAGATGGAAGCTAATGCCTCATGGGACACCAAGAATCAGTTAAACACAATTAAAATAATGGCAAAAATAGAAGAAAATATGAAATACTTCATCAGCAAGACAACTGACTTTGAAAAAAGATCCAGGAGAGATAATTTAAGAATTATTGGACTACATGAAAGCCATGATCAAAAAAAAAAAAGTCTAGACATCATATTCCAGGAAATTATCAAGGAGAACTACCTTGATATTGTATAATCAGAGTATAAGATAGTCATTGAAAGAATCCACTGATCACCTGAAAGACACCCAAAAGAAATATTTTAGCCAAATTCCAGAATTATCAGGTGATGGAGAAAATACTCCAAGCAGCCAGAAAGAAATAATTTAAAAATCATGGAGCCATAGTCAGGATTACACAGGACCTGGCAGTTTCAACATTAAAGGATCAGAAGACTTGGGGTGTGATATTCCAGAAGGCAAAGGTGCTTGGATTTCAACCAAGAATTAATTAGCCAGCAAAACTGAGCATTATCTTTCAGGGGGAAAGATGGACATTCAATGAAACAGGAGACTTTTCAGGGTTTCCTGATGAAAAGACCAGAACTGTACAGAAATCTGATTTTCAAATACAAGACTCAAGTATAAAAAGGTAAACATGCAAAAAAAAATAATTTAAACAGTTGACATGCCTACATGGGAAGAAAATACTTATAACTCTTGAGAACTGTATCTCTATTTGGGCAGATAGGAGTATACATAGAGGGTATAGATATAAACTGACTTTGATGTGATAATATAAAGAAAATTAAGAGGTGGGAAAAGGGGTATACAGGGAGAAGAAGAAGGGGGAGTTAGAATGGGGTTAATTATATCATATGAAAAGGCACAAAAAATCTATTGCAGTGGTAGGAAAGAAGGGAGGGTGAACATTGTTTCAACCTTATTCCAATCATATTTGGCTCAAAGAGGGAATAACATATACACTCATTTGGATAAAGAAACATCTTACCCTTTAGGAAAGTAAAAGGGAAAGGGTAAGGGTGGGGGGCACTGATAGAAGGGATGGCAGAAGCAAGGGAAGAAAGGGGAAAGAAAAGGCATGGGTTACTGATAAAAGAGAGGGCAGTTTGAGGGAGGCAGGCCTCAAAAGCAAAACACTGGTGAGGATGAATAGAGTGAAAGAACAGGAAAAAAATGTACAAAGGGGAAAATAGGATGGAGGGAAATGCACAGTAATCATAACTGTGAATGTTAATGGGATGGACTATCCCATAAAATGAAAGTGAATAGCAGAATGGATTCAAAAAAAGAATCCTACAATATGTTGTTTACAAGAAACACATTTGAAGCAGAGAGATATGCACAGAATAAAGGTCAAAGTTTGAAACAAAATATATTATGCTTCAGCTGAAGTCAAAAAAGGAAATTACAAAGCCTTTTTTAATGATGCCCAAATTCTCCTGGAAGCAAAGGCTCATTTTTTAAGTAATATTATTCTACAAATATTGTTTTATTACTTCAACATATAATGCATCAGATTAAAAATGTAGGGAGAGAAGCATGGTGGATGTGAGCAACTGTAATATTAAAGTACTGAGGAAATTTTAAGGAGAATATGAGGAAATCATATCATCAAGGTAATGTTTGACAAGAAAATAAGATGGACTCTGTGAATGTGGGGGATTGTAGATGGATAGCCCAAATGCCACAAAGTAATGGTTATGTTATTCAGAGAGAGCCTGGAAACTTTGGGAATGGCCTCTAGTGAATTTCTGAGAGAAAAAGGACACATTTCATAGGCTCGACTTCACATGAGTTCAGGATCACTGAAGGGAGTATTAAAATTAGTGAGATCACAGATCCATTTGAGTATTTCAGATGAATTACAATGTGAATTACAAATTATACATACCTGGGGCAGCTAGGTGGCTTAGTGGATAAAGCACCAGCCCTGGATTCAAGAGTACCTGAGTTCAAATCCGGCTTCAGACACTTGACACTTACTAGCTGGGCAAGTCACTTAGCCTCCATTGCCCTGCAAACAAACAAACAAACAAATTATACATACCTAATCAATGTTTATTGTATTAGTTTAAATTTGTGTCTAAAAGCATGTTTTTCTCCTAATAGTTTTCATATGATATTATATTATGTGAATTGCAAACCACCATAGTCTTATTATTTTCCATATATGCTAATGATCATGCTACCTGATTTAACATATATATGTAGGCTATTTTCTCCACCACCTCCCTTTTCAATATAGAGTCCCCCTGATATCTATTAACTCTCATAAAGCACTGTTTCCTTATGCTGAGGAATAAACTCTCTCCATTAGTTATGGATTGGTCTAACACCAGTCCTCTCATATACAAGCAGCTCTCCTATTCTTTAAAACTCCTAAAGAATGTATTATAATAACAACAACAATAATAATAGCCATTATTACCTTTATTAATTATAATTATTAACAAGTATAACACTTCTATGTAATATCTTGATATGTATAAAGCACATTCCATACCTAAACAAACAAAAAAATATGAGATCACTGAGATGAGGATTATTAAACTCATTTCAAGGATGAATAAACTGAATAATATTTGGGTAATGTAATATTTTCAGTCAAGTAGTATCTGAGGTAGCATTTTAACTCTGGTCTTCTGAAATCCGATTATAGTACTCTATCCACCATTTCATCTAGTATCCTCATCCAAAACAAGTGAGCTTATCTAATTCCATTGTTCTTTCCCTAATATCAAGCTACCTCTGGGATTTAATACCTTATCAGTTTGCTTGTTTTATCTACTATCAATAGATGTGAAAGTGAACACATCAGGACCATTATTCAACTTTCACTTCTCATTCCTGAATTTCCCTAATCTTGGCATTCAAACTCTTGCCTAATGCAGGAAATCAAAGAAATTACCCAAAGAGCTTCATTCAGTTATGATTAGATGAAATTAATAATGTCCAATGACAGTATTATCCTGGCAACATAAAAGTCACAGAAATAAGAGTGAAAATGTTGGTCTTTAAGCCATGGATTAACATCCTTTTTCTGAAGTTTGGGAGCTCTGTGAACATGAGCAAGTCATTTATCTCTCGGGGCCTCAGATTCTTCATCTGTCAAATTGGAATATTGACATCTAGAGTACACCTACCTCATAAAGTTGTTCTAGAACTCAAATATGGTCAGGTATGTAAAATGTCTTGAAGACTTTAAAAGTTATACAAATGCATTAAAAAAAGTTATACAAATGACAGCTATTTTTATTGAAGATTAAGAAACTGAAATTCTGAAATGTGAGAGCACTTACTCAAGTCTCATAGATAGTGAGAAGTAGCAAAACAATAAAACATACATGTTCTCTTTTATGAGTAGATTTCTTGTTTACAGGGACTGTGCTTAGAACAGTCTTATAATTATCCCATAAATATTTCTTTTGGTGCACTGACTTCAGTGATAGCCTGCTGCTGCACAGATAGGATTCATGTCTCCTACACTGTACACATCTTAAAGGTACCAAAGCATTAGGAGGCAAGTGTCCAATTAGGCTTGAAGGAATTATAGTGCTTGTGTGAGAGATGTTATATGATAGAAAGATTTTTAAAAGGGACAGAGGAGGCATTTTGCACCTCTCTCTATCAGGAAGTTCCCTACCTTTCTCGGTAGACTTGGTCTTTCACTCTTTGGGGTAGATTCAAGATAATAATATGTTTGGAGAGTGGTCACTCTTTTGACTTGATAGGCTGGCACTCTGGAGTGAGATAAGGTGCAAGAATCTGACTATCCCATGGCAATATGAAATGTTGATCACTCTTCAATTATCTATGCTTGTTTACTGGGATTTCTGGGGGCCAAGAGAGAGAAAGGGATTATTATAACACTTCATTTTGGTTTCTGTTATGTGTTTAGCCTGTGTGCTCCTATCTTTCCCAGACTAGAATTGCAGCAACTACTCAGAACCCTAACCTCACCAATGATGTGCACTGGGATCTTTGGTCTGTCATTTCTTTTTTGTTTTTTGTTTGTTTAATTAATAAAATATTTTATTTTTTTCCCATTACATGTAAAGATAGTTCTCAACTTCTGTTTATAGAAGCTTTCCAATTTCAGATTTTTCTCCCTCCCTCCCCTCCCTCCCCCCACCCCTAGACAGCAGGTAATCTGATATAGGTTATCTCTTTGGGAAGAAGACCAAACGTTGTATTTCTGGGCAAAAAGGGTATGCACAGCTTTATCGCCCATTGGGCGTAATTCCAAATTGCTCTCCAGAATGGTTGGATTAGTTCATAGCTCCACCAACAATGCATTAGTGTTGCAATTTTCCCACAGCTTCTCCAACATTTATTATTTTCCTTTTTTGTCATTTTAGCCAATCTGATAGGTGTCAGGTGGTACCTCAGAGATGTTTTTATTTGCATCTCTCTAATCATTAGAGATTTAGAGCATTTTTTCATATGGGAATAGATAACTTTGGTTTCTTCATCAGAAAACTGCCTATTCATATCCTTTGACCATTTCTCAATTGGGGAATGTCTTAGATTCTTATAAATTTGATTTAGTTCCCTATATATTTTAGAGATGAGGCCTTTATCAGAAGTACTGGCCATAAAAATTGTTTCCCAGCTTTCTGCCTCCCTTCTAATTTTGGATGAATTGCTTCTGTTTGTACAAAAAAATTTTTAATTTAATGTAATCAAAATCATCCATTTTGCATTTTATAATATACTCTATCTCTTGTTTGGTCAAAAACTGTTTTCCTTTCCAAAGATCTGATAGGTAGACTATTCCTTTCTCTCCTAATTTATCTATGGTATTACCTCTTATGTCTAAATCATGTATCCATTTTGACCTTATTTCAGTATAAGGTATAAGATGTTGGTCCATGCCTAATTTCTGCCATACTATCTTCCAGTTTTCCCAGCAGTTTTTGTCAAATACTGATTTCCTATCCTAGAAGCTGGAGTCTTTGGGTTTATCAAACACTACATTACTAGTGTCATTTACTACTGCATTTCCTGTGCCTAGCCTATTCCATTGATCCTCCACTCTATTTCTTAGCCAGTACATGATTTTTGTTTTTTTTATGACTGCTGCTTTATAGTAAAGCTCCAGGTTTGGTACCGCTAACCCACCTTCCTGTGAATTATTTTCCATTATTTCCCTGGATATTCTTGATTTTTTGTTTTTCCAGATGAATTTTGTTATTATTTTTTCTAGCTCTATAAAATAATTTTTAGGTACTATGATTGGTATGACACTGAATAAGTAAATTAATTCAGGTAGTGTTGTCATTTTTATTATATTAGCTCTGCCTGTCCATGAGCAATTGATATCTTTCCAATTATTTAGATCTGATTTGATTTGTGTGAGAAAGTGTTTGGTAGTTGTGTTCATAGAGTTCCTGGGTTTGTCTTGGCAAGTAGACTCAAAAATAATTTATATTATCTACTGTTACTTTAAATGGAATTTCTCTTTCTATCTCATGCTGCTGGACTTTGTTGGTCATGTATAGAAAATCTGATAATTTATGTGGATTAATTTTATATCCTGCTACTTTGCTAAAGTTGTTGATTCTCTAGGATTCTTTAAGTATACCATCATATCATCTGCAAAGAGTGATAGTTTTGTTTCCTCCTTGCCTATCTAATTCCTTTAATGCCTTTTTCCCTCTCTGATTGCTAAAGCTACCATTTCTAGGACAATATTAAATAATAGGGTTGATAATGGACATCCCTGTTTCACGGCTGATCTTATTGGGAAGGCCTCTAATTTATCTCCATTGCATATAATGCTTACTGATGGTTTTAGGTAGATACTGTTTATTATTTTAAAGAAAGCTCCACCTATTCCTAAACTAGCTAGTGTTTTTATTGGGAATGGGTGCTGTATTTTGTCAAAAGCTTTCTCTGCATCTATTGATGTGGTTGATTATGTTAATAGTTTTCCTAATGTTGAACCGGTCCTGCATTCCTGGTATAAATCCCACCTGGTCATAGTGTATTATCCTGGTGATCACTTGCTGCAATCTCCTTGCTAATATCTTATTTAAGATTTTAGCATCAATATTCATTAGGGAAATTGATCTATAATTTTCTTTCTCTCTTTTTGCTTTGCCTGGTTTTGGTATCACCACTATATTTGTCTCATAAAACGAATTTGATAGAACCCGTTCTTCACCTATTTTTCCAAATAATTTGTATAATATTGGAATAAATTGTTCTTCAGATGTTTGGTAACATTCAGCTGTAAACCCATCTGGCCCTGGGGATTTTTTCTTAGGGAGTTCATTAATGGCTTGTTCAATTTCTTTTTCTAATATGGGTTTATTTAAGGATTTTATTTCCTCTTCAGTTAACCTGGGCAGTTTGTATTTTTGTAAATATTCATCCATTTCATTTAGATTGTCAAATTTATTGGCATACATTTGGGCAAAATAATTCCTAATTATTGATTTAATTTCCACTTCATTGGTGCTAACATCACCCTTTTCATTTTTGCTACTGGTAATTTGGTTTTCTTCTTTCTTTTTTTTAAACCAAATTAACCAATATTTTATCTATTTTATTGGGTTTTTCATAAAACCAGATCTTAGTTTTATTGATTATTTCTAAAGTTTTTTGCTTTTGAACTTATTAATTTCTCCTTTAATTTTCAGGATCTCTAGTTTAGTATCTAATTGGGGATTTTTAATTTGTTCTTTTTCTAGCTTTTTAAGTTGCATGCCCAATTCATTAATCTCCTCTTTCTCTTTTTTATTCATGTAAGCATCTAGAGTTATAAATTTCCCCCTAAGCACTGCTTTGGCTGCATCCCATAGATTTTGGTATGTTGTCTCATTATTGTAATTCTCTTGGATATAATTATTGATTGTTTCTATGATTTCTTGTTTGGCCCATTCATTCTTCAGAATTAAATTATTTAGTTTCCAATTGATTTTCATTCTACTTTTCCCTGGCTCGTTCTTACATGTAATTTTTATTGCATCATGATCTGAGAAGGATGCATTTACTATTTCTGCCTTTCTACATTTGACTATGGTGTTTTTGTGCCCTAATACATGGTCAATTTTTGAAAATGTGGCATGTACTGCTGAGAAAAATATATATTCCTTTCTATCCGCATTCAATTTTTTACAGACATCTATCATGTCTAACTTTTCTAGTAATCTATTCACCTCTTTCACTTCTTTCTTATTTATTTTTGGCTACCTTTATCTAATTCTGAGAAGGGGAGATTCAGATCTCCCACTAGTATAGTATTACTGTCTAATTACTCTTGTAACTCATTTAACTTCTCCTCTAAGAACTTGGATGCTATACCACTTGGCGCATACATATTTAATATTGATATTACTTCATTATCTATAGTACTTTTTAGCAAGATGTAATTTCCTTCATTATCACTTTTAATGAGATCTATTTTTGCCTGCACTTTGTCTGAGATAAGGATTGCTACCCCTGCCTTTTTTACTTTAGCTGAGACATAATATATTCTGCTCCAGCCTTTTACCTTTACTCTGTGTGTATCTCTCTGCTTGAAATGTGTTTCTTGTAAACAGCATATTGTAGGATTCTGGTTTTTAATCCACTCTGCAATTTGCTTCTGTTTTATAGAAGAGTTCATCCCATTCACATTCACAGTTATTATCACTGTTTATTCCCCTCCATTCTATTTACCCCCTTTGTACTTTTCCCCCCTTCTTTCACCCTATTCTTCCTCACCGATGTTTTACTTCTTACCCCTGCCTCCCCCAATGTGCCCTCTTTTTTTATCACCCCCTCTTTTTTTTACCCTTTTCTCCCTTGCTTTTGTCCTCCCTTCTATCAGTCCCCCCTTTCCCTTCCCCTTTTGCTTCCCTAAAGAATGAGTTAAGTTTCTTTATCCCAATGAATGTATATGTTATTCCCTCTTTGAATCAAATCTAATGAGAGTAGAGTTGAAACAATGTTCACCCCTCCTTTCTTTCCCTTTATTGTAATATTTTTTCACCTCTTCATATGATATAATTCACCCATTCCACCTCCCCTTTCCTCTCCTCCCCTTAGACTCCATTGTTAACCCCTAAATTTTTTTTGTATCATCACATCAAAGACAATTTATATTTATACCCTCTGTGTAAAGTCCTTCTCTCTGCCCAAATACATTTACAATTCTTAAGAGTTATGAGTATTATCTTCCCATGTAGGGATATAAACAGTTTAACCTAATTGAGTAACCGTTTTCCCCCCTCTATTTACCTTTTTAAACTTCTCTTGAGTCTTGTATGTTAAGATCAAATTTTCTATTCAGTTCTGGTTGTTTCACCAGGAAAGAATGAAAGTCCCCAATGTCATTAAATGTCCATCTTTTCCCCTGAAAGAGAATGATCAATTTTGCTGGGTAATAGATTCTTGCCTGCAGTCCAAGCTCCTTTGCCCTCTGGAATATCATATTCCAAGCCTTGCCGTCCTTTAATGTTGAAGCTGCCAGGTCCTAAGCAATCCTGACTGTGGCTCCATGATATTTAAATTGCTTCTTACTGGCTGCTTGGAGTATTTTCTCCTTCACCTGATAATTCTGGAATTTGGCTACAATATTCCTTGGAGTTTTCCTTTTGGGGTTTCATTCAGGAGGTGATTGGTGGATTCTTTCAATGATGATTTTATCCTCTGATTCTATGATATCAGGACAGTTCTCCTTAATAATTTCCTGGAATATGGTGTCTAGATTCTTTTTCTGGTCATGGCTTTCAGGCAGTCCAGTGATTCTCAAATTGTCTCTCCTCGATCTGTTTTCCAGAATAGTTGTCTTTCCAATGAAGTATTTCACATTTTCTTCTATTTTTTCATTCTTTTGATTCTGTTTGACTGATTGCTGGTTTCTCATGAATTCCTTATCTTCCAACTGTCCAATTTTAATTTTTATGGCATTGTTTTTTTCAGTGAGGTTGTGCACGTTTTTTTTTCATTTGGCCAGATGAATTTTTTAAGGCATTGTTTTCTTCAGTGAGATTATGCACCTTTTTTCCATTTGGCCAGATGAATTTTTTAAGGCATTGTCTTCTGCAGTCAATCTTTGTGCTTCCTTTTCCAAGCTGCTGATTCTTTTTTCATAATTTTCTTGTTTTGCTTTCATTTCTCTCCCCATTTTTTCTTCTACCTATCTCAATTGATTTTTGAAATCCTTTTTGTGCTCTTCCAGGAAGGCTTTTTGTTCTTGAGACCAATTCACCTTCCCTTCTGAGGCTTCACATGTAGGCAATTTTAGGGTATTGTCCTCATCTGAGTTTGTGTTGGCTTCTTCCCTATTGATATAGAAGTTCTCACTGGAGAGGGCTCTTTTTTGCTTCTTACTCAATATTGCAGCTTATTTATTTATTTTTTAAGTTGAGGTCTGCTCTGGGGGCACCATGGTCCCTGTTTTGGGCTTCTAGTGCAGGGGTATAGGTGCTGTGTGACCGACTTTTTACTCTGAGGCCTTTATAGTGTGTGCAGTTGGCCCCCCTACACTTCCTGTCAGAGTGCAGTTGGTCAGGCGCCTAATCCCACCTCTCCTGTTTGTGGCCCTACAGCTGGCAGCTTGCCCGCTTGGCTGGTGCAGGTAGGTTTTTCCACTGTCCTTCTTGGCCGCCAGATTTTTGAGTCAGGTTCCAGGGCCCTCAGTTGTTTGGCTGTGACCCGCAGCTCCTGCTGACTTGCCCTGACCCCCTCGGCACTGGGCTGCTGCCCTGTGCTGGGCCTCCCTTTTGCCAGAGTCAGACTGACCTTTGCCTGAAGTCTTCTAAATTATTTCTGGTTGGAAGACTGTGTCTCTCTGTCTCTTTGCAGGTTCTGTAGTTTCAGAATATGTCCAGAGGCTTGATTTAGTGGTTTTTTTTGAGGGAACAGAAGGAGACCTCAGGCAGCTTGCTGCTTCCTCTCCGCCATCTTGGCTCTACCTCCCCTGTGTCTTTTCTAATAATAGACCTTTCTCGTCCCTAGGCAGTCTGGTAGTTCCTTCCTTCATGCGGCTCACTATATTGGTAAGAGACACTAAGGACACTTGGTTGGTTTTAGCAATACAGCAGCTATAAACTCATGAGATAAAGTGTTCCACCATCTTCAGTCTTCCTAGTAGCAGGAATTGCAGACAAGAACTCAAGTCTATAATATCACTTGAGCGGACATTGAGATAGAGGCTGGATATGATGAAAGGTGCAGGTGTCTGAGGTATTCTGTAGCAGAATGGCCTAACAGGTGACTAGGAGTTGATAACATTTACTCTAAGGATCAGAAGCAGAGAACTTTCACTTGGTTTGATGTTTGGTAATAAAAAAAAAAAAGTGAGGTGATTTCCGATGTCCTTATCTACATTTTATATGGGTGAAATAATTGGAAGCAAAACTCCAGTAAAGTCACTGGTTGTGATGCCTCACCAATCCTTGGAAAAAAAAAAAAGAGCAAGTAGGCAAGTCTTAGGAAAAATATATGTACTATTTTTCATAAGATTTCATGCATTTTAAGCTCTTTATAGATTTTTTCATTTTCCTTCTGTTTTGGGGGAGGGATAGGAATGGAGTAAACGTTATATAGTACCTTTTATGTGCCCAGCAATGTGCTATGTGATTTACAAGTATTATGTAATTTGATCCTCACAATAAACCTATGGTATAGGTGCTGCTATTATCCTCATTTTAGAGTGGAGAAAACCAAGGAAAACATACTTGAAAAGTGGCTTTCTCAGGGTCACACAGCTAGTAAGTGTCTGAGGCTAGATTTAAACTTAGTTCTTCCATGCTCCATGGCCAGTGCTCTATTTGCTGTTCTCCAAAGGCGTCCCATTTTGATAAATGTATTTTAATAGATATATGATTGAGTTATCATTTTAGAGCTATATAAGGTCAAGAAAAGAGATTGAGATCTAGTGGAAATAGGGATTAGAGACTTTTAAGAGATTGTGAAATATTATTAGAAATATACATGCCTCTAGAATAGATAGCCATCCAGAAATATGACACCTGAGTGGCTATATACTCCAATTCACTGATGACAGCTTCCTTTTTTCTGACATATCTCACAAAGTGTTGTCCAGCATCTGCTTGAAGATCACTTTAAATTAGTCCACTTTGAAACAGCTTCCAGTGTTAGGAAGTTATTCCTAACATTAGACTTGCATTCGACTCTTCATAATTTTCATTGATTGTTCCTGGTTCTGCAATGCGAGGCCAAACAAACACATTTATTTCCTCTGAAAGAGAAAAGCTAGGCAGGGAAGGACCAAGAGGGTCCTGTCCATACACAACAAGTTACTTGAACTGATAAATCAAGAATTAAGACTACTTTTTTTGGCTTGGCCACATGTAGGTGGTGTCCTTGTATATGTGAGTGAAGAAAAATTGAGTTGGAATAGTTTGACCTTAGAGCACAGCACTTTAGCTACTATAGGTATTCTTATTCCTTCACAAGCTGTATTAAAATCTCTCATCATGCCCCAGCTATTTATCCTAAACCCTCACTCCAGTCCTGGAATTCACACATTGAAAGTACTCTCAGGCCTCTTCCTCTATTTGAAAAACTCCTCCCCAAACCCTCATTTAAAGAGGGAGCCCAGTCCAGCCACAGATTCTCCAAGTTTACCAGGGGCAGCTAGGTAGCACAGTGGATAGAGCACTTGCTGTGGAGTCAGGAGTACATGAGTTCAAATCCAGCTTCAGATACTTGAAACTTACTAACTATGTGACCCTCGACAAGTCTTAACTCCAATTGCTTCAGTACTCTGGAGCCATCACCAGTCATATTGGTGTATACCTTGCAGCTGGATCTAGGTGGCTCTAGAAGAGGGTGGTTGATGACTTTGAGTAGCCCTCCCTCACTTAAATTCAATTCACCAATAGTCAAGACATCATGTCTTGATGTCATGGGCCTCTTTGAGAATGAGGGACAAACAACAACAACAACATTTATTACTTCCTTACCAAGCACCCCACCAATTACTTTCCCATTCTTCTAGCTTTTATGTGTTGCATTCCTTTTATGTATGCAAGAATGTAAGCTCCTTGAGGGCAGGCATCATCTTCATTTCTGCTTTTATTTGTATCCACAGTGTTTATCAAAGTGCCTAGTACATAGTAAGTGCTTAATAAATGCTAGTTGACTGAGTGACTGATTGAGTAACTAGATGTCACACTCCAAACTCTGAGTCACATCTGCCCTTAGTGGTAATGAATTTATTTCCCCTCTTTGTGATCAAATGGTCTTTGAATGTAATGAAATTGATAATAGGAAAGTGTTTCAGGATGGGACCAGGTGTTCAAAATGGGCACTGACAACACTTCCTAGGAAAATGCTATTCATTTATGAGGAGAATAGTAGACAATGACCAAACACATTACAAGGTATATTTCTGTATTAGTATATCTATAGCAAACCACAGCTAATCACTTGCTCCCTGATAAACAATGAAAGAGAGGGCTGTCAAAGATGGAGAAGGAAGGATGGGGAAAGTTTCTTAGGGTCAGATGACAGCAAGGTTGAGATTCAATAGCCCAGTATTAGTACAGCTGCTATCAAACCATAGAGTTTTGAGTGAAATATTTGCTAATCACTTTTTTTTTTTTGGTGAGGCAATTGGGGTTAAGTGACTTGCCCAGGGTCACACAGCTAGTAAGTGTTAAGTGTCTGAAGCCGAATTTGAACTCAGGTCCTCCTGACTCCAGGGCTAGTGCTCTATCCGCTGCACCACCTAGCTACCCCCTGATATCACTTTCTATACTTTTGGTACTTTTGGCAGCTATCCCTACATATCCAACAAAGCTTCCATATAATTTCTTTATCTTTTCCTTTAAAATGAAACAATTAGTCTTCCATTTCAATCACAGCAATTCTATTATCTGGTATGTAAGCTCTTCTGTCCTGTCTTTTATATCCTTTTCCCCCTTCTCCACCAGCAACCCCCCCCCCCAATTTTCTCAAGAATCTACCCTTTGAAACAATCCACTATTTATTCAATGGCTTAAATTAGGTCTTTTGTTGATGCTGAATTTAACAATATAAAAGCAAATGAGCCCATGATCCATCCCTTCCTTATAAACACTTCAATATTTGCCTTAGGTATTTGAAGACAACAGAAGGAAAACAATGGAGTTGCTTTTGGTGTGTTTCCTCAGTAATTACTGTTGTTTTCATTATTATTCTCCACTCACTGCCTGAGTCTGAAATCTCTCTTAGAGAAAATAGAGAATAACTTATCATTATTTTGCCAGTAAAACAGAATGTCATTGCTCTCAGGTCATCCCCAAGGCCAAACTGGGTCTTCACATGCTCTCTGTGTCTCATTTAGACAGTTGAATGTGAGGTAGGGGCTTGCAAGGGGGATAAGTTAAGTATTCCATAGCAGAATTTAGACCATTCATTTGCTAAAACAAATTACTCAAAACATAATGTATTCAAGTGGTTTCC
Source organism: Dromiciops gliroides (assembly GCF_019393635.1). Lineage (NCBI taxonomy): Eukaryota > Metazoa > Chordata > Mammalia > Microbiotheria > Microbiotheriidae > Dromiciops > Dromiciops gliroides. The sequence goes on along the minus strand of NC_057862.1, from coordinate 631,573,233 downwards.
CTGACACTTCAAAAAATAAATATCTTTTCTTAGTTTTCTCCCTGTTCTCTTTAATGTGTCTACCTTCTCACTTGTTAGTTAAAATTAATCAATGCGTTACATCATGAAGGATAATGCAGCACAGTAATACTTTCTGAAACATTAAGAGAGAGAATGGTAGAATGGAAAGAATATTGAATTTGTTCTCACAAGACTAACAGTTAAGTTCTTACCCCCTTGCTAGATGTTGGAGTAATGGAATGTATTAGACGACCTTTGTCATTTCTTGCAACTCTAAGATTCCATAAGTTTATGAACTTTAATTAATAACATCTGATCTGTTTCAGTTCAGGTTCTTCATTGATAAAATGGGGATAATGTTTTCTCTGACATGCTTATTGATTTTGTGATGATCAAGTAAGATAATGAAATGATCAGTGATGTAGAATGAAGTTGTATAAATTTTAATTATCATTATTATCAATACCTGAAATTTCTCTTTGTCCAACTGAAAATTATTAGATCATAAAGCTGGAAAAGACTTTGGACATTAGAATACCAGTGTTGAAAGAGATCTTAGAATATCCGAACTTATATGACAGTAACTGCTGAGTTATTAGAGACTTACAACATATTATAGAATATTAAATTTGGAAAAATATTAGAGTACAGAATGTTAAGATGCAGAATACATGACAATAAAGTTTGGTAGAGACATAGAAATCTAGTCCAAACCTCTCATTTTATGAATGAGGAAACTAATGCACAGAGATGTTAAATTAATTTCCTCATAGTCAAACCATTAGTCAGTGGCAATGCTACCACACCAGGAAGGATGCCAGATCACTATTAATTGGTTTTCTTTGGGGTTTCTATGAGGAGGAAATGAAGCTATGTGACAAGGTGTGACTTCCATTCTAACTTGTGTTCTGGACTCCATTATATATGTGTTCCTCCAGTGGGTATATTTTTATGAACTTAACAAATCATTAATTTTAGAGAAATAAAACACTTAAGAAAAATGACAAAAAAGTGTAGCATATTCATGAGGATATGAAATAACCATGTTTTAAGGAGTGCTATTGGTCTTTTTTAATTTTATTAACTGTGACAAGTAGGACTTCAAGATAGACCCCCTAGACACTCACATTCTATTATTCGGTTATGCCAAACATCAAAATGCCCTGGAATATAATTTTAAATTTATGTATTATTATATAGACCTTGTGGCTTTATAAAGAAAATATATTTTCCTGAATACCAGACATAGTATTTCAGCAACTTGAGCAACAAATCAGATTAAAATACTTGTCTACACAACAATCCCTTTCTAACCACCTCCCCTTCATCCTGCCCCCACTGAAATAAATGAGCAATGCTCTAAAGAATTTTTAAATTGTTGTTGCCTATGTTTGTTTTGTTTTTTCTGGTTTAATACATTCATTTATGTTGGAGTTTGTATTAACAGAGGCAGTAAATAATACATTTTCCCTTGAAAATGTTGTTAGAATAAGTGTGCTCTATCAATAATGCACTGTGAGAAATCCATTGTTTTGATTTAAACTCTAAAACTCATTTATTATTGACCAGTTCTGAAAAAATAAGATTACGTTTACTTGAAGTTGTCAAGTTCTTTGCCTAATATAAATCTTAGGTCTCTCAATATTCAAATACCTCTACATCTATATAAAAGCTGAGTTTTCTTGAACAGAGGGGATAAAACTTTTACTTTTGAGAATAAACCCTTTTTAATATCAACTATATTTAACAAGTGAAAACTATTTTAGTATCCCATTTTAAGGTTAATTAACATTCTTTTTGTAGAAGTTAAAGACTTGAAGTGGAAGACATAGGTTCCAAGTCTCAGATCCACTATTTTCCTTATGACCTTGGGAGAATTGCCTTTCAGAGATTAATTTTTACTTACCTATAAAAATGATAATTATCAAAATATATGTGTGCAAATATGTGTATATGTTTTTATCTTCAGTTTACTTGCAAATTTTAGATTTTACTACACTACTCCTAATGCCTGTAATTTAAAGAATTAATTATAGACATTTGTCTATTTCCATTTACTATACCATGAGGTCCATAATTGTAGTTGTAGGGAAAGAGGGGCAATTTCCTATTTTAAAAAAGTCCTTTACTACAAAAAGGCCAGTCTATGATATTAATATTTTTCCCAGATCAGTGTAAAAACAGTTCATGATCATTTATTAAGCATCTATTATCTGTGCCTACTCATGTTTGGTTTTTGGAAACACATAAAGACAAAATCCTGGTTCTATTCTACTAGAGAACTACAATATATATATATGCAAATAATCACCCCCGCAAAAGGGGAATGAGCATTACGCTGAAAGTAAAAAGGCCTGGACTTAAATCCTGGCTCTTTTTCTTACTATCTATGTGATCCTGGGCAAGTAGTTATTTTTCTCTTAGACTGTTTCTTCACCTACAAATGAAAGAGTTAGATTAATCTCTAAGATAGCTGTCAACTTTGGAGATTATGATCTAGTGATAATATGGTTGAAAATTGATACGAAAGTTTGTGAGAACTGTGGCAATGACTCAGGCCTTGTTCTTCCAGATTAAAATCCAGCATCATCTTCCTCACAAACTTCAATAGGACTACTGAAAGCATAGGGATTAACTTCCTCAAATATTATTCACTCATGCCTTCATTCTGGATGCATAGGCATCCCTACTCTTAGCCCCTAGTGATTCGTGACTCAGTTCAACTTAATCACTGAAAATCAATCAGTTTTTAGAAAGGGATAAATTTTTGTCTCTCTTCTAGAAGGGGAGGATACTTTTTTTTAAATATACAGAACTAAGAGAAATATAAATATTCTTCTACAATACCTGGGGCCACTCTATCTTCTTTCTGTATCTCTTTTACCACTATGGATAGGGAACTTGTATTATATAGTTTCCTCAAAGTATTCACCCAACAAGTTCACTTCTAAATACAAAATGGCCAGAGCAGATGAGTCTTAATCTCTGTTATTGTTAGACTTGGCTAGACTTATCATTCTGTATTTCACTTATCATCTGCCTTCTGACAAATCCTGTCATGTACTCTACTCCCAGAATTTAATGCCTTGTCCTCAAAATCTTTCAAAGGTCACAAGGTTTTAGTTACCTCTAATTCCTCTCCTTTCCATAATGCACATACACAAATACACATGCACACACTCACACACACTTATCCAGTGTGTTTCTCTTCCTCTTTGACTAATGGGTCTAGTTCTGTTCTCTGTGAACAATCAGAACATATTGATTGCCTCATCAAATCTAAAAGCTCTCTCATATTTCAATGATTCAAAAACTATGATGATGAGTTCTATGATCATAGGATTCATAGCTAAAAAAACAAAAACAAAAACAAAAAACTTGGAATTCACTTTTTCCCAACATCTTCCTTATAATCATGATGACATTGAAACTAAAGAAGTGAAATTTCCCAACTAAAGCACAGGTAGTGAATAATAGAGATGGGGCTGTCACCCCATCTTCTGCAACTCTGAATTCAATCCAACTAAATTAAATAAATATTTAATGATTTACTTTGGTCCAGGCACTGTATTAAATGAGTAGAAGCAAGGACAAAAGAAAAAATTTCCTGCCCAAAAGGGATTAAATTTTAGTAGATGAAGGGGACAATATGAATACAAATCAGTTAATAAATTCATACAAAATATTTGTAAAGGGAGAGAGTGTTATTAAATGGGCTGATCAAGAGAGACTCTATGAAGGATGTGACACATAAGTTATTCTTTGTAAGAAGCTAGAGATTCTGTAAAATAAATGTGATAAGGGAATGCTTTGTAGGCATGTGTGATCACTCAGAGAAAGCTACAGAGGCAGAAGGTATATTATAGTTTATGAGGAACATCTAACAAGCCGGTTTGACTAGAAAAGAGTGTATGAAATGGAGATATATAAAATAAAACTAGAAAGGTATGTGAAAGCCAGATTGTAAAGGGATTTAAAGCATGGATTGAAGATTTTGAATATTATTATAAAATTAAAGGGGTACCAATGATGATTTTGGAGTAGAAATGACATATGTGTTTTAGCAATGTCAATTTGGAAGGTACCTAAATGATTGCTGTAAAAGTGTAATACTAAAGCTAGAAAGACAAATCTAGGATCTATTGAAATAGTCCAGAGTACAGATGATTAATACATGAAGGAGGACAGAAGCTGTGTCAATGGAGAAAAGGACATAGGTGCAAACAAGATTGTGTAGGTAGTGTTGACATGGCTTGACAAGTATTTCTGTTGGGGAGTTGGATGGAGATTCAAGTGTCTTTCCAGAGACAATAACCAAGGTGACTGGAAGAATGGATTTGCCATCAACATAAATCAGTAATTTATGATAAATTATAGGTATGAGTATATATATATGTATATATGTACATATGTACATATATATGTTTTTTAGAAAATATGATTAGTTATTTTTGACATGTTGAATGTGAGGTGATATAACTATGTGATACACAGATGGTATGTCAGGTAGTTGATGATTTAGGATAGTAGTAAAGGAGAGAAATTTGGGTAAAATATAGAGATATAGGAATCATCTGCCTAGAGAGACCAATAATCTTGGAGAGAATATTTGCAATTATAAGGTGGAATAGGAAATCAGATGATAAGAAATTGAGAGGTGAATGGGAGGTGAGAAAATGGTACAATGTATATAAACAACTCTTTCTTTTTTTTTCTTTTTTTTTTTTGCGGGGCAATGGGGGTTAAGTGACTTGCCTAGGGTCACACAGCTGGTAAGTGTCAAGTATCTGAGGCCGGATTTGAACTCAGGTACTCCTGAATCCAGGGCTGGTGCTTTATCCACTGCACCACCTAGCCGTCCCCATAAACAACTCTTTCTAAGAATTTCAGTGTGGAAAGGAGAGAAAATCTATGATGATAGTTTGAAGAAATAGCTGTATCAGATTGGCAACAGAGAATAAATCAGTGCATACATAGTAACTGAGTATAAGAAAAAGAAAGGAGATAATCTTGGGGTCAAGCTCCTAGACGAGATGGGATAGGAGGTAATCAAAAGCACAAGTAGAATAATTATCCTTTTTTTTTTAAAGAAGAAAGCCTATCCCTTCATCAGAAACTGGAGCAAAGAAAGAGGACATTAGAGATTGATGAAAAAGGGTATTGTACAGTAAGGTATAAAAGAGATCTCATGAAAGATAGCCTTTATTATCCCAGTAAAGTAAGATATAAAAGCCTTGATGGCCTCAGATATAGTATCCTTCTCCCACTTCCAAGAGACATTTCCCTCATTATTTCTCTTAAGGACAGTTCTTTATATGTGATTTCAACCCTTCAAAAGATACTGTAGCCATCCAAGTCATTTTATGACAGACCCAGCATTGCCTAGGCAGATTTATCCTAATACATTTTCTTTCCTTTTTTTGTTTTGTTTTGCTTTTGTAGGGCAATGAGGGTTAAATGACTTGCTTGTGGGTTAAGTGTCTGAGTCTGGATTTGAACTCAGGTCCTCCCGAATCCAGGGCCGGTGTTTTATACACTGTGCCACCTATCTACCCCCTTTCCTAATACATTTTCAAAGTGAGCAGTCTGGTTTGACTGAAGCCAAAATGATAAAAAAAATGTTTAAACTTTTAAATTGTAAGAAATTACTCAAAATGCTTAAGGAACATTATCCTAATTAATTTTGACTTAATAACTCAGTAAATCCTTTTTGGAGATTAAAATTGAATAAGAATAAAAAATATATGAATCAATTTGTCCATGTAATCACCATATCCTAGGGACTTGTACTGCAGTTTGATGGGAGAGTCTTTCTTTTTGCAACTCTTTTTCCAGGGCTCAGCCAGTGCTTTCCTAAAAACAATTACCCAGAGTAATTTTAGTTGTTGGAGTTAGAGAAAGCTAGATGTATATCTGACTTAAAGTATAAAGAGATTAAATTAGAAATATTAAAAATGCAAAAATATTATATCAATACTTTCAAATATCTATAATCTCAGTGTGGGTACTTCCTCCACTTACACAGATATCCACCATTTCATAGTCATCAAGAAACTCTTGATTTATTAACATTTATTAAGCACTTGCCATATTTCAGGAAAGCTGTTAAGTGTTTAAGACAAAAAAAAATTGCAAAATTTTGACCTTATACACAAGGAGGTAATATTCTCATGGGGAATATATGATGGAAACAACTACTTATATACAAGATATATAAAGAGTAAATTGGATGTAATCTCAGTAGAAAGGCACATGTAATATGGGAGAGGGGTTAGGAATAGAGAGTAGTCTTCTATTAGAAGGTGAGATTCTAGGTAAGTCAAAGGAAATTAGCAAATCATGGAGAAAGATATGAGAAGGAAGAACACATTGGGCATAGCAATGGTCAGTGCAAATTCACGGAGTATGTTGTTAGAATCAAATGTGAGGAAAATCAAAGAAGCTTTTGTGTTTGAATTATATTATAGATAAAAGCCAATAATCACAAAGAATTCTGTGAAGGAAGGAAAAGGGCAGGTTGTGAAGGGCTTTTATTGCTAAATAGATGGTTTTATATGTGATTCTGGAGAAAATAGGGAGCTACCAGAATTTATGGAGTTCAGGGATATGTAAAGTGATTGCTTTAGGGAGATCACTTTGCCAGCTGAATAGAGGATGGCATAGACTGGGGATAGATTTGAGTCAGAGTGAGCAACTGCAAGCCTACTGAAATAATTTAGGTATAAGGTGGTGGTGTCCTAAACCAGGATTGTGGCTCTATGAGTAGAGTATGGGAAGTACAAGAGAGGTGTTGTGAAGGTCAGTATAACAACACTTGAAAACTTTGGATGTAAGGAGTAAGTACAAGTGATACATCACAAATGGCATCAAGATTGAGTTGCTTATATTAGTAGGAGGATGGTGTTATCACTGACAGTAATAAGGAAATTGGGAAAAGGAGAGTATTTTGGGGAAAAGATAAATAACTCTATTTTGGATATACTGAGATTGAGAAGTGTATAAAACATTAAATTCATGATGTCTGTTAGACATCTGGTGATGGTGATAAAGGTCGTGGTAAAAACATTTGAAAATAGATCTAGAAATCATCTGCATTGGGATGATAATTGACTCCATACCATAGTAGACAATCTTCAGGAACACATACCCTTACAGAATTAATATTATAAAGGAAATGAATTTTTGAGAGTGATGTACCTGGAGTCAGCAAGACTAATCTTCCTGAGTTCAAATCGAGTCTCTAGTGCTTACTAGCTAAATGACCCTAGGCAAGTCAGTTAACCCTGTTTGCATCAATTTCCTTATCTGTAAAAGAAGCTGGAGAAGGAAACCACTCTAGTATCTTTGCCAAGAAAACCACAGAAGGAGTCATGACGTTGGATATGACTGAAAATAACTGCACAAGAAGACTGAAAATGGCTAATGCTCACGAGAGTGTTAAAATGATGGAAAGAAGAGACAGATAATGAGATCTGGTTTTGGACATTGTTTATTAACATAGCTTATTCTACTTTAATACAACTCTAATTATTAGAAAGGCTTCATCCATATAAATTTAAATTCTGCCTCTGTAATTTTCAGTCACAATCCCTACCTTTGCACTCTGGATTCAAATAGAAGAAACCTAATATGTCTACACAATCTGAACTTCAAATATTTTAAACAAAATAACTTTCTCACTTATAACTCTTCTCCAGACTTACTGAACTCTGAATCTTCCAATTCCTTCTCAAAGAGAGGATGAGGCAGAAACTAGTTTGGGTTTTTGAACAAAATGTGTATTGCCCTAGTTAGTTTCTAGTATATTTGGACTTGGTGAGAAAGAAAACATTCTTTAAACATATTCACATAGATAAAGTAAATTGAAATACAGATAGATATGCTATTCCTTCACTTTAATATTATCTTGATCCCAGTTCTTTTTCACTTTTATCTTTATAGGTACCGCAAAATGAAGCCATTTGGAGGAAAGATCTTATTTCACTTGATTTTCCAAACTTTGAAATTGTATACCGAATTGGAATACTGAAAGATAATTTAGGAAATAGATTTAAAAATATCAAGTTTGCATGTTTACTAGTTCTTTCAATTACTTTTTGAATGCTCAAGACTTGTAATATTGTTGAGTTTTATCTGAAACAAGACTTTCTTATATCCTGGGTATAATGCTCACTATCCATATTTATTCCAAACGATTTAGCAAATGAAATAAATTGTTTTTTGCAGAAGAAATATGTGGGATATAAATAGGAAGAGTGAAGGGGAGGGAAGGATGAAGAAAAAAAAATAACTATTGCATACATAATATGCTACTTCCATTACTAACATAGATATTTTTAATTGCCCAAGCCACAATGGTAGGACTAGATGATATCAAAGGTTACCTTCACTTCTTATTCCTGCAATCCTATCATCTTTAGTTTTCAAATGTCTTTTAAAGTTTACTTTTTTATACTTAATTTTAATTTATAATAATTGAATAACCTATTCAAAATTAAAGGAAAAATAGATAAGGGAACAAATCACACAGATACATACGCAGACATACACATATATGGAGATAGGTAGGTAGACAGACAGACAGATGTATCAGGAAAAAAAAGCCAACTCTTTTCCCCTCAATACATGTCATTCTGTCGTAGTGTAGGTATCTGGGCTGAGGCTATTTAGCTCTATCTCTTGTGTCTCTGGTTTTTTGTTTGTTTGTTTTGTTTTGTTTTGTTTTGTTTTGTTTTGTTTTTATAGTTATTTCTGGGAGGCAAGGATTGAGCTACCCAAGAGAAATTTTAATCTTTTAGGATTAAAAGACGAGCAGGAAAACACTGAAGGATGCCTTTTAATTTAAGTGTTGAAATGATTGAGGTGCATGCAATCCAGACTTTGAAGAACACGGAAATAAACATGATTGATTCAACCTAAGCTGGCTGGGGGTGAAATAAAGACCTAGTCAAGTAATTTATATGTAATCACCGCTATAGCATATCATAAGCTCCTTAAGCATTGTAGACAATGGACTGTGGGATCTAGACATATAAAAAAAAATAGAAAGTTTCAAAGGAATGGAGTCATTATGACAGGAAACATGTTTTTGAGATGTTAACATATTCATTTAAGCTGGCATAATCATCTCTTTAAACAGGTCAATTACTAAAGAGTTTGTCCCCTGGGAAAGAAGACAAATAACATGAGCTGTGAAGTAGCAGAATAGCAAAAATCAGCAAAAGATCTGAACAAAAAGAGGTGAAGCTTAAAAGAATAATAAATATGTTTGAGGAGACTGTGATAGCTTCTAAGTAAGTAACAAAATGACACAAGTGAAAGGTACTATACATAGAAATATCAATATCAAATATCAATATAGAGCATAACATTTTGACATCTCCAATATTTAGCATAATGACCTAAGGAAAGCCACAGGATGGAAGGATAAGTAGGATGAAATAAATAATATATGTACTAAATGGGATAGCATCTAAATTTATAAGGGGAACAATTGTTAACTATATTACTATATCCATATATATATATATATATATATATATATATATATATATATATATATATATATATATATATATATATTTATATATATATCTGTATATACACATATATGTGTGTATGTCTATGCATAGACACACTTATACATATATACACACAAATCATAGAAGATTTTAATGTTCCTTTCTCTGAACTAGAGAAATATAACATATCTACAAGATATATAGATCCTAAGACTATACAAATGACAAATGCAGTCTAACGCAGAGAGAAACATCATAATGAAGTATACGGGGCACTCACTAGCTATTTAGTCAGCCAACCTGAGTCTAAATCATACTTATCCCATGTTCTACTGAGACTATTGATTCAACTGCAAAGTGATTGGGTTGTACTAAATGACATGTGGAATCCCTTTTAGTTCTGAAACAATATGTGTAACATTCTGTTCTAAGTTCGCTTCTAGTTGCAGTGCTCTATGTTTTAATATTTTCCTCCTAAGAACACTTCTAAATTTATTTTTTTTTTACTGATGTGTTTATGATTACTGGCAGTAGTTCAATTGAAATCCATAGCTTTATCAAATTTTAGTTGGCTTAAAGTGAGATAAAAGATAAACCATCCCACCTAATTTCAGCTCAGACAATTAATTTTCACCTTATTCTATTGAGCATTATCACCTAGTACTTATCACATTGTTAATTATCACTTTGTAGCAGTTTGTAAAGTGTGAATTTGCATGCTACAAAAATCTCTCAGTCTTCATATTATTTTCATTTTCTATCCACCTAGAACCCTGCAGAGTGGGAAAGTAGTATTTTCATGAAGTGATTTAAAAAAAGCTGATTGTGCTGTTTCCAAATAATATAAAATGCAAAGGAAACTTGCATTCCTATAGCAATTTATGGTTGTAAAGCATTTTACTTACATTATCTCATTTGTTGCTCAGAAACACAATTTTAAGGTGGAACTATAAGTATCCTAGAAATAAAAAAAAATGAAGCTCAGGAAAGTTAAATTGTCAAATGTCACAAAATAAGTATTTAGTTTCATGGCATAATAGCATGGAAAGACTTTAGAGAGTATGGACGGATATGGTAGTGATAGTTATGTTTTCTGAACAGAACTGACATACTATGAATCCCTGAACTGCAAGCATTAGAAGAATTTCAGCCAGCTTTTATTTAATTGATTCTTGATTCTTTGTTTCTGACTTCATCTTAATTCCCTCTAGTTTGAGTTCCATTTTAATGGGAAATAAATTTGTCATTTAGCTAGTTAATTACCCCAAGAGCTGGCAACTTTCACAAATACCTATACATCACCTGCTGTCTTGGTTTGTCCTGGATTTATTAATTGTGTAAAGTATATGACCTCATTAGGGAATGTAGGGTTCTACTGATCTCATTCTATTCCATGACAGATGTCTGAGGAACAATTCTCTTTTTAAATTAAAGACTAAGGTGTTTAAACCATGAAGGGTAAGAGAGTTGAGGAGCAAGGGAAAATGATACCAAGTGTATTACATTAATAAGGTAATGGAACAGGCAGTCATATTCTCATACAGGACCATCTATGAGGCAGATGATGAAAAAAGAGCACACATAAGTTTGGTACCTTTTTATAAGGTGACAACCATGCTACTCTTGAATGAATATTTCCTATAAGGGGAGGGGATTACTAATAATTATTGATTAATTGAAGGTATATAGTCCCCTTTGGTACCTTTGTAAGAGGATTGGGTGTTCATTAACTCTTTGGTGTTTTTGTTTTGTTTTGTTTTGTTTTGTTTTGGTGAGGCGATTGGGATTAATTGACTTGCCCAGGGTCACACAGCTAGTAAGTGTCAAGTCTCTGAGGATAGATTTGAACTCAGGTGCTCCTGAATCCAGGGCCAGTGCTCTATCTACTGTGACACCTAGCGGCTCTTCATTAACTCTTTATACATCACTATCAGTAAATAAAGCCCGATCAGTCCCAAGTGCACTCTTTGTGAGTTGCACTTTTTGTGGAGAATCTTTTTTTCTGTTTTCTGGTCTTCTGAGCCCACATGCTGCAACTCAGGTAACCAGGAAGAAGGAACATTCAAACAGTCTTTGGACATCTCTGAAGGCCTGGTAATAAAGCAAAGAAGACGCAAATAGGAAGCAACCTCATCCCAAACAGAGGCTTGCTTAGGAGGCTATGTACTCAGTGTCTGTCTAGAACTCAGAGTAGTCCTTCAAAATAAAAGTGAGAAGAAAGGCAGAAGCTTCAAGTTTTGTCTTTCAAATATAACGAGGGATTTCTGACTCAACAGCTAATAAAGAATTTTATCATGACAGACAGGAAATAGTAAAAGGACATCTGAACCTGATCCAAAGTGTAGGGGGAGGAGGGAGGGTAGAGAGTAAGGACTTCCCTAAAGTACATTCTTAAATGGGAGTCACAGATACAACATAATGATAAGAAACAGAGAAAATCATGTGGTCTTTTTTATGAGTTACTTGTCACAAACCTTGATCCTGATCTGTATCACCTCATCGCATTAACCTCTAGCACTTGCATATTCTGATTTCTTTGAATTCATAAGTCAGACAATAAACATTTATTGACTGCTTACTTTGTGACACAAGATGGTAAGCACTAGGGATACAAAGAAAGGCATGAAAAGATATTACCTGTTGCTTGAAAATAATCCCTCTTGTAACTTGATATCAGTGCTATTTTTCCTAGGAAAATGTTTTATTATTTCAATCATAAAATAAACAAATTAATTTTATGAATGACATCTTAATTCATGATATCAGATAAGTGTTTAGATACTGAATTTCTGAGATAGAAATGCTACATTTATTGTAACCAGGAATGATTTTTTCTTATTTTTTTCTTATCCCCCTCATTTTATATGATATTGATGAATTGATTTTTGGCACATAATCACAATGGAGAAAATTTTCCTAACTAAACACAATTTTTAACAATATTTTTTCAATTAAAATAGAAAAAATGAATACAAACTGTGATATAAATATTTGAGGAAGTATAGAATTCCAGTCATAACAGCTGTGCCTTAGTGTGATCTCTTCCCTTATTTGAATTACCTTTGTTGTGGATAATTTCAACACTCTCCATCTCAGTTTCCTCATCTGTAACATGGGGGTGAATGAAAACATTGAAACAATTCCTTCCATATCTGATTTCCTATGTTCTGTATTTTACCATTCTACATGTTAAGGTCCCCATCAAGTTTCACATTTTGTATTTTCTGATGGGCTTACTTATCGTCTAAAATTTCATCTATAAAATCTCAATAGCTCTCAATTTATGTGGCTTGTGTTTTCATATTATAAATTATAAATTCCCTTTCTGATCTAACATTTCAACTTTATGTTCCAATATTGTGTATACATCATTCAACTTTAACATTCTTTGTTCTGTATTTAAGTGTATTTGGGATAAAGACCATTGAAGTTTTGAAATCTTATGGTCTGTATTGTAATTATATTATATATTATATTGTTTTATATTCTTACTTATCTCCTTGCTCTTACCTTATTGGTTTCCATACCTTTTTCTCACTAGTCTTGGAAGCATAGATAACTTATTTGAGTGGGTGAGAGCCACTTGTAATGTGGCAGTGGATGTTTCCTGTAAACATACATCACAAACAGGCTACAGCAATTTGTTAAATTCCAAATCTAAAATGGAACAACTGGGGAAACCAGCATGATTGTAGTGAAGGAAAAAAATGAAATATTGAAAAATTTAAGGTTAATAAACCTTAAATAAATTAAATAAAGTTTGTTTTCACATTTTTTCCGATATAAACATTTCCCATTGTTGGCTCAATTATATTTTTCTTATTCACCAAACATGCCAGTGATCTGATAATTTAGCTCGTGGATGTGGCTGCTCATTCCAGATACCTGACTTATGATTACTAGAAAGGCTACATGATAGAACGGAAGAGGTAGTGGACTTGAAACGAGAAAATCTATGTTCAAATCCCTTCTTTGTAACTAGCCATTTCCCCCTCTCCGAACTTCAGTTTTCTCTTCTCTAAAATGAAGTGCTGGGGGCAGCTAGGTGGTGCAGTGGATAAAGCACCAGCCCTGGATTCAGAAAGACCTGAGTTCAAATACAGCCTCAGACACTCAACACTCACTAGCTGTGTGACCCTGGGCAAGTCACTTAATCCTCATTGCCCTGCAAAAAATAAAAAAATAAAAATAAAAGGAAGTACTTTGTAACCAAAGAGCACAATAAAAGGGAAGCAAAAACTATTACATTGTTTATTATTCAGTTCAATTTTATCATTTTTGAGGCATGGAACCTGATCAATAGAATGTTTGCTTTCATTTTTTGGTTGAAGTATTAGAAATAGAATTATGGACTAAAGACTTAATGGATGTCTAAAATGTATACTCATGCTATACGCACTACATTTCAAACAAGTCCATTCTTAGAGAAGCAATGTCTCTTTCCCCAGGATTCGCACAATGCAGATATTCAGCTCATTATGACAAAACAGATTTAATATATTATTTGTTTGAGAGACCCTCAATACATATATACATACACATATATTGACATGTGCATATATATACATAATCCATAGATATATGCAATATAGTTATATATATATATATATTCAAATATGTATAATATATATTTCTTTATCTGTACTCAAGTATGTTAAATTCTTTTATGATATTTATGATTACTTTGGAGGACATAACAGATAGAAAAATAAGTCCAGAAATACATATGAATTATCTGGATTTGTTTTTCTATCAGATATATGATAGATAAATAGATAAGATAGATGATAGATAGATAAATGATGGATGGATGGAAGAAATACATTTCATCGGTCAACATATATATATATATATATATATATATTTATATGAAATTATGGACTTATTTTTCTATTATCACATCCAAAGAAATAAAAATAATAATAAGCTCATTTAATGTACAAAACTTCTTGCACAGATTAGCTCATCTCTCTCCTTATGGCATTTTTGATTGCCTAAAATCAGTAACAAATGCAGGCCATGTTTACACAGATGCAGTGGAATTAAAATGCCCAAAATGTTGTTGTTCTGATTCATTGCAGCTATTTTGAGTGGCATCAATGTTGCCCAAAAATGTAGTAATGCCTCTACCTTTTGCTTTGTTAGGCTAATAATAGAAAATACATATTTCATTTATCTTCATTTTGGCACACTGAGACTTACACGGTCACACAGACATTTATACAAACATATGCATACATTTTTATAGTGAGATGGATGTGTATGTATATCCATTACAAAGCTGATAACTTAAAATATAAATATGTGTGTATAATGAAAGAGTCCAAGATCTCAAATCATAGTGTCTTTAATAAAGTAGGCATTTAAAATGTGTACATACATATATACACACCTACATGCATATATAAATACATATATGCATATACATATTGTGTGTTTGTATGTATGCATACATATACATCTACATGTACATGATTACATACCTAGGGAGACATTTTAGATGCTTACTTTGTATCAGGTGATGTGTTAGATGCTTGGCAAAAAAGGACAACAATGTAAAACTCCAAGTTCTCAAAGTGCTAACATTTTAATGGTAAGGTATACACATCCATAGTAACTAATCTTTGGGCAATCCAGGCAAAAATCATAAACATGTTATCACCTGAGTTTAGCCTTTAAAAAGATGAGAATTCAGGAAAAATAATTCTTTTTTTTTTAAGTGAGGCAATTGGGGTTAAGTGACTTGCCCAGGGTCACACAGCTAGTAAGTGTTAAGTGTCTGAGGCCAGATTTGAACTCAGGTCCTCCTGACTCCAGGGCTGGTGCTCTATCCACTGTGCCACCTAGCTGCCCCAGGAAAAATAATTCTGATAAATAAGGATTTTTAAAAGAAAAGGAATGACTTACAAGAAGGCAGGGAGTAAATAGAGTTGGAATGTTAAGTTACAAGTAGTCCAGTTTGGGTAAAGCATAGAATACATAAAACCAGGTTATAAAGATATGGTTGGAGATACAAATTGGAAACATACTGTGTAGGGCCTTCAGTGACAAACTATAGAAATATTTTATTGTAGAAATGACAAAATTCATTCTATATCAGGCCTTTCTACTTCATATTCCTTTCCTTGACTACACCTTTATTCATACTGTATTCTCCATGTCAAAAGGTTTTGTGTACATATAATACTCTGTTTGGTGCATAATGGCAAATATTTCTGAGAATCAAATAAAGATTGTTTATGTATAGATGGTTCACCTGAGTTGATTTTGTTATAAAATCCATAGCCTTAACTAAGATGAGATGACCAAGTCTTTTCTCCAGAACACCAATATTGTAGGGGCATCAGACAGCATATTTTTAGATCTTTGGCTAACCAGAAAAAAAAGCTTAGTACTTAGAAATAATGGTTAGCTGAAATAAGATATTATGCCAGGCAAGATGTGGGTAGCTTTACTTCCAGGAAATCTCTCCTCTGTCCTAATACCCCACCCTCTTTTAGCCTCACAGTAATATCTATGTATACATTTCAATTTTTTGTGTGCAAATAAAAGCAATGGCTTTGAAATTAGATAAATCTATGGTTGCAATTTGCTCTAAACCCTCCCACTTAATGATATTAATTGGTTCCATGGAAATATGGCATTGTTTAACAAGGATTTCCTCATTTTTAACTGTTTTGCAGGTGTGTAGAATCTCATAGGAAGATGGTTATAAATATGGGTTTGCCCTATAGATCAAGGAGGGGTCATCCCTATATGACATTTGGATTTGTTTCTAATGGATTAGTAATATCATTATTTGTGGCAATGTATTACTAGGTAGACTTACCTTTAAGATGAAGTAAAATCAAATAACATTGAACTTTGCTTTGAACCTACTTTGCAGACATTTTCTTCTTTCACAGCACACATTCTATTATTTTCTATCTGCTGTGGGAAATATTTGTTTTGGATTACACTTCATTCATTTTCATTATGTTTGGGACTCAGTTTATCACCACCCAGGCTCAGTCTAATCTGATTAACATAAAGTGATGAATGGCTTTGCAGTACATCCTAATGAGGGCCAGCCTTAACAGCTGGATTGTCTTACTTTGCAAGTTGTATATATCATTTAAGCATTAAAAAAAGTTGTCCTTTACTTTTTTCTGTTAGAAAAGGATTTTTTCATCTAATACCAATTCTCCAACCTCAGGCTCTCCATGTTTAATTCAACCAGTACCAAGGGTTAACATTTTCAGTATAATGTATATCAATAAATTACTCTTATGCAAAATATTTACACCAGAGAATGGGGAATAACTGTGACAGGAGTTATTCCTGCACTACACCTTCTAAAGAAATCCTAAAAACATTTAAGGTAAATGTGCTCTCAAATGGGTCTGCTCATCTCTCTCCCCATAGCATTTTAAGTTCCTGAAACCAGTAATTTAAGTAAGTCATATCTACACATATGCAGTCGAATTAGAAATTTCAAAAATGTTGTAGCTCTCATTCATTACAGCTGTTCTGAATGTCACTGAGGGTGGCCAAAAATATGGTTATGCCTCCCTTTCTTGCTTTGTAAGGCCTTGTACAGAGTGGATGGAAACAACTATGTGTTTAATTTATCTTCGTTTTGACTTTGAGACATCAACATTTTAGTCATAATAGTATTTACTTTACGATCTTTGATTCCACCAATGTGGAAACTCTCTCCACTGATGTAGATTTCAAACTTTCTCATTCTTACTAGACAATATTTATGAGTTGCAGCATTAAAAAAAAAAATTACTTGGGGCAGCTAGGTGGCACAGTGGATAGAGCACTGGCCCTGGATTCAGGAGGACCTGAGTTCAAATCCGGCCTCAGACATTTGACACTTACTAGCTATGTGACCCTGGGTAAGTCACTTAACCCCAATTGCCTTACCAAAAAAAAAAATGACTCAACCTTTGGTAAATTTTCTAGTTATAAGCATCTCCTCCTGTAATGGGGCTGATGTTGGAAAACTGACATATGGTCCAATGATATTATATGAGACTTCATTGTATAGTGGTTTCAGAAAATCAATGTACAAATCCTAAGTCTTATGTTTACTTTGTGATTTTGGGGAATTCATTTAATCCTCCTCGTACTCTGTTTCTTATTTGTAAAGTGAGATTTTGAACCAGTTGTCCTTTCTGCTATCTTACATTTCTAGATGTGTACTCCTGTCCCTGACCCAAAGTCATTATTCAAAAAGTCAATTCAATTCAAGACACATTTATCAAGTGTTTACTTTGAATAGTATATGCTGTGCTAGGGCTCTGTGAAATACAAAGTTTAAGAAAAATAGGCTCTCACCTTTTTGCATATTAAATCTATAATAACAGTAGCAATCTTTACATTTATGTATAATATTAGAGTTCAGAGAATACTTTAGAGATCATAACCTCAAATGATTTTCAAACAAACTTTAAGGTAAATAGCTATTACAATCTCCATTTTAGGAATTTATCAAATATTTATTAAAAGTGTATGTTCTAGAAACTTCATATTTGGGGATACATATGAAAAGAAGGAAACTATCCCTCCTCTCTAAGTACTTATATTTTTGACCGGGGATACAAGTACATAAATACATATAATACAGAATAAACAAGAAAAATGAAAATAAATACAAGATTTAAAAAAGATAATAGGAAAGTATTAGCAGTTGGTAGAATAAAGAATTCCTATAGAAGGTGTTGGTCAAATTGTAATGTAAAGAAGGAATTCTGTGAGGTAAACGTAAGAAGGAAGTGCATTCGAGACAATTGGGATGTCCAGGTCAAAGAAGGCAGATGGAGCACCATATGTCAGGAATAGAAGTGGAAGGGGGATAATTTGTTTGAATCATTGAGTGCAATAAAGGGACATGAGGAAAATATTGTTCCAAGGGAGTTAATATCTTAGCACTGTAAGGGAAAATTAAAACACTAATAAAAAATAAAATATTGCTAATAATAATTCCTATAGATTTACAAAATTTGCATGGCACTTTCAAAAATTTTCCAATATCATAAAATGTTTGAAAAGAAAGGGACTTTAGGTAATCAATCTTAGAACATAGAACATTGATGATTTCTTCATCATGCAAGAATTAGAGAATTAGAGCTGCAAAAATAATTAGAGATCATATATTCTGACATCATTTTGGAAATGAGGATGATTGGGCCCAAAGTATTTAAATTACTTGTCCAAAATGTCATTGTAAGTAGACCACATAATTTTACAGCTGGTAAGAACCTTAATGATTATCATAATCCAGGAATCTCAAGCTCATGTCAGAGACTTATTATAACCCTCCAAATCCTATTATGCCAACTGTTTTCTCATTGTTTAGGTGTATGTGTAATCCTACTAACAAGGCTTTAAAGGAAAATAAGATTTTGATAGTAAATGACTCACAAAATTTTAAATAAACCTGTATGTGAGTTAGAGTGTGGTATAATGGAAAATGTATTGGTCTTGTGGCTACCATAGATTTGGACTTGGATATCATTTGTTCTCCAGAAATGGCAGTGCAATCATAGAGAAGCCATTTTGCTGACTCTCTCTCTCTCTCTCTCTCTCTCTCTCTCTCTCTCCCCCTCCATATAAATATGTTATTATTTTCCAGTTACATTTAGAGGTACTTTTCAAAATTGTTTTTATAAGATTTCTAGTTTCAAATTTTTCTCCATCCCTTTCCTCACTCCTGCCTCCCCAAGACAGCAAGTAATCTGATATAGGTCACATATGTACAATCACATCAAACATATTTCAGCAATAGTCACATAATGAGAGAAGAATATCATTAAAAAGAAAGAAACTCAAAAAAGCAAAACAACAACAACAGTAGAAATAGCATGGTTCGATCTGCATCCAGATTCAATAGTCCTTTTTTTTCCCCTTGATTTGGAGAGTATATACACAGCTTTATAGCCCTTTGGGCATACTTCCAAAATTGCTCTCCAGAATGGTTGGATCAGTTCACAGCTCCACCAACAATACCTTAGTGTTCCAGTTTTTCCACAGATTCTCCAACATTTATTATTTTCCTTTTTTCTCATATTAGCTAATCTGATAGGTGTCAGGTGGTACCTCAGAGTTGTTTTAATTTGCATCTCTCTAATCAATAGTGATTTAGAGCATTTTTTTCATATGGGAATAGATAGCTTTGATTTCTTCATCAGAAAACTTCCTGTTCATATCCAGTGACCATTTCTCAATTGGGGAATGACTTGGGTTCTTAGAAATTTTATTTAGTTCCCTAAATAGTTTAGAAATGAGGTCTTTATCAGAAGTACTGGCTATAAAAATTGTTTCCTAGTTTCCTCTCTCCCTTCTAAATTTGGATGCATTGCTTCTGATTGTACAAAAACCTTTTAATGAAATGTAAACAAAATCATCCATTTTGCATTTCATAATATTCCTATTGTCTTTTTTGGTCATAAACTGTTCTCCTTTCCAAAGATCTGAGAGGTAAACTATTCTTTCCCCTCCTAATTTACCTATGGTATCACCTTTTATTTCTAAATAATGTACCCATCTTGACCATATTTTAGTATAATGTGTAAGATGTTTGTCTATGCCTAGTTTCTGCCATACTCTCTTCCAGTTTTCCAAGCAGTTTTTGTCAAATACTGAGTTCCTATGCCAGAAGCTGGAGTCTTTGGGTTTATCAAACAGTACATCACTAAAGTCATTTACTACTGTGTCTCCTGTGCCTAACATATTCCACTGATCCTCCACTCTATTTCTTAGCCAGTACCAGATAGTTTCGATGACAGCTGTTTTATAGTAAATCTTCAGATTTACTTTCATTTAGATTGTTAAATTTATTGGCATACAGTTGGACAAAATAGTTCCTAATTATTGCTTTAATTTCCACTTCATTGTTGGTCAAATTACTCCTTTCATTTTTGATACTGGTAATTTGGTTTTCTTCTTTCTTTTTTTTTTAAATCAAATAAACCAACGGTTTATCTATTTTTTTTTCATAAAAGCAGCTCTTAGTTATATTGATTAATTCTAGAGTTACCTGGCTTTCAATTTTATTAATTTCTCCTTTAATTTTCAGGATTTCTAATTTAGTATTTAATTGGGAATTTCTAATTTGTTCTTTTTCTAGCTTTTTAAGTTGCATGTCCAATTAATCGATCTCCTCTTTCTCTTTTTATTGATGTAAGCATTTAGAGATATAAATTTTCCCCCAAGCACTGTTTGGCTGGATCCCATAGATTTTGGCATGTTGTCTCATTATTGTCATTCTCTTAGATGAAGTTATTGATTGTTTCTATGATTTGTTGTTTGACTCACTCATTCTTTAGAATGTTTTTTTTTTTAGTTTCCAATGAAGTTTCAGTCTACCTTTCCATGACTTGTTATTACATGTAATTTTTATTCCATCATGATCTGAAAAGGATGACTTTACTATTTCTGCTTTTCTACATTTGACTATGAGGTTTTTGTGCCCTAATACCTAGTCAGTTTTTTTTTTAATATGTGCCATGTACTGCTGAGAAAAAGGTATATTACTTTCTATTGCATTCAGTTTTCTCCAGATATCTATCATATCTAACTTTTCTAACATACTATTCATCTCTTTGACTTCTTTCTTATTTATTTTGCGGCTAGATTTATCTAATTCTGAGAAGGGAGGATTCAGATCCCCCACTAGTATAGTTTTGCTATTTCCATTTGTAACTCATTTAACTTCTCCTCTAAGAATTTGGATGCTATACCAATTGGCGCATACATGTTTAGTATTGATATTACTTTGTATTATTCTATGGTAACTTTTAGCAAGATGTAGTTTCCTCCCTTATCTCCTTTAATTAGATCTATTTTTTCCTTTGCTTTGTGTGAGATAAGGATTGCTACCCCTGCTTTTTTTTTTAAATTTTAGCTGAAGCATAATATATTTTGCTCCAAACTTTGACCTTTACTCTCTGTATATCTTTCTGCTTCAAATGTGTTTTTTGTAAACAGCATATTGTAGGATTCTGGGTTTTAATCCACTCTGCTATTCACTTCCGTTTAATGCAAGAGTTCATCCCATTCACATTCACAGTTATTACTAGCTATCTATTTCCCTCCAAACTATTTATCCCCTTTGTACATTCCCCCCTGCTTCTTTCACTCTATTCCTTCTCATCAACCTTTTTCTTCTTACCCCTGCCTCCCCCAATGTGCCCTCCCTTTTATCACCCCCCTCTCTTTGTTTGCCCTTTTGTCCCTTGCCTCTGCCCTCCCTTCTATCAGCCTCCCCTTTCCCCCTTTTCCCTTTTATTTCACTAAAGAATATGCTAGTTTTATTTATCCAAATGAATGTATATGTTATTACCTCTTTAAATCAATTCTAATGAGAGTAAGGTTGAAACAATGTTCACCCCCTCCCTTCTTTCCCTCTATTGTAATAGGTTTTTTTCACCTCTTCATATGATTTAATTCACCCCATTCCAGTTCCCCTTTCCTCTTCTCCACATAAACTACTTTTTAACCCCTTAGTTTTCTTTATATCATCACATCAAAGACAATTTATATTTATACCCTCTATAATCCTTCTCTCTGCTCAAATACATATTATTATATATAAATATTATTGTGATATTTAAAATCTAAATTGTGGTCACCTTAAATTAGAAGCTTCAGCACCAGTCTTTGGGCATTAAACATTTATTAAAGCATAGAGGTATTCACAAGGAGTTCAGAAAATTAAGAAAAAAGAAGTCCTACCTAGCCTAGAGTTTCAGTCTGGTGGGTTTCTTCCTGAAGTCCTCCTCCACGAGCCTGCTTTAATCAGGAACTCTCCAGCAAATTGATTGTGGAAGCTTTTTATAGGTCTGGAACAGAGGCAGTCCTTACACACTGCTTCAAGCTGATTGGTTGGCATCCTCCAAATCCATTAAGGGCTAGCCAAGTGTGATTACAATCTAGTTAACTTTGAAGTAGGCTAATCAGCAGTCAATCACTCTCACTTGATTCAATCAGTTTAGATTAATCTCCCGGTGGGTCTTTTAGTATCTGCTAAATCCCATTATTTCATCACACACACACACACACACACACACACACACACATATATATATATATATATATATATATATATATATTCTCAGGAGTTATAAGTATTTTTCCTATGTAGGAATGTAAACAGTTTAACCTTCTTGAATAAATTTTCCCTCCCTGTTTACCTTTTTAAACTTCTCATGAGCCTTGTATGTTAAGATCAAATTTTCTATTCACATCTGCTCCTTTCATCAGGAAATCTTAAAAGTCCCTTATTTCATTGAATATCCATCTTTCTAAGCTCTTCCAAGAAGGCTTTTTGGTCTTGAGACTAATTCATCTTCCCTCTTGAGGCTTCACATTTAGGAAATTTGTGAGTATTGTCCTCATCTGAGTTTGTGTTTGCCTCTTCCCTGTCTACACACAAGCTCTCAATGCTGAGAACTCTTTTTTGTTTCTTACTTACATTGCAGTTTATCGTATATATATATATATATATATATATATATATATATATATATATGTGTATATATATATATATATATATGTATATATATATATTTTAATTGAGGTCCACTCCTTGGGCACCAGGGTCACTGTTTCAAGCTTCTTGTGCTGGGCTATAAGGGCTGTTTCTCTGGTGTTCTACTCTGAGGCCTCTATGGCTTGCAGATTTCTCACCCCCTTGGGCTTGCTCCCTGTGCTTGCACTCGGCATGCTGGGATGGTCATGCCTGGTCACTTGTCCTGTGAGTAGCCCCCTAACTGGCAGCCTGCCCTCTCAGCTGGTGCTGTTGGATATCAACACTAGCCTGCTGTGCTACCAGCCTGCCTAGCCAAGATCAAGGGGACTCAATTGCTCCCCTGTGACCTATTGCTTCCCTCTGAGTTGCCCCAAACCCATCCATGATGGGCTATGCTGAGGTGCACTGCACTGCCCCCCTGCCTGAGTGAGACTGACCTTTCTGGAAGTCTTTTAAATTATCTCAGGTTGGAAGATTGTGTCTCTCTGTCTTTGTGTAGGTTCTGTAGTTTCAGAATCTGTTTAGAGGCTTGGTTTAATGTTCTTTTTGAGAGAATGGAAGGATAGCTCAGGCAACTTGCTATGTTCTGTCTGCCCTCTTGGTGCACTTTCTCTCTCTCTCTCTCTCTCTCTCTCTCTCTCTCTTTCTGTGTGTGTGTGTGTATGTGTGTGTGTGTGTGTGTGTGTGTGTGTGTGTGTGTGTGTGTGTGTGTGTGTGTGTGTGTAGAATGGTTATAATGATTTAATAGGCTCACCAGGCTGTTTTGATAATCAAATGAGTCAATATATCCACACTGTTATGAAAACTGTAAGTTAAGTAATGGTAAATATGATTACAGCACTATTTGATCATTTTACACATAGGAAAACTAATGTTGACTTAGATGAATTGACTTAACCAAAGCCACATAGTTAGCAAGTACCAAAGAACTGAGATTTTCTGACTACTAGTTTGATGTTATTTCCAGCACCATGGAATAACCAACATGTTTTTTGACATATTCTAAGTAGTGTATTGATCTATTTGATGGGACTATGTATCTTCTGATCTATTTGCTGGTGCTGTGCCTGAATTTTAGTAAAATTTTGCATATTTATTATAAACATAAGAAAGCTTTATTTCATTTAAATTGAAGCTATCACTGTCAAATTTTATTCACCATAATGAATTAACAGATCTATTTCAAAGATGTAGCATGAACACACAAGGAGGAAACAGCATAACTGCCCACCAGTTCTAGGAATAGGATCATAGAACTAGAATTAATCTCAGAAGGGATTTACTTAAATCCTATCATTTTACAGATGATAAAACTGAAGCCCAATGAATTGAAATGATTTGTCTAAGTCATATAAGTTAAAATGTCCAAATGGCATTTTTTGCGGGGGGGTGGGGCAGTGAGGGTTAAGTGACTTGCCCAGGGTCCCACGGCTGGTAAGTGTCAAATGTCTGAGATCAGATTTTAACTCTGGTCCTCTTGAATCCAGGGCTAGTGCTTTATCCACTGTGCCAACTAGCTGCCCCCCCAAATGGCATCTTAATACATGTCCTTTCACTTCTTATCTATTACTCAACCTCCTGATAATATGAGTAGTTCTCTTCGCATCAAACTATGAAACAAATGTATATTCCTGATATTTCTGTGTCTAGGAAGAAAATAAAAATGAAAAATGAAAAAGCATGGCATAATAGAGGAAGGGATGACTTTAGAGATAATTAAAATGTGTCTAAATCTTGAATTAACTACTTGATACTTGTGAGAAAATAATGCTAAAGCACCGGCCCTTGATTCAGGAGTACCTGAGTTCAAATCCAGCCTCAGACACATGACACTTACTAGCCATGTGACCCTGGGCAAGTCACTTAACCCCCACTGCCTCGCAAAAACAAAAACAAAAACAAAAACAAACAAAAATAAATAATAATATTATGTTTACCCCAAACATATCTATTTATATATCAATTATTTTTAAAGCACATATTTATGTGACTTGGAAAAAGTGACTTATTCTCCGTGGGTCTCTGTTTCTTTAACTTAATGAGGTGTTAAACCAAATGTTGTCCAAGGCGTATTCTATAGAAAAATCTAGGAAACAAAGGAAATAAAAACATTTTAGAGAGGTAGACATCATTTTTTGGACAGTTCCAAATCCATTTAAACTTTATTTAGCCTACATCTTTTCATCTTGTCCCCAAGGACAGAATATTATAAATGTGTTTACTAAGCCAAATAAAACTGCCATTAATACAATCAATTCTACAGTTTATAGAGTCTTAAAAAGCCTTTGCTACTCATTATAAAATTTAAAGAATTCTAGAAAAAGGTTCCTTTTTAGAAAAAAAAAACTTTACTGTTTGGTTTTCCCGAACTTTCTCCTTAATCTTTCTTTAATATGTTTCCTTTCCCTCTTCTCATTTCTGAGTGTGCACATGCAACATATGCAATGGGCTTGATTAAGATAAATGTTGTATTAGCACAAAGAAACACTCAAGGAAAAGAGGGATCTGAATGTTTCATTAGAGGAAGAAAAGGCTTTGCTAAAGCAAATGAAAAACTTTCCTCAAAGTAGAAGAGAACTTTCCCCTAAGTAGGAGAGATATACTCAGAATTGATTTGATTTCACTATATACATAAAAGTGAAAATTATTTGATTCATATATACTTTACAGTGAACTCTTAATTGCCAAATTCAATGGACCTTTCTCTATATTCTTCTGACATCTATGCAGCCTTTGTCACTGTTGATCACCCTTGCCTCCTTGTTACTAATTTCTCTTTAGGTTTATGGGAGAACACTTCTTGGTTCTCTTATATTTTTTCCTAATCACTCCTTCTCAGCCTCTTTTATTGGATCCTCATGCAGATGACACCTTCTAAACCATAAGTGTCCCTCAGGACTCTACCCTTATCACTCTTCTCTTCTCCCTTTAAAGTATATCACTTGGCAATCTCATTCACAGAGATAGATTTAATTACCACATCTAATGATAACTCTCAAATCAGAGTTATAATATCAGTTATGCTGACTCAAACTCTGCTGACATCCAACCTCACATTTTCAACTCTCTTGGGCAAACTGGATATGGAGTAGACATTATAAACAAAATATGTCCAAAACTGAACTCAATACCCTTTACCCCAAATTCTTCCCCTTTCCTACCTTTATTATGACTATAGAGGAAAACACCATTATCCTCAGTCTCTCAGGCTCAAAATTTAGAAATTAAGATAAACAATACATTATCTCTCTCCCTTCATATCCGAAATTTTGCCAAGGCATCTGTTGATATCACCTTTGTAACATCTTTCAAATACACTCACTTCTCCTCTCTGACACTGTGATCACTAGTCCAGGCCCTTATTACCTTATATCTGGACTACTATAATAGCTTGCTAGTAGATTGGCCTGCCTAAAGTTTTTCCCTACTCCAATCCATTCTCCATTCATCTGCCAAAGTTATTTTCCAAAAGTATAGGCACTGCCATGTCTCACATACACACACACACACACACACACACACACACACACACAAATACACATACACCCTCCACTAACTTCAGTTCCCTATTACAATTTTTTTTCAAATGCAAATTGTTCTGTTCAATGTTCAGAGTCCTCCAAAACCTATACCCCTCCTATGATTTCAGTCTTCTTATACCTTACTCCCCACTGTGTACTCATTGATCCACTGACACTGGCAACCTTCTTCCAGGAACAAGGCATTTCATCTCTCAAATGTAAGCATTTTCTTTGTCTATTCCCCATGCCAGTAATAATCTCCCTCTCTATCTCCACCTACTGACTTTCTTTAAGTTGCAACAAAAATCCAATCTTTCACAGGGGGCCTTTCCCAATCCCTCTCAATTCTATTGACTTTACTTTCTAAATTAGTTTGAATTTCCCTGTACATAGCCTATATTTATCTGCATATATTTATTTGCATGTCCCTCTCCTATTAAGTTGCAAGTTCCTTGAAGTCAAGAGATATATTTTATCTTTGTAATCCCCCCTTTCTTATCACAGTGCCTAGCAAATGGCAAGACCTTAATGAATGCTTATTTATTGATATTTCATCATTCCAACAGTAATGGTAAGATTTATATAGATTTATAATGTTTACACAGTGTTTTAGAAAAGTTATTTCATTATATATTTACAAATCATGTGGCAGGTGACATTTTCTTTATTCTACAAATAAGAAAACAGTCTGAGAAACATTGTAATTTGCCCAATGTCACACACCTATTAAACATCTACTTTTTTGAGAAATATGAATTTTATTGGAATTATTGGTTATTAACCATATTTAATTTTTTTTTGCAGGTCAGTTGGGGTTAAGTGACTTGCTCAGGGTCACAGAGCTAGTAAGTGATAAGTGTCTGAGGCCAGATTTGAACTCAGGTCCTCCTGAATACAGGACAAGTGCTCTATCCACTATGCCACCTAGCTGCCCCTATTAACCATATTTTTAAAAAAATTGATATAAACTTCAGTTAAGTAGCACAAGTGATACATATCTATTATGGAAATACATTCTTTCTGCCAAGATGCCAATAACTTGAAAAATATTTTGGAATGAAAATGTCATGTAGTGAATTACTAATGCTTGGGAAACTTTAGGGAAACTGAGGAGGTGAAAATCTTAGGGGAGCGAATCACCTCTGTGGATTACAGAAAGTAATCAATATGTATTGATTTAAAAAACTCCAAAGATTATATCATCTAACCCTTTTATTTTATAGATATTAAAACAAAGTCCTAGAGAAAGGAAACTATAGTTTACCTAAGTAGCAAAGTGAGATACTATACCAATAGGTTTACTGCTATTTCCACCATATAACATTTTAGGTTTCAGGAACTCACTATATCTTTTTTTGAATCTCAGTTTTACTCTATTTTTTAAAAAAAAAGAAAAAATAAATTCACAGAAACAGAAAGTACGTTAATGACAAGTAAACTTTTGACAGAAAATTGGATACATGAAGTCAGAGAATCCATTCTTTTTGACCAGCTGTGTACCTTGTTTTGATCTTGTATTCACAGTGAGCAGAAACTGTGCTGACTCCCTAGGTTTTGTGTCTTTTAATATATCCCTGGAGATTAAATTTCCTTGTTTGTAAGGGTTGATTTGACAGGTGTACTTGCTTTCTCTGATTCAGGATAGCTGGTTAAAAATAAAGAAACTCCTTTTACCACAAATGGGTCTAGGCATGAAGATAATGCTGTTAGCTCCATGGGTGTAATAGACAGAGGGCAAATGTATCATAAGACTGTGGTCTCTTATATGAATGAGCTTTATTACTACAAAATCCAACTGTAAATCACTTCAATCTAAACTATACTGACTCATAACACAAAGTACATTAAAAAAACAACATATTCCACAGAACCCTCTAATGTTTATATAGATGGACATATGGGATAGGGTACAGAAATGAATGAAATTATTTATATTTTTATTTTTCTGCACATATCTATGTATATATATATATATATATATATTAAATGTATGTTTATATTTTACATATTCATAAATTCTAAGAAAATATATTTCATTTTTACTTAAAAGCTCTACTGTGTAGGTCTACATTGGGAAATTTTATTTATTCTCAGTTTTAGATAATTTAGGAGATTCAGGCTCTTGTGAACATCATCCTCAGCCATCTTGCATAAACTGGAAAAAAAATTAACCAACTTTATAGGTATAGTATATAAATATAGCTATCCACAGGCATAACTATGGATATCTTTATATCTTTGTGTGTCTATAAATGTGTAAGTGCCTATATATATATATATATATATATATATATATATATATACACATATACACATATATATATACATATATACATATATACATATATGTGTGCATGTGTCTAATGTTTATATGTGTGTGTATATATACTACACATATATATGTGTTCACCCACATATATACACACAGATAGATAGATATAGGTGAGAAAGAAGTAGAGATACAGATAGAGAAAGAGAAAGAGGTAGAGATAGAGATAGACATATAGATAGATGTAGATATAGGTAGATGTAGATGTAGATATAGACATAGACAGACATAGGCATAGACATAGACATAGACATAGATATAAATATAGATGATGTAGATGTAGATGTAGATGTAGATATGGATGATATAGATAGATAGATTTCTCAAAATAAATATCTCTTTTTCTCTCTCATAGGCATGGGAAAGGGAAATGATCTATGCCACCTAAAATATCTATTTACATTGTGTTGTTTTTGTTTCTACTGAGTGTTTATAACATTATAAAGAGTTTATTTTATTAAGCTAAATTATTTCACACCTCAAATAATTCCTAGACAAGTTGCTGAGCAAAGAGGTAGTTTAAATGGTATAATAGCCTATATCCTTATCCATCAATCAATAAATTTTATTGAGTACCTACTATGTACCATGCACTATAGTAAGTGCTTAGGATACAAAGAGAAGCATAAGGCAGTCTTTGCCCTAAAGGATCCCACAATTTAATGGGTGGGGTAGACAATAAATAAATACATATGTACAAACAAACTATAGAGAATAAATTAAATGCTGACTAAGAATTAAGGACAAAATAAGGGCCTAATTTTTCTTCATAAAATCCTCAGCCTCGGAGGGGAAGACCCTCAGAGTTTCTGGCCAGAATAGAAACAATTGATATTAATACTCACTCTGATCCATCAAAACAAAACAATGAGCAAGTCAGGACTGGACTGGGATGTATTATATTCCAATTTGTGAAAGACAGAGTGATTTGGGTTTAAAGGCATGGCCAAGCAGCTGCATTTGAATCATAATAGGCTTTATCAAAGCCTTTTTTTCCAGAGCTATAGTTCAAGGAATCATAAATGAAAATCATATGAAACAAATGAGTTATTTGTCCTATTTTTCTAATGATAGAATAAATACGGAAGAAAAAATCTAGCTCCAAACTCCAAGATACCTTGGGAAGTATAAACATTCAAAATTTATTATTACTTTGGACAGAGTTCCCACTTATAAGAGTATGACTCCCCACCTGGACAGAAAGAGAAGAGGAGGAGGAGGAGAATGAGGAGGAAGAGGAGGAGGAGAAAGAGGAAAAAGAAGAGTCAGGAAGAAGAGGAAAACATATGAAAAAGAGGAGGAGGAGGAGGAGGAGGGGGAGGAGGGAGAGGAAGAGGAGGAGGAGGAAGGGGAGGAGGAGGAGGAGAAGGACAAGGACAAGGACAAGGAGATGATGAAAAGAACAACAAGAACAAGAATGAGGAGGAGAAGAAGAAGGAGAAGGAGAAGGAGAACAAGAACAAGAACAAGAACAAGAACAAGCACAAGCACAACAAATAGAAGAAAACAAGAATAGGAAGAACAAGAAGCAGAAAAACAAGTTACTCTTTCTTCATCATGATCTTGGAGGTGATAGGGAGTCAGTGCCCAATGCATAGTAGGCATTTACTAAATATTTATTGAATTGAATTTGCATGGATGTACGTGCACTATAGTAATATTACGTTGATGGCTGAATGAAAGATGAATTGGAATGGGGAGGGACTTGTGAGAGAAAAAACAATCAGCAGTATATTATAATAGTTTAGGCATGAAGTGATGATGGCCTGCACCATATTTATGGCAGTGTCAGAGAAGAGAAGGAGATACATTTGAGAATTGTTGAAGAGATCAAATCCATTTCCTTTAGCAGATTAGATATGGGATCAGGAAGATAATGATAATTTGATGGTAACACATAGGTTGTAAGTCTGAGGAACTAGGAGGATGATTTTGCCCTCCACAGTAATAGGGAAGATTTGATAGGAAAGATAATGAGCTCTATTTTGGAGATGTATAGTTGAAGATGTCTATTGGACATACATATTGCAATTTAGGAAAGGCAGTTAGAGAAGTGAGATTGGTAATTAACTAGTTAGGGCAGTTTAGGTAGATTTGAGAATTGTCTACATCAAAATAGTAATTAAATCAATAGGAGCTGGAGATATCTTCATGGGAAACTATATAGATGGAGAAGAGGGCTGATAATAGTACTGTTTGGAGACCTATTATTTGAGGGCATGGCCTGAATAAGGATTTAGCAAAGAAAACCAATTAGGAACATTCACATAAGTAAGAGGAGAACCAGGAGAGAATTATGTTCTGAACACTTAGAAAAAAAAAAGAGTATCAAGAGTATAGGGTGATCAAATAGAATAAGGATTTGATAACTGATAATTAATAAGAGATCATTATTGACTTTGGAGAAAGCAGTTTAAGTAGAATGATGACATCAGAAGTCTGGATTAGGGGCTAAAGAAAATGACAGTAGAGAAAGTGAAGACACTTGTTATAAATTGCCTTTTCAAGGACTTTAGCCACAAAGAGCAGAAGATATATAGCATGATAGTGGAGGTGGAAGCATCAAATCATAGTTGTTTGAAGATGGGAGAAAAATGGATACAGTTTTAGAAAACAAAGAATAGGCCAGTAGACAAGGACAGATGGAAAATAAGTTATGGAGTGAGGGTGATAGAAAAGGTATTCTATTTGAGGAGATAGGATGGAATAAGATCACTTGATCATATAGAGGCTTTAACCTTGGTAAGGGGGTAAATCAACTCTATCTTATGAGACAGGGGCGAAAGAATATGGCAAATGAATATTGGGAATATATATATATATACTCTCTCTCTCTCTCTCTCTCTATATATATATATATATAAGTTATATGATATGAGAAAGAGAGAAAAGAGGGAACTAGTGAGGAAATGTCTTATTTTTTGTAGAATATAAAACAATTTCTCAGCTAAGAAGGTAGGGTTATAGAGAGGGGCATAGAATGTTTGGGGAGGAATGAAAAGATTTGAAAGATCTGCTGTGGAGAGTATGGTAGTGAGTTTATAGGAAAGTATGATAGGATAGCCTAGCAGCAGTGAGGGCCCGTTTGAGGTTATGTAAACATAAAGTTGCTTTGGACCTACTCAGAATGGTAGTAAGATTTTTTTCAACTTTGTTCAGCAGCATGTATGTAGCAGCTAAAGTGATGGGTGTGTGGGAGTGATCCAAGGCTGAGGCTTGGCAGGGGAAAAGTGAAAAGGGATGTAGGGACTCAATAGAAGAGGACAGTATAGAGATGAATCAATTCACCAACAGGGCAAGATGAAGAACATCAGAGAGAGGCTACAGCAGGGGAAATGGCCTAGGGTGGGGGCATGGGAGAGGAAGACCTAAAGGTCATGATGTTCAAAAAGAAGAGTAGAGGGGCAGCTGGGTAGCATAGTGGATAGAGCACTGGCCCTAGATTCAGGAGGACCTGAGTTCAAATCTGGCCTCAGATACTTTACACACTTACTAGCTGTGTGACCCTGGGCAAGTCACTTAACCCCAAGTGCCTCACCAAAAAAAAAAAAAAAAAAAGGAAAAGTAGAGTTTGGTATGGGAAGGCAGAGGAAGAAATGGAAAGCCAATAAATTAGGTATGGGTGAGAGGATTTCGGAATTCTTGAACATGAACGTTAATGTGGAGGTGGTATTTTGGTGGTGTGTCAAGATAATGGAATGTGATATATGAGATTTAGCAGATACTTAGGGGCCCACCTGGAGACTGATTGAATTGGATAAGGTGACTGTTGACTGCTTACTAGATAGTAAGCACATCTGGCTGGTACTTAAGAAGGTATTGTTCTCAGAAGCTAAAAACTTTATACTTTACATTGAGACCACCTTAGGGGGCAGTGAACCAATGAATTTGAATGACACTAGCCAATCAGCTTGAAGAACCTCCCATTTCTGGTAGGGGAACATGAAGGAGGAAGCGGACACTGGCGAGAGAGTGCTTCCTCTTTTGGTACGAGAGATCAGTGTGGTTGCTGAGGACTTCAGAAGTGGGAACTTAGGAAGGTTAGGATTGTCATGTTATAGGAAATCTGTTCTCAATCTTTTTCTTTCTTTTACTACCTTTCAATAAACCTTTAAAAAACTTAAACTCATTTATCAGTGATTTTAGTCAGTTTCCCCAAAAAACTGGGGGGACAGAGTAGAACCCATATTTAGAATTTTAAATTACACAGTTTGGTGACAATGAAGTGACAAACTGAACCTCCATCTTCTTATCTTCTGGTTGGGTAATATTTCCCCTCCCGTATCCCCTTAAATTGGAAAGTACTGCTAAGTATCGGCAGTTTTTACTTTAAATTTTCAAATGGATCTTTTAAACTTCCTAAGTACCCTTTTTCTAGCTTTAGATTCACTAATCAGTTATTAATACTAATAATTATATGAACCTTAAAGGAGACAAAGTGACTAAATGATGGAGGTAAGGAGAGAATCTGATTGTGGTATTTGGGAGTGAAAAGTCTTTCATGTCCCTCCCTACCCTTGACCACCCTATTTCTCAATTTCCTCCCTAACTCTCTTTATCCAGAACACAAAGTGTCTGGAGACCTGCATCCAAGGACAGGAATATGGGTACCTAAAGGTAAGCCATGACAAAGATTATTGGAGAGAGGGGGATGCTAGAGATAGAAAGGCCAGATGGGGGATACTAAAAAGTCTAAGAAAGACATAATATATTCTCAAACCAAAGTGCTGACAAGAGGAAAAGAGAGGATGAATATGAGAAATATTGGCAAAGCAGATTTGGTAGACATTTGATAACTAAATTGGGGAAAAGCAGAAGTATGCTGGTAAATATGTCCAGTTCTCTGGAAAAGAAACTATGCATGAAAAATTTTAAGTTTAATTTGCATTATTAAATTTTTATCAATTACTTTCTTAAGTCTAGATAATCAAAATAGCAATGCATTAAGCCCTAATTTGTAATGATTGCAAATTTCTGAGGTGTAAAGGCTAATATTGAAAATCTAACAATTTCTAGTCAAAATTCCTATTCCAGATGGTTTCAGCACACCTGTGGAAGATGATATATACACACACATATGCATATATCTATATATGAGCATGCATATTCACATGCATACACATATGTATATACACATGTACACATCTGTATGTATGGGCTTGCATATATGCAGAGATAAAATATATGCATTGTATTTTTAGGCATGTTTGTATTCCTGCCCAGTCTTTTTTAGGTCTTTTCTGCCATCTTTACTATCCAATTCTCACCCAACTCTCACCTGTGTGTCTAAACTGTAGCATGATTCGTGACTATACCCTTATAAAATTGTCTTAGCAAACAGGATCCACCAAGCTGAGAGTAAATGGAAAGTTTCAACCCCTCAGTGAGTTATGGGGATGGCTACGCCAGCATGTGAATACTTACCTTGGCAGATTCCACCAATGGAATGGGTATATAAGAACAATTTGTTCCTTTACCTATGAAATGTTCAATAAACAACTGGATGTTGATATACTTGTTTCATCCTCTATAAAATAAAGAAATCAATCTAAATTTCCTAAGAATTGCTTCCAGCTCTTCCATTCTATTTTCTGAAGGTTTTGCCAGGCTAGCTAACCAATTATCTGCCCTCTTCTCCAAACTAAGTATGCACACCAGCAATGTCTGTGTGCCCCCCTCGCTGAATTAAGATCATCCTCCAAATCTTCTCTGAGAAGGCAGATCAGCACCTCACTTTAAAATTTCTGATGCATAAAAACTTATGTAGTAGTATGTGCTGTTGCTATGGTAATGAGGCAGAGAATTAATTTCTCTATGTCATAAAACTTCAGTGTGAACTTGATAAAAAAAGGTTCTTAAAATTTCCTTAAAATATTGCCCAAATTTGGGCACTGGGATGAAAGAAGTTGTAGCAGCACATGATAAAATTTGATACCCTAAGAATCACAAGGTGATATTATGATTAAAAAGCTAGGGCATATGAAGGAAAAATAGATATCATCTGCCATCCAACACTTTTGTCCCAACCAAGAAGCCTATTCATTTCAGTTTAAAGAAAAAGGCCCACTTAATCTTTTTTTTTAATTAATAAAGTATTTTATTTTTTTCTGTTAGATGTAAAGATAGTTCTCAACTTTTGTTTATACAAGCTTTACAATTTTAGATTTTTCTCCCTCCCTCCCCTCCCTCCCCCCTCCCCTAGACAGCAGGTAATCTGATATAGGTTATATATATATATATATATATATATATATATATATATATATATATATATATATATATATATATATATATATATATATGTACATAATAACATTAATCCTATTTCTGCATTAGTCATGTTATAAGAGAAAAAAATCAGAGCAATGATGGAAAGCCTCAAAATAGAAAAAAAAAAACAGCATCAAAAACAAAAGAAATAGTATGGTTCATTCAGCATCTATACTCCACAGTTCTTTTTTTTTTCCCCTGGATTTGGAGATCCTCTTCCATCATGAGTTCCCTGGAACTCTTCTGTGCCATTGCATTGGTGAGAAGAATATAGTCCATAATAGTAGATCAACACTCAATGTTGATGTTACTGTGTACAATGTTCTTCTAGTTCTGCTCATCTCACTCATCATCAGCCCACACAAGACCCTCCAGGTTTCTCTGAACTCCTCCTGCTCATCGTTTCTTATAGCACAATAGTATTCCATTGTATTCATATACCACAACTTGTCCAGCCATTCCCCAATTGATGGGCACCCCCTCAACTTCCAATTCCTTGCCACCACATAAAGAGCAGCTAAAATATTTTTGTACATGTGGGTCCCTTTCCCCCTTCCATGAACTCTTTCGGAAAAAGACCCAAAAGTGGTATTGCTGGGTTAAAGGGTATGCACAGCTTTATTGCCCTTTGGGCATAATTCCAAATTGCTCTCCAGAATGGTTGGATCAGTTCACAGCTCCACCAACAATGCATTAGTGTTCCAATTTTCCCACAGCTTCTCCAACATTTATTATTTTCCTTTTTTGTCATTTTAGCCAATCTGATAGGTGTCAGGTGGTACCTCAGATTTGTTTTTATTTGCATCTCTCTAATCATTAGAGATTTAGAGCATTTTTTCTTATGGGAATAGATAACTTTGGGTTCTTCATCAGAAAACTGCCTGTTCATATCCTTTGACCATTTCTCAATTGGGGAATGACTTGGATTCTTATAAATTTGATTTAGTTCCCTATATATTTTAGAGATAAGGCCTTTATCAGAAGTACTGGCCTCAAAAATTGTTTCCCAGCTTTCTGCCTCCCTTCTAATTTTGGATGCATTGCTCCTGTTTGTACAAAAATTTTTTAATTTAATGTAATCAAAATCATCCATTTTGCATTTTATAATATACTCTATCTCTTGTTTGGTCAAAAACTGTTTTCCTTTCCAAAGATCTGATAGGTAGACTATTCCTTTCTCTCCTAATTTACCTATAGTATCACCTCTTATGTCTAAATCGTGTATCCATTTTGACCTTATTTTAGTATAAGGTGTCAGATGTTGGTCTATGCCTAATTTCTGCCATACTCTCTTCCAGTTTTCCCAGCAGTTTTTGTCAAATACTGAGTTCCTATCCCAGAAGCTGGAGTCTTTGGGTTTATCAAACACTACATTACTAGTGTCATTTACTACTGCATTTCCTGAGCCTAGCCTATTCCATTGATCCACCACTCTATTTTTTAGCCAGTAACAGATAGTTTTGATGACTGCTGCTTTATAGTAAAGCTCCAGGTTTGGTACCGCTAACCCACCTTCCTGTGAATTTTTTTCCATTATTTCCCTGGATATTCTTGATTTTTTGTTTTTCCAGATTAATTTTGTTATTATTTTTTCTAGCTCTATAAAATAAATTTTAGGTAGTCTGATTGGTATGGCACTGAATAAGTAAATTAATTTAGGCAGTATTGTCAATTTTACTATATTAGCTCTGCTTATCCATGAGCAATTGATATCTTTCCAATTATTTAGATCTGATTTGATTTGTGTGAAGAGTGTTTGGTAGTTGTGTTCATAGAGTTCCTGGGTTTGTCTTGGCAAGTAGACTCCCAAGTATTTTATATTATCTACCGTTACTTTAAATGGAATTTCTTTTTCTATCTCTTGCTGCTGGACTTTGTTGGTCATGTATAGAAATGCTGATGATTTATGTGGATTTATTTTATATCCTGCGACTTTGCTAAAGTTGTTAATTGTTTCAAGTCATTTTTGAGTTGATTCTCGAGGATTCCTTAAGTATACCATCATATCATCTGCAAAGAGTGATAGTTTTGTTTCCTCCTTGCCTATTCTAATTCCTTTAATTCCTTTCTCTTCTCTGATTGCTAAAACTAACATTTCTAGGACAATATTAAATAATAGGGGTGATAATGGACATCCCTGTTTCATGGCTGATCTTATTGGGAAGGCCTCTAATTTATCTCCATTGCATATAATACTTGCTGATGGCTTTAGGTAGATACTGTTTATTATTTTAAGGAAAGATCCCCCTATTCCTAAACTCTCCAATGTTTTTATTAGGAATGGATGTTGTATTTCGTCAAAAGCTTTCTCTGCATCTATTGAGATAATCATATGATTTTGGTTGGTTTTCTTATTGATGTGGTTGATTATGTTAATAGTTTTCCTAATGTTGAACCAGCCCTGCATTCCTGGTATAAATCCCACCTGGTCATAGTGTATTATCCTGGTGATCACTTGCTGTAATCTCCTTGCTACTATCTTATTTAAGATTTTAGCATCAATATTCATTAGGGAAATTGGTCTATAATTTTCTTTCTCTGTTTTTACTTTGCCTAGTTTTGGTATCACCCCCATATTTGTGTCATAAAACGAATTTGGTAGAACTCCTTCTTCAGCTATTTTTCCAAATAATTTGTATAATATTGGAATTAATTGTTCTTTAAATGTTAGGTAAAATTCACCTGTAAACCCCTCTGGCCCTGGGGATTTTTTCTTAGGGAGTTCATTAATGGCTTGTTCAATTTCTTTTTCTAATATGGGTTTATTTAAGGATTTTATTTCCTCTTCAGTTAACCTGGACAGTTTGTATTTTTGTAAATATTCATCCATTTCATTTAGATTGTCAAATTTATTGGCATACAGTTGGGCAAAATAATTCCTAATTATTGATTTAATTTCCACTTCATTGGTGGTAACATCCCGTTTTTCATTTTTGATACTGGTAATTTGGTTTTCTTCTTTCTTTTTTTTAATCAAATTAACCAATATTTTATC
This sequence comes from Dromiciops gliroides, assembly GCF_019393635.1. Classification (NCBI taxonomy): domain Eukaryota; kingdom Metazoa; phylum Chordata; class Mammalia; order Microbiotheria; family Microbiotheriidae; genus Dromiciops; species Dromiciops gliroides. Next base: position 631,535,078 of record NC_057862.1, on the reverse strand, counting down.
TATTTTATTGTTTTTTTCATCAAACCAGCTCTTAGTTTTATTGATTAATTCTATAGTTTTTTTGCTTTCAATCTTATTAATTTCTCCTTTGATTTTCAGGATCTCTAATTTAGTATCTAATTGGGGATTTCTAATTTGTTCTTTTTCTAGCTTTTTTAGTTGCATGCCCAATTCATTAATCACCTCTTTTTTTTATTCATGTAAGCATTTAGAGCTATAAATTTTCCCCTAAGCACTGCTTTGGCTGCATCCCATAGATTTTGGTATATTGTCTCATTATTGTCATTTTCTTGGATATAGTTATTGATTGTTTCTATGATTTCTTGTTTGGCCCATTCATTCTTTAGAATGAAATTATTTAGTTTCCAATTGATTTTCATTCTGCTTTTCCCTGGCTCTTTCTTACATGTAATTTTTATTGCATCATGATCTGAAAAGGATGCATTTACTATTTCTGCCTTTCTTCCTTTAACTATGATGTTTTTGTGCCCTAATACATGATCATTTTTTGAAAATGTGCCAGGTACTGCTGAGAAAAAGGTATATTCCTTTATATCTCCATTCAATTTTCTCCAGACATCTATCATGTCTAACTTTTCTAGTAATCTATTCACCTCTTTTACTTCTTTCTCATTTATTTTTTGGCTAGATTTATCTAATTCTGAGAGGGGGAGATTCAGATCCCCCACTAGTATAGTATTACTGTCTAATTCCTCTTGTAACTCATTTAACTTCTCCTTTAAGAACTTGGATGCTATACCACTTGGCGCATACATATTCAATATTGATATTACTTCATTATCTATAGTACCTTTAAGCAAGATGTAATTTCACTTTTAATGAGATCTATTTTTGCCTGCACGTTGTCTGAGATAAGGATTGCTACCCCTGCTTTTTTTACTTTAGCTGAAGCATAATATATTCTACTCCAGCCTTTTACCTTTACTCTGTGTCTATCTCTCTGCTTGAAATGTGTTTCTTGTAAACAGCATATTGTAGGATTCTGGTTTTTAATCCACTCTGCAATTCGCTTCCGTTTTATAGCAGAGTTCATCACATTCACATTCACAGTTATTATTACTGACTGTCTATTCCCCTCCATTATTTTTACCCCCTTTGTACTTCCCCCCCTTCTTTCACCCTATTCCTCCTCACCGATGTTTTACTTCTTACCCCTGCCTCCTCCAATCTGCCCTCCCTTTTTATCACCCACCTCTCTTTTCTTTACCCTTTTCTCCCTTGCTTTTGTCCTCCCTTCTATCAGTCCCCCCCTTTCCCTTCCCCTTTTGCTTCCCTAAAGAATGAGTTAAGTTTCTTTATCCCAATGAACATATATGTTCTTCCCTCTTTGAATCAAATCTAATGAGAATAGGGTTGAAACAATGTTCACCCCTCCTTTCTTTCCCTCCATTGTAATAGGTTTTTTTTCACCTCTTCATATGATATAATTCATCCCCTTCCCCCTCCCCTTTCCTCTCCTCCCCATAGACTCCCTTTTGAACCCCTTAAATTTTTTTTTTGTATCATCACATCAAAGACAATTTATATTTATACCCTCTGTGTAAAGTCCTTCTCTCTGCCCAAATACCTTTACAGTTCTTAAGAGTTATGAGTATTATCTTCCCATGTAGGGATATAAACAGTTTAACCTAATAGGGTAACCTTTTTTTTTTCCCCCTCTGTTTACCTTTTTAAACTTCTCTTGAGTTTTGTATGTTGAGATCAAATTTTCTATTCAGTTCTGGTCATTTCACCAGGAAAGATTGAAAGTCCCCAATGTCATTAAATGTCCATCTTTTCCCCTGAAAGAAAATGCACATTTTTGATGGGTAATAGATTCTTGGCTGCAATCCAAGTTCCTTTGCCTTATGGAATATCATATTCCAAGCCTTGCCGTCCTTTAATGTTGAAGCTGCCAGGTCCTGAGCAATCCTGACTATGGCTCCATGATATTTAAATTGCTTTTTTCTGGCTGCTTAGGGTATTTTCTCCTTCACCTGATAATTCTGGAATTTGGCTACAATATTCCTTGGAGTTTTCCTTTTGGGGTTTCGTTCAGGAGGTGATTGGTGGATTCTTTCAATGATGATTTTATCCTCTGATTCTATGATATCAGGACAGTTCTCCTTAATAATTTCCTGGAATATGGTGTCTAGATTCTTTTTCTGGTCATGGCTTTCAGGCAGTCCAATGATTCTCAAATTGTCTCTCCTCGATCTGTTTTCCAGATCAGTTGTCTTTCCAATGAGGTATTTCACATTTTCTTCTATTTTTTCATTCTTTTGATTCTGCTTGACTGATTCCCAGTGTCTCATGGATTCCTTATCTTCCAACTGTCCAATTTTAATTTTTAAAGCATTGTTTTCTTCAGTAAGATTATGCACCTTTTTTTCCATTTGGCCAAGTGAATTTTTTAAGACAATGTTTTCTTCAATGAGATTATGTACCTTTTTTTCCATTTGGCCAGATGAATTTTTTAAGGCATTGTTTTCTTCAATGAGATTATGCACCTATTTTTCCATTTGGTCAACTGAATTTTTTAGGGCATTGTTTTCTTCAGTGAAATTATGCACATTTTTTTCCATTTGGCCAGTCAATCTTTGTGCTTCCTTTTCCAAGCTGCTGATTCTTTTTTCATAGTTTTCTTGTTTTGCTTTCATTTCTCTCCCCATTTTTTCTTCTACCTCTCTCAATTGATTTTTAAAATCCTTTCTGAGATCTTCCAGGAAGGCTTGTTGTTCCTGAGACCAATTCACCTTCCCTTGTGAGGCTTCACATGTAGGCAATTTGAAGGTATTGTCCTCATCTGAGTTTGCGTTGGCTTCTTCCCTATTGATACAGAAGCTCTCACTGGAGAGGGCTCTTTTTTGCTTCTTACTCATTATTGCAGCTTCTTTATTTATTTTTTAAGTTGAGGTCTGCTCTGGGGGCACCAGGGTCCCTGTTTAGGGCTTCTTGTACATGGGTATAGGTGCTGTGAGACCGGCTTTTTACTCTGAGGCCTTTATGGTGTGTGGAGATCCCCCGCCCTGCACTTCCTGTCTGGGTGCGCTCGGCCAGCCAGGTGCCCACTCCTGGCATCCATTCCCACCTGACCCGTTTGTGGCCCTCCCGAGCAGTGCAGGTAGGTTTTTCCACTGTCCTTCTTGGCCACCAGATTTTTGAACCAGGTTCCAGGGGCCTCAGTTGTTTGGCTGTGACCCGCAGCTCCTGCTGACTTGCCCTGACCCCCTCGGCGCTGGGTTGCTGCCCTGCGCTGGGCCTCCCTTTTGCCAGAGTAAGACCGACCTTTTCCTGAAGTCTTCTAAATTATCTCTGGTTGGAGGACTGTGTCTCTCTGTCCCTTTGCAGGTTCTGTAGTTTCAGAATCTGTCCAGAGGCTTGATTTAATGTTCTTTTTGTGGGAACAGAAGGAGAGCTCAGGCAGTTTGCTGCTTCCTCTCTGCCACCTTGGCTCTGCCCCCCCCCCTTAATCTTTATTCTCCTCTCCATTAGAATCATTTCCAGATAACCTATGTTGTAGTGAGAAGAACACTAAATATGGAGGTGGAAGGCTTGGGGTTAAATGTTGGCAAACTATTTAGTAGTCAAGTTTTGGCAGTCATTTAACCCATTTGGTCCCCAGTTCCCACATATGTAAAAGGGAAGTGTTAAATTATGCCTAAGACCAAAAAAAAAGTTTATATCTCTAAATTGTTGTGATCTTGTGAACTCTCAAATATCTAAGGAAGACATGCTATATAGTTACTAATAAAGTGGCTTCCAAGGGAGCCAAGGAAAAGCCTACTATAAGCCCTCACTTGATCCTATCATCTGAACTCTCCTTTCATTTTTAACTAAGCCCTTTGGTATCTATGCTAGATACCTCCAGTTCCTCTTCTCTGTCTTCTAAATACTCAAAATTTGCTTTCTGTTCTCATCATTCAATGCCTGGTCCAAAATTACCAATGATCTCTTGTATTGCCCAATCTAATGGTATTTTCTCAATCCTCATGTATCATGTAATTAGCCACTATTAATTTTCTCTTCCTCCTTCATGCTCTCTACTTATACATTGTATATATCTTGAAGGTACAGAGGGACTTACATGATTCCCAATCCCCACATTAGAATATGAAAACCTTCAGGATAAGGATGATTTTTTTTTTTTGCCATTTTTTGGTATACTTAGTGCTCAATGCAATATTTGATACATAGGAGGATCTTAAATACATAATCACTGACTGACTCCTTTTTTTTTTTTTTTTTGGTGAGGCAATTGGGGTCAAGTGACTTGGCCAGGATCATACAGCTAGTAAGTGTTAAGTGTCTGAGGCCGGATTTGAACTCAGGGCTGGTGCTTTATCCACTGCACCACCTAGTTGTCCCCACTGACTGACTCTTTAGGTTATCATGACACTTCCCCCTCTTTGTTTTCCTTCTACTTGTCTGTTTCTTTTCAGCCTTCTTTTCTAGCCATTAAACTATTATTATTAATGACATTAAAATAAGTAGACTTTATATGGTGCTTTATATATTTTATAAGGTTTTCAAAGTACTTTATAAAGACTTTTTATTATCTTAACACTAACAGTGGGAGACAGATGCTCTCATATAACAATTTCGCAGATGAGGAAACTGAAACAGAAAAAGGTAAAGTGATGACCAGGGTTACAAATTGAGTAAGTGATTTAAGCTGTATTTTGACTCAGTTCCTCCTTAGTCCAAGTTCAGCACTGTGCCACTACCTATTCTTCATCAATGAAACACCTACTAATAACAGGTTTCCTGAAAGGCTCTAGTTTTCTCTCTCTCTCTCTCTCTCTCTCTCTCTCTCTCTCTCTCTCTCTCTCTCTCTCTCTCTCTCTTTCTCTCTCCTCTTTTACCCATATGCTATCCAAAGTGGTGATTTCACGAGCTCTGCTGGGCTCAGTTATCATCACTTTGCCGATTATTCCCAGATTCATATAGATAGTCCTCAACTCTCTCCTAATCTATAATTCCACATCACTAGTTGTTTTTGGACGTATAGAACTAGGTAAACTGGAGGTATTAAAAACTCAATGTTTCAGGTGCAACTATGTGGCACAGTGGAAAAAGCAGTGGCCCTGGATTCAGGAGGACCTCATTTGAAATCTGGCCTCAGACAATTGATACCTACTAGCTATATGACCCTGGGCAAGTCACTTAACCCTCATTGCCCCACAAAAAATTTAAAAAATCTCGCAGTTTCCCAAATAGAGCTTATTATTTCAACCATAATCTTTATCCTCTTGTATATTTCCCCATCATGGGCAAGGTCATCAGTATCTTCCTTGTTACCTACAATCACAATCACAGTGTTTTCCTTGACTCCTCATTCTAACTCAACACAAATATCTAATCAATTCCTGAATCTTGTCTCTGACCTTGAAGATCAGTGAAGGCATCATGAAGAATGGCACTTAGTACAAAAATAAGATGCAAAATGAAATAATTATAATATGCAACACTACAGGATAAGTTTAATAAAGAGGTACAAAAGAGAGTTCAATATATTGACATGAGTTAAGATTATAATTGATAGAGGATTTCATGGAAGACTTCATGAAGGAAATTATTTTGAAATTTGGCTTTGAATAATATATAGAAATATTCACAGGAAGCAAAAAAGGTGTTTGGGGCTACATTATTTCCAAAGAACGGTTCGAACCAGTAGGGATTTTAGAGATCATTGAGTGTGACCAACTCATTTTATAAATGGAGAAACTAAACACCAAAGAAAAGGAAATGGCATTCAAAAGGTCACATATGTGAAGGAAAAGCAAGAATTTTACCTGAGGTCTCCTAACTAAAAGTGCAGTAATCTTTTTATTACACCTTGCTACTCCATGGCAGGCATACCTAGAGACAGAAACATTTTTCTTTGGGGTATAAAAGTTATGGAAGAAATATTTATAATTGATGATGATGGTGGTGGTAGTGGTGATGCTAATGATTATGATACCTGGCATTTAATGTTTACAAAGCAATGTACAAATATTATTTCATATGACCCACATAACCACTCCGGGAAGTAGGTGCTATTTGTTACCTTCATTTTATAGATGAGGAAACTGAGCAGAAAGAAGTTAAGTGACTTGCCCTGGGTCACATAGTCAACAAAACTAGGAGGATGGATTTCAACACACATCTTTCTGACTACAGGTCCTACATTCTGTGCATTCCACAACATACCTCCCTATGTCAGATAAGATTTATAAGACATAATGGGTGGTGAGAGATGCTAGACTATATTGAAAAGATGGAACTTGATTCTATATGCAACAAAGAGACACTAATGATATTTTGAGTCATCACTGATATCCCTAACCTAAACCCAACAAAATAAATTTAGATTTGTATGTCTGAAGAATTAGGGGGATGAAATAGTGGAAGACAGAAAGTCTATAAACTGTGTTCTGAACTAAGTTCATCTTAATGTTATGAGTAGGGACTATTGTTTTATTCATAGCACCTCATCTTCCCTGTTTATACCTTTGCCTTTACTACCTCCCATATCTATAATTCAATCTCTCTTAAATTCCATCACTTAGAATCCCTATCTTCCTTCAATGCTTACCTCAAGCAGCAACTTCTACTAGAAGCTTTTCAAGTTCTCCCCAATCCTTTGACAATTACTAATGCCTCCACACACATTACCTTATATAAAGCTATGCATATATATGCTATCTCTGATAGAATGTAAGATCCTTAAGGACATGAATCATTTCATTCTATTCATAGCTTAGCACAGTGCCTCCACCTAGAGTAGATGCTCAATAAGTATTTTTTCTTTTTTACTGACTGATCAATGTTTGATTGGCAGGACCTGTATAATGACTTTCACTTAGTCTATCCTCCCTCAGAAAATCTCATTTACCACTGGGTCAGACTCCAGTTGTGGGGCCTTAGAAAAGGTCTTGTATGGGGCCCTTCTCACAAACATCATTTCCTAGATCTGAAATGACTCCTGTTTTCTGAAGACATTTGATCAATAGCCACTGAAAGCAGAGCCACCAGATTTACATTCCTATAAAAAACAGAGACACCAACCACAATGGAGGCAAATTTATTTTAAACTTTATTAGCCCAATATGTCAACTACATGAGAGAGAGGGATTTCAGTGCCATCTCTTTAAATACTAAACAACATATAATAAGACTTTAGAGCAAGAATCAAAACCTAGCTACACATTTGGGTTTTAAGCACATTTTAACTGACCCTGAACAAAAATCAAAATTCTGTTTGGAGCACATGGCAGAATGCAATATTCTCACACTGCCAAAAATAAGTGAGTCCCCAGAAAAGAAGGAGACGACTTATTAAAATTGTTCTTTTGTACTTCACCTTCTAAGAGGTCACCAAGAAATTTCAAACTAAATTAAAAACTTCCAATGACCTAGCATACAAAGAGTAATTCAATAGAGTGTGCTGGTTCTTTGACTTGCTGCATGCCCAGGTTGCTATGTGCAACCATGTTGATTTAGGAGAGGGGCTATGATCTAATAAGAAAAGCAGGGGTGCAACTAAAATCAGGAGTTCTAGGTTTGTATTTGTGTTCTTATAGTAACTGTGAGACTGCAGGCATCCTTTGCTCCCAAGACTTCTGGCCATTTTTAGCATAGTTTAAACAGATGATTTCTGCACACACACACACACACACACACACACACACACACACACACACACACACACGAAAGGAAACACAAGCCAAATAGGTAACTAGACTTCTTCCCAAGTGTGCTCAATTCTTCCTCAGAAAAATCTCTATTAGCTCCCTTATTCTCATGCATAATAATAATAGCACCAATATCTATATTATAGTTGTACCTATATGGACTTAATTGGGCCCAACAAATGCACAGAGCTCTCTATGTTTAAGGAGAAGGGGCTGTGTTAAAGTGTGGTTCAAAGGATGCAGAATAGACATCTATAGTCTCTCCATACCAGCCCATCCCTTACCCTTTTCTGAAAAAGACATCCATTCTTGTCAGGAGGGGAAGCAGGAGGTTTGATCTGGAAGCCACCATTCTAGTCTCTACAGAAAGAGGGGCTACTGGGCTAGAATTATATTTATCTGCTCCCTTAAATATTGTTTATCCAGCGGATATGACTGAGTTCCATCTGACTTTTGACTGATTTTTCACAAAAGGGACCCCAAACTCAGTATCCAAGGTTTGATCCCTTCCCCACCTAATACACATTACACAATGGCATACATGCATAATAAATAGCAAAGAAATCAATTTATACAAATTATAGCAAAACAAAAATCATAAAAAGTAATACATGTTAGGGGTAGCCAGGTGGTGCAGTAGATAAAGCACCAGCCTTGGATTCAGGAGGACTTTCGTTCAAATCCAGCCTCAGACACTTGACACTTGCTTGCTGTGTCACCCTGGGCAAGTCACTTAACACCCCATTACCCTGCCAAAAAAAAAAGTTATACATCAGGAAATATATACCAGACAATACAAAATGAAGGAGTTCTCCCATTGGGAGCAAGATAACAACACAACCATGAAATATTGTCCCAGATCTCATCTAAGGGGAAACTCCCCAAAATCTCTGGAGTAGCAAGCTGGAAATAGGGACAAGAAAGGGACTTCCAACTCCTCTCATGTTTTCTAGATTCCTTCCTTCAGCAAAATAAGTGGGGTTGGACTTTAATAGCTTCTTTCTCAAATTTGGAAGCAGAATCAACTTGAAGAGTCCTAAAGGGGGACTTCCACTCAAAGTGTCTCCAGAGGGGAATAGGATGAGAACTTAAGCTTCCCCTCTCAGCAAATTGAGCCTTCCCTTCTACAATGCCCCTATGCTGATGTAAGGCAGAGCCCTCATCTCTACCAGGAAAATGAGAATACCAAACCAATTGGTTTGGGGACAGGATTTACATGTCTCTCAACTTTCAAAAACAGTCGGTCTGTTATCTCAAATTAAAAGAGGCTTAACTTATATTATTATAATTGGAAGCTACTTCTGTCTTCCACCTTCACATATAAAATGTCCTGCCTCCATAGATGCAGTAACAGATAAAGAGAATTATTTTTGTTATTGAACATATACATATATATTTATGTATATATATACACAAATACATATTCACAAATATGTGATACAAAAATAACAGAATAATTATATGTATCAAAAGAACTGTATACACACACACACACACATATATATATATATATATATATATATATATATATATATACACACATACACACAAATATACATTCTACCTACTTTCCCTACCCAGTATACCATCTTTATACTGTTTCAATGAATGAAAAAATTAAATTCAGAAAAAAAACCTAACCAGCTATATCTGTGAGAATATATAATTTGTCACTAGAGTTTTCCCTGTCTAAACTGACGGGAAGAAGTACATTTTCCATGAGAATCTGCTGTGGTGTAGATTAATTTTGCATAGATGTTATTTCTTTACAATGGCCACTTGTGGACTACTGGATCCATCTCAGTTTCTTGTTAAATCTCTGACTACCTAGTTGGACCAAGATTTGTGTCATCCTTTACAAGTGTTAAAAATTGTTCTGGGAGGGGCAGCTAGGTGGCACAGTGGATAGAGCACTGTCCCTGGAGTCAGGAGTACCTGAGTTCCTCAGACACTTAACATTTACTAGCTGTGTGACCCTAGGCAAGTCACTTAACCCCAATTGCCTCACTAAAAAAAAGTTCTGGGATCTAGTTGCCTCTGCTCAGTTTCAGTGAATAGAGTGATTTTAGTGTGTTCTATCCATTTCTTCTCTGGTTCAAGCCAAAGACATTGAATGTTAGGGCATGATCATTTCAGCTTTGCCAAAATAAGCATTGCTTATTTGGAATGTTACTTCAGTTGAATTATTTAAGACATTTAAAATGATATTTTATGAGTTCTAATTTTACATTCTTTTAAAATTAGATCTGTGCGCCTGGAGACCAGATGGCAAAGACTATGGCTGCTATAAATTTCAATAAATAAAAATAAGAGGTCAGGCTAATTTCCAAGCATTCTGTGTTAAATGAAATCCAGAATGCATTTTACCAAGCACTTGGTAACCTTCATGTTTTAAAACCCCTATGCACTTCAATGGGAAATTCAATCAGCACATCCCTGATTCATTTACACTTAACTCATCAAAATGTTATTAAGTGTTAAGCGATGTCAGAGATGCCTTTTGAAGCCTTTGGTTAGGAGATGAGAAAGTTGCATTTAGCATTAAACAGAACTGAAAAAGCTTGATTTGGGTGCAACACTTGAGCATCTCTGATGATGAATGCCTTTAAACTTGGAAAATACATTTTCTCATTAACACTGTCACATTATGTAGTTTCTTGGGTTATAAGCACTGTATCCACTGTTCTCTGACATTAGTGATAAAGATGCATCTGGAAAACCATGGGTTATGCCATTTAGGGTACAAAAATCCAAGAGATGGTCATAGGCTTTGGACTCTGTCCAATTCTGCATCTGCTACCTAGTGACTGAAAAATATGGGTTCAGGTTATGGGGTATGAATATAGGATAATAAAATTTTAAAACCCCTTATGGGGGCAGGTAGGTGGTGCAGTGGATAAAACACCAGCCCTGAATTCAGGAGGACCTGAGTTCAAGTCAGGCCCCAGACACTTGACACTTACTAGCTGTGTGACCCTGGGCAAGTCACTTAACCCTCATTTCCCTCCCCCCCCTCCAAAAAAAAGCCCTGAATGTAGAATTAGACATCCTGTTTCAAATTCTTTAACTTATATTCAGTAGCTGCCATAATCAGTAGCTGCCATAATCAGAGCTGCCAACTAATTAGCTTGGAGCTGTGTGTGTGTGTGTGTGTGTGTGTGTGTGTGTGTGTGTGTGTGGACTGCCCTGTTTCCTGTTTCACAGGAGGGTTCCGGGAGGAGTGAGGCCTTTTTGGTGTATGGACTTGGGCTTGGCAGCAGAAGCAGCAGGGGACGGGCAGAATAGGGATACTTTATCCATGTGTGTCTCTTTACTAACCTCTAATATAGTTTAATAAATACTTAATGCCCAAAGATTGGTGCTATATGTTTTGTAATTTAAGGAGATCACTCATTAGTTATCACAGCTAGAATTCTAGGGCCTTACAATGCTCAGTGTCCTAAGTACTTGAGCAGTACTATGGGGTAGGTGGGGTACTAATAATTTAAAAAAATTATCTTTAGGGAACTTGTTTGGTAAAAATAGGTATGGGTATATGTTTTTCCCACTTTATTTTCTAGTGCTCCACACAGTGCCTGGCACATGGTAGGTATTTAATAAATGTTTATGATTGATTGATATTATGTCATATTCCTATTGAATTTGTAGAACAAATAGTTACCATAGATGTATATGTAATGTAAGGTTTTTAAATATATGTAACATATACATGCCACAAAAAATCTGTATTATCATATAGACAGTATGTTGTTGTTTGTCTTTCACTCTTGAAGAAGACCATGATATCAGGGTGATATCGAGACTTGCACTGAATTGCATTTAAGTGTGGGAAGACTGTGCAAAATCATCAGCCTCACTCTCTCCTGCAGAGACATCTGGGTCCAGTAGCAAGACATACATCGGGTTGACTGGAGATGGCCCTGGATGTTTAAAGCAATTGGAGTTGTCACTTGTCCAGGGTAAAATACTTGGTGTCTGAGGTGAACCATTGCTCTACCCACTGCACCACCTAGCTGCCCTACACAGTGTAATAAAGTATAATGAAAGCTAAAAATGTCAAGGGACTTGAATTTGAATTTTGCAGTTGCCACTGACCATCTGCATAACCCTGGGTGTTACTTCATAAATTGAGGACTCAGTTTATCTGTCAAATTGTGGAGTGGAAAAATGATCTTTAATATTCAAATTTTAGAAATTTAATACTGGTGTCTCCTGATTGCTCTCCTCACCTCAAGTGTCTGCCTTCTCCAGTTTCCTTTTGCCCTTTATGCTGATGTGTTTCAGGAGATGCCTCCTGAGGAACTCTTTACTTGTGCCATTTCTACTTTACATTTAAAAAATAAAGAAATTGTGTATAATCTTTGACCCAGTGATATTAACTCTTCATTACATGACCCAAAGATATCAAAAAAGGAGAAAGGATCCATAAGAACCAAGATATTTATAGTAGTACTTTTTGTGGTATCCAAGAATGACAACCTAAAGATTATTGAAAGACTTTTATAAAATGATGCAAAGAGCAGTGTGCATAACTAGGAGAGCATTATTTAAAATAACTATAGCATTAGGGCAGCTAGGTGGTGCAGTGGTTAGAGCACTGGCCCTGGAGTCAGGAGTACCTGAGTTCAAATCCGGCCTCAGACCCTTAACACTTACTAGCTGTGTGACCCTGGGCAAGTCACTTGACCCCAATTGCCTCATTAAAAATAATAATAATAATAATAAACTATAGCATTATAAAGCAAACAATGTTTGAATGATTTAAGAAGTCTGACAAATACAAAGAACATTTTCTTTTTTGGAATTAATATAGATCAAGCAACCTGAATTCTGCCAGAGAGGTGGGATTTCAGGTGAAGATCATGAATAATGTATGAAAATTTTTAATACTTGATTATGTTTTCTTCGTATAAGGAGAGCCTCTTTTTCTCTGTGTGTATGTCTGTCTCCCTGTGTCTCTGTCTCTATCTATCTATCTATCTATCTATCTATCTATCTATCTATCTATCTATCTATCTATCTATCTATCTATCTATCTATCTATGTCTCTATCATCTCTCTCTCTCTATCTATATTTCTATCTATCTATATTTCTATCCATCTATCAGTCTATCTTTCAACCTACCTATCTAGTTAGATAGGTATCTATCTAGCTATCATCTATCTAACTATCTAGCTACCTATTTTTAATCAGGCATCTAAGTAGCACAGTGGGTAGAGTGCTAGCCCTGGAGTCACAAAGATGTGAGTTCAAATCTCACCTCAGACACTTACTAGTTGCGTGACTCTGGGCAAATTAACTAACCTCTGTTTTGGTTTCCTTACATGTATAATGGTGAGGATAATAGTACCTACCTCCCAAAGTTATCGGGAGGATCAAATGTAAGTGATAATAATTGTAAGCACTTAGCAGAGTGCCTGTCACAAAATAAATGCTATATTAATGTTAATTATTATCATTCAATCATTTGGTTTTTTAAAATTTTTTTTCGGAGAATCGATAGGCAGAAGAATATTTATAGTTAAGCCACTTTAAAAGAAGATGAAAAGAAAAAAATGTGTTGAACAATTTTTATGTGAATAGATGAGCACAAAAGGAATTTCAGAGGGAGACATAAAAAAGCAGGACAGTTTTAAAACTAACATGCTGAATTTATTACATACTTGGAAAAATAAACCAGTTGCACATAATAGAAATTTGCAGTTTCAAACACATTCCTACTTTTTGTTCTTCTTTTGAATATGGAAATTTTCATATTTGTTGGTTTTTGTCATGTTCAGCATAACAAAAAAGAAAAAGAAAAATTGTCCCAAAGATAGCATCTGAAAATAAGTAAGTCCTATCTTGTTTGCAGCTACCTCTTAGAACTCAAAGTAGAATATATTAAAAAAGAGAATTGACTTTTTGTTCTGCCTGAAACATTTGCTGTCAAGGTTTTTAAACTTGAAAATTTTATATAAATTTAAAATACAGTAATAATATCTGATATCTGAATATTACTTTAAGATTTACAAAGTGCTTTATATACATTATCTCAAAAGCTCCATGAATTAAATAGTTGAAATATTTTTCTCCATATTTTATGAGGGAGGAATGTAAGGTTTGGAAAGATGGACTGTTTTCCTTAGAGACACACAAGGATGGAGACAGATACAACTCAAATTGAGGTCTTTGGATTCCAACTCCGGTGATCATTTCTCTTTACCACCTTGCCTTGGCATCAGAGAGGTGGGCCATGAATTTTAAGAACATGAATAATGAATTATGATTTTATCTGTGTGTCCTAAAAATGTGATTTTATTGGTCTGAAGAACCCCAAGCAAGCAAAGTCTTTCTACAAATGCAGATTCATAATTGTACTGTTCCTTATAGGCTTAAGCAATTAGATAGGGGCACAGAGAGGTATTTTGCCTCTGGTCACATAGCCATTATTTGTCAGAGGTAAGACTTAAATCCAGGTTTTTCTGACTGTGAGACCAATTTTATACTTTTTACTTCATGCTGTCTCTCATATATAATGTGTCCAAAAATCTTAACACAGTTAAGTTATTAAGCCTTAAAACCACAATAAACTTTTGTGACAAACAATATGATGATGTACACATACAAAATATAATTATTCTGAAATAAGACCTTTCTCTCTGTCTCTGTATTTTCTGCCTATATATGTCTCTGTCTCTTTGTCACTATCTCTCTCCCTCTGTCTCTCTGTGTCTCTCTCTCTGTCTCTGTTTCTGTCTCTTTCTCTTTTAGTAGGTTGTTCTCATGGTTAAACTCTAGAGATTAGCATTTTGGTTTTATTTTAACAATAACATGATTTATTTTATAAAGAGATATTTACTATAAATGTATAGCAAGAAAAGAAGTACAAGATTTCTCTACAACACTTGGTTCCAAATGTTCCCTATACCCTCTTGATCCTTGGGGAGACTGGGCTCAAATATAAATTAGTCTCTACATAGAACTGTCCTTATCATGTTTACTTACATTTCCAGCATAACCAATGGATTAATTGTTCCCTCTTTGTTGCCTTCAGTTTATGCTAGATCAAAGAAGTAGCTCAGAACTTTGTTCCTCATGAAATAGACTGGCTGGAGAAGCTGGCATGATATTGTGGTAAAAAATTATTTGTGGTAAAGATATATATCAGAAGTTTTAGCTGAATCATTTGAGAGACTTTGCATGCTACTGAAGTGACTTTTGAAGGTCCTCCCTTTTGGGGAGGAGACCGACACGAACTTCCGGAATGCCAACTTAAAAGTGAGGGAGGAACGGAAGTTTGCTCTCTCTGGCTTATAAACTTAGCTGTGGTGGTGCACACAGGTGAGAGGAAACATGTGGTTGGTGTTTGGCTTTGGGTGTGCTGGTTCTAGGCCTGGCGGGCAGTTTGGGATTCAGTGAGTTTTATAAAGGAAAATAGACTAAGCTCAGATCTAAGATTATTCATTTGTATTTCTACTTCCCTATTTCCCTAATTGATATCACCTTTTGTTGTCTAATTAATTCCCAAGCAATAAAAAACTAATCCCTCACAGATTAAAGTTCAAAGGCTTCTTTTTCTTAGTGGTCTGATATATATATATATATATATACATGGGAAAAGTTAAAAGGGGAAGTTTAATGCTCGTATTTCCAATTTTGAGTCTCACAATATATATCTCCCAGATTTCTGATGGATCCCCATTCTAACCTTTTGAAGCTTAAAAGGTAACCTTTGATAATATTCTATTAAAAATGAACAATAGACGGGGACAGCTAGGTGGTACAGTGGATAAAGCACTGGCTCTGGTTTCAGGAGTTCCTGAGTTCAAATCCAGTCTCAGACACTTGACACTTACTAGCTGTGTAACCCTGGGGAAGTCACTTAACTCCATTGCCCGGCAAAAAAAAAAAAAGAAAAAAAAAAAAGAAAACAAAACAAAATGGAAAATAGATTTAGAAGCAACAGCAAGTCCCATGGCCTCATAGGAAACATGGTGGTTGCCCAGGTGGAAAAATAAAGGTCTGAAGCCTCTCTTCACTCGCAAGCTTAACAACAATCCTTGGTTCCACCCTTGGAAATAGCTAAGCAGATGGCAGGAGGAGCAAGACTGTAGTAGAAGAGTGTCACTTTGGCTTTTCAATACACTCCAATTAAAGCGGAGCACTGGATCAAGAGCCCATCTCTTCACTATGTAGGTAATCAACTTGAACCACTTGCAGAATAAGCATTTAACATTTAAATTGGTTAGTAGAGACTATTTGTGACATGTCACCCAGACATTGTATAAATAGATGTCCCACGTTCTTCATTTTGGTATAGAAAGAGGAAGACTGTAATATACCCACTTTGAGGATGGAACTCCCTTGGTCCTCCCCTCTTACAAATGTATATACAAATACATATGCATATTTACACTAATAAATGTACATATTCTTATAAATATGGGCATGTTTATTTGCAAATGGTAAAATGAAATGTCCAGGGTCATTCAGATCATGAATGGGGAAGAATTTGAATTCAGGTCTTCCTGAATCCCAGCATAAAAATCTATTCACTAAAATACTATGCTAACCCTAACCCTCATTAAATAAAGGCTAGATGAATGATTGTCAGGGATGTTGAAGAGGAGATTCTTGCTCTGGTACCAGTTGGATTAGATGTCTTTTGAGGTGCTACCTACTCATATCTATAAGGCAAAGATGTGAAATCAATCCCTCTTCTTGACTTTTTGCATTTGTTTTATAAAGCCTTATTTTACAGATTTGACAAAGCACATTATTCTACACAAAAATTATAGCAAAACCCTTAATATTTGGAAAAATAATGTATTCAATTTAAAATAAGCATGTGTCTTTGACAAAGTCACATCTCAACTCCTCATTTTTATCATCTATAGAAGATTTTTTGTTGTAGACATTCTCTTTTTCATTTCTCACATTTTATAATCAAATATAATTAAATTCTACTAAACTTATCAATCACCTTCCATGCACAACCTTACACTTTTGACTATGAATACAGCCAATAGAAGTTACCTCATTCAATCCCACACATACCTGAAGACTTTTTCCTCTCTGAGGGTCTGTACTGTGACATTAGCACACACTGAGCTGAACCACCCTCAATTCCAGTAAACCAATAGATTTGAATGATGCTAGCCAATTAGCTTTGAACATTGTGTCAAGCTGGGCTCTCCTCTGGCCTATAATCACATGCTCTTTTGTCCCTAGAACTTGGAGAGAGCAGATACAGCCCACTATGGTTCACCACTATCTCTCTTTCTTAACTTTCTGAGCCATGTGCTCTCTTTACTCATATTTAATGTACTTTAATAAATGCTTAATGCCTCAAACTGGTGCAGTAGACTCTAATTTCTAAGTTCCCTAAACTTGAGACAGTATATAGGCTGATCCGATATAATTTCATTTTATTTTATTTTATTTTTTGGTGAGGCAATTGGAGTTAAGTGACTTGCCCAGGGTCACACAGCTAGTAAGTGTGTAAAGTGTCTGAGGCCAGATTTGAACTCAAGTCCTCCTGAATCCAGGGCCAGTGCTCTATCCACTGTGCCACCTAGCTGCCCCGATCTGATATAATTTTAATCCCACAGTTACATCATGATTCCATGCCCTGTACCTGCTTACAATGAACACTGTTAGAAAGTTTTTATGTAGATCAAACATACTTCTCAAGAAATTTAAAACTGTCTTAATCTATCAATGTGGTTTAAAATAAGAGGTCTCAAAATGACCTCATAGGAGGAAGCAAAACCTGTTAACTGCCCTAGACATGCTACGTAAGAGTGAATCTTTCAAGACATATTATATATAAAAACTAGCATCTAGTGTTCATTTCAGGTGAGGATAAATAAATACTACCATAATAATCTCTAAAGAATTATGATATGTTATCAAATCATGGGCAAAAGGGGAATATTTTAGGAGCACAAATGATTTTTCATCACTGTTGCTAACAACTCCAGGCAAGAACCCCAGAAGGGAGAGATGTTTTGGTAAATGAATAGACAGCTAATAAGAATGAGATTTAGAATTCTGGACCAGAACTAAAAATGGATAAATTATGGTACCTTGGTCAGAGATGACATATAGCTAATGAAGACTTTTAAACACAAATTTGCCCATATTTTTGCTATGAGAATTAAAATAAATTAATGTTGGTGAGGAAGAAAACTGCCTATGGTGAAATGAAAAGTTATCAAATGAGGAAATATCTATTTAGTTGTCTAGTTATTCAAAGAGGAAGGAAAAAAAATGTTAAATGCCTATTTACCAGGCACTGTTCTAGGTGCTGTACAAATATTATCTCCATTGATCCTCAGTTGATACCTCAGTTGATAGGTTAATGCTATTATGATCTCCATTTTACAAAAGTTAAATAACTTGCCCAGGATCACACAACTACTAAATATCTGAGGTCAATGTAAACCCAAATCTTCATGGATCCACGCTTAGCACCTTATCTAATGTACTACTAAGTTGCCTTTAGTGAACCAGAGATAACATGTTTGGCTCCATGTCTGTGCACCCATGTATAAAATATGATTAATAAGAGGGGCAAGCTAAGCTATCTGCCAAAGCTACCACTGAGATGTGGTGGGTTCATAACTATAAACAGAATATGACTGTGGAATGAAATAGTTAACAAATGTGAATGAAGTAGAGTTTAACTGCATTCAGAAGATATTTAGATAGGACAAACGTCAGAACCAGATGTGGAAAGCATGATAAAGGGCATTTTAGTGAAGATTAATGGAAGAAGAAAAAGAAGTTAGACTCCTATTTAAGCATATTGTATATGTTAGTCAAAAATAATTGGTAATAGAACAGGAGTTTGTATATTCAAGACTGGCCTAAAGCCATGATATAGTTACAGTAGGGAACTTTAATGATTTGGACATCAGCTGATGATACTCTTCATTGATCAATATCAGAATGAATAACAACTTATTGATGTTCTTTAATGACAATTTCACACTCCTAAAGGGAAAATTAGTGATAAAGAAAAAATATTACTTTATAGTTAATTCTGTAAAATAAAAGAAAAATCTTGTAGTTGAGAGGATATGTTGGGGAAAACTATTGTTCTTTGGAATTTGTGGTAGCGGGGGAAGAATAAAGTGTGTCAAATAATAATATAAAAATGGATATGAAACAAAACCAATATATTTATATAAATAGATGTTTATGTATATTCATACTTAAATATATGTAGTAGATGCAACATGTATGCATGTATTTCTGTATGTTGTTTAAATGATACTTCCATATAGTTGATGTGACTGGGATTCAGAGGATTAAATTCAATATTTTGGGTTTTTTTGTTTGTTTGTTTTTCTAATATCATATAGGAAGTACTGAATTAGAATTCAACATAATGTACTCTGCCTCTAGGTCCTTCCATTACTCCATGTCTGGGTTCAAATATGTTTTTTTTAATAATAACCTTTTTTATTTCTAGTTTTGAGTTCCAAATTTTATGCCTCCTTCTCTCCTTCCCCTCCCCCCTCCCTAATTTAGTAAGCAATCAGATGTGGGTTATACACATGTAATCATATAAATAGGTTCAAATACTGATTCTAAAACTTACTATTTCACTTAAAACGTGTAATTTCATGTTTGTTATCCTAAGGATCTGTAGTTTTAGTAATGTAGTCCCACCTCTACTTTGATCAATTAACTACTGTATCTTCTTGTCTATAGGTTTTCGCTCCTATGAAATAAATTCCTATTGCTTGGGTTCTACAAAAACTTTGTATAGCATTCAAATTTCTTTGCAGCTTGAAATCAACTTGCCTTTCCAACATGGCTACACCATACTATCCTCAATGAACTCTCTGGCCCAACCAAGTTTGCTTTCTTGTTGTTTGTTTGTTTTTTTTAAGTTAATATACAAACATGTGTATGTGAATGTTCATGTGTATATACACACATATACAGAAATACATATGTATTTCAACAAGTACACATTAAATCAAATTTTTAACATTTAAAAAAAGTTTTAAATTCAAAATTCTATACCTCCTACCCATTCCTGAGATGGCAAGCAATCAGATATAGGTTATACATGTGCAATCATGTAAAGCATTTCCATATTAGTCTTTTTGTATAAGAATACTTGAATAAAAAAAGAATGAAAGTGAAAAAATACCATGTTACAATCTATATTCAAACAATATCAGTTCTTTCTAAGGAGGTCAATAGTATACTTCATCATTAGTCCTTTGGGATTGTCTTGTATCATTGTATTACTGGAAATAGCTGTCATACACAGTTCTTCATTGTACAATAATGCTGATGCTGTGTGTATTGTTCTTCTGGTTCTGTTCACTTCACATTCCATCATTCTATGTGAGTCTTTCCAGGTTTTTTTTTTTCCTTAAATCATCTTGGCTGCCATTTCTTATAGCACAATAATATGCTATCACAATCATATACCACAGCTTGCTTATCAATTTCACAATTAATGGACATCACTTTGGTTTCCAATTCTTAGCCACCTCAAAGCGAGCTGCTATAATTTGTTTTTGTACAAATAGATCCTTCCCCCCCTCTTTTTATGACTTTGGGAAATAGGCCTAGCAGTAGTATTGCTGGTTCGAAGAATATGCACATTTTATAGCCATTTGGACATAGTTCTGAATTGCTTGCCAAAATAGTTGGATCTTCTTCACACATGATATTCCATTTTTCATATCTATGCCTTTGTTTGGACTCTTCACTATGCCTGAAATGCACTTCTTCTACATCCTTGCCTCTTAATATTCCTAGTATCTTTTAAGGAATAATTCATGTTGCTTTCTACATCATGCCGTCCTGATGATACCAGGTGCTAATCTCTTCCCAAAACACATATAATCTTAATATGTTTTGTTCATATTTTGTTATACTTCAGTCTTTTGAAATAAAATATATTTCATGTGAGGAACTATTTTTTCTCTGAATATCCAACAATTAGTACAGTGCCTCACACAAAAACAAAAGTCACTTAACGATTTCTCATCAATTGCTCAACATATGTATTTCCTCTAACTATGCAATTTACATCCTTTCAGTGTTAGCCCATCACAATCTTAGTTTTTTCCTTGCACTGTGACAAGTTCAGGGTCAGGAATCTATACAAATATGCTTTGGAACTTTCTCAAATTCACCTCACATTACCAAAATACTGGTGGAGGATGAGGATCATTGATTTTTTTTGTCTCTTATTCTTGATATTCTTATGGTTCTTAGGTGCACACCCCATAAGTTTCTTCAGCTGATACAATCTTTCCATATGAACAATGACTTCCAGGAGAATCATGTGGATGTGAAAGTGAAGTATCTTAGGTCATGGAACAAGCATTGACATGCTGTAACTGGATCTGGCGGGCTAACTACATGGTGAATAAAGTCTTTCCTTTTAGCTTCAGAGACATATATAAATCCTGTTACTTTAGTTTCCTCCTCTTCGATGACTTTTGTCTAATGTAGTGACTCTTTTACTCAAATATTACACTGAAAGGGTTTGGAGATTTTGACCAAGCTTTGAATTAAATTTGATCTTGTCAAGTTTTTGATCTAGCTGTCGACAGAAGTTTGCCATAGGGCATCTAGGTGGCACAGTGGATAGAGTCCTGGATGTGGAGTCAGTAAGACTCATCTTCTTCAATTCATATCTATCCTCAGACACTTATTAGATGTGTGACCCTGAATAAATAACTTAACCATCTTTACTTCAGTTAACCATCCATAAAATTCACTGGAGAAGGAAAAGTCAAAGCCCTCCATTCTCTTTGCCAAGAAAAACCGAAATGAATTCACAAAGACTTGCCCAGAAATGAAAATGACTGAAAAAATATCAAGAGGCAGATGCAAAAGGAACTAGTTTGACATCAGGAACAAGTCTTTTTTCCCCTTGCTTTTAAAATATATATTCAAATTTACTTTTTGAAGTTATTCATTAATTACCATGCATGCCTAGAACAGCTATACTTTTTTGGGAATAAGAAAGCATTCATTTTAAGTAGGTATGAGTCTTTTGTTGTAGACTAAGAGCTTTTGACTTTGCTCTCACTTGTTACTGAATCATTTTTATGTATATTTTCACTATCTTTGTTTATGTCCAACTTTCATTGAAGTCACCAAGTATCAAAATATTTCTTGGTTTAAATTGGAACATATACTCAAGTTCTTCATAGAATTTTATAGAATCACAGGATCATAGACTTAGGGCTTGAAGAAATTATCTAGTCAACTGCCTCATTTTGAGGATAAGGAAGTAACTTTTTTTTTTTTTTTGGTGGAGCAATGGGGGTTAAGTGACTTTCCCAGGGTCACACAGCTAGTAAGTGTCAAGTGTCTGAGGCCAGATTTGAACTCAGGTCCTCCTAAATCCAGGGCCGGTGCTTTATCCACTGTGCCATCTAGCCGTCCCTAGGAAGCAACTTTTATAAGGTTATCCGACTTGTAAGTTATGCAATCAGGTTTTGAACCCATCTCTAAATCTAATGATTTTTCTTCATAGTGCTAGATGGTTGCTTTGAATTTCTCTTCTCCTTCCAATGTACTACTGACATATAAACCGAATTTATTTTCATGGATCTTTTTTGCAAATGCTAACCATGTTTTCTGCAATAAGAAATTCTCAAATGTCATATGGAATAGTAATTGCTTGTGTCTTTGGATATGTCATAAAACCAAATTGACCAACTCTACCCTCAGAGGAGAATTGTCTTTATCTTGCTGTAAATGATTTTTGCCATCATTTTCATTTAAAGAAAAAAAATCAAAGACATATATGATTTTGTTACTCTAGAAATACATCAATTTCTGAGTGGACAAGGATTACACTATCAAAATATTTGCAACTTGGTAAATGTTTACACACCACATCAAAACAAAACTATGTCATTTTTGGCAATTCTTATTTCTGTCATAGAGCCACTATCACTGCAAATATGAAATGTAGCTACACAGTCCTCAGGTCCATTTTGAATTTTACTTTGTTTACTGGATTGATATGACAAAATAATCACTCATTGACCAAACTACTGATGAAGAGCTTCTCAATTTTAAATTATTTGCTCTAATAATGCAGACATGGTCTGTTGTTATGGTCATATTCAAAACCTGCCCAATATTACAGAATCTGATAGAATGTATATTTAGCTCCAATGGCCTTCAAAATCCTGGGGTCTTCTGAATGCCATTCTGAGGCATCAATGAAGGATTATGTGAAGGTCTTGCTAAAATGGGAATAATAAACCTTGCATTTATACCTGATATTGTTTCTGTGAGGACAGCATTTGAAATTCTTATAAATATTAGAAAACATTTTTTTATTTTTGAATACTAAAATGAAATATCCATGAGGGCAAGAATCATATCTTATCTAAGTTTTGAATCTCTATAGGAGGTAGCACAGGGTTCCATATGCTGCAGGTCCTCAATAAACATTTGTGAAATTAAATTGATATAACTTCTCTGAGATTCTCTGCATGTTTCTTTGTAAGAAACTTTCTTATTCATGGTAAGATGCTTTGATTTACAAGTCTGGCTCCTAGTCAGAGCCTGTTGAGTGAGACAAGATAAACTGATGAAAAATGCAAAGGTAGATGCCCATAATTCAAAGGCCTTAAGAACATTTTCCAAAATCAGTTTGTACAAGAAATAAAACTGGGGACAGCCTGCAAAAAACTTCTTTATCCATTGTTTTTTATTCTGCTATAGACTTTCTCCCACAAAGTGTCTCTCACATCCCTTAAATTTATTGATTTAGGGACTAAATGGAAAAAAAAAGATGCCTGTATTTCAGCAACCATGTGTGCAGTATGTGCCTCAAAACTTCTATTTCTTGGATAAAATCATTCTCCATATTCAAAACTATTAATACTATCCCATGTTTATAGGAACCTTCATTCTATTTTTTAAAATAATAATAAAAACATTAATGGGTGACACTTAACAGGTGTCAACATAGCAAATACTGATAAGTTCTAAACTACATTGAACAAAAACTTTCAAAATGTAGAAACATAGAAGAGAAAATTAAAATAATTTAGGAACAATATGAGGAATGCATCATCACCGTTTTCCTGTCAGCTCCCCAAAGATACATTTAGGCAGCTTTCAGTGAGATTATAGACAATGTGTTCACATCCTAAAAAATTTATTTAACTAGTTATGTAATAGTAGAATATTGAAAAAATAAGATACACTTTTGCCTTCTGTTTATTGTTTACAAAAATGCATTCTACTCAGTTGAACTAAACATCACATCATTGACTATTTGGCAAGCCTTCCATATTCCATTCCATATATCTAAGACGAGTAAATGTCATTTCATCCCTTGGAAAGTCTTAAGCCCATATCATGCCTCCAGCTGACATTTGTTAATAAGGAATAATAGATATAACCTTTATCAGATTACCTGCTGTCTAGGGGAGGTGGGAGGGAGAAAAATCTGAAATTGGAAAGCTTGCATAAACAAATGTTGAGAACTATCTGTACATGTACCTGGAAAAAAATAAAATACTTTTATCAGAAAAAAAAGGATTAATAGGGCCCTAAAACAGGACATCCATCAGAGGTCTCACTCAGGGAGATTACATAGACATTCTACCAAAAACTTACCTCCTTCCTTTTAAATACACATATTTCAGGATCTAAGATTGCTCTGCTCATGCTAAAAGTACCTTCCTCTGCTATCACCTTGATGAGAAACTAAAAAGTTTATAGCCTTGGTTATACTGTAATGAATAACTATTTCACTTCCATTATCTAAACATCTAAAAATCTCCTCCAAAATTAATCTCTTAGCTTTCTCTTTTTTTTCCTTCGGCTTCACTCACTTCATATTCATCATGAAGTCCATACATTTCATCCTTGTTAAGAACTTCAGTAGTTTCCCCACCTCTTTAAAAGAAGAAACACCAGAGAAATTTGAAACCCCCAATAAGCTTAACATGCTTTCCTTGTGAGATCAAATTAATTATTCTTGCATCTGGCTGCCAAGCTGACTACTCATAATTCTTACTCACTTCTACAATATGGTTCAAATTGACCAATTACTATTTTATGCCTTTCTGCCTTTCCATAATATCCAGAATGATCTTTTTTTCCTCAGTCTTATCTCTTAGGATTATTACTTCCACTTAATATTTAATTCAGATGACACCTCTCCCATGAGACATTTTCTCATTTCCTTAATTGTAATTGTTCATTTTCCTCCCACCCCCAACAAATACGTTAGATTTACTTTGCGTTTAATCACACGCATGTATATACATATCCATACAAACACATACATGAATACATGTATACACATACACATATACATATAGTGTATTCTTCAATAAGAATGCACTTTTTTGGCTTATTAATTCATTTATTTTTATTTTTATATCCAAGTTGTTGGGCCATAACATCTACTTACAGCATGCTTGTTGAATGGAACTAAATTGAATTCTTAATAAATCTATTTTATTTGTCCATTATATGATAATGCCTCTGGTTGATCTTTTCCCTATTGTTTTAATTGTGTTTTGTAAATTCTACAAAGGCATTGAAATGTGCAAATATTTTATACTATTTAACATAGCATTCTATTTAAAATAGTCTTAAAAGTTGGAACATGCAAAATAATACACTATAATTATCTAGGAAACTGGCTTACATGAAATATCTGGTTTTTTTTCCAAGTGATGCTCAATAAGTAAGGCATGATTGTACTGTCAGTTAAATATTATTGAAACATGCTCAAAGACAATTTTATCTTAAGGAATATTTTATTAAAGGCAACAGAATGTTGTCACACTGATCTTGTCAATCATTTTCCCCCTAGGCATTTTATAAATCATAAAGTGTTATATACATGTCAGCCAGTATTATTATCATCATTATTAGATATTTGCATCCTCCATGCTACCTAAACTACTCTGAATTCATTTGCTTCTCACAGAGCTATAGAAATGGAAAGAAAGTACCACAAATGGCAAGTAGTTCAACACATCCTTGAACAAATTCAATTAATCAATCTTTATACATTATGTACCCTATCTGCCTGGCCTTGTGGGATTCTCTGGGAATACAAGGAGAAAATGAAATCATTCATGGTCTCTAGGAGTTTATAATGTATTTGAGAAACTATGATACATATACCCATATATGAAAAAAATATATACATGAAGTATATTTTTGAGGGAACCATAGGTCACTCACAAAAGGGAGATTTTCACACATTAAGTGAGAATTGGGGTTAACTCTGAAAGAAGTTAGGGATTTAATGAGGTGTAAATAACAAGAGAGTGACTTCTAGGTATGAGGGACAACCTATGCAAAAATATGGAGATGGGAGGAGTGTTAAACATAAAAACCAGTAAGACCTATTTGTAGTGATTATAGAAAATATGAAAGAAAAGAGGATGGGTGAGATATTGTGAAAGCAGAACTGGCCAGAAGTAAAATCAAGAAAGTGGTGAAGGAAGGTGAGAACTTGGAGGAGGACTCTGAAATTGTGAACCTGAGCAATGAAAAGATGATGTTATCCTTATAAGAAACAGAGAAATTAGAAGAGTAGTTTGTATTTGTGAAAGGGTGTTGGATCTGACATTACACCAGTATTTATCTAAACTCTGGTTGAAAACCTTCAGTGATGGGTTCTTACTGTATCACTACCTTTGGGGGTATTTTCCCAACTCCCAGTCAAATTATTAGGTGATGCTTCTCATGGTAGCTAATTATTTTTTTTTCCATTCTAAGTTTTGAAAGTAACCTTAAATAAATAGGGATCAAAGTATCATTGCTCACTATCCTCCAGAAGTTTTTCCATTGATTATCATAGTTAATTAGATTTTAGAAAGGACATTTAGTAAGCATTTAAAACAAGGGCATCTCCTCAAACTGGATGCTTACTTTCTCATTGAATCCAGAAGGTACCAGGGAATAATACTCTTAAATGGAAAAGAAAGTATGGCTAAATGATAAACTCATAACTCCTGGTTACTGAACATCATTTCTCCCTTCCAAGAGTCCTCATAAAATACCCCATAAGCATAAGACTGAGAAGACACTTCAAGGGAAATTTATAAGGTCTTCCTGAAGAGAGAGAAAATATAGGGTGCCCATTTGTTAAATATGCTCCCTAAACTCAAGTATGTTTTCTCTTGGACCCTATGTATGTGAGAGAGAACTTCATCCCAGGCTTTGGGACAGAATATTCTTACCATAACTCCTTAGTAAACACTCATTTCAGAAAGTTTATTACCTGTGACTGCTTAATTGATATTAGATCATGAATATGAATCACTCAGGCAATTTTTCATCAGTGATAGTAGCAACGGTAGTAGTAGTGATAGGAGTAGTGGTGGTAGTTGTGGTAGTTGTCAGTAGTAGCATTTGCTAGCAAGGTGCTCTATGTATTACTCTGTAGGGTAGTGTAACGATTGGAATAACGCCACCTGCTGGATACTTACTGTAGAAGAGTTCTGCCCATGAAGCGAAGGTCTTTGAGGGCAAGACCAGGAGTCTTTTCTTTGGCATCAGGAAGTGACACGGACTAGTGGGAGGAGGAAGGAAGAGATTGGCGCTGACTCTGGGGCTCTTGCCGGAGGATGCTAGTGGAGAGGGGAGCTAGAAATGTGCTCTCCCTTTAATAGATAGGAATCTAGGCCTTTCTCTCTCTCTTTACCAAATTCTTATTCTCCTTAATAAATGCTTAAAAGTCTAACTCTTGCTAAAGCTTATAATTTATTGGCGACCACTCATTAGATATTTTAGACAGTTTAGCTAGAATTTTAGCCTTAACAGATGGCTGACCACGAAGAGGAAAGCTAAACCTCAGTCTTCTGATCTTCTGGTTGGGTAAGAAATTTCCCCTACGCTCTCCCTTTAACTGCTAAGTACTGGCGTACTGGCGTACTGGCTGTGTTTTCCCTTTACATTTTTTCGAATGGACCTTTTAAACTCCCTAATTACCCTATTTTTGATTTTAGTCTGTTTAACCAGACAAATGGGAGATAAGATCATGCTAATGCTTTGTTTTTGTGGATTTTCTATTTTTATTTTTATTTTTGTTAAAAGAGCCAGCAACTTACTCACACAAGGAAATATCTCTCCCTCTCCCAACCATGCTTTTTCAGAGAAACCTGAAGAGATTCCTGCAGCTTTTCCCAATTCTAACTTTAATTGTTGCTCTAATTTTGCATGCCTGGAGGCAATGACCCACCCTCTAGAAGCTTTTAATCCCCTAGCACCTGGAGGCAAAGTGGGGGAAGAGGAATCCAGGCCTGAGTTCAAAATCAAGTCTGATTCAAATTGCTCTGGTCCCTCCCCTCCTCTCCAGACCCCACCCTCTACTCCTCCCATGGCTAAGCCCATTGCTTCCCCTGCCTGGGAAGTCCAGAGATCTAATGCTCATGTGCAACTTTCTCTAACTACATTTGCAGCTTCAGGCTCAGCCCTTCCCCAGCCTGGCTGTGCTTCTGAGACAACTTTAGAAAACCCTTTAAATTCCACATATGCCTGTTTTGTTCATAATTTTGCTAACCTGCTTTTGTCTTTAATTAGTAATCTTATAAAGCATTTGTATGGTGAAAAGACTGACAGACAATATAGAGGGGTTAAAGAAGAAAAACTTAAGCTGAATAAGAATGACAATCATCAACATAGTTCAAGACTCTGCTTCTTTTGCCATGGAAGGGTATATATTTTACAGAAATGTAGAAGTAAGCAGCAAGGTATTGATATGAGTATTGGGGATTTTAGATACCGGAATCAAGAGTGTTCTGAATTCACTCAGAGTATTAATGTCAGTTCAGAGGTTACATAGGATTTCTATGCTATTACATATACATTTTGAAATTAATGGTATGGGTTTATTTTCATAGAGATTTTCATGCTTTTGAGATTGTGTCTTATACTTAGTTTCTAAAACAAGGAGAATATTTGTAAAAGCTTTTTATAGTCATGTGATCAAGTTTATATTTTATAATACTCTTATTGATATTAAGTTCATATTCATTTAGATTTCCTTAGTTTGAATTTCACTGTCTTTTATTGTTCCATGTGTATTTTCTTCTATTCATTTGTCTATCTAATTTTGAAACATTGCAAGATGGTTTTGATTTTATTATACAATGTTAATTCTAGGAGTATTGTGCTCCCATATTCTGAGTTGTTTGTTTTTGTTATTTTTTCTCAACTGATTATTTGATCAAATTCTTTAAAGCATTTCCCTGGCAAATTGGTTGCCATGGCAAGTGTAAATTGATTCTAGAAGTATTATTTTTGATAAGCATATTCCAAAAAAAAAAAAAAAAAGAGGGGAACATTTGTAAAAGTTTTCTTTTTTCAAAAAAGAAGTTTTCTTTGAGATTGTGTTGTGATTTAACTTATATTTAAATGTTATGATTTTTCAAAAAAGAAATTGTATACTAAGTAAAAAAAGGGGTATTATTTGAAAATGTTGCATAATTATATATTGTGTTCTGAGTCAAGATGTATTCACATTTTTTGCAATCATTTATTATCCTCAATTTTTAAATCCATATGAGACTTGGATTATGGGAACTTATCATTTAAGACATTAATTGCCTTTATTCTGAGTTATCAGATGCCAGTTGGCCAAGATGCCATCCAATCACAAGAGGAATACATGCAAGAGCAGACACTGAACTGTCACATGAGGGGAGACATGCATGAAGTCAAGGTATGGCCGAGGGAACGGCTTTTGACAAATGTTGAAGTTGGATTCTCTTGGTTTAATATTTTATTTTATTTTTCCCCACAATATTGTACAGATGGCTGGAAGTATTGATCCCACCCATCTCACTTCTACACCTGGCTTCTACGCTCCCTCCTATATGCCTGATGCCATGGACCATCTCAATCCCATGCATCTGATTAAGTCTGACTCAGTTTCATCCAATATATTCGGTGGCATGGACATATATTCCATCCACCTATTTTAATGGGCAGTATATATTGCTCAAGTGTGGGCATGCTCATATCCCATCATTTCTCTGTTCTTTTATGGTAATCCCCATAATTATCTCAGGTGTCATGATAAATACACTGTTGAATTTGGCCTTGACATCTGTTACCAATTATATAAGATTTTAAAATTTCTCATAATGGCATGAGGATAATTAGGCAGATGATGCAAAAAGTGATGAAACAAAGACAAAAATTATTTTTAAAAATTAATATTGCAGCAATTATCTTCTCAATTACCCTCCATAAGGGGGACTATAGTAATATTATAATTTTAAAGAATGTTTCAATTTTTGTTTTATTATATGTTTCATGTGTAACAACTAAGATTATGAATTCCCTTAGACAAGTTTTTGAGAACTTTCATTGTTTGATTTGATTATTGACAAAGCTATTTTAAAGTTGTGTTAAGCTCAATTTTGTAGGAAATTTCCTGGCTGATTACCAGTATCCACACATCAACCCCTGAAAAGACTTCCATTCCACGACTACACCTAGAGGACATCTGAGAAAAGACTTTCAGAGACTTTAAATGAACAGTTTTGTTTTGTTTTTTTTTCTCTTTTCTTTTTCGGTTATAATATACACCATCTGTAATATGTACTCTCTGCAGAGGCCCTCCCTTTGCAAGACCAATGTCAAAGCGTCGGTTCATGAGGACAAAAAATCACCCCTCTGGACAAAACTTTCCTCTCTTCCTTTTCTATATTGTTGTTCACATATTATTAGTTAGCAATAGTTATTATATTCTTTTTACTGTTCCATCAAGGAAACATTTTGTTTCTTGAGGAACAACAGGGGGGACTGTAACGATTGGAATAACGCCACCTGCTGGATACTTACTGTAGAAGAGTTCTGCCCATGAAGCGAAGGTCTTTGAGGGCAAGACCAGGAGTCTTTTCTTTGGCATCAGGAAGTGACGCGGACTAGTGGGAGGAGGAAGGAAGAGACTGGCGCTGACTCTGGGGCTCTTGCCGGAGGACGCTAGTGGAGAGGGGAGCTAGAAATGTGCTCTCCCTTTAATAGATAGGAATCTAGGCCTTTCTCTCTCTCTTTACCAAATTCTTATTCTCCTTAATAAATGCTTAAAAGTCTAACTCTTGCTAAAGCTTATAATTTATTGGCGACCACTCATTAGATATTTTAGACAGTTTAGCTAGAATTTTAGCCTTAACAGTAGGTTCCATTCACCAATGTTTTACAGATGAGGAAACTGAGTCTGAGAGAGATTATGTGATTTATTCAGGGTCACACTTCTTTTAGGTGTTTGAGGAAGCACTGTAACTCAGATCTTCATTACTCCAAAATCATCATACTATTTAATTTTTATAACACCAACACCTCACGGTTATTCTTGCACCCTTGAAAGGAGAAAAAATTAACCACCCTCTGTGAACCAGAACCTACCTCTAAAGCATCAACTAGAGGAAGAGGTAGTTGCATAGACAAAGACAGACAATTGGATCATCAGTTTACCTTGTTTTGCCTTTAGTTTTCTCATGCACAAGTAAAATATAAAGATAATAATGCTTGTATAATACCTACTTCACAGTGTTTTAATGTGGCAAGCATTTACATAAATAATTTTACATTGTAAAACACATTATGAGTGATAACTCTTTTGATCCTGAAAATAGCCTAGAACTAAGTGCTATTATTATTCCTGTTTTAATTATGAAATAAACAAACAAACAACTGGTGCACACAGAAGTTCCATGACTTATCCAGGGAAACAGATAATATGAGGCAGAATTTGAACTCAGTTCTTCCTGGTTTCAAGTTCTGTCCTCCATCCACTGGGACACCTGACTACAAAAACAAAGTGCAATATGAATGTCTACGTTTATTGTTCATATATCTATAGAAGTGGTTGATTTTCACATGTGGTCCTGCTTCTATCTCATCTGCAATGCCCAGAGACTTCTCTGTCTGACCTGGACTGGAAACAAAGAAAACAAAAATGACTGTCATTTTAAAATTTGGCTTACCAGTCAGTGTCCAGTCCAATAAGGATTCTCTATCTATTTGGAGGATTTAGGAAAGATCTTATCCCTGTATTTCTTTCTCCTATTTCTTCATTTTGACCCTTTCTTTTCAATGTACCCTGTCTCCATCTCTGTCTATTGAAATCCAATTTCCCCTTCAAGCCTCAAATCAGATGCCATGTCCTACAAAAAGCTTTCTATGACTTCACTGATGGGAAATTATTATTACTTCCTCAGATCCAGCATAACATTCTAAACCTTTCTAAGTATATCTTATTGGATATTGTGATGAAGGGACTTTTGGTGGAAATATCCTAGGCCTTAGAACTAGGTGACCAGAGTCCTTGCTTTACTTCAGTCAAATCATCATCCTTTGAAGCTCAGTTTTCTCCTATTGAAAATGGGAACACTTGTACTTTCATTATCTCATTATATTGTCCTGAGGAACATGTTTTGGAAATAACAAAATGCTATCCAAATGCAATTATTTCACTTTTTAATTAAATAAGCAGCAGAAATCACACTGGGTGAGAATTAGAACATTGCACAGGCCTTTCAGTGATCCCTAAATGCTTATCCCTGCAAAAGGCCATCACTTTAATGCCAATGATTTCCTGCTGAGTCTATGTAGCTGTGAATAATAAAACACTACTACATTGGAAGAATTAAAGTGAAAACTAACAAAAATACAATTGGAAAATTAATGGTGACTATAGTTGGCTGCAAATATTTTGACAGATTATGACTTACATTTAAAAATAGAAATGTTAAGAAAGAGAGTTGATCTGATACAAGAGGAACTGAAACAAATCCAATATATTGCAAAAGGGAATCTGTAATCTCATTGATGTTGTTGTTTCCTCCATGAATGCAGATCCCAAACTCTCCATGGATGTAGGTCATAACACATATGTTGCCACCATATTTGTAATTCTTAATTATACTTGTTCCATAATTCCATGAAAATATTGAGGCCTTTTCTTATTTTCTCTTGATGAATGGAGGATTTAGGCTGTCTGTCATTTATACCATGTGATCAACCTTTAGCATTTTAGGAATGAATTAAGTGATGTGAATAACATAACAACACTGGGTCCATTGCAGCACAGTGGAAAGAACATTAGATTTGTATCCAGAAGACATATCCCTTATTTGTTTTGTTATCTTATGAATATCCTCTGTGGAATAGCAGGCCTTCTTCCTCACTTAATCCCATCCAAAATAGTGGGGATCCAGAATAACTCTGTACCAAATGATAGACCATGTAGATAACATTAAGGAAGAAGCTTCCTATTGTGAAGAGAGTTGGACCCTCTTTCTACAAAAACAATACTTTCCTTAGAAAGGGAGAGAAGAGAATACTTCTACTGAAACATCTTCAAATACAAAAGGCCTTGGAATATAATGGAAAAGATAGCATTTCTTGTTGTTGGAGCAAGGATCTTAAGAAAATGTAAAATAGTAAAATCAGTAAGTGAATGTGAGGTCTTTAAGAGTGGGAATGCTTAACTTGTGTATTTATATTCACAAACACTTTTTTCCAGACCCTCATAACAGCATGCCTACATTATTAGAGTAGCTTCCAGATTAGTGTTCCTGAATTCATCCTCTCTACTCTTAAATCAATCCTCCACACAGCTCCTTAGGCACTCTGGCCACATCACTCAGCCTCTAAGAGAAAATGTAATCTTTTTGATTTGGCATTTAAAGCCTTTCAACATCAGTGTTAGGTTTATTCTTTTTTGTTTGTTTGTTTTGGTTTGATTTTTTTGCCAGGTAATGGAGGTTAAGTGACTTGCCTAGGGTCACACAGCTAGTAATTGTCAAATGTCTGAGGCTGGATTTGAACTGAGGTCCTCCTGAATCCAAGGCCAGTGCTTTATCCACTGGGCCACCTAGCTTCCCCCAGGTTTATCTTTTCAGGCTTATCAGGCATTATTCTATCTTACCCTCTCTACTTCCAACCAAACTATCCTAACTGATATCCCCTATCAATCCCATGATGTCTCTGTCTCATTGAAAAGATTTCAATCCCCCTTCCTGGAATGTGCTCTACCCTTGACTGAGCTTTTTGGAAACCCTAGCTTCTCTCAATTGTTAACTCAAATGTTACTTCCCTCAAAGGGGCTTTATGGATTCCCTTGATTATTAATCCTAAAGACCTTTAAATCACTTTGTTGTTTACTTGAATTTATCTTATATTTACTTATCCATAGATATACTTCTTAGAAAAATGCAAATTTCTCAAGTGGTGACATATTCTCATTACTGAATATACAGTATTTCTTTATACCTATAAATCTATCTTCTACATCTATCTCTTTATCTGTGTCTACATAATATAATCATCTATATATCTTCTATATCATCCATATTCATATCTATACCAATATCCACACATATACCTATATCTATCTAATATGTATCTATATGTATTTCTATCTCTATCATCTTCTACATTTATTTCTGTATTTATATCTAGATCTGTAGACATTTTTCTATCATCTTTCTATCTATAATACTATTATACAGAATTGAATTCAAACATGTAACTTTACTTGACTAAGAATATATTTTTAGGACTTTATGCACGAGACCATCTTCCCTCATCCTCTTGACTATGTTCTGTTTACTTCTGGTTAGCCATAATTACAGAAGTCTCCTGTCTGCTCTGTTATATCTCTTTTCTTGTCTGGTAAATGATATAAAAAGTAGCATTGTGGTTTCTCACCTTTTCTGTGGGCAGTGATAAACAGAAATCCACACTTTTTGAGGACAGAGGAACAGTCATCAATTTTTTTTTTAATTTCTGTTAAGACTTTCAAAGTACATATGGTCTTGTCAAGATAAATCCAATAAGGAACAGGAGAAGTATCTTTTTCCATTGTCCCTTCAGAAAGAAGTTTGTCACATTTTAAAAAGTGTACTTAAGACTTCTGGGGCAGAGCCAAGATGCTGGAGGGAAGGCAGTGAGCTCTTGAACTCATGACATGATCGATCAAAATAAACATCCAATTAATTCCATAGGACAATTTCGGGAGCAGCAAAATGCACAGAAGAATGTGCTGAGATCATTTTGCAACCAAGGATGGCATGAAAGGTCGGAAGGAGGGAGCTGCTATGCTGAGACAGGAGTGAAGTCCAATCCCACAGTCATGCTGACACAGATCCAGTCCCAGGAAGACCTCAGAGACTCTAAATCAGTTGCAGCACCAGTGTCATCTGGAACTAAGCTCAGAGTCTGGTGAGAGGGCTGAGCCCTGGCAGAGGGGAGGTTACAGGGGCCTCTGTTGGCCCTAAGGTGGAACTCCTGCTGGGAAACAGGAGGTAGGCTTGAGAAGCAGTGGCTCAGGTCAGGGAGGGGCACAGACAACCACAGCACACAAAGCTGTTTCATTAGCAAGTTGGGATCATCTACAGACCAGGAAATAGGCCAGGCAAGTGAAGAAACTGCTCCTGTTTATTTTTTCTTTTTTTTTTCAGGGCAATGAGGGTTAAGTAACTTGCCCAGGGTCACACAGCTAGTAAGTGTCAAGTGTCTGAGGTCAGATTTAAACTCAAATCCTCCTGAATCCATGACTGATGCTTTATCCACTGTGCCACCTACCTGCCCTCAACCTGGTCCTCTTTAAATCATGCCACCTGTTACCACCTGAAGCTTGGGATAGTGCAACCTGAAAACAGTGCCCCACTTTAAGGAGCTAAAAGTCAAGTAAAAGAAAGGCAAGATGAGCAGAGGAAGGTGAAGACCAAAGAAAGTTTCTTAAGTGACAAGGAAGATTGAGGTGCACCCTCAGAGGAAGATATCAATGTCAGGGCCCTTATATCTAAAACTTCCAAGAAAAATATGAATTGGTCTCAGGCCATAGAGGTGCTCAAAAAGTACTTGGAAAATAAAGTTAGATAGGTAGGAGAAAAAGTGGAAAGAGAAATGAGGGTGATGCAGGAAAAAGACATGAGAAAAAAGTCAATACCTTGAAAAGCCAAATTGGCCAAATAGAAAAGAAGGTACAAAATCTCTCTGATGAAAATAATTGCCTAAGAATTAGGATTGAAAAAATGGAAGCTAGTGACTTTATCAAGACATAATAAAGCAAATTCAAATGAAAAAAAAAAGAAGGCAATGTGAAATATCTTCTTGTGAAAACTGCTAACATGGAAAATAGATCCAGGAGAGATAATTTGAAAATCATTGGTCTACCTGAAAGCCATGATCCAGGAAACAACTTACACATCATCTTCCAAGAAATTGTCAGGGAAAATTGCCCTGATATTCTAGAAGCAGAAGGTAAAAATAGAAATTGAAAGAATCCTCCAATCACCTTCTGAAAGAGATCCCAAAAGGAAAACTCCCAGAAATATTATAGCCAAATTCCAAAGCTCCCAGGTTAAGGAGAAAATATTGCATGCTGCCAAAAAGAAAGAATTCAAGTACTGTGCATCCCCAGTCAGGATAGCACAAGATCACTGGAGGGCATGGAATATGATATTCCAGAGGGCAAAGGAATTGGAATTACAACCAAGTATCACATTTCCAGAAAAACTTAATAAAAGCTTTCAGAGGAAAAAATGGCATTTCAATAAAAAAAGAGGATTTTCAGGTAGTCATGATGAAAAGACCGCAACTGAATCAGAAATGTGACTTTCAAATACAAGAGTTTAGAGAACCACAAAAAATTGGAGATGGGGGACATACCTGGGGTTGTGCAGTGGGTGACTGTTTTGTGTCTAAGGCTGGGTTTTGGCTGGGGTCCCGCTGGGTCCAGGGTGGATACTTTGTCCACTGTGTCACCCATCTGAGAGGATTGTACTGGGGGAAGGTGGAGGGCAGAGGTAGCATGGGGTGAAATCTCAAATGAAAGAAACAGGAAATGGCTTATGGAGTGGGGGAAGAGATGGGGGAGGAGCAAGGCAGTAAATTAACTTTATACTCATCAGAATAACACCCAATTGAATGGAGTAATCTATTTAATTTAAGCAGTAAATGAGCCTAACACTCATCAGAATTGGCTCAAAGACCTTAATCTCATCAGAATTGGAGAGAATAACATATACATTCAATTGGGTGGAGTAACATCTATAACCCTGAAGGAAAATAGGAGGGGAAGGGGATAAAGAGAAAGGGCCAAAAGAAGGGAGGGCAGATTGGGGAAGGGGACAAACAGAAGTAAATCCCTTTTAAAGAGGGATAGGGTGAAAGAAGATAGATAATAGAGTAAATATCATGGGGAAGGGAATAGGAGGGAGGGAAACAGTTATCAATAGTAATCATGAAAAAGAGAAAAGGGGGAAAATTGTACAAAAATATTTATAGCAATTCTTTGTATTGCCTAAGAATTGGGCAATGTCCATCAATTAAGGAATGGCTGAAGAAGCTATGGTATATGACTAGTGGAATGGTATTGTGCTATAGGAAATGACAAACAGGATAATCCCAGAAAAATCTGGAAAGACTAATATGAACTGATATATATATAGTGAAATGAGCAGAACTGGGAGGACATTGTGCAAGTGACAGAAGTATTGTTCTATGCGCAATTGTGAATGGCTTAACTACTCTCAGCAATACAATGGTCCGAGACAATCCTAAGGACTAATAATGAAGCATACTATCCACTCCCATAGAAAGAATTGATAAAAAGAGCACTTCTGGATTGTACTTATATAACCTATATCAGATTGATTGTTGTCTTGTGGAGGGGGGAGGAAAGGGAGGGAGGGAGAAAAATTTGGAAATCTAAATCTTATGAAAATGAATATTTAAAACTACTTTTACATGTAACTGGAAAAAATAAAATAAATGTTTGTTGCATTGAAAAAAAGTGCACTTAACATGCTTTGACATTTTATATCATATTCCCATGATTTGTATGTTTATAGTGATCTTAAATTTCTCGTGATGGTCTATGTGATACATAGTGCAGTTAAATAATTCTCTCTCTCTTTCTGTTTCTCTCACTCTGTCTCTCACTTTCTCTCTGTCTCTTTGTGTCTCTTTCTCTGTGTCTCTGTGTCTCTGTCTCTCTCTCCCCTTCCCTCCCTCTCTTTCTTCCTTTCTCTTTATCTTATAAAATTCTCTGATTATATAGTGTCATCTAGGCAACCTTAAAGTCATTGCTTTGGAAAACCTTGAAAAAATGAACACTTTCCCTTAAGACTTCTGTGGTAGAATTGTCATTTAACACTGTAAATTTAGAACTTTATACAGTTGTATAACTCTTGCATTTATTATGTGTAGGTCCAGTTTATGTCACAAAAGAACCCTGCATGTGATTTTCATCTGTGATGATTATATTACTTTTGGTTCTATATAAAAACACCATTTTCAGACTAAATAATGTGTAAATAAATGATTTAAACTCCTGGTGCACACAGAAGCTTCAGCAGTATTAAAAAAAAAATACATGCATCCCAAAATGGACATTAATTCTATAGTTTTCAACTCCATTCCCAATATATAATAATTAAGTGAGATAATTAATTAAAGTGATTTGGTTTTACACAGGGTAACATAACTACCTCTGGATCCTCCATTTTCTATTCCCTGTTGTCTCTACTTGTCAAATCTTTCCTGCATTCTATAATTTCTTAGAAACCCCAGCTTCCCAAACATAGTATGTTTTCTTATACTAAGTAAATTTGATCTTGGCTGGAAACAAAATTGCAGTATCAATTACCAGTGAATTAAAATTCTGCTGCAATCAGCTTATTCCTCTTTCCCAACATAGCTGGAGGATGGATTTGGCAAGGTTAAGAAATACTAAAAATATGCTTTTCCTGACAGGGTAAGATTGATATTCTCTATTTGCTACCAAGGACTTGAATCTAACTGAACTACAAATTACAAAGTATCACAAAGCCCATTCAATTGACTGAGTCTCCAAAGCAAACTTAAATAGGATTGATTTATTTTTTTAAACGGAACTTCAATCCTAACTTGTTTTATTTTTTGTTATTTAAAGAGCAAACCCACCCCTGTTGTGCCAAATGCTTCTTTGTA
Source organism: Dromiciops gliroides (assembly GCF_019393635.1). Classification (NCBI taxonomy): domain Eukaryota; kingdom Metazoa; phylum Chordata; class Mammalia; order Microbiotheria; family Microbiotheriidae; genus Dromiciops; species Dromiciops gliroides. The sequence goes on along the minus strand of NC_057862.1, from coordinate 631,496,441 downwards.
GTATGCCATTGACCTCTGATTACCCTGTGAAAGTCTGTGTTCACTGAGAGACAAATTCTGAAAGGTCTTACATTGGGGGAAAGGTTTCAAGTAATGGTACAGGGGCAACTGTGCACTTTCATCTGAGGATCTACCTACCTAATCTTATAGAATATTGAGAAAGATCACTACTAGGTTATGACATACTGTTGTTTTTGGTTTATTCATTTATCTCATTTTTAGGAAATGTTAAAAACAATTTGTGAAGATCATGTACTAAGGCACGAGGAATGAGAAACCTTTTTTTGGTTGAAGGGAACAATCTTATCAGTTTGAAACAATAAATTATAATTAAATATTGAGCCAAGTTATATCAGAAATAGAATTTTTTTTTCTATTCTGCTATATTATGGAAATCCTTGATTCATTTCAGAAGGTCTATAGAGGCAATGTGCTGACCTCATTACTGTATACCTGTTAAACTTGGACAATTTACCAGTCCCATACAAAGAAATTGCATCACTTCTATTTGAATTATCTTAAGAAGATTTTGAAGATCACCTGTGTGTTAGAGTGTGCATTCTCCATAAAATAGTCTTTTAGGCAAACATGCATTGGACATTTGAACAACTTGGCCAGTCCATTGAAGTTGCACTCTCTTCAGTAGAGTTTGAATGTTTGACAATTTAACTTATTCCAATGTCTAACTTTTCTGCTCTGTTCCACAGTTCAGGTGTTAGCTCTTGTTTGTCAGTAAGGATCATCCGTCAAACATCACAGTCAACTAACATTTTAATGAAATAATTTCCACTGGGGTGAACTCAGTGATGTTTAGTCTTGAAGGAGTTATAATAATTTTATGTAAAACTTTGGAATGCTTGAGGTCCATGACAGGTGCTAAAACTACCACTGAATTGGAAAACTTCCCTTTATTCACACACACACACACACACACACACACACACACACACACAAATACTTTTAGAGAATTTAAGGAAGGACAATAAATCATAAATATGATAGGTTATGTAAAAACTCACCCATGCTTTGTAAATTACATCCTTTCTTCCCTCACACAATAGGGAACATATAGTTCTAGGAATCAAAAGAATAAGGTTTAATGCTAGCTTTTCCACCTGAATATTGCATGACATTATATATTTTACTTTAGCCCCTTATGTATCAGATTCTTTGTCAAAAGGCATAATTACCCCCAGTGAATCCCTCAATATGGCTCAGTGACTTGCCCAGGGTCTTACCGTTCATAAGTATTTTAAGCAGAATTTGAAATCAGGTCTTTCTAACTTCAGGTCCAAGACTCTATCTACTTTACCATATAGCTGGGTAAATTGGAGATACTTTAAAAAGGGAAGGAACCAGCATTAAAGAGGCTTAGGAAAAATATTCATGAAGAAAGTTGTGTTTTAGCTGAAAGTTGAATGGAATGAGGCAAAGTTGAGGAAGGAGAGAATTCTAGACTTGGGGAACAACAAATGAAAACTGTACCTTGTGGAAATAGAATGACTTGTGTGAGAAATAGCCAGGATAATCATACTTATTTCTGAGTCTGAACTATTTGGCAGTTCAAAGGTCTCTGGTGGTGAGAAATTTCTTTTTTAAGGTTTCAATATCTGGGAGTACTGAATTGACAAGAAATAATTGTCAGGTTACATCTCTATATAAATTAATTCTAGGATTATAGCTGTGAAGGCTGATCTTGAAACTGGGCCTGTAGTCTACAGTGCACTGCTATTTGCAACACGCAGGCTTATCTTTGTGATTGGTGTCACTATTTTTTTGGTGGTGGCTAGGAAAATGGGTATTTTCTTCACAGTGAGTACTACCCTCAGTGAATTCTACAAAGCCCATAACAGAAACAATTAATAGTTATTTTATAGATTACTGAACTGACCCTGAGTGAGAAATCATTGAAAATCCAGATGAAAGTAACCCCGCTCAAAATATATTAGCATGTTGCTTGGAATTTTCTCTTTGTTATTACCATACTATATACATAGCATATTCATTTATGAATGTAGCTTGTTCTCCCTATTATATTACATAATCATTGATGACAGGATAAGGGACTTGATTCATCTTTCAATCATCTATCCCCAAATACTCTAACACACAGCACATTGAATTGAAGGCCATAACTCTAAGAGATGCAACTTGACTTCAAGTAAGTTGTTGGAATTAAGGCAATTTGTGCTGTCTTTGAATAATGAAAAATACATATCGTTCATATCCATAAAATACAGATAACATCATTTGACTACTTAGGCTTGGAAGCTTTGGATGTAGGAGCTTTGATTTAGTTATCTTCTTCTGAGGGTGTATTTTGATCTTCCTTGTCAACAGAGAAACTTTCTAGTCAGCATTTTTTTCTGTTTGCTCATTTCCCCAACCTATTTCTTGACTTTTAACTCTTTGTTAAAGTGGTGCATTGCTTCCCAGGTAGAGGGTGCACTGCCCCAAGCTTCAAGGGGTTTGTGCAGCTGCTTTCAGAGATACTTATAGGAATTTGTAAGTTTTTCGTTCTTCAATGGTGGTATGATTTAAAGAGAGGTATATTTAGTACTCTCCTGGCATGTGTTATGGTTTGCAAGCAACCACAGACCTGCTTTTCTGCTCTGTAATTATGAACAGAATTCTGTTCTACTGTGGTTTCAATCTCTTGTGTGTTTGTGCTCCTCCCTGGCCGGTAACCACCACCCAAGATTGTGACCTGGATCAGAATATGGGCAAAACAACAGAGTCCTGCTTCAGTGCTAGCAAAGAGAACCTTGTAATCTTCTTCTGGCCAATGGTTTTACCCCCTTACAGTCTGTGGACTGAGTTCCAGAAGCAGTTGCTGCAACTGCTGATTCAGAGGCTCCCAAGTTCTGTTCCTGGTTTGCTGTGATGTGTCTGGGTCTGCACTGGTGAGGCCTGCACTGGGCTGTGCTCCACTATCACTCCTGTATAACAGACCTTTCCTGCTAACCTGCTAAGCTGTATTTGGCTGGAAAATGATTTCACTCTGTCTTTTTGTGGGGTTTGCTGCCCCAGGAATTGTCTCATGGTATAATCTCAAGGTATCTGGGGGGGTCGTGGGTAGAGCTCAGGCAAGTCACTGCCTTTCCTCTGACATCTTGGCTCTACTCCCAGCTACTTTTGGCTTATTGGAAAATAAAAGTACCTGTAAATCTTAAACTACCATACAAATACCACCTATTACCACCACCATCACTGCCACCATTAACACCTAAAATGGCACCAAAACCTTTTCTAAGAAGATCAATATGTTCACAGTATACCATATGACCATAATTCACACAATACCCTTGACTCCTAAGAATTAAGGTTGAATGTAGCCCAAAGGAGTTGTCCAAAGGAAAGACCCATGATGCATACAATTAGATTTCAGTGTGTTACCAAGAATAGCTTGGATAGAAGATGAGGTAAAAAAAAAATCTTAAGCAATCAAACATATAATAAGATCAAATAGGATCAAATGTTAATTTATTAAGAATATATTATGTGGGGGCAGCTAGATGGCGGAGTGGTAAAGCACTGGCCCTGGATTCAGGAGTACCTGAGTTCAAATCCAACCTCAGACACTTGACACTTACTAGCTGTGTGACCCTGGGCAAGTCACTTAATCCTTATTGCCCTGCAAAAACAAAACAAAACAAAACAAAAAGAATATATTATGTGCCTCCTGTGCTTATCACAGTCCCTGGCACATAGTGAATCGAATCTTTAATGCTTGACACTTGGCTTCCAAGTACTAAACTAGGAATTGGGGGTGCAAGGCAAAAATAGCATGGGATCCTCCTGTCAATGGGTTAAAGAAAGATCTGCCAAATGATACAGAGTTACTAATTTTCAAAGAAGTATATAGTTTGTTACCTGGAAACTTCCACATATGGGCAATTTGGGGTATAATATCAAAGTATATAGAATGACAAGGTATGGTGAGATTATAATCTGTAAATGTGGAAGAAGTATTTCCATTGATGAGCACATGAAACTACTGATGGACTTAAGTATCAGTATGAAAACAAGTAGTAGTATAATACGTGTTGTTATAATATTATTTTTTAAATTCCCTGACAAGAACGATAAACCAATGATCTTCTGGAGGAGGGCTATTGCATGTTTATTTTGCAATTTAATAAAAAAGCTGACATTGCAGCCATTAACATCCCAGAGTGTACTTCATTTAATATGCAAAGCACACCAGAATTAACATAGTAATTATGTTAGAATGAACAGGATACAAACATTTTAAATGGATTTAACACATTAAATAATTCCATGTCTTATGTGGCCCTGGTGCCTTTCACAGATGCTCATAACATTTACTAATTTGTTCCACAGGTAGCATGCATTAATGCTATTTTTTGGTTGGCTGTTATGTACTGTTGCTTGCCTGGGGACAAATAATCACAGTTTACTTACATTTCTAGCTCCCTGGACACAGGGACAATTTTCCTTGCTTATGGGATTGGTACTTTATAGGATCATAGAATCTTGATCCTGTCAACATGAAGAAATCTCATTTTCCATTTTCTTCGTCATACAGATAATGAAATTGAGGCCCAGGGAGAAGAAATGAATTGTCTGAGGACATGGACTTATTAAGTACCAGAATAAGGATTTAAAATCGTGTTCCATTCCTGAAGCTTGTAATTCTCTGAGTTTTCCCTCTGTTGTTTTCTGTATACCAGTTGAAGATTATTGAATGATTGAAATCTGAAGTTCTTAGAGTGAATCAGGTGGGTTAATGTATTTACCTATGATTAGTAATAATAATCATTATTGTTATAGTAATAATAATATTTGCAATTGATAATATATTTTCAAAACTTTTCCCTAAACACAACTATTATTTCCATTTTATAGATGAAGTCAAGGTACAGCAGGACAAAATGATAAATTTTGGGTCATGCAGTCAGGAGTTCTGCAGGGATTCATTATATATAGAGGCCAACAATTTGACTTCAGAGTTGTGGGGAACAGAAGCTAGGAGTAGTGGCTATGACCTGTGAAGATACAAGTAAGAGAAGTAGAATCCATCTAACATTCCTAGCTCTTCCAACAAACCCAGTTCATTTACCAGACCAATAAAAAAAAAAGTCCGTGGAAGCCAGAACATATTGATTACTTCTTGCCATAGCACCAAACTCCTAAGAGTCCACACCTCATCTTTTTGAATTTGTGGAAAAAGGGGGAATGACAAACTTTCTCCAATCATTAAACCTATACTAGATAAGCAAAATGTGGAATAAGGCAGTTCTAATTACAGACAGTTGTCTCCAATGTGGCCTTAATCATCTGTCAATATGTTTGATCAAGCCTCAAGTGGGCTAAGTGGGGAGACCTCCTTGTTAAGCTTCAATGTCAGAAGAAATCTATGTTGCAGGTACCCACTGTGGTTCATCCTGGGCCTATTGCATGGCGGTCATCTATCCCACTGTCACATAAATCCCTCAATTCCTAGGTGGAAGTGAAGGTTTTATATCATAAGTCAAGGAAGGAATAAAGTACTCCCAGAATATTTTCACCTCTGCTGATGAAAGGAAAGGTGAAATGATTTATATTAGTGGTCTTGGGCCTGCCATAAATTTCTATCCAAGTAGGTAGTAAGATCCCAATTGTTTTTCAACTTGTGATCTGTCTGACCTTTTCCTCCTTTGCTGGGCCTTTTCTATAAATGAGAATAACACTTGGTTCTGTACTTATGGAGGGGAAAGTTATGTACACATGACCCAAAAGCAAATGAGCCACTTCAGACACTTCTTCCTCTAACTCAACTACACCATAACATACATACTGGTACTTTTCTCTTGTTTCTTGAGAAACAAAAGAGGAGACAAATATCAGATTTCCAGAAGTATATTTATACTAACTTGATTTTAAAACCCTTAAGGATATTTGTAAGGAATAAAAAGGAGGCAGTTGCATGGTACAGTGGATCAAGAACTCAGTATGGAGTTAGGAAGATCTAAGTTTAAATCCAGCCTCAGATACTTACTAGCTGGGTGACCCTGGGCAGGTCATTTAACCCTTTTCACCCCAGTTTCTTCCCCTATAAAATTAACTGGAGAGGAAATGGCAAAAAACTCCAGTATCTTTGTCAAGAAAACCCCAAATGGGGTCATGAAGAGTTAGACACAACTGGAATGACTAAACAACAAGGAATGAAAGCATGGTGCCATATAAAATTTGAAATTGAAAAATTATTGCATGCCATTTTTCCAGTAAATAATAATAATAATAATGCTTTTTAATAAATCTATTTTTTGTCTAGGTTTAGTCATGGAGACATGTCTCATATGGGAGAGGTATTGGACATTATGATTGGTCCCAAAGGGTGAAAATAAGGCAAATGGGTGGATGTTATAGAACATCAGTTTGGTGATAAATGAAAAGGATGGATTCTTCAGTGCTCCTCAAAATAAAGAAAATGTTATTCCTGAGGTACATTCTCTGTCACCAAAAGTCTTCATGAGTAAGACAGATAACCTCTTTTGCAGAATGTCACAAAATTATTCCATATTCCAATTAAAATAGAATGCCAGCCAGTAATGGTGCAAAGAACATTTGGTTGACTTCCAGAAAATATAAATTCTGTGTTTTGCCACTAGCTTTGTCTATGACATTGGAAAAGCCCCTTCCCCTTTTGATCTTCAGAATCCTTTTCTGTAACATGAAACTGATTAGATTTGATAATGACTAAGATTCTATCTAACTCTATTATTTCAGATTTCTCTTTAGTGTCTGACATTCTATGGTCCATCTTCAAATGGTCTTTCTAATTCTAACATTCTATTGTTCTATACCTTTCAATTTTATGATGCTGTGAATAATACCATAAGGAAAACTTATTAAATGTGAGTTTACCATTTAATATACTCAGAAATTTGGTTGGGCTGAGTTCTTATGACTCATAATGACCTTAAAATCCCTCAACTATCTTCATAGTGACTAATTATTGATTTTGTGTAAGGACGATTTAATTAAATAGATCCCAGGAAGAGATAGAATTTAAGTACAGAGGGAAATGGTTGAAGGTGATTATTAAACCTGTTTTGATTGTAGAATCTTGATAAAGTCATAGTTAATTTATATCTAGCTTCCTTTGCACATCCACATGCTCTCATTTGGTTGTTTTTCTAAAACTGTCACACCGCTGGGATGTTGCCTGTTGATTTTAGATTGCTGGCATTTCTCAAAGAGTTGATTTGACACATATGTACTAATAAACCTAAATTATTGAAAGATTAATATCTCATCGAGGGAGGCCATGTGTGAGATAATGGCTTTTGCCTTGGTATTTGAAACTTGCTTAGGGGGTTAAAATAAATTAACCTTACCATTGTCTGCCAATAAGTACCCCCATGGCCATCTTGTTCTGTGACCAGCAGTGGCAATGCTCTGATCATTGAATTTCAGTGACAGAAAAGATAATTAGTGCCTAGTGAAGTGAGTATTCACCCCAGAGGTATTAGCTGATTTACACTTAATTTTACTTTTATGCATAATTGATCAACATATCCTTCATATGAAATTAAAAAAAAAACCCTCATGTATACCAACCTTCTTCATAGTAACTCCTTGATATAAGAGGTCAGATTGGACTATTTTAGGGTACCTTCCCCATCTGCATATAAGAAATATAAGTATTGATACACACATACACACACACATTCACTATTTTAAAAATGACAAAAGCAGGTGGACCTAAATGATATGACCCAAGTTATATACTTAATAAATGGAAAGCCTGGGCATTTACCACAGGTCTCCTCACTCAAAATCCAGAATTCTTTTCTCTACTCTAATGATATTGAATATAAAAAAGGCAATTGCCTCAGGTTTCAGTTAATGTAGACTATATAAATGCATTTGGTAGGAGAGACATATATAAAAAACCACAACATCTCACATTTATATAGCATTTTGGTGGGGCAGGGCAATGAGGGTTAAGTGACTTGCCCAGGGTCACACAGCTAGTAAGTGTCAAGTGTCTGATGATGTATTTGAACTCAGGTCCTCTTGAATCTAGGGCCGGTGCTTTATCCACTGTGCCAACTAGCTGCCCCCTATAACTTTTTTAATATTTGAAAAGTTCTTTATCACAACAGCCCTATGAGGTATCATCATCATCATCATCATCAAATAAGGAATACGAAAACTGATACTCTGAGATATTGTGATTTATCCATGATCATACAAGTAGTAAATATCTGAGGAACATGGAATGACATGGAACCACCTGACTTCAGCTCTAATCACATTATCTATTATACCACATTACACATCAAAGAAGGCAATGTAGTTGAATTGCACAGAATATAAGATGCATAAAAATGCTAACATTCTATATTATATACTGTCTTGTTTATAAAACAGTATAATTTTCTTGAGGGAAGTTCCCTTAATATGCATTGATATGATGGCTATGACACAAAAGAAGTTAGTTGCAGAACTGGAACCTGACCCCAGATGTCTCAGAAAACATTATAGACATGAAAAGGCAAATACATAGCTAACTAATTAATAATATAGTTGGAGGGAATACCAGGAAAATTAGACTAATTAGAAAAAAAACCTGGCTAATAATTATACATACATACAGATGTAGATGTAGTATTTTTTATCATTACTCTTGAATAGACAAAAGTAGAAGAAACTTTGGCTTGCATTGAGATTTCTTAAGAATTGCTCCTTAAAAGAAGTTTGTGCCAGAATAAGAAAAGATAGCACTCTGCTCATGCATAAAATGAACTTCCAAGTATTCACAGAAGAGGAAAAACCCTTTTTTGACCCTATTAGTTTGAATTGAGAGTTAGCTACAAACAGGAATGAAAGAACATTTAGAATCTGACTTCTAGGAATTATAGAGAGTAGTTATAGTTCAATAATCTCCTTAAAGGGGTGAGCTATGTTGTTGGTTTTTTTCCAGTGCAAAGAAACAACTGAAAAAAATAAACAAATATTGAACAAAGAAGGTGGGTCTCCCCAAGAAGCAAGTAAATATATAACTCTTTGAAGTTATAATTATATAAAATAAGACAATCAATTTCAGCCAATTGAAATAAATAGTGTACATTTGAAAAATATGACCATTTTGGGATATTTGTTATTCAAATGGACAAGTTCTAGCCATAACGGGAAAGAAGAGGAAAACTGAACACTGAGCAAAGTGACACATATGAAGTTTTCCTGTTGAATCAGAAAAACAATAAACAAGTATTTGAAGGACTGTCTACCAGGTTCTAGGCACTGTGTTAGGAAGCGGGGATGTATGAAGAATAACACGAACATATTTTCAAATAGTTCACATTTAAATGTAAATCATAGTTACATAGAATGGGCAGGTATGAATTACTTGTTATTCTATTATCTGTGACATCACAGATCCATTTTAGTATCTGAGCATGCCCAATAGGGTCTCTCACATAGCAGACACTTAATTATATGTTCTAACTTATTTATCTAGGACCTAAAATTCAAGAGACAGAGTCAGTTCAAGAAAGATTTGAAGTCCAAAGCACTGAAATTCTGAAAGCACTAATACAAATTATTCTAATGGATAAGAAGGGGGGGAAACTTCCTAAATAGAGTAATATGATTACTCGGGGAAGTCATCAACTAACTTAAAGTTTTGAATACCATGAATAAAATTCATAAATGATTTTGTAAGAATAATGCCCTATGGGGCAGCTAGATGGCGCAGTGGATAGAGCACCGGCCCTGGATTCAGTAGTACCTGAGTTCAAATCTGGCCTCAGACACTTAACACTTACTAGCTGTGTGACCCTGGGCAAGTCACTTAACCCCAATTGCCTCACTAAAAAAAAAAAAAAAAAAAAAATAATGCCCTAATTGTTAAAGATCAAATTGAGTTAGTGCTAGCAATAATCTCTAAGACAAAAGCAAAGTAAAAGACTAAAAACAACAAATATCCTTTGCCCCCTCCCCCAAAAAGGATTTTTTTCAAACATCTTAGAGACAGGAGAACAATAAAAGAAAGGAAAAGACTATACTTGTTTTGGGGTAGTTGTATTGAACCCATGCAGTAAAAATAAAGGGCATAGTAGAAAGAACTATAATTTGCAATGCTGTTTCAGTCAAATAATGAAAGAGAGAATGATAGATTGGAAATATGAATACATAGAAGAGAAGGATAATCTAGAAGAAGAAAAACAAAAAGGAAATAGCATAAAAAGACAATATGCCCACCTTGCAAACAAAACATAATTAGCTTATGTCTCCCAACACATACACACAGAAAATGTCAATACCATCATGCAGGAAGTAGTACAAGACAAGTGTATAGAACTTACCTAGAATATGAAACAACAATTGAAAGAATCAGTAGATTAACTCCAGGAAAGAAAAAAACAAACAAACAAACAAAGCAACAAAAACAAGGCTACAAATTATAAGACCCAGAATGAATAAATTTAACAATTCAATTAAGAAAGCACAAGTTCTACCAAGGACTCAGCAGAATCAAAAAGAAAGAAAAAAAATTAAATAACACGAACCTATTCTACACTGACTTAAAAAAAAATAGGCTAAGGTGAACTACCCTTGAATCTGAGCTGAACCATTAAAAGAAATTCAATAAAAAGAGGTATTTGAATAATTATTATAGAGAAAACCAAATTTGAAAAGATCATATGCTACTTGATTGAACACTCTAGACAACAGTATTTTAGGAAGAGTCAATGAATATAGCAAATTAAACAGTCACAGAGAGCATACAAACCAGTGAGAAAGATCATTCTAAATGTACACAGAGTTTGGACTGAAGGTAAAAGTCACATGGGTATAACACTGAAGGGCAAGACTTGAGACTTCCCTCTGACTAGAGATCAGGGTATTTGTTTTGTTTCTTTATATTGTGTTTTGTTTATTTGACTGCAAACCTCAGCAAAGATCTTGGAAGGTAATCAAAAAGGGGGCAAGGATATAGGAATATGTAATATACATGGTCAAATCAAGGGCTAACAAGGAGTTGAAGGTGGATCTTGTGCTCTCAGGAAAAGAAGAATATGTAGCAGAGTAGATGGGAATGAGAAGGAAAATTTTTTTTTAGACTTTTTTTTTGGAGTGGGGCAATGAGGGTTAAGTGATTTACCCAGGGTCATACAGCTAGTGTCAAGTGTCTGAGGCTGGATTTGAACTCAGGTCCTCCTGAATCCAAGGCTGGTGCTTTATCCACTGTGCCATCCAGATGCCCTGAGATGGAAATTATTTTTTAAGAGAGGGGATGAGGAAGATCTTGCTTCGGTAGGGCAAAGAAGTTGCATTAATGAATATTCCAGTGAAGGGAAATGGGGACTAGATAATTACAGGGATAAAAAACCAGAGAATAAATATATAAAGAAAACAAAGAGGAAAGATGATTAATGTAAATAATAAGAAAGTGGTACAAGTATGAAAAATAAATTTAAATTAAAAAAATAATTGATTTAACTATTTGAAGGGGTAAGAGGGACAAGGAATCTACTTGACTGAGAGGAGATATTAAAAATCAGAGGAGAAATAGATAAGTTGGAGATAAAATAAACATAGAAGTAATAAAGAAAAACTACAAACAGCTTTTTTTTGAAAAGACAAATATTACTGATAATCTATTATCTTATTTGATTTAAAAGAAAAGGACAGGAAGTCAAATTAATAAACCATTAAAAAGAGAATTCTACTGCTTCCCCTGTTATACTAGGTAAATTAATGTTGACTGTAAAGAAACTCTGCAGTTTCATGTAATTAGTTATTAATTTTCTTTTAGTTTGTAATTGCCTCAATCTTATTTCACTAAGAATATATCTTCTACTCATAGCTGTGAGAAGTAAATGATATTACTTTTCAAAAAATTTAATATAATATGATGTTTAATATTAAGTTTATTTATTCATTTAGAATGTATTGTCAAAGATGGTGTAAGATGTTGGTCTAAGCCTAGTTTCTTCCAGAATGCTTTTACTTTCCATTTTATTAAACATTTGATTAAAAAGGTTTTTGTTTTTTATTCTCCCTTGTTTATTCTCTTCCACTGGTCTATATCTCTATTTGTACTTGTAAAAGATGTTTTTGATAATCGATGCTTTATATTATAGTTTGTGTTGATGTTGATTAAAGATACAGAAATTCATTATAAATGTAATCCTTTTTCTCAGTAAAGCAGAAGACAAAGTCTGTTGATTTGGAAGGAGCTCCAAAAAGTGTTTCAGACTTGAACAACGAAGTGAAGTTATGAAAAAAAAAAGTTAATGCAACATATATTGGAAGAAAGTCAGTCAAAGAAGAAGGAAAAGACTGATGCACAACAACAAAGGTCCAGTTAAGATTAGATGACACGAATCTGTTGTATTCCCAAGTGTTACAGCTAAGTTCTTTCAGCATTTAGGAAGATTTTTTGTTAATATCAGTTATATAGTTTTACATTCATCTCTATTAAATTTCATCTTATTTAAATTAGATTTGTTTTATATTGTCAAAATATTTTTGCATCCCAACTTGACCATCTGAGTCAGCTATTCCTCCAATATTTTCCCATATGCTATCCAATGTATTTATGTTTGCTTATTTTTTATTTGTTTTGTGTGTATGATTGCTTTTACTTTCTCTTTTATTCCATCTTATCCATCTGCTCATTCCACAGCCACTATATGCATAAACACACACACACACACACACACACACACACATATATTTGTACATGTTCTGTCACCCAACTGTAACTATCAACCAAAGGTATCTCTTACGGATGCTCCTCTCTGTACAACCTCTCTTTGTCAATGATATGATCAGCTCCTGTGGGTTTAATCCAGATCTATATATCTGGACCTAGTTTCACATCACCAATTTCCTAGTGTGTATTTCTAATGCAGTGGCCATCTCAAAATCAACAAGCTTGAAATCAGAACTCATTATCCTTCCTCCTTCAAACCCCACCTGACCAGTCTTCACTCCCCAGTTTTTGTGAAGAAAGCCAACTATTTTCCTACATTCAGGTTTACAAACTTTGAATCACCTTTGATTACTTATCTTCACCCCTTTATATCAGATTAATTCTCATCTTTTTTTTAATGCTATAACATCAGGAAGATATGAGTTCAAATCCTGATTCAGAAGCTTATTAACCAAGTGACCCAGGTCAAGTAAATTAATGTCTTTGTTCCCTCCCAACCCTGGCTTAAGAATTAGTCTCAATGAGTCTGAAGGTTCCTTCAATTCTAATTATATAATCTTCTGAATGACTTAACAGATACGTATTGAATGTGTGAATAGATAAATGAATATATGAATGAATTAATGAATGGATGTGTCCAGAGGTTAGTCATTCCAATATTACCGTTTGGGGAACTTAAGCACTATTCTTCAATTGCAGTGCAGCATAATGTCTCTCTTCATTCCAACACTTCCATAGGATGAAATTAGATTTGTTTCCCCTTCATTGACTTGTCCTTAGATCTGGTGTACCGATACCCATTGCTCTTTTAGTAATTTAACTCGGTTAAATTCATGCATTAGGCAACTCCTGTGTGGAAGCCAGGAAGATATTTTCATTCAAAAATCATCCCAGAGGCAGACATGACTCCTTGATCTTATAACAAATATCCAATTTGTGGTATTAGTTTTTGTTCTTGATGTTGTTTTTAGAGGTGTGGGAGATAGGCTATTATACTGTATTCACATGTAAATATACCTTCTTGTACTTTGTTTTCTTTATTTCTTTTAAAATACTTTCCATTCTTTACTATCTAGAGAAATTATACATCCACAGATTACTGCTGAATCCCCAGCTCACTGAAAGGGTTTGCGCCTGATGATTGGTTCACTTTTATCTTCTATCATTCCCATGTTTAAAAGCCCTGTTCATGTTCCAATGTAATTGACTCCATATGGATATTTAATCATATGATACATAATTTCTTTTCACAACTAATTTGTTCTTTTAATAGATGCAGTATTTCCTCCCTCTGTGTGAATGATAAAAGTATTTACCTTTGATCACAATGCTTACAATTGGAATAACTTTCATAAGGAGCATTTCCAGGGGGTTTGATATTAATAACCCATGTATGCTGGAGACTCTCTCAAATTCATGAATTCACAAGGTGGTTGTTGTTTGTTTTTTTTGATTGAAGCTGAAAACTACCTCCTTCTCCAAATATTTTTTTGTTCCTACTGAAGTCAACCTTGTGACATAGTAAAATGTGGTTCAATATATTATCATCTGAAATTGTTGTGCATGTTTCTACTACTTCCTCTTTCTTTTTCCACTGTCATATTTATGCATCTATGAATTCATTCATTTATCCATCAATTCACTCATTCATTCACATATTTTTCAAACATTTATTGAATGTCTATGATGTGTGTAGCACTTTGGGAATCTACTTATTCCCCATGTGATTCTGGGAACCCTATCTTTTGATGCAACTTCTGCTATCATTTGGTATCATTACCAATTTAAATCAACAGCCTAAGGCTGCAGAAATATATCTCAATGGCAGACCATAAAAATGTATTTAAATTTTTTTTCATAAAAATGCATTTAAACAAAAATGTTAAAAACAATAGATTTGGAAAATAAGAATGCATTGAAACAAAGTATCAAAAGATTTCTTCTCCTGTGTGACATCTGGCTCCCATCTCCCAACCTCCCAGGGAGCAATGTTACAATCAACCTTCCCCCTTTATAACCATGCTTATGCAAGAAAAGTATACATTCAGTTCAAATTCACAGCACTTCAATCTTATTTTGAATTTCCTTTTTCTGCACTCTCAAGAGTCCAAATTAGAGATGACAGATGTCTTAGGTCTAGCTGATGATTTCATAAAACTCTTTCAGTATCTCTGGAATCATCACTCCATGGACAATTTGTCCTGCTTAAAGCCCCTCCCCATGTTTACTGTGACTCTCAAATTGCTGGCTCTGTTCATTCCCTGGAGTCTGTTACTCTCATGCTCCTTACTAAGGAGATCAATGTAACTTTTCACCCCATATTACAAATCCAAGCTACCTGTTCTCTCACCACATGCCTGCTATCTCCTTTCAATTTGATGCCCTTCTGGCCTGATTCCTTAAAGTGCTAGGTGTCCTAGTCATCTTATCTCCAGGAACTTTCTCCAGTGGACCTTCTCCATCTCAGTATTGTGGGCTAACTGGAGGTTCACTGATCAACATCCCTTAAGGGGAGAAGCAAGTTTTGCTCATATTACACCTGTAAACAAAGGCTCAGGGGGATTCATATATTCTCAGAGGTAGGAGGTTCCCCAGAGTTGATTTTCTAGTTCAACCCTTATGTGAAACAAGAATTCATTCTATAATACATGCAGACACACACACACACACACACACACACACACACACATGAGAGGGAGGGGGGGGAAGAGGCAGATACAGTGAGGTAAAGACAGAGAGATAGAAACAAAGAAAGAAACAGCCAGAGACAAAGACAGAGATAAAGAGATATTCACAGAAAGAGACAGTGACAGAGAAACACAAAGATAGAGTGTGTCCCGGGGCTAGGAATCAGGAAGAACTGGGTTTAAATTGAGCTTCAAACACTTGTTATCCACATGGACCTAGGCACATCATTTTACCTCTGTTTGTCTAACTTTTAGCATCTGTAAAATGGGGGAAATGATAATACCTAACTCTCAAGATTGTTCTGAAGATCAAATGAGATAATAATTATAAAAAACTGTGATGTTTAAAATCTAGTATGTGATCACCTTATCTGCCTCCCCAGTGTGTGTGTGTGTGTGGGGGGGAGGGTACAACTAGCTAAGTTTACTGATAAATTCAGCAACAATTTATACTTCAAAGCATTTATTAAAGTATATTAGGGATTAGCAAAGAGAGAAAGCCACCTTCACCTAGCTATCCACACTTCCAAAGAGAACATGTGAAGTTCTGAAAGTTAGGAGATATGCCTACCCTGCCTGCTTCTACCACCACCTGCTAGTTCCCGAAGAAAAAGAGCGATCCTCAGTCTGTTCCATTGGAAGCTTCCTGCGGGACCAGAAGAGGGACGGTCCCCACACACAGCTCCAAGCTAATTAGCTTGTCCATTGATTTACATGACTTACAGGCAGTCTACGAATAGATGTAACTTCCTGATGCCAGGCAGCTTCCAGATGCTAGTCACATGCTTTCTTTTCAGGGAGGGCATCAACATGGTTCTCACAATGTCTTTCTCAGCAGGGGGTGGCACCCTGATTCTCACAGTACTTAGCACAGTGCCTGGTATATAATAAATACAAAATAAATATTAGTATGACAATATTAATATAATAATTATTTTATGTCCCCATATTTCCTACAACTAGTTCAATTAGTTTGCAAGATTATGCTATCACAATATTTTTGCTTTATTCTTATCTGTGCTAAATGTATCCATAATCTCATCAATTCAGTAGTTTTTTTTCTAAGCATGCACATAACATTCTATTCATGGCTACTCAACCTATGTAATTCTTATCCAAATCATACGAAAGTTTTCCACAGGAGTACACATATAGTTTTGGAGTCATTCTTCACTATCTATCAATAGCATCATATCATGGATCACCTTGGCAGTGCAATTATCTTCTCTTTGTTTATACCATCTTCTTTTTCTGTCTTTAATTGTTTTGATGAAATCCTTCACTCAGTTTCTTCAGAATTTTGGATTAAATATTTGTTATGACTGTTTCATCCCTACCATGACCCATTGCCTTGCCATCTGTGTGTCCATTTTCCATTTTGAAAAAATTCAATAGGAGAGAAAGCAAAAGAATAAGTGCCAACTATGTGCCAGGCACTGTGTCAAGTGCTTTACAAATATCTAATTTTATTTTCACAACTAAACTATGAGATAGGCACTGTTATTATCACTTTATAGTAGAGGAAACTGAATCAAACAAAGATTAGGTGACTTACCCAGGGTCACACAGCTAGAAAGTATCTAATGCTCAATTTTAAATAGGTTCTTTTTGACTCCAGGCTCAGCCCTCTATCTATTGTGCCACATAGTTGCCCTATATGACTTATTTAGATAATTCAGGGTTATCTTTTAAATTTTATTTCAGATTTTTCTCATTTTTTCTTTTATATTACTTCTCATGGTATTAATATGCACACATATAAACATATGCATATGCACATATATACATATGTAAGTATGTTGTATATGAATATGTATGTGTGTATGCAATTACATAAGTATATATTAAAATATGTATGTATATATGTATGTGTAAAAGTATACATTATTCATAATTTGTCTTCCCAACCATAATGGCCTGGACCAATAAATTTCAGTTAGGAAATGGTAATAAAAATATGTGTTTGTTATCCTTCTATTTCTCCCAACTTCTCCCTTATACTCTCTAGAATCACATATGAGACTAGAGAGTTTCTATCTTTCTTGTTCTTGGAATGTTTATTTTTATCCACATTAAGACAGTGGGAATCACTGTTAAGAAACCTTCAGGAAATACTGTTACATTAGAAGAATCACCTAGACATTCTATCAATGTCTGTGTGTTGCTTTTTATTTTAAATTAGCATTTACTTTCCTTTACTATGCTGGCCCTGGCTAAAATTTAACTGAATGATGCAAATATTCTAAATCAAGGTGCTTACTTTTACCACTGCATTGCATGGCAGGATGGTATGTTGTCTTTGTATCTGCAGTGCTTAGAGCATAGTAGGAACTTAATAAATCCTTGCTTGATCAATAGATTGATTTACAAAGTACTTTCTCATGACCATTACTACATATATATCAGGGGACCAGATTAGGTTAAGTGAAATTATTTAATTTTGAGTGCCTCTTTAAAATTACATTAGAAACCACAAATTACCAAGATATAGGAACAACCTTTTATGCTTATGAATTAACAACAGTTCAGCAAAGAGAAGATTCCTTTAATCCATTAGCATTTTGGTGACCTTGGGCATCTCCTTGTAAATATATTTCAATAGTTCCTATTGACCTTACTATCTTGTTGGCTATAACCATTCCAGGAAGGAAAGACACTGTTGTGTAAAGGAAATACTGCACTTCTTATACAAATGTCTATGAAAGGTATTTATTGGATAGATGATAACTGTAAATACCTGATGGCCAAAATGTTTAACTTGTCTAAGGTTCAGTTTCTTCATCTGTAAAAGAGCAGTGATAAATATTTATACTGCCTTTCTTACAGAGTTGTTGCATGATAGATGACTTATAAACCTTATATCACAATAGAAATTGGAACAATTATTTAAGTTATAAAATTGATTATTGGTTCAAATATCACCATCTATGTGACCACATAAATTACATAACCTATCTCAGCTTAATCTTCTTATAATAATAATAATAATAATAATCACCTACCACAAATGATAATTGAGATCAATTAATATAGTATACATGTGACATTCTTTGTATAATTGTAGTATCATATAAATATTAGTTATATAGGGAGAGAAAAATAGAGAGCTTATAATACCAGTGTCCTCTGGGTAGCTTTGCTTCATCACTGCCACCCCCATTCCTTGCCAGAAGTTTTGTTTTCTTTTCAGAATTCACAAAGCCCTTTGTTTCACTGTTCATCTGTACATGTGGTATTCTATTTATGCAGTCAGCTGTGACATCATGGATAAATGTCTGGATATAGAAACAGAAAACTGATCTGTAATGTGGAAAGATTGTACTAAGTGGTCTTTAAGGGCATTTCTACCCCTAATAATTCAATTAAACAAACAATTGCAGTTTTGTTCTGTTACTCCATGGTATTATTACTATTGGTATGTTGCTTCATTGCTCTGGACCTCAATTTCATTACCTTACAATGGGCATAGTAAGACTTACACCATAATTGGCATAGTCAAAAGATTGTTAGATTTGAGTTTAAGCACTAATTTAAATACTTCTGAACTGTGAGCCTATGGGCAAATTATTTCTCTAGATTTCAATCACTTGATCCATCATTAAAATGGGGTGATATTTTTTTTGATTGTATCATAGAATTTTTATGGTGTAAGCCTCAAAATAGCATAGAAACATGCATTTTAAAAATTCTTATTCCTATTATTAACCTTCCTCAGAGGAACATCTTGATAATTAAAGGAAATATGTGAAAAAGCACTATCCATAGCCATATCAATTATTGTGATGATGTTGGGTCACTGCATTTGAATTTTCATTCCATGGGAGCAGGGATGCCACCCTATCTAAGCTTTTTATCTCCCCTAGTGCTGGGCACAAAACTCTGCACATATGTTTCTTTAATTCAATTGGAGTGAAGAAATATTTTAGGAAAGACTACCAAAGTCACCCTATAATTTATTCAAATGAAGTGATACTTAGGGAAAATAAAAAACATAGGAAGGATTCTGGGATTCTGGCTATGTCAGAAAAAAAGATGTCTTTCCACCTTGATCTTTCAAAGTCCTCAGTGACCCATGACACAATGAAGACCTCAGAAGGAAACAAGTATACAAACAAGATGGGCAAGCTGTCATAAAATTTGTTCTGTATGAAAAATGGATCTGCCCTCTGGTCCTAACCAAAATGTCTGTTTATAAATTAAGGCAATGGATTTAGAAGGATAGAGAACAGCTTCATAAAGAAGAAACTAGTGTCAGAAGGAAGAAGATATAAAAAAATTAGAAAACTCTATTAGCTTAACCAGGAACCTTTAGCACTAATGTAACCATTCCAATGTACCCCAACAGTGTCTGAATGTATGATGATTTGTTAGCACACTATAATAAAGACTCAAAGTTAAAAAAAATTATATAATAAAGGGGAAAAATTAAATCATTTTCAGGATCTCTGTTTAAAGAAACTAAGAGCTATGCAATCTGAGAATACTCATAAAATCACCTGCTTCCTCAATATGATAAAGAATCTATCAGTAATTATAGCTTATGTTCTAGGCTGTAAATATCTATTAAGCTCCCTTACCAACCTTATATCCTTTCTTATTTTATTCTATGGATTAAGATACCTATCAACTCCAACATCCTATAATCTAAAATCTAAGTTCTAACATTTTAATTTTTTATCTTTAGTTTTCTGAGGGGCTTTCCAGTTTTACTATTCCCTGATACACAGTTCTTTTTAGACATTTCATTCTATGATTCTATTAGAACTATTTGGTTTCCATTATCATGGAACAACCAAGAAAACAACTACATATGAATAGATGTTTCTGTTCAGCTGAAATACATCCAATAGAAAGAACAGAAGGTAATTAGGAAAGAATCTAATCAGCAGCATTGCTTTAGTGCCCATCATTAAAAAGCTTAACTGTGGCACCATTTTTCTTCTCTGTTTTATGAAGAGTGAATTTATGTATAATTTCAATGCTATTGTAATTGTGACTGAATTTTATAGGGGGATTAAATTACTGGCCTCAATTTTACAATGTAAACATTACCTGCAGCCTGATAGAACCTGACCCTATGAAAAACAGCAGGGTGAGCATGGGGAATGAGGAAACAGAGAGCAAAGATACGGATGATGACATTGAACTTTGGTGCTCCTCATCTGATTGATCCAGACTGTCAAATTAAAATTCCCAGTCACATGATTCAACTTGCTTTTTTTATTCCTATGGCTTTTTTCCCCCTCATCAGTTTTGTTCAGAATGCTACATAGGGGAAGGCTGATGCACCTAAAGAGACTGAATATTTAAAAGCCACAAAATGTCAATTCGTAAATATTTGAGCATTTGGTTGACATCTCATTTCAAAAATGAAGTTGCCAAAAAACATTCTTACTAATGAACCCCTTGCCCACAAAAGAAACCCAAGTGATTCCTGTAGCTGGAGGTGACTGCAGCTATCTTTGTTAAGAAAGGTCATTGCTTTAGATGAATACAATTTCCCAGATAAATGATTTATTAGTCATTTTACAATGGCAGCATTAAATAAATCACAAATTGCATATTTAAGGACTTCTACAATGGGAAAAAGAGATGTTTCTAAATAAACAGTATGATTTTCAATTGAGTTGCATTTATATGGCAGGTTTGTAAAATCATGAGTCCCAGGGTACACAGCACTTGGTTGGAGTTGCTTCTTTGCCACTCACTAGCTGTGTCACACAAAGAAATTCTTCAACCACACTCTCTGGACCCTGCTTTTCTCACCTGTAAAAAGAAAGGCTGGAATGAATTATTTTATTCCCTTCCAAACCTAACTTTCTTTCCTTTTTTAATAAATAAAAGTATTTTATTCTTTTCAGTTACATATAAGGATAGTTTTCAACATTTGTTTTCATAGGATTTTTAGTTTCAAATTTTTCTCCCACCCTCTCTTCCCTCCCCCCTCCCCAAGACAGAAAGCAATCTGATATAGATTATATATGTGCAATCACATCAAACACATTTCTGCATTAGTCATCTTGTGAAAGAAGAATCAAAGCACCACGGGAAAAAAAAAAAACTCAAAAAAGAAGGAAAAAACAGCCCAAAAGGAGAAACAGTATGGTTCAATCTGCAATCATAGTCCAGTTCCTTTTTTCTGGATGTTGAGAGCAATCTCTATCATGAGTTCTTTTAAATTGCACTGCTAAGAGGAGCCAAGTCTATCACCATTGTTCATCACACAATGTTGCTGTTACTGTGTACAGTGTTATTCTGGTTCTGCTCCTCTCAGTCAGCATTAGTTCATGTAAGTCATTCCAGGTTTCTCTGAACTTCTCCTGCTCATCGTTTCTTATAGCACAATAGTATTCCATTGCGATAATATATCATAACTTGTTCAGCCATTCCCCAATTGATGGGCATTCTATCAATTTCCAATACTTTGCCACCACAAAGAGAGCTGCTATAAATATTTTTGTACATGTGGGTCCTTTTCCCTCTTCTATGATCTCTTTGGGATATATACCTACCCGTGGTACCAGTGGGTCAAAGGGTATGAACATAGCCCTTTGGGCATAGTTCCAATTTGCTCTCCAAAATAGTTGGATCAGTTCACAACTCCACCAACAATTCATTAGTGTAACTTTCAATCTTTATGTTCTGAGGTAGCATAGTTGGGGGTAGATTCTGAGTTTAGAGTGAGGCAACCTGGATTTGAATTCCATTTCTCTCATTTACCATATGTGTGATATTGTTGTTTAGTTGTTTCAGTTTCTCTAACTCTTTGTGGACCTCTTTTGGAGTTTCTTTGGTGAAGGTATAGGAGTGATTTGTCTTTACCTTCTCCAGCTCATTTTACAGAGGAGGAATTGAGGCAAAGAAGATGAAATGACTTGCCTAGGGTCACACAGCTAGTAGGAGTCTGATGGTAGATTAAAACTAAAGAAGATAAGTCTTCCTGACTCCAGGCCCAGTGGTCTATCCACTGGCCCACCTAGATTGTCCTACATATGTGACATTAGGCAAGTCAATTTACTTTTCTGTACCATAGTTTCCTCATCTGTAAAATGAGGAGTTGGTTTCTCTGTCCTCTGAAGTGCCTTTTTGGTCTAAATATTTGATACTACGATTTTATTGTTTTCAAAATAGAATCTATCAGTGGAGAAAAATGGAAGAATGATAAAAAAGGATTTTGCTCAAAATATAGAAATTTGTGAGAAGAAAATTCTCATTTTTGAATTATATCAAATGGCCAGCAACCCATGGGAGGACATGTAACTGGTTTAATTAGTGTTTTTTACATTTGATGACAAATTTGGAGTTTTAAGTGAGCTTATATTAAATCTTGCCCAATTCTTCTATTTTACAGATGAAAACACTGAAACCCAAAGAGAAAGAGGTACCTGTCCAAAGTCGTTCAGGTTGAATATCAAATCAGGGATTCACATTTAAGTGCTCAGACTTGCAATCCAGAATTCTTTCCACCATATAAAAACTGCTTCTCATTCACTGAAGAGACTTGTGATGCCTTTATGTGGAGGCAGGAGCCAGCTTTGTGTAATGAAAATAACATGACTCCTTTATTTCAGATTTGTAGTTAAGTTGTACTTCTATACCCATAATGACTCTTATTTTCTTCCTCCATAAAATGTGGAGGTAAAATAAGACATAAAAGGAAGGAAGTGTGGTAGAGTGAAGCCTGCATCAAAGCAATTCCAAGGTCTGTGTATGATATAGCTTGGTTCTGGGTCTCAGCCAATGGCAAGTCACTTAACCCATTAGCAACTGGCTAAGACTATTAATTTGCAGAATATGTGCCAATTTGCATTGGTGTAGAGTATCTTCACCTGGGATTTACCAAAATTCAGTGAAATCACAGATCAGTTCCCTATCCCTATCTTTTATAATGTGAACATTACAGAAACATGGTGCAGGAAATATTTCTAAAGCATTAATATTCTGTAAAAGTGTGAGTATATATTGGTAGAATTCTTGCAATTAGGTTGCACAGTGGATAGAGCACTGGTCCTGTAGTCAAGAGGACCTGAGTTCAAATACACCTCAGACACTTAATAGCTGTGTGACCCTGGGCAAGTCACTTAACCCCAATTGCCTTAAACATCCGGGGCCATCTCCAATCATACTGTTGTATATCTTGCCACTAGACCCAGAAGGCTCTGGAGGAGAGATTGAGGTTGGTGACCTTGAAGAGCCCTCCCTCACTTCAATCCAATTCATTGTAAGTCATTACATCATCTTGATGTCATAGTCCTCTTTGAGAATGAAAGATAAACAACAACAACAATGAACAACAATGTAGTGTCCTGCTATATTAAAAGAAGACTGCCTCAAAGTTGAATCTTTCTTTTTCTTTGAGAAAAAGAAAGGCAATAGGAAATATTTGAAATCATATGGAGACTAATTCACATTCTCTTCAAATGTTATCCCAAATGCTTTTTCCTATTAGGAACAGATGGAGAGATTTTAAAGATAGACAGAATGCTGGGAGATGTGAAATCTGATGGGTTTCTAACATAAGCTCTCCAGTCTTTCTTCCTGGAGACCTTTGGAAAGGAGACTAGACAACATTGTGAAGATAATCAGTTTGAGGAAATATTCTAGATAAAAAGGTAAAAAGAAATATACTTTGAAGTAGACTCATGTTTAGAACTCTCTGCCATTTCATGACACCAATCTCTCCCCTTGCCCACTCATCCTTCACATTCATAAGCCATACCTCTGACTACATTGAAAAAAAAAACATCAAAATATAACACTAGGTATACAATTGACTCCCTGCCACCTAAATTTTCATACTTATTCTATACTATATCTGTAAAAAGGTTGCTTGGCATAGTGGATAGGGCATTTCATTTAGAGTTAGGAAGATCTGGTTTTAATTCCTGCTTCAGACACATTAACATATATGTCATAAAAATATTGGGGGGGAAAGCCTGTCCCTGTTATAAGTTTTTGGGGAACTTAGCTGGGGTTTCCAATATATTAGAGGCTATTATAACAGTTTTGGACATTAAGCATTTATTAATGATACTAAATGTTGGTAAAGAGAGAGCACATGGCTCTAAATTAGAATTCAGAAGCCCTACATTACCTAGATAGAGAGGAGAGTGAGGGGAAATGCCTGGCTGCCTCCTCTAGCATCCCAGCCTAAGAAAGCTGGGAGAAAGTGCAAGCTCCTTGTGGACCAAATGAGAGGTGGCCCTTACACACTGTTCAAAGCTAATTGACTAGTATCATTCGAATCCATTGGTTTACAGAATCTGAGGGTAGTCCATATCAATTTTAGCTGTATGTGCTAAGGTCAGTGTTGTGCTGAACTCAGGGTCATGTGAAAGATAGACCCTTTGAGGGTAGAGGTTTTCAGATAGATATGGTTTCTATTGTGTACTGAGAATCTAATTTCCATTTCTAAGGAATCTGGGCTGGCTCTGAGAAACAAGCCAGAGCCCCAGAGTGGGGGTCCCTGGTTCCCCCCAGAACTCCATTATTAATAATTATTTTCTCAAACATATGAACTTAGACAAGTCCCTTAAATGTTCTGTTCCTTCTTTTCCTCATCCATTAAACTTAGAGTTTTAAATTTAGATAGTCTGTGTTTTAGATTAATAACTATAAGCAGTTCTGTGAACTCCAAGGCTGTATCAATTCTTTACAAGTTTTTCCAATGGATGTAATGTTTTCTTTTCTTTTCTTTTCTTTTTCTTTTTCTTTTTTTTTTTTTTTGCTTCTTATCTCTTAGAATCCCTAACACTCATCAGGCTTTAGTTCTTGTACCAACTCCTATATGCGATGTTTTGTAATACCTGAACATCCTCCTTGTTGCTATTCTCCCCCTCCAGAAATTGATTTTGATTTACTTAACCTTTGAAAGTAGTACCTCATTTCAGGCCTTCATCACTTCATCCCTGTACCATTGCAAGAAAATGCCGCTCAGTTTCCTTTCCTCGATCTCTCCTCTCCTCAATTCATCCTCAACTCAGAAAAAACAAACAAACAACAACAACAAACATGATCTACCTTATGCACAGGTCTGATAATATTACCACCCTATTAAATAAACTCCAATGACTTTCTCTTTTCCTCAGGATCAAATATAAAATCCTCTGACATTTAAAGTCCTTTATAACCTGGACCCTTACTGGCTTTATATGCTTCTTATGTCTTATTTCCTTCATTGAATTTCAGTGATTCTGGCTTCCTTGCTATTCCTCCAAGAGACTCTATCTTTTGAGTATGGGAATTGTCACCTTCCACCCCCCATGCACTGAATGCTTTTATTCTTTCTCTCCTCTTTCTAATTCTCATGCTTTCTTCAAGTCTCAGCTAAAACCCCAACTTTTACAAGAAGCCTTTCTAGGGCTTCTGAATTCTAATTTAGAGCCATGTGCTCTCTCTTTACCAACATTTAATATGATTAATAAATGCTTAATGCCAAAAACTGGTATAATAGCCTCTAATATATTGGAAACCTCAGCTAAGTTCCCCAAAAACTTAGAACAGCGACAGGCTTCCCCCCAATATTTCTAATGACGTATATGTTAATGTGTCTGAAGTAGGAATTAAAACCAGATCTTCCTAACTCTAAATGAAATGCCCTATCCACTATGCCAAGCAACCTTTTTATGGAAATAGACCCTATATCATCATCTCCTCTGAGGTTACTTCCAATTTATCATTTATTTACATTTTATAAAGATGGGGATATTCTGTTTTCCACATTAGATTATATATTATTCTCTTCTAGGGTTGTGGGGACCAATTTTTAATTGGGGAGTGCTAGCTAAGCTGCTTGCCACAATACTGGGGCAAGGAAGGAAACCAGCAGCCTCCCTCAAAACAGAACAAGATTTATTTTAACAAGAACGAACTTTAAAAAAAACACAAACAGGATCAGTAGGATCAAGGGAAAGGAAATAAAAATGGGGAAAGGGAAATTATAATACCTGAAAAATATCACCGCCCAGAAATCAGCTGAAAATATGCAGCAGAATGCCTGTCACTCCCCAGCTTCCACCTAGAATGCCCAATTCTTCTCCCCCAAACCTAGAAAACACCCCACACAGTCCCAGCCAATGGGATGGCCGCTCTGACAGTCACAGGACTACCCTCCCTAGGCTTCCAATAATTATAATTTTGCCAGGCCCATGTAGGCCTCTGGAGCGGTGATGACGTGAGGTGCCAGAGCCCTGGCAACGTCTACAACCAGTGGGTGGAGCACTGTGTCGTTTGCGGAGCCCCAGGCCAGTGCTGGCTGAGGCATAAAAACCTCAAATAACAATTAATTCTTTACAGGGTACAGACCATATCTGTGTCTTTCTTTCATCCCCAGTGTTATATTTTGATGTTTTGCTTTTCCTATATCCCTAAGACTTAGCACAGTGCCAGGCACATAGTAAATGCTTAAAAAAATGTTTATTTATTGGCATTTGTATCTGTACACAAGTTGCTGTTGTTATTATTCAGTTGTGTCATATTCTTCATGACCCCAGGTATCATACTAGCCATGGGGTCTTCTTGGCAAAGATGCTGGAATGGTTAGCCATTTCCTTCTCCAATGGATTAAGGCAAACAGAAATTAAGTGACTTGCCCAGGGTCGCACAGATAGAAAGTATTTGAAGATGGATCTGAGTTCAGGCCTTTGTGACTCCAGGTTCAATGCTCTATCTACTGAGCCAATTAGCTGTCAACTTCCTTTTTAGTCATGTAATTCTTGGATGATTTATTTTATTGCCCTTCTTATACACGCAACTTATACGCAACTTCCGAGCATCTACATGCTACTGAAACAAAGATGGCTGCACTGGCTCAGTCTTGTACACCTCATGCAAGACGGGCACATTCCTAAAGACCTACTCTATGGTGAGTTAGCCTCAGGCCAAAGACCTGCTGGATGCCCCCAGCTTCGCTACAGAGATGTATGCAAGTGAGACTTGAGGGCTCTGGGAATAGACATCTACAGCTGGGAGGAGACGGCCAAGGACCGGGCCCGATAGAGTTCAGTACTCAGGAGCAGCTTGCGTGCAGCTGAGATGGGCTTTCAAGCTAAGGAGGAAGAAAATTGAATGAGAAGCAAGAACCGATGGGCAACAGAGAGCACAGTTTTCTGATGTCCTCATTGCGGCAGGAGCTGCGGCTCCCGTATGGGACCACACAGCCGCACTGTGGCCTGTGGCTCTTCAAGGCACTGATTCATGGTCATCCGCGACTAGTAGAAGCCTACTACTACTACTACTATACATAGGTCATCCTAAAGAATGTGTTTCAATTAACCTCCTTATGTTAACCACATCTTTCTCCATCGCCCTTCTGAAGGCATGGAGATTCATTGAAAATGGTGTTTTATTATGCTCATTATTCCTATTGTAACAATAGCAGAATAGGGGTGATAAAAAAGGTTTGTTTCTATTATGAAGTAGATCATCATCATTGAAAACCCTTAATATACATAGTATATTTTTTACTTCCAAGTTATTGTATTTTAATCAAATTTTATTTTCAAAGAATCACCGTTTTCTCCCTTCCATCAAATATCTACAAGTATTCTCTTCCCCTACTGAGAAAGTAAGAAGCTAAAACTTGTGTTATAAACATGTAGGATGGACAATATGTTTTACCATGAGTTCTTTGGAATGGTGATTGGTCATTGGATTGATGAGAGGTTCCAAGTCTTGCAAAGTTCTTTGCCTTTTCTATTCAATCATCCTAAAAGTAATTCAACCTACCCTACTTATGTCTATGACCAATTCATTATTCATCCATAGTGTTTTATCTTTTTCTCAAAAACTCAATAAAATGCTCTTCCAAATGAATGTCATAGTTGGGAATAATAGTTATTCTGAAATCATTTGTTTTCTTCTCCATTTTAATTATTAGAGCAATCTCTTTTGACTATTTATAAATTCTATTGAGGAATTCCTGAAATATTCTGCAGTGTCCTTATTTTGTACAATATAACTTCTAATGAGGTACAGCTGGTGGATATCACTATCACCTGGGAATTTATCTTCATTTGGGGTTAGCACAGAATGTCTTTCAAGAAACCAGTGGTGAATAACTATCATTAGCATTCATATCCTTATTTTGTGCTTCACTTTATAGTAATAATCAGATAATGTCTTTAATGAAGCCATTTCTCTGGTTGAATCTATCAAACACCATGTATTTTAAAATATTTTTTATTGATTAAAAAAAATTACATTGTATAAATGTCTAGCAGGACACCTCCCTAACCCCCAACCCAAAAAGCTATCCTGTATAAAAAAAATAAAATTGTAAAATAATAAAGAAAATAAGTGTTCTTATAATCTTAATGAGGAATTTTTTTTTTTTTTGGTTTTGAGCTATAATACTCACAGCAATCCACCATTTTCCTTCCTTAGATCTTGTGTATTTCTTTATATTCTAAACTTTTACCACTTTTCTGTGCTATAACAAGAGGATGAAAAGATGTCATAGTTTCTTCTTGGAGGTGCAAATAATTTTTAAGAGTCATTATAGCCATTCTTTTCATACAAATGCAAGAAAAAATAATTACATGGAACAATTGGTAATGTTGGGATGTGTCTATCATGTTGAACATAAGAAAAAAGTCTATTATGAAAATTAAATTCAGGTTATGAATCAATATCTGAAAAAATGAGAAAATCGAGAAATTCTAACACTATCTCAATGAGGTATCTATACAATATTAACACATATTTTGATGCTGGTGATCTTCAATTCATGCCCATTCAGCTAAATGGGAGGATGGCAATCAATGTAAAAGGCTTCAGGAACAAAATCTAATAAAACAGAGGAATGACTTGTAGACTATTCAGAACTTTTTAGGCACATATATCATAAATGGATTCTTCAACAACAGAATCAGCATACAAAGTAATAAACATCAAAATAATCTTGTAGTAGATATGAAATTAAGCAGTTGATCAATTGAATAGATTAAGCATATGTCATACATAAATATATGAAACAGCAAGCTAGTTTTTGACAAAACCAAAGAACTAAGATTTGAGGGCAAGAACTCACTATTCCACACATAAAAAATTCCTTGGAAAATTGTAAAGCAGTCTAGCAGAAGTGGGCATAGAACAAAATTGTATATGATATATCACGATAAGTTCAAAACAGGTATATGATTTAGATATAAAAGATCATATCAAAAGTAAATTGTGGGTGAATGGTAAAAAAAAAAATAACTGTCAGATATCTGGAAAAAAGGAAGAATAGGTGAATAATCTAGAAAGAGAAAGGATCACATGATGTAAAATGAATAATTTTGATTATTTTTTTAATTGCCCAAACAAAACCAATGAAGTAAAATTGGAAGAAAAGTAGGAAACTGGAAAAATAATTTACATCAAATTTCTATGATAAAATTCTCATTTCACAAATACATAAGGCAGTGGATCAAATTTATCTTTATAAAACATACCCCAATTGAAAAATAGTCAAAGGATGTGAACAGGAAGTTTTTATGAGATGAAATCAAAACTATAAATAATCATATAAAATTTTCTAAATAACTAATAGAGAAATATAAATTAAAACACTTCAAAGATACCACCTCCCACCCATCATATTGGTAAGCATGATAAAAGGGAAAATGACAAATGCTGCAAGAGATATAGAAAATAGGTGTACTGAATGTATTATTAGTTCAATGAATGGTTAAACCACTCTGGAGAATAATTTAGAAATATGACCAAAAGGCTATATATTTGTGCATACTATTTGATCCAGCAATACCATTAATACTTTTATAACCCAAAGAGAAAAAGAAGCAGTAAAAATAAAAATAAACAAATGTAAAAAATATATATTTACAGAAACTATTTTTTATGGTGGCAAGGAACTAAAAACTGAGGGGATGCCAATCACTTGATTTATTACTAAACAAAGCACAGTATGTAATCATGAAGGAATATTTTTTGTGCTAAAAGAGTATGATTTCAGAAAAATATGGGAATATTTACTTGAATTGATGCAGAGTGAAGTGAGTAGAACCTAAAGAACATGTCCCTTTCTAAAATATTTGATTTGCTTTCTATAAAACACTTGCTATACATTCGTAATGCATATATGTGTATGTGTGTGTGTGTGTGTGTGTATATATATATATATGTGGGTGTGGGTGTGGGTGGGTGTGTGTATACACACACACATATATATACAAATACGTAGATATATCTATATCTATCACATCCTCAGACAACATAAAGTCTAAAAAGTTAATGAGAAAAATATACATATAAGCATTACAAATGAATAGCAAGTGTTTTGCAGGAAGCAAATCAAATATTTTAGAAAGGGTCAGAAAGGTATATAAAAGTGTGAGCAAAAGGCCTTTCTTTTTTTAATTTTTTTTGGGTGGGTTCAAATCCCAGAAGTATAACTTTACATTTAGTGTCCTATATTATATTTGCATTTTGTAAAGGCATCAGGAAAGCATTCTATGAAGTAAAATTTTACTTCATAGAATGCTTTCCTGATGTAAAGTTATACTTCTGAACTTATTGTGCTTTTATTTCTGAGCAGAAGAGTGGACTTTAAAATTTAGGTGGAGTAAAAGAAAGAGGTGAGGAAGTAAATTCTAAGTGTGTCATTACTATCTCTTTTTTTTAAGTTTATTTATTTATTTATTAGTGAGGCAATTGGGGTTAAGTGACTTGCCCAGGGTCACACAGCTATTAAGTGTTAAGTGTCTGAGGCCGGATTTGAACTCAGGCACTCCTGAATCCAGGGCCAGTGCTCTATCCACTGTACCACCTAGCTGTCCTCATTACTATCTCTTAAGCTTGGGAATGGCCTATCAATTTAGCTTGCTATCCAAGAGGAAAGAATAGGAAGAAAAATCCTGACTGATGGTTGAGTGGGCAGGGAGCAGGGAAGAGAAGGTGATTTGGTATTGTGGAGATAATTCTGGACTTGGAGACATGGGTTGTGGCTTTGAAGAACTGATTCCAGTATTTGCTTGCTATGTAACCAGGGGAAAAATAATTAATATCTCTAAACTTCATTTATTTCATTTGTAAATTGGGAATATATATTCCCTATCTACTAACATGGTTATTGTAAAGAAAGGGCTACACAAATAGTTAATATATTCTGGTGGTGCTTTTATTGTTTTCTGTATTCAATAGAATGAGAGCCTTCTTATGAACACACTGCACAGTATAACGAAGAGTTCACTGAGTTTGGGAACAGAATCCTAGGCTTCAAATTCCTACTTTGTTACCCTGTAACGATATAATTTGGGACCCATGATTATATTTCACATGTTCAATTTTAAAATGAGGATAACAGGTAGATTGTTCCAAGGACTGACATGGGTAAATGTAGATTTTCAACAATGTCAAAGTGAAAATTAAAACAATCAATAAAAGAAAATTAAGTTCTTTAATCCAGGCAGAGAAACTATTACTTGTGACACTACCACAGCTAGAAAGCTAGGAGTATCCAAAGGTGGGACTGAAAACAATTTATATAGGATACAAATAATAACAACAACAAAAAACAGAGGTGAAAGGGCTGCCTTTGGTGTTGATTACCTTTTGTTTCACCTGTTAAAATTCTTGTACATAAATAAGATGAGTGTAATGAGATTATCTTTGGGAGATCTACTAAGTAACCAGAACCTGGAATTTGACCAAGTTTGGTCAGCCTCAGGTCATTCATTGGTCTGGAAAAAGAAACTAAATTAAGCCAATCAGTTCTAAGTAAATCGTGTTTGTCAACAATCAGAGACAATGTGATATACTGTATAGAGATATAGTGTCCAAACCAAGATAGACTTTAGGTCAAGAACTACTTCAGACAGATAGTGGTTGTGTGAACCTGGGAAGGTCATTTTAGTAATAGGTAACTCTCTAATAATGTAATTTTCAGAAAAGGTGCCAAGCCTCCATTGGTAGGAGTTTCTTCTCAGCAGCTTTCTATACTAAGGAAAAAACAAGTTTAGTAACCCTTTCTGTCCCTATTCTTTCTAAGCAAATATGAGGGGGTTGCTGTCCAGGCATCTAGAAAGTACGTGCGTCTAATAGTGATACTCTCCTTTACCTAAGGCAGGAAACCAGAGTCGAAACAATGGAGTAGCTTTCTCTTTTTCTCTGTAAGGGCGAAGTCTGGTGTCTGGAAGAATGCTATCTGTCCTCTTCGGTGAGGAGGCATTGGAGCAAACAGAAGATGGATGTTTTGATGTAATGGAGTTTTTCTTTGCACAGTGTGGCAGAGGAGGACATCAAAAGCAATATCAATGCCAGCATTTCTCTTTCTCGTTTGGTGGGACTTGATATCTGATAAGAGACAATGTTATAAATACAGATTGGAAGGACTTTTGCTTTCTCTGAGTCTAGTATATGACCTCATGAATATGGGCCTCTTCACAGTTTATCCTTTCATTTTAGTTGATCAAAGCAAGTTGGTAGATACAATCTTTTGAGTTTGTAAATATCAGGAAAATGAGCCACCCAGGTGTCTAAGAATAAAGGAACTGATTCTATGCTGAGTTTTGTAGGCAGATTAGCACAAATGCTTGAAGGTATAAGCAGGGATTCTGGGGACCCAAATCTAGCATATGTAAGTTTTAGAAGGTGTGGACCAGATTTAAAAAAAAAAAAAAACAAACAAAAAACCCTACCTTTTGTGATCATGCAATTGATTAGGAGATAGTGAACCTACAAGGGTGGGTATGCCATTGTCCCTATATTACAGAAGCTTATAGTTTCTTTTGTTTTTTGTTTTTTGTTTTTTTTGTTGTTTTTTTGTTGTTGTTTTTTTTTTTTTGCGGGGCAGTGGGGGTCAAGTGATTTGCCCAAGGTCACACAGCTAGTAAGTGTCTGAGGCCGGATTTGAACTCAGGTACTCCTGAATCCAGGGCCGGTGCTTTATCCACTGTGCTACCTAGCTGCCCCCAGCTTATAGTTTCTTAAGGGGGTGGGGAGGGGGTATGAAAATTTGGACTTTGTCCAAATTGAAGTTAATCAATTGTCAGTAGAAGTATCTCAAAGTGGCATTTCCTCGCATCACTTCTGCAAAAATGCTTGGACCTTTGTAGTTAGAGTTCAAATAGCTTTGATGTAATATGACTAGAGATGCAACTCAAGAATTGAACTCGATTTTTAATCATTTTGCAAATTTGTTTTGTTTTTGTTTGTTGAATATTAAAATATAACTTCTGTATCTGCCTGTCTCCTACAAACAGAATCAATAAACAGATCAAAGAAATTGTATCCTATATCTCCTACCAAAAAAAATAAAATCAGATCAGAGATATGTCTTCTACAGCACAAAACTAGATCAGAAACAGACAGAAAAAAAAACATAATACCAATTTAATATTTTTGTCCCAAGAAGAAAGACATAACACGTGATCATGTGTGGAGTCCTCCCTCCTATGAGAGAAGCTCAAAGCTCCCCTTTTTTCTAAGGGTTTTTAAGGTTTCTTGCTCACTGGTTACAAGATGATGTGAGAATTATTAACATGATACAAACTGACCTAAAGCAAATATTACAACAGGCAGCTTAAAGACACAGGAAGGGTTAACCAAGGACAAGGAAGTCTAGATATTTGCTAAATTGAACAATAACATCTATTTACTCTTTAGGGAAAGAACATAGTGAATGGGATCTCAGTTGAAGATTAGTCAAAAGGAGCATTTTGATTTGTTTACTCTCTTGGGGAGAGAAGTTAGTAATAGAGACTTATCTGCTAGCTGTGTGGGTTCAGTCTGAAGTTTTAACCAAAGGGCATTTTCCAGCGTCTCAAAAAATCTATTTTTGATAGTGTGTAATTTAAGATTCTAAATGTGGATACTAATCTGTTCCTCCAGTTTTGGGGGAAACTGACTAAAAATCACTGATAAAACAAGTTTAGGTTTTTAAGGGTTTATTGGAAAATAGAAAGAAAAAGATTGAGAACAGAATTCTAACAGCATGGCATTCCTATCTTTCCTCAAATTTCCTGTGAAGTCCTCTGCCACCACCACCATCAAGTCAGGAAGCCAAAAAGCCCCAGCGCTCTCTGCGCAGGCTCCCTTTCTTCCTTCCTGTCTCCTCCCAGACCATAGGAGGCTCTTCAAGTTGATTGGCTGGTAGCCTTGATAGACAGCACCCATGAGCAAACGTCATTTCCTGACACCAAGGAAAAGCCACAATGCCTCTGAGGCATTTTTCTTATGGCGGAGCTTTTCCACAGCAATTCTCCAGTAGGTGGCGTCATTCCAATCATTACAGTCCCCCCCTTTTGTTCCTCAAGAAACAAAATGTTTCCTTGACGGAACAGTAAAAAGAATATAATAACTATTGCTAACTAATAATATGTGAACAACAATATAGAAAAGGAAGAGAGGAAAGTTTTGTCCAGAGGGGCGATTTTTTTTTTTGTCCTCATGAACCGACGCTTTGACATTAGTCTTGCAAAGGGAGGGCCTCTTCATAGGGTACATGTTACAGATGATGTATATTATAACAGAAAGGAGATAGTAAAAACTAGCAAAACAAAACAGTTCATATAGAGTCTCTGATTTCTCTTGTCTTCTTGAAGTGGTAAGATGTCATCAGGAGGAAACTGGATTCTGGTCTGGAAAACTGGATTCTGGACTCTGGTCTGGATTCTGGTCTGGAAAAACTGGATTCTGGACTCTGGTCTGGAAAGCTGGATTATCTTCTTTAACTGTTTGAATTGCTGTATTTTTATTAAACCTTAGCGTAGCATTGTCAATGATCAAATCAATAAATTCCATTACATTCCCTCCTTTATATCCTTAGACTTCTAATTAGAGGGTTGAGGTAGTTATGCAATCTGTAACATTTTTTACCACTATGTGTCTGGATCAAAGCCAAATTTAGTAATGTGTTGATGACACCTGAAAATGTTATAGAAAGGTTATCATACCATATCTCATGGTTCTGAGACAGCCAGTGATTGTGCTAGGCCACAGGTGAGTTCAACTGAGTGAGATAAAAAGATAAATAAGTTCAGTTAAATTAGGTTAAATTAGGTTAAATTAGGAGGGAGAGAGGATGAGTACTGGACTGTGCCTAGTAATTGTGCTCTACATAGTCACCATCATAATAAGCAAACCATGGACTTATGTATACCTGTCTCTCCTTTTGTTGCACATATATTCTCTCCAGGGCCTGCATCAGAGTTCACAGCAAGTTAGTCTCTGAAATGATAAGTTTCCATACTTCCAAAATCTCATTAATTTCACCAAAAACAGTATGATGGTAAAAATGTGTGCTATGCTGCATAACTGAGAATATATTAGTGATATATACAATAATTCCAAACCATACCCAGAGTATAGTGACATATAAATAATAAATGAATATAAATAGCTGATTATATTAGACATTATTACATAATCTTCTTTTAGCAAGTAAACCACATCATCTTATACATGAATTCTCTAGTATAACAGTAGCAGATACTTAAAGTGGTGATTAATTTATCAAAAAGAAATAAGATTTCAATATTCAATGTTTTCAGTGAGGTATCAAGCAATAGGGTTCAATAACCCTTTCTGGTCTTTTTTAGTTAAACAGAACAACATAAAAGAGAAAGTAGAAAAAAAAAAACTCATTAGAACTCATGGTTCTCTCAAAAAGAAAGAGTAAAAAAAAAAAAAAGAATTCTGGTAGTTTCTGAGGCCCGATGGCCTCACCCACAGCATATACTTAAAATGTCTCTGAATAATCACTTAGTTTACAAAATTTAGTTTTAAAGAAAAGCAAAAGAAACAAAAGTCAAAAAAAAAAACCAAAAATAAAAAGCAAAAGATTTCCTAAGCACCCTTTTGTGCTCTTAAAGAACTTAAAGGTGTGGTGAATTCCAGGTGTTTTCAGTGCCTTTCAAAAGTCAAAACAAAACAAAAACAAAAACAAAAAGGATTAAAAAAAATAGGTATAGGGTAGGGAAAGGGTGGGAGAAATTGAGGTGGGCCAGAAAACTAGGCCATGTGCTTCAGTGCTTTTGCCTGTGGAAGGAAATGCTTGTTCAATTTTAAGGTATTTAAGCTGCTAGAGTTTGGGGTATGCCACATTGTTTTAACTGGCTCCCCAATTCTCTGCATGCCAAAGTGGCAGGGGTTTCTGAATTGTCATTGATCTTTCTAATGCTGTCATGTTCTTTATGGTAGAGAATGTGGAGTTCTCTAGCATCAGTTTTGTCTGTGCCACTGATTTTCAATAAGGGCTGATTTAACTGATGAACCACAACATTCAGCTGATGCTGCTTAGCAAATGCTACAATTGTATCATTTCCTCCCCACTTTCCAAATTTCTTTAGTTCGTCAACATATTCTTCAAAAGGGGAGTCATTTACTCTAAAAGACTCAAACTCTTGTCTATGGTTAATCATATAAGAAGCAGCTTCTTGTCTGTGTCTGAGATGATTTCTACAGTGACCTTCTAGCTGGTCTGCTAAAGCCCTAAAAAGGCAATTTCCGTCTCCTGATACTTTAGGAAGACTGAGTCCCAAAGCATTTAACTGATCAGTGGGATTATCAAATGGGAACTGCCTATTTCCTCTGAACTCTCTTTACTCTTTAACAGTTGCTATCGTTAGGGTTTTTAGCTCTTTAGCGTCTACCTCAGGACTATCTGAAATCTCTTCACCTATGAATGGTGCAGCCTTTACATGAGAGCAATGAATCCATGAGTCTTTTTCACCAATTTTAATGGCAGTAGGAGTTGTCAATAATACCTGAAAAGGTCCTTCCCAGGCAGGTTGGGTTCCACTGGTTCTCTGAAAATTCTTTACATATATTTTATCTCCTGGGTTGAAGTTATGCAATGAAAAGTCTAATGGGCCTGCCTGGACCACAGCTCCTGCCTCATGGAGTTCACGTATCCTGGTCTGTAATTCCTGTATATAGGAGGCAACAGAAGTATCACCTCCCACCAGTGATGTATAAACTGGGGAAAGAGTTTTAGCTTGGATAGGAGGGTGACCAAAAAGCATTTCATAAGGAGATATATGAAGTTCTCCCCTTGGTCTACCTCGTAGATAGAATAATGCCAATGGTAGAACATCAGGCCATTTCAAATGGGTTTCAGTACATAATTTGCCAATCATGCTCTTAAGCTCTTTATTCATACGTTCAACTTGGCCTGAACTTTGTGGATGGTAGGGCATGTGGAATTTTGGAGTCACTCCCAAGAAAGAGTATAGTAAGGTACCTCTATCAAATCCAAGTGATCCATATATCCATATAAACAAGTTATATGCAACTTATAGGTCAAAATATTAGGTATGTAGTTAACCTTCTATCAAATTCTTCTTCATCTTTTCCCACCCTTCCAAGCAATTGTTTATATTTATTTTGGGGGATAATATAGTGATATAATTGTTATTTCTTATATTGCCAGGGTTTTCATAGTATCTCATTAATGTCACAACTGGCATGATCCCTAAAATATTCTTCAAAAGATTATTCTGATATCAGGATACCTGCCCCCAAAATTCCATATTCCTTGTCATGGGGGAAGAGGATGGTGGGGGTCCTTAGGTATTCCTCTGTAAAGAATTACACTTTTGCACACAGTTCAATTGGAATTAAATTGGTCCTTTATTGGGCACTAGAGAAAGTGACCAAGAGGGAACTAGAAGACTTAGCCTCAAGGGGAAGAGATGGCTTAGAAACCTTCTCCTCAATGGTCAAAGGATATGAACAGGAAGTTTTCAGATTAAGAAATCCAAGCTTATCTATTGCCATATGAAAAAATTCTCTAAACCACTATTGATTAGAGAAATGCAAAGTAAAACAACTCTGAGGTACCACTTGACACCTATCAGATTGGCTAATATGTCAAAAA
The DNA here is from genome assembly GCF_019393635.1 of Dromiciops gliroides. NCBI lineage: Eukaryota > Metazoa > Chordata > Mammalia > Microbiotheria > Microbiotheriidae > Dromiciops > Dromiciops gliroides. The sequence continues at coordinate 631,458,259 of NC_057862.1, read as the reverse complement.
AGGAAAATAATAAATGTTGGAGAAGCTGTGGAAAAATTGGAAAACTAATACATTGTTGGTGGAGCTGTAAACTGATCCAACCATTCTGGAGAATAATTTGGAAGTATGCCCAAAGGGCTATGGCACTTTTCATACTCTTTGACCCAGTGGTACCACTTCTAGGTCTGTGTCCCAAAGAGACCATAGAAAAGGGAAAAGGACCCACATGTGCAAAAATATTTATAGCTGCTCTTTTTGTGGTGGCAAGGAATTAGAAATTGAAGAGATGCCCATCAATTGGGGAATGACTGAACAAGTTGTGGTATATGAATGTATATAAGAAACAATGAGCAGGCAGATTTCAAAGTAACCTGGAAGGACTTACATAAACTGATGTGGAATGAGATAAGCAGACCCAGGATAACATTGTACATAGTATCAACAACATTGTGTGTTGATCACCTGTGATAGACTTGTCTCTTCTCAGCAATACAATGGTCCAAGATAGTTCCAAAGGACTCATGATGGAAAATGCTCCCCAAATCTAGATAAAAAAGAACTGTGGCGGATTGAACCATACTATTTATTTTGTTTTGTTTTGTTTTTCTTTTTTGAGGTTTTTCCCTTTTGCTCTAATTCTTATTGCAGAACATGACTAATGAAGAAATATGTTTATTTTGATTGTACATATATAACCTATATCAGATTGCTTGCTGTCTTGGAGAGGGGGGAGGAAGGGGAGGGAGGGATAAAAATTTGAAACTATAAATCTTATAAACACAAATGTTGAAAACTATTTCTACATGGAACTAGAAAATAATAATATACTTTTATGATTAAAAAATTATTTTTAAAATGTTATCATGGGTTAGCTAAGTGGCACAGTGGGCAAAGCACCAGCTCTGGACTCAGCAGGCCCTGAGCCCAAATCCAGTCCCAGACATAAGCCACACCACCATGCCTGTCCTACAAAAAAACAAGAATAAAAAAGAAAACTAAATGCTTTACAGATATCATCACTTCATATTCAGTTCAGTCCTGTGACCTGTAAGTGTATTCCTTCTAGCTGCCCTTATACTGAGAAACTTCTTATGAGTTAGAAATATTATCTTCCCATATAGGAATGTAAACATTTTAATCTTTTAATATTCCTCATGTTTTCTTTTTCCTGTTTACCTTTTTATGCTTCTTTAGGGTCTCGTATTTGAAAGTCAAATTTGTCATTCAGTTCAGGTCTTTTCATCACAAATGCCTGAACATCCTCTTTTTCATTGAAGGCCCATTTTTTTCCTTTGAAAGATTATACAGTGTTTTGCTGGATAAATGATTCTTGGCTATAGTCCCAGTTCCTTTGCCCTCTGGAATATCATATTCCATGCCCGAGGGTCCTTTAATGTAGATGTTGATAGATCTTGTATTATACTTACTGTAGCTCCACAGTATTTGAATTTCTTTTTTATAGCTGCTTTCAATATTTCTCCTTGGCCAGGGAGCTCTGGAATTTGGCTATATTATTCCTGGAGGTTGTCCTTTTGGGATCTCTTACAGGAGGTGTTTGGTGAATTCTTTCAATTTCTATTTTGCCTTCTGATTCTAGAATATCAGGGCAATTTTCCCTGACAATTTCTTGGAAGACGTTTTCTAAACTCTAATTTTGGTCATGGTTTTCAGATAGTACAATGATTTTCAAATTATCTCTCCTGGATCTATTTTCCAGGTCAGCTGTTTTGCCAAGAAGATATTTCATATTGCCCTTTATTATTTTATTCACTAGGATTTGTTTTACTGTGGCTTGGTTTCTCATAAAGTCACCAGCTTCCATTTGTTCAATCCTAATTCTTAGACAATTATTTTCTTCTGAGAGCTTTTGTACCTCCTTTTCCATTTGGCTTTTCAAGCTGTTCACTTTTTTTCTTATGACTCTCCTGCATTGTTCTAATTTCTCTTTCCATTCTTTCCTCCATCTCTCTAAATCTTCCTTCTATCTCTCCTACCTTCTCTTCAAAGTCCCTTTTGAGTACTTTCATGGCCTGAGACCAATTCATATTTTTCTTGGAATCTTTGGATGTAGGGGCCCTGAAGTTGCTAACCTCTTCTGAGGGTACACCTCTATCTTCCTTGTTGCTAAAGAAATTTTCTATAATTCTCTACTTTCTTTGCTTGCTCATCTTGTTATCTTATGTTTGACTTTTAACTTCCCCTTACAGTGTGGCCCTACTTCCAAGCTACATTGCCCCAAGCTTCAGAGGGTCCCAGGTGTTTTGGTTTGAGGGAGGGCAGGTTTTTTTTCTTACCTGGCTTGTTCTCTGGTCTGAAGATAACCTCAATACAACTTGCTAATTAACCAGCCAGCAGAACTTTGTGGGCTGTGGTTCTTAGCTCCAACAAGCCTACATCCCTCCCCCATCTGGGCCTCCTACCACTCAAGATTTCTTCTTGGGGTCCTGCTGGGCTGGGATAGCCAAATTCCTTCTTAGGTCTCACAGACATCCCTGTATCCACCGCCCCTACACTCCCCCAGCTCTCCCACCAGCTGTTCACTCCTCTCGCCCGACCATAAGCTTAGTTCCAGATGACACTGGTGCTGCAGCTGATTCAGAAGCTTGGGGGTAAGGTACTTGGGGCAGTCTGCCTGGGGACTGTGTCAGCACAATCATTAGGTTGGACTCTTCTTACAACCTAGCAGAGCCCCTTATAAGCTGTCTTTGCCTGGAAAATAATCTTGGTCCATCTTTTTGTGAGTTTTTCTGCTCCAGCGGTTTTTTATTGCTGTTTTGGGGGTAATTGTGTCAAGAGGTCTGTGAATTTAATGTCTTTCCTCCACCATCTTGGCTCCATCCCCCAAATTGATTTTTTTTTTAATTTGTACTTTGTTTTTCTTTACTGAATGTACATTGCCTCAAAAAACAGACCTGAAGTAAAAAAGACCTAGGGCTCCCACTACAACAGGATCATTGCCAGTACTCTTGGCCTATGTCTTGCTACTGGATTCAGATGACTCTTGAGGAGAGAATGAGGCTGATGACTTCACACAGTTCTATTTCACATAAATTCACTTGTAAGAGAAGACACTACTCTCCTGATGTCACTGGTTCACTTTGAGAGGATTAAAAACAGAAATAGTTGGTGATGCAGAATTGCTGCTGAAGAGAGTTGAGGGTAGCATATATACATCTTGGAGTCTTCTATATTGAGATGATCAAGGAACTGATGGGAGCTGATGAGGTTCTGAAAAAAGAGGGTGGGGAAACAGAAGAAGAATTCATATTTTAATCTACATTGAGAAGCAAAGATAAATGAATTACTGAAGAATAACTTATTAAAAGTTTAGCATGTGCCGATCAGCAATTATGTAATTTTAAGTGCTATTATTTGCTATACAGGGAAGCTATGTGGCACAGTGGATAGAGTACTGGGCCTCAAGTCAGGTAGACTAATCTTCATGAGTTGAAATCCAGCCTTAGACACTTACTAGTTGTGTCACTCTGGGCAAGTCATTTGTCCTTATTTCCCTCAGTTTCCTCACCTATATCATGAATGTGAAAAGGTAATGGCAAAACCACTATAGTATTTTTGCCAAGAAAACCACAAAAGGGGTCACAAAGAGTCAAACGAACTGAAACAACTGAATGAGACTGTGCTAATTGCTGGGGACAAAAAGAAAGTTAAACAAGTTAAACGAGAATAATAATCTTTAGTTTCAAGGAACTTAAAGAGTAATGGGCAGAAAAAATAACACCAACAATTATGCACAAATAAATTACATATATATATATATATATATATATATATATATATATATATATATATATATATATATATATATATATATATGAGTAGTTGAAGATGATTTAGAGAAGGAAGGTATCAGAATTAAGGGGCAACAAGAAAGACTTACCATAGAAGGCTGGATTTTAGCTGGGACTTGAAAATAAAGTTAGGACACCAAAATGAAGGAGAGTATTCTAGGCATAGTGGAAAGTTGGTGAAAATCCCCAATCTAGAGATGCATTTTCTTGTGTGTGTATGAGAAAGAAATACAGTGTAATTGGACTGGAGAATATGTGGTAGACATAAAGTATAAGAGACTAGAAGGGGGTATGTTTTGAAGGACTTTGAATGCAAAAGAAAATACTTGGGAGCATCTAGGTAGTGCAGTGAATAAAGCACTGGCCCTGGATTCAGGAGGACCTGTGTTCAAATTTGACCTCAGACACTTGACATTTACTAGCTGTGTGACCCTGGGCAAGTCACTTAACCCTCATTGCCCCACCCAAAAATACTTTATATTTGATTTTGCAAAAGATAGGGAGTAAGTCGAATTTATTATGTAAAGAATGACATGTTCAGGTATTTACTTTAGAAAGATCACTTTGTCAGCTGAGTGTAGGATGGCTTGGAATGAGGAGAAACTGAGGAGAAACAGACTATTTCAATAGTCCAGGTGATGAAGGTGAGCAATAGTCTGGTAACAAATGACAGAAGAGAGAAAAGGAAGAAGGATAAAAGGAAGACATTATGAAGGTAAAATCAAAAGGCCTTCATGACAGATGGATTCAGCAGTAGGGGTGAGAGAGTGAAGAAATTAAAATGAGATCTTAGGTTTTGATCCTGGGGGACTTAGAGGATGCTAGTATACTTAGCAGGAATAAAGAAAGAAGGTGGGAAGAAGGGATGATTTTGGGGAAAAATAATGATTTCATTTTTTGACATTTTGAGTTTAAGAGAAGCATCCAGTTCAATATGGCAAATGCAACCATGGTTCAAACCATATTGTCCCTGGGTCTAATGACTTTATTAAGGAAAGGTAATATAAATAGAAAAGCCTTTTGTTTGGTCAATAAATAAGCATTTGTTAATCACTACATGTTGGTCTTGCATAAAGTTATAGGCATTAATTAAATAAATAAAACCCGGTTCTTGCTATCAGAAGCAAATATTCTAATGAGGGAGACAACATGTAAATGACAAAATAGATACAAACTAGATACAGTGTAAATGAAAAGTATTCACAGAGAAAAAGATAATAAGGCTTGGGTTCACAATTTTTACCCAATATAGTTGTGACATAGACTTAAAACTAATGGTACTTTTCAAACCCATTTCTACAGCTACTCTCTGATACAAGAATCCTTTTGCAGCAAGAAATAGCCATCCAACACCTTCAGAAATGCCTCTAAGTGATTAAAACTCTAATAAGACAACCCATTCTGCTTTCATCTATTTCTTTTCACAAAGTTATTGCTTATATTAGATAAATTCACCTTACTGCAGTTGCTATAAAAAATATTTAGATCGCCTCTGACTCTTCTGGGAATTTATTATAGTATAGGAATTTGCTCTTGAACTTGAAGTAAAAAAGACATGTTTTAAATCCAGGTTCTCATATATAGTAACTGGTCACCTATGACCAATTCATTTTACTGTTCAAGCCTGAGTTTCCTAATACGTATAATTAGGCTAATGCTTTTATGATGCATCACAAAGAGCAATTCTGAGGAGAATCCCCTATAAGTGATCTTTTATTATTCATATTTCAAAAATTTCTTAATGAATAAAATTCTTGAAAGATTTTTCCATGTGAGTCTTCCTTCTAACAAGCTGAATTACAGTTGATGCATAATGATATTAATCAAGTTAATACATAGTAGGGATTGGAAATTGAGAGGATGTCCATCAATTGGGGAATGGTTAAACAATTTGTGCCATATGAATATAATGGAATATTATTGTTCTATAAGAAATGATGAGCAGGCAGATTTCAGAAAATAAAAATACATGGAAAGACTTATATAAACTGATGTTGAGTGAAGTGAGCAAAAATAGAACATTGTACACAATAACAGCAACATTGTTTAATGATCAACTATGATAGACTTAGCTCTTCTTAACAATACAATGATCCAAGATAATTCCGAAAGACTCATGAAGGAGAATGCCCTCCACATCCAGAAAAAGAACAGTGGAATATGAATGCAGAAAGAAGAAAAGTATTTTCACTTTTGTTATTGCTTGTTTTTTTGTTTGTTTGTTTTCTTTCTTGAGATTTTTCCCTTTTGTTCTGGATCTTCTTTCAGAACATAACTAATGTCGAAATGTTTAACATGATTGTACATATACAATCTATATCAGATTGGTTTCTGTCTTGGTGATGGGGGAGGAAAAGGAGGGAGGGAAAACAATTCAGGATTCAAAATATTATGAAAACAAGTCTTAAAATTATCTTTACATGTAACTGGAAAACAATAAAATTCTATTAAGATTTAAAAAGTTAATAAATAATCATGTGATAATCATATTTAAAAACTCCAGTCACTCTCTATTACCAAACATATACTCCTCTATTATTTAATCCTTTTCAAAACTTGACCCAAATTTATTCTTCAAATTTAAAATTTTTTTTTATACTCCCCACCCCCGATTTCTGTACTCTATACTCCTGCCAAACTGACCTATTTCTTTTACTTACATATAGCAATCCATTTTCTATCTCTATCTTGTCTAGAATAATAACAACAAAATCCAAGTGTTGTTGTTATCATCACCATTATCATTCTTCTCCTTCTTCTTCTTTTTCTTTTTCTTTTTCTTCTTCTTCTTCTTCTTCTTCTTCTTCTTCTTCTTCTTCTACTACTACTACTACTACTACTACTACTACTACTACTACTACTACTACTACTACTACTACAACTACTACAAATACAGTTAACATTTTTAAACCTCTTACCATGTTCCAGGCACTGTGCTAAGCACTTTACAGTTATTTCATTCAATCCTCACAACACCCTGGGGAATAGGCATTATTATAATCCCTATTTTAAAGTTAAGGAAACTGAGGTAAATAGAGATTATGTGAATTGCCAAGTGTCATATGCTTTTAAGTGTCTGAGGATGTATTTAGAACTTAAGTCTTCATGACCTCTTGGACCTAGCACTCTCCTGTACCATGTAGCTAAATGTTCTCCTTCCTTCTCTCTACCTCTTGGAATCTCTCATTTCCTTTAAGATTCAGATAAAGCATCACCTTTTGCATTAGGTATTGCTTGTCACCACAGTAAGCAATTCTTTTTCTTCAAGGCTTCCTTGTATCAATTGTATAAGAGTTTTGAATATGCATATATATGTACAAACTTTCTCTCCATTTGAAATGTAATCTATTTGATAGAAAGGATTATTTTTTTCACTTGTGATTTTTGCCTTCCTAGATTCTGCTTGAACTTATAAAATCTTTTTACTCTTTTAAGTTAGTCTCAGCTGTGACATATTGGAGAATATGAGGGCCATCTCCACATCATGAGGAAGAAGTGAATGAATACTTAGGAATGGCCTGACACATGTTATAAGATAAACATTGGGACTCAAGAATTGCTCATGTGCTCTATTATTCATATAGTCTTCTATAACAATAGTACTACAAGGAGACAGATAAAAGGAACTTTGAAAGATGACAGCATCCATAGAATGTTAAAATTAGTAGCAATCTTAAAAATAGAATGTTAGAAAAGAAAAAAAAAATTATTAGAGCTAATGATACCTTACAGGTTGTCCAATCTAATTTGCTACCATATGAGGAAAATACATCTCAGAAATATATAGTGGTTTTCCTGATATCACAAAAATTACTGGGATAACCATGGGTAGCACCCTGTACTTCTTCTCATTCCAGTAATCTTTTCAACAAATCAGAGATGCCTCTTACATCATAAAGATGCTTAATTTCCCCCTTGAAAGATGTTAAGTCAATCAATTTTTGTCTTATCATCAAATCTCTTTGTTAGAAAAGAGCAAACTTTCACTGGGGAAAAAGAGTAAAGGGGTAGAAAAAACTTGGCGTTTCAGCATAGTGATAAATACATTTCATAAAACTTCCTATCATAAGGACTGTGTTGTAACTACATGGTAATTCTATTGGAAAAATGATAATTATGTGTCAAGTTGCATTAATGTTCCTGCATTTTCTCCTGAGTATTTGGTAATTAAGTTGTCACTGGCTAGTATATAGTGAAAACCACTTCCATTGAAGTCTTTTAAAGAGGGGGGAAATCCCTAACTGGTCTGTCATCTGATCTAGATCAACTAGAGGGAAGATAGCAAGGACATTTCAGCTATATGATGAGCTATTCTTTCTGTAGCTCCTTGGAATTGCTGGAGAAATACCTGATTAGAGATAAATTTGAATATGAAATATGTCCAACTGTTTGGATGAATATACTGGGGGATTATTTTACTCAATGAGAAAAAACATAAAACAATTTTATTTTCAAATGGTAAACGGATGGTACGAAATATCCTAGTGAAACAATCGTGGGAAAATATGACTTTTTAGAAGCTGTGACTTTTGGTAACATGAATGTAATAAGATTAGCTTATATCCAGGGGTTGGTAGAAATTGCTAATTTAATTACTTAAAAATCAAATCACATAATATTACAGGAGGAATAAACCTTAGAAATCAATTATGTCTGGGGCAGCTAGGTGGCACAGTGGATAAAGCACCAGCCCTGGATTCAGGAGGACCTGAGTTCAAATCTGGCCTCAGACACTTGAAATGTCCTAGCTATGTGACCCTGGGCAAGTCACTTAATTCTCATTGCTCCACAAAAAAATTTAAAAAAAGTCAATTAGATCCCAGCCCTTCATTTTACCAATCAAAGAAAAAGCTGTGTAGAAAGAAGTAGTTTCTGAAAAGTGACACACCAAATTAATAGAAAAATATTTTATTAATGTATAATAAGCATGACAAAGTGGAGATATATGGGGTATAGAGTTAGGAAATATGGGTTCAAATAAATTCTGGAACAGAAATGTATAGTATTTAAGAACTGAAAGGGACCTAAGAGATTTAAGAGATTTATCTTTGCCCCTTATTTTGTACAGGAGAAAATTAATATCCTGAATAATGAAGTAATTTGCTCAATGACAGACAGGTAAAGAAGCAGAGATAGGATGTATATTAACATTCTGTAATTGATCAATTCACCCATCTACACAATAAAAGGAAGGAAGATGGGCATAATCATTTATTAATCACCTACTATGTGACAAGTATATTGCTTGGCACTTTACAAGTTTTATCTCACATGATACTCGTAACAATCTTATGAAATAAATACTATCAAGATCCCCATCTTACAATTGAGGAAACTAAGGCATATAAAAATTAAGTGATGTGTCATACCTAGAGTCTCATACCTAGAAAGTGTTGTGGCTGTATTTGGACTTGTCTATCCTGATTTCAGGACCAGCACGCTGTTGTGCCATCTAGATGCCTCAATGATGATAACAAAGTCCCTTGTTGTCTATCTGAGGTGAGAATTGAATCTAATTTTCTTCCTTTATAATAATAATAATAAATATGTATATGTATATATATATGTATATGTGTATGTGTATGTATGTATATATATATATATATAAAATTGTGGTGTTTAAAATTATATGTGGTCACCTTATTTCTGTCCCAAGTTTGGGGAAAATTAGCCTGGGTTTCTAACATATTGCTACTTATAAATTAGAAGCTTTACCACCAGTTTTTGGCATTAAGCATTTATTAAAGCACATCAAATATTAGTAAAGAGAGAAGATGTGGTTCAGAAAGTTAAGAAGACCTATCCAGCTTAGAAGAGAGATAGAACTCAGCCTGGTTTCCTTCTTTCTCCATGTCTGAGAGCCTCTCCCCCTCCTGCTCTCAAGGAGAGCCAGGCCTTCTATCCAGCTCCAAGATAATTGGCTAGAATCCTTCAAATCTGTTGGTTTACTGGACACAAGGATGGTCCATGAGCAGAATGTGCTGAAGTCAGAGTTCAGAGAACACATCCTCTTGAAGTCCAGGCTTTCAGGGAGGTGTGGTTTTAATTAAGTTAACTTTAAGAGAGTTAATCAACTAAGTGAATCCAATCAATTTTAATATTATCCTCTTGAGTAGGGGCCTCTAGGCATCCCAAAACCCATTATATTCTCACAATGTCACATATAATATAGTATGTTTTGGGTATATATAATATATTATAAATATAATATAGTATTATATAGATGCACATATACATACATAATACATATATATGTATAGGTATATATGTATTATGTATGTATGTATGTATATGTATATATATGTGTGTGCATGTGTGCGTGTGTGTATAATACTGGATGAAATGTACTTGTCATGGCATTTCTTTGGTGTAGGATGCTCCCAGAGCAGAAATGTGTTCTTGTCATAGAAATCAGCAATTAATCATTACATTCATTCAAGATAGTTATATAGGACACTTAGAAGTTAAGTGGATTACCCAAAATCACAAAGCCAGTAAATGCTTAAGGCCTCATTTTAACTGGTATCTTCTTAAATCAATGCAACACGATCTCTCTCTCTTGTCCAGCATAAGTCAAAGGATTGTTGTGAGTATATCAATTAGAATGGCTTGGTCCTAGGGACGAGGTTTATGTGCTTTGTTGTTCAGGGGCCACTCTCAACTCTGGACTCATTCTGGTCATCTAGATTGGGTTCAATACTGGGGAACCTATCCTCTAAAGACAGTGGTTAGGAGCCCCTATGTCCTACCTTGTATTATACTTAAATCACCTTACACTGAATTATCAAGAATTATCTCCCCAGAGAAACTGAGTACAATCCTTCAGGGGGGAAATGGGCATTTGATATAATTAAAATAGAGAATTCTCAAGCATTCCTGATGAAAAATACCAGAAAATAGAAATAGAAAAATGTGACTTTCAGATATAAACTTAAATAAAGCAATAAAAGGTAAAAGTGAAAGAAAAATCATAAGGGAATCAATAAGGTTAAATTGTTTACATTCTTATATAGGAAGCCAAAAATTGTAACTCAGACTTTTGTCAATCTTATCAGAGTATTCGATGTAGACAATGAGTTGATTATATTGGAATGATCTAAGAAAAAAAGAGATGGGCACAAAAGATATGCATTGGGAGAAGAGGGAAGAGAAAATAGTTTCAAGGAAAATTATCTTACAAAAAAAGGCACAAAAAGAAAGGCTTTTAAAGTGGATTGTATACACATGTATATGCATACACATCCATACATGCATACATGCATGCATACATGCATCTATCCATCCATCCATACATACATCCATACATACATATGCAAAATAGACTGGGGGGGGCAGGACAAAAAGAGAGACCAAAGAATAAAGATAAAAGATTGGGAAGAGGGAAATACACAATTAGAAATTATAACTTTGAATGTGAGAGCACTTGTAAAATAAGAAGATAGCAGAATGCATCAGAAACCAAAATTAAGCAACATTTTATTTACTAGAAATATCTGAAAAAAGAAAGATGTACACATAGTATTAAAATAAGGGTGAGGAACAAAATCTGTTGTGGTTCAGTTGGATTTTTTTTTTTAAGTAGATAAAACAATAAAAATAATCCTAAATAAAAGAGATCAGCAGAGAAACTACATTTTGCTAAAAACACCAGATACAATAAAGCAATATAAATTTTTGTTCATTCATTTCAGTCATATATAACTCTTCATGATGATGATTTTTTTTCAGGGGGTGGGGGGGGCAAAGATACTGTAGTGGTTTGCTATTTCCTTCTGCAGTTCATTTGACAGAAGATGATACTGAGGCAAACATTGTTAAATGACTTGAACAGAGTCACATAGATACTAAGTGTCTGAAACCATATTTGAAGCTGGGAAGATGAGTCTTTCTGATTTCAGACCTGGCCCTCCATCCACTGTGCCATCTATCTGCTCCCAAATGAAGTGATATCAATATTAAACATATACGGACCAAATGCCAAAGCATCCAAATTCTTAAAATAAAAGTTAAATGAATTATAAGAAGAAATAGACATCAAATCTATACTAGTAGGTGTTCTTAATTTTCCCCTCTCAGAGGCAGGTAAATGTAACCACAAAATTAATAAGAAAGAAGTTAAGGAGATGAAAAGCATTTTAGCAAAGCTAGACATGATAGACCTCAGGGCAGGGGGGGGGGGATTAATGGTAATAGAAAGGTATATACCTTGTACTCAGCTGTATATCACACTTTCACAAAAATTGCCCATGTATTAGGGCATAACCTAATGTGGAAAAGCAGAAATATTTAATTTACTCTTTTTATACCATAATGCAATAAAATGATATACAATAAAAGGGCGTAGAAGCATAGATTAAAATTAATTGGAAATTAAATAATCTAGTCCTAAAGAATTAATAGGCAAAATATGAAGTTTTAGGAACAATTGATAATTTAAAAAATAATTAAAAATAATTAAATTAACTTATTTTAGAAAAAATAAATCAGAAAACCCATAAATTAAGGCAGTATGTTAAAATGTATATGTTAGATGTATGGATAAAGGAAGAGTTTATGACCAAACAAGAAATAGAGAGGATCATGGGAAGTTAAATGCATAATCTTGATTACATTAAATTAATAAGATTTTATTTTGCCCAAACAAAACTCATATGACCAAAATTTGAAGGAAACAGGGAAATGGGGGGGGACACTTTTACAATATGTTTATCTGATAAAGTCCTCATTTCTCCAATATACAGGGAACTAAGCCAAATTTATTTTTTTTAATCAGCCATTCCCTGAATAGATAAGTGGTCAAAAGATGTGAACAGTCATTTTTCAGGAGAAGATCAAAACTCTCATTAATCATATGAAAAAATTCTTCTATATCACTATTGATTACATAAATATAAATTACTGCAATTCTGAAATACCATCTTACATCTACCAAATTGACTAATATTACACCAAAGGAAAATTAAAAATACTGGAAGGGGCATGGAAAAATTGGGACACTAATACACTGTTGGTGGATTTGTGAACTTGTACAGCAATTTTGGAGAACAATTTAAAACTACACCAAAGTGCCATAAAATTGCATGTGATTTCTGTTCTTCATTCTTTTCTTTTTCCTCAAGCAGGTCCAAAATGACATCACTATGTTGGAATCAAGGTACAGTGTGTCTGACTCTGGTTGATCAAACCAATATGAGCTTGAAATGTTGTATTGCAGGTTGGGCACAAATAATCCACATGAACATTAGAAGTGAAAATGGCTCTAAATTTATGCACTTCATATTTATTTTAACCTATTGAAATTCTGCTTTATTCTTAGAACACAGTGCCCCCCCCCTTTATTTGGATGTGAGCATGCTATGCTATGTGGTAGTTTGGCAACATCTTCCATGTCATATAATTAGTTTCAAAGTTCTTCAGAGACCTTGAGACTATCCTTGTATCACTTCTGATCACAATGTGAACACTTGCTTGTGTGAATTCTCCACAAAATAGTCTTTTAAGGAAAAAAATGGCATTTGAGCAATGCAGCCAGCCCATCAGAATTACATTCTCTGCAGTAGAGTTTAAATGCTTATCAGTTTAGCTCAAGAAAGTACCTTAGTGTCTGGTCCCTTATATTGTCAGATGATCTTCAGAATCTTCCTTAGATGATTCAAATGCAAGCAATTCAGTTTCTTGGAATGCTTCTGGTATATTGTCCATATTTAACAGGCATTCAACAATGAGGCTTTATTCGTGTTTTGTTTGCAACATTGCTAATATTGAAATATTATTTACATGTCTATACATGTAAAATTGATATCATGCTTCTTGCCTTCTCAAGTGGTGGGTGAGAGGGGTCAAGAGACAAGAGTATTTGGAACTCAATTTGTAAAAGATAAATTTAATTTTTAAAATGTTCTTGGGGAATACTGTAATATTTTACAAAAAAATTACATATATGTATGTGTATATGTATGTGTATGTATGTGTATATGTATGTGTATATGTATATGTATATGTATATGTATAGGGTCATGTTTCACATATTCTGTATAACCTTGCCCAAGTTACTTATGTTTCCCTCAGTTTTATACACTGTAAAAATGGGAACAAAATAAGACTTATTTTCTAGGATCATTATAAGATGAAAAAATATGTATAAAATATGACAGTTTCTGGAACATATATAAGCGCTATATAAAAGTCATTGTCATTACCACCACCACCACAATCATCATCATCATCACTAAGTATAACCACGTCTAGAATTTTGTAGGAGGTGAACCTTCAGGTAATGATAGAATTTGTCAACAGCAACTGACAAAGATTATCTACTAAGATATGAATGGACAAAAATTTTAGTTGGATGGAGTGACCACATTTACAAAATGATGATATTTGTTAGGAAACCATGTCTTTAGATATACTTTGAAATATCTTACATTTAACTGATATTTCCTTGACTTTTAGATAGCAGCTGGGTGGCACATTGGATAGAGCTCTTTTTCTGGTGTTAGGAAGATGGGTTAAAATAAAACAGTTACTTGTTGTGTGACGCAAATGAAATAATTTAAACTTCTTTTGACTCAGTTTCTTCAACTATAAAATGTGGATAATAATAGCACCCATCTCAAAGGGTTGTTGTGCGGATTAAATAAGATAATATTTATAAAGCATTTAGTATAGTGCCTGTCACCTAACAGATGCTATAAAAATGTTTATTTCATGCACTCTACTTCCCTTCTAAATACTTGTAATAAGGTAGTAAAACTGGACCTTCCCATTCTCAGATGTAGCTAGAACAATTGGCCTTATGCAAGTTGCTACCCATGAATTAATTGAATCATACACCATACATATGATGCAAAACTGATTTATATACTTAATGGGAATAATATTTCTATTTTCCCTGATATTTGTCATGGAACATGGAACAAGCCATGACGATGTTGAATAACAAGTATAGACTCTAGTAAGAAGAAAAAAATAATTATACAAACTACTAAACAGTAACTTTTTTTATTTTTTAAAGAAATCATATGTCTTTGGGGTTTGAGGCTTATTCTCTCATCAATTTCTTTGTTTTCTTCTATAATCAGAATGATAGTAGCTCTGTTTTTCCTCCCCTTAGCTACTCTCTGGTGACTATGTTTCATTAATTAAATTCCGGGCAGCTAGGTGGTATAGTGGATAAAGCACTGGTTATGAATTCAGGAGGACCTGAGCTTAAATCCAGCCTCAGGCACTTGACACTTGTTGTGAGACCCTGGACAAGTCACTTCACCCTCATTGCCCCACAAAGAAAAAAGGGGAAAAACAGAACTCAGTAATTAAGTTCCATAATCATTTACAAAACACCTACCACAAGGTAGTAGTATCTCTAGATTATATCTATAAATTAAAAGATAAAAAGTGAAAAATCCTTTATACCAAGGAATTCACTTTCTTGTGTTTGGTAGGGGGAAGCATATTCATCCTTGGAAGGATGAGGGAATTTTATACATATGGACACGTATGATTGTTCCTATAATTGTCAAAGATTCTAAAGCTTTTGACTTCAGAAATCTCTTCCATCAAAAAACAAAGAAGCAGGAGGCAGCTAGGTGGTACAGTGGATAAAGCACCAGCCCTGGATTCAGGAGGACGTGAATTCAAATCTGGCCTCAGACACTTGACATTTAGTAGATATGTGACCTTGGGCAAGTCACTTAACCCTCATTGCCCCACAAAAAATAATAATGATAATAATAAATTCAAAAAACAAATAAATAAACAAATGAATGAATGAATATATAGATAAATAAATAAACAAATGAATGAATGAATATGTAGATAAATAAACAAATGAATGAATATATAAATAATAAAAAACAAACAAACATGAGGCTGACATACAGACATGCTACTGAGAAAGACAGAGGAAAAGGTGACTTGTGCCCATGTTCCACATCCCCCTCCCCAGCCTAGTTCCCTGACCTTTTTACCAAAAGACTTTTCCTGAAAAAGATTTGACACGAAGCTACAGGTTTGGATGCTGCACCTGTGACAGAATTGGGGTGGTGGTGGGGATAAATTGAAATGTGACTCTGTGACATAGTGAAGTGTGCACAAAAGGTCAGAAATATGCGATTGTGTAGTTCAGAATGGATAAACTAGAGCAGTGTAGTGTTCGGGAAACAGCTCCTGCAGTGATGGATAAGACTACTAGAATATAGGCAATAGCACCTGTTTCTCATCACCACCCTACACTCTTATCTAGAATAATATTTGAGGGGAAACATAGTCTTATTTTACCCATGTAACTACTAAGTATTAGCTGTTTAACAAGTTGGAGGGGGGGTAGTAGGGAAGAAATTTATAACCACCATCACTTCTCAGGTTTATAGGCACCCCACCTTTTGTTTATAGCCATCACTTTAAATGCTTACTTGTTTTTCTCTTCTATTTGAAGCCAAAATTAGACAAGAAAATCAATGAAAATTATTTAAATCTGCATCCAATAAGCACGTTTTAAGATTGAGAAAGGGAAATCTAACCTTAAAGGATTAACCAGTTTTGTCAGAGGTTGGAGAAGGGTGATTCAAAAGAGAATCTCTGCAATTTTAATAACCTTTGCCAATACAGGCACAACAGATTGCTTTGGAACCCAGAGGAAAAAAAAATAACACTGAAATAAGCCAGTAACTGTGAGAGGTGGAATCTGGTAAGATTGCTTAGGCAATTATACTTAATGTAACAAACCACACTTGGCTACGTAAATAAAAACAAACTATGCAAAACATATTTAAGAAGAAGAATTTAATAGCGAGGGGGAAGGAAGGGGATTAGCAAAGTCTCATTCTAAGAGATGTTGCATACTACATAAAGACCCAGGTGAGTCTAGGGTTTATATCAATTGTTAATTCGAATGTCATTGTTTTTATCAGAGTAATTATGTGCCTTACTTTAGTATTGTTGAAAATGATATTCTTAATTTATACAAATTATAACTATATAAAAATTCATTGAATTGTAATAAGGCAAATAGGGAAATGTAGCAAGTAAATATAAGAATCAGACATATGCAACTTTAATTAGAGTTAATTAAACATGAAGAAACATTGCTATTGGTAGTTTTTTTGTGCATGTACATTTCCTTATTTATTGTATTTTGTGTTCCTTGCTGTTGTTCTTATTGTTTTTAAACTTGATATATCATGTGGTCAGATATTAAAATGAAAAATATAATTTATTTCTAAGTCCAAGATGATTATGAATGTTATATCCTCTTGTCTCCATATCAACTTTAGTCCCCTATATGCATTGTAACTTTATTTCATTTCTCGCTAATGCAGTTATGATTAAAAATTTTATATATCCTGGATATGTTTTGTCCACCTATCATAAAATAAACTTTGTGAAATCAGGGGCCATTTTTTTTCCCAACTAGGCTTACCTAAATTTATCTAAGTGTAAAACTAAGGATCTTGCATTTTAAATTATAGTATCTTAGCTAAACTCTCCATCTCCCACAGTTCAGAGAATAGTATTCTACAGAGGGTATGTGTTTAATGGATGGTTGTACTATATTTATTTCAGAAGACATTTATTAAGTGTGTAGCATATGAAGGCCATTATTGATTCACAAAGGAGTATAAGGATGTTTAATATGCTAGAAGAACTAGCCTTGGTGTCAACTGATAGGTTTGCATCAGGTTCTATAACTTTATATATATATATATATATATATATATATATATATATGTATGTATGTATGTATATATGTATATATGTATGTATATGTATATATATGTGTGTGTATATATACATACATACATACACACACATATATAATCTTGCATAAATCATTGATCTGCAGACCATATTTCATATGTTTATTGAAAGTATTTCATTAGATGATCTCTAAAGAATTTCTTTGAATTCTAGAGCTTATGAGTTAAAGTTGATTTGATCTAAGGCAGTAACATTGTGAACAGATGAGGGTATGGCAATTATAGAATTGAGGAGGTTTGGATAATGGTTGAATACTGAACATGAGCAAATCTATATAAGAAACTTTTTAGTTAGTTCTTTCCATCTGAAAATACCTTTTGCATATTTTATTAACACTAACAGAGTAGACAAGACATTTATGACTTTTTTTTCTTAATGTGAATTAAAAATTCTCATTCTACCCAACTGCCTATGAAAGTTTATTTTCATTTGGTTATCTGGTCCAATGGGACACTGACATTAATGTACCAATTTATCCATCTGGTAAGATATTTGAGGAAACAATGTGGTTGCTGGCATTTCACTACATCAAGGTAGAATAAACCCTGGATATGATCACAAGAGTAATGGGCTCTGTGTTTTCAATCACAAAATGTTACATGAACAGCAGGGTTAAGGAAAAAAATGTTTATTAGAATTATGTTTCTATTAGCCACCCACTGGTGTCCCCAGATGGGTTTTTATAAAGTCTGAAACTTACAAACAACTTGAAAAGGCCTGACATATTGAACCATTGCCAATTTGGGTATTTGAAAAGATCATTTTGGAAGTGTAGAATCTGTGCACAGTTGGCATTTTTTTAAAGAAGAAAAAAGAGATTCAATTTCCTTGTCCTCCTCAAATAGGCTAAGTTCTACCAATATGAATCATCTGTTGAATGATGGTCATAGAAATCAGTACGTCCCATGATATAACTTTTCCATGGTGACCAGACACCTATAATGATCCTTGAATCAGAGTAGAGACATACATGATTCTTAGAAACAATCCCTCCCCACCATTTCTTAATAATACCTAAGAGTCACCTGCTCACTACTTCAAAATATTTATCAGAGGGAGGCATACATATATAAAATACCAGAGTAGGAAGGGACATTCAGCGTTAAATTTTTATTTATAGTTTTTATGTATATGTTAAAGAGATAGGAAATGATTTACCCACCATCACATATACATAAAAAAGAGTCCAAATTCAAACCCATTATCCCAGGATTTCAAATTCAGTGTTTATACCACTGCATAAATTTACCTCTACTTTCAAGATCTCACACTTGTGACTGGTGAAACAAAGAAAAATGCTAAAGAAATAAATGAAAAGAATTGCCTTTCCTCTGAGAAATCATAAACTAGTAGTAGGGATGTATTTCAAGAGTACAGATATTCATGATAAAGACAAAGTATTGTGAGGAGAAAGGGAAAACCTAGATCAAGTTATTTCATCAATCTAAGGATAATGAGCTCACTTTTAGCTAGAGTGGTTTAAGGTAAATTTGACAAGGGAAGTGACACCTGAGCTACTTCTTGAAGAGAATGGCAACATACATAGATGAAGAGGTACTCTATTCAATGCATAGCAAGTGGTCTACACACATTCATAGACCATAAGAACATAGACCTAGAACTGGAAGGAAACTGAAATGTCATCCAGCATAACAGTTCTTTTATAAATGAGGAAACTAAGACTGAGGGATGTTAAATGCTTTGAACTAAGGTTTTATGACTTGAAATAAAACAAACAGTTAGGTGGAGATTGGGAAATAGTAAGCAGTCATTGATAAGAATGAAGAATCTATGAAGAGGAATAGAGCAGAAAGGATTAGAATGGGAAGTGGGCACTAAAAATACCTGGGAAGCAAATATTTTTGAGCAATTGAGTGAAATTATCACACTTGCACTAAAGGAAGCATTTGGTAACTTAGTGGATGGGCTGGAGGGAGGTTCTGGGACAGACATGATGAAAGGAAGGTAGTTGGGAAAGAATGTCTAGACAAAATGAAATCATGACGTTATTGTGGGAGCAATGCAACTGTAAAGGAAGGCATGCATTCAAGGATGTGGTGGAGGAAAAATGCCCAGTTGACAAACCACTGGGAATAAGGGAGAGGAAAGAGCGATGATTTTGAAGGTATGAAACTGAAAGTATTTGTTGGCAGTGGTTCCATTAATGGAAATAAGGTGGAATCAGTTGCAGGGAGGGATAGGATTGGAAAGGGAGATATTGCTTTGGATATTTTGTATTGGTGTTGCTGATAGGGCACTCATTATTTGGAAATGCAATATGAACTTATAGTTCATGGAAGATATGTATAGATTTAGAGAATATGGGTCTATAGATTTGATAGCTTTTTGTAGGTGACAAATTAAAGCTATAAGGGTGGATGGGATTCTTGGATTTAGTAATTGAGATGTAATTAGCAATCTCAGATACAGTCTAATTAGTAGAATTATAGGGACATAATTAAGGTTGGTAATGTCAGAGGAATGAGTAGGTGGGAAGTAGAGGGGATATTACTTCTAAAAGACTTGTATTGAGGTAGAAGGGAAAAATAAAGTTAAAATATTAAAATGATCATTTGAGTAGTAACAGGTATAAAGGAAAGGGGTTTTGGTTTGTTTGTCCTGCAATAAGAGAAAATTGAGAATGATTGTAAGTAAAGGTAAAGGCAAAAACAGGGTTAGCTAGGAGCAGTTTCTTTAGGGAGTGGCTTATTTTGCTGAAGTATGAATTGATCAGTATGAGAAAAGACTGAGAAACTTTGAGATCCTTGCCCCAGGAACATTGCCATCATTAGAAAGGGAGTTAGAAAATGAAAATAGTGGGGAAAAGAAGAAAAAAGAAGATTGAAAATACCAAAGATTTCAGAAGGAAGAGAATTAATTTGATCCTTAGGTAACTGAGGCAGAAAGAGGTTAAGTGATTTGCTGAGGGTAAGAGAGAGAAAGAGATGGAGACAAAGAGATAGGGATAGACAGTGACCAAAGAAGGGACAGATAGTCAGAGACATAAACACTGAAAAAGAGAGACAGTGACCCAAAGAGGAGCACAAAAAGAAGAGACAGAAACTGAGAGACATACAGAAAAAGAGAGAAAGAAACACAGAGGCAGAGATTGACAGGAAGAGATAAGGAAAGGGATCAAAATTCATTTCTGTTGTTGTTCAGTCATTTCTGTTTCTTCATGACCCCATTTTGGGTTTTCTTGGCAAAGATTCTTGGAATGCTTTGACATTTCCTATTCCAGCTCATTTTGTAGATAAGGAAACTGAGATAACCATTTATAAGTAAATGATTTGCCCAGGTACAGATAGATTAGTAAGTGTATATGGGCAAATTTGAGCTCAGGTATTCCTGACTCCAGGTTCAGAGTTCTATCCACAGTGCCACCTGGCTGTCCTAAGAATTTATTAAGCATCCATTGTGTGCCAGGCACTATGGAAATCACTTTACAGATATTATCTTATTTTATCCTCAAGACTCCTGAGTCATAAGACCATCAAAATGGAGGAGTACACATTGATTTTTTCTAATCAGCAACTCTTAAATGTCTCTAAAACAGAAGTCATTTACCAAATGTAAAACAACTTCAAATGTCTTCATGATCTCAAACACCAGAAATCCAAAATAAGGTAAACATAAAAATTCCACAGATAATGTCTTAGTTAGGCTCATTTAGTTCCCCCTTGCCCTCTACTCACCATACTAGGGCCAGGAAGGTAACACTAATAACTAGATCTATGGGTTTGCAACAAAATGTAACCCCACACCATGGCACGTACTCCCTCTTTCCAAATTCCAAATTGAAGTTTTCCTCCCTCAGTATTCAGTACTGTGGCTGAATTCTGTGCTGTGACAATTTGCAGAGGAGTAAAGCAACAGAGAGAAAGGGACAAGCCATATGTCTGGAGTTGAAATGGAGTTTCAGTCCCTCCTACACACACCCCTCCTCTCAGAGTCACAAAGATCCAAATTCTGAGTGACAGAAATAATCTCTGACTGCAATAGCAGCACTATAGCATTATTATGAACTGCCAGGTTAAAAAAACAACTGAGCAACAAATTGAATGGGACAAAATCCCATTGGAGTGGTGGTGGTAAAATGGGGAAGCTGTGTGCCATTCCACTAAACCTTAAGAAAAGAGCCCAGCAATCAGCTGAGGCCAGTCTGGAACCCCAAATGTTACTTGAAGCAGAGACCTATTCTTGTGAACAGTGAATTATTCAGAGGAGGATATGATGCTTTGAGATCCAGCCTGCAAGAAAACCTGCAACCAGAGTGGAGGGAGTCAGAAAGTTAGCAATTGGGAAAAATGGCGGGGGGGGGGTGAAATTATCAAAGGTCTCAGGAGAAAAAATAATTTGATCATCACAATAACATTATTCCCATTAGACAAATAGACAGAAAGACAGAGACAGAGAGACAGACACAGATGCACAGGCACAAACAGAAACACAGATTTAGACACAGAGACAAAGTGACAGAAAGATTGAGCATGAGAAGAAGATGATTGAATGATCAATGGAAAAAAGTTCCTAGTCAACAGACATGGGTACAAATGTAAGGGCCAGTAGATAGTTTATAGTTGTCAAGGGAGAGAATCACCTCGTTCTCTGTAAGAGATCTTCAGGGAAGACATGAATATTTCAATGTGGAGATGGGAGGAAGATGAGAGAACTTATGGTAATATTATCAATCTTTTCAATAAGAAATAAAATTCAGTTCCTGAGCTAATGTGGGTAAGGGTAGTGAAAGATATGAGGAGAGAACAGAAGGTTTGAAGTTAGGACTATGGAAAGTGTGAGTACATATTGCCAATCAGACATGAATGGTGAAATTCATCATAACAGTAAATTTCATCCTACTGCAAATTTCTTTTTAACTTTGAGGTCAATAGATTGGAGTGGGGAGATACTTGAGATGGAAAGACTAAATGTTAAACCAGTAAAAACATCTAGGTACCTTTTTCTACAGCCTTGAGAGAGAGCAGTTGCCTGTTTGAATGAGGACCCGCATTGACTGTGGCTTCTCCTACTTTTCGTTCTGTTTACCCCAATCCTCCTCCCAGTGTTCCTATTGCCTCTCACCACCACCTCTGACATAGACAGAGGTCTACTGTTAGGAGACAAGCTCCCCAACTTTGAGGGGAACATTAAAGTCAGCTGCATCTGTTTCTACAACTTCCTCAAATACTCATGGAATAGTCTCTTCTCCTTCTCTCAGGACTTTACCACAGTGTACACAACAGAGGGGGGTAGCATTCTGGAAAGCCCCAGAATTTTCCAAGCAGAATGGTAAGATGATCATCCTTTCTACTGACTCTGTGCAAGATCATCATGCCTGGTATAGGGATATCAATGCATACAATAGAGATAAGACTGCAGAGAAACTTCCTTTCCCCATCATTGATGATCACAAACAGGAACGTGACATCAATTTAGGCATGTTAGACACAGATGAACAGCATGGGCAGGAGTTGCCTATGACAGCTCATGTACTGATTTTTGGCACAGGGAAGATGATGAAGCTATCTATCCTCTACCCTTCAACAACTGGCAAGAACTTTGATGAGATGCTTAACGTGGTGGATTCTCTTCAATTGACAGCATACAAAAAGGTTGTTAGTTCTGTTTACTAGAAATGTGAAAATAATGTCATGGTTCTAACAACTATCTCTGAAGTGGATGACAAAATAACTTTCCTAAAGGTGTCTTCACCCAAAGAGTTTCCTCGCACAAGAAATATCTACAGTATACCACATAGATTAGTCCAGAAAGATCACGCACAGCTGTAGGTAGGGATCCCTTGAAGATCTCTACTGGCAGGGATGCTAGCCTGCCAATCATGTCTTCCTACAATAATTGATTTAAATATCTTGGGGTGAGGAAAGTCGGGAGTCTTTGTGTGGCTCTACTAATGGCTTGTTAAATTAAAATGATATTACAAGTCACCTATGATTCCTCTCTTTGCACCTTTACCATCATTTCATTTAGGTCAGTGAATCCCCTTGAAATTCTGCTATCTCTGGGAGGGCATTGTTCGAGCCTTAAATTCTCGTGAGATCTGTTGCAATCTCAGTAGCCATCTAACTAGTACCATTGGAATTTGGGAAAGCTACTACTTAAGAGCATTGCAGAAGTAGCGCTTCGTTAACCAGCTTAATAGACAAAGGCTCTCTTTTTGTAATTATTCACTTGAGGGCTGTGATAATTTAACATGTCTAGTTTTGAGCTTTACCTCACTAAGTTTATAACGAGAAAATTGTAATAATTTAGGTGTTTCAGATACTATTTTTTTCCCTTCAAATGTTGAGTGTTCTAACCATGGGGGGAGGGTGACCTTGGAAATTTTTATCTTTCCAGAAGATAACAGAGAAGCAGAATACAGTCTTAAACTATTTTGTTAAATTGGGAAAATAGATTTCTAATGATGTTACAGTATGTGGTTGGGACTGACTGTAGAGAAGCGGCACAATGTCCGCTAGTGATGTATAGAATTTTGCGGGGGACCATAATTATAAGTGCCTTTTTAAATGTTATGTATCACAATGTGAAAAATTGTTCTTAAATGTTCATAATACTAAAGGCAAAGGAAGGGATCAAGATTCTATTTCTTTAATGTCTCTGCAGTGGATACTTTTTTGTTTCCTGATTTATATATTTATATATTTATTTATTTATTTTTGGTGGGGCAATGAGGGTTAAGTGATTTGTCCAGGGTCACACAGCTACTAAGTATCAAGTGTCTGAGGCTAGATTTGAACTCAGGTCTTCCTGAATCCAGCTCTGGTGCTTTATCCACTGCACCACCTAGCCGCCCCATTTCCTGATATTTTGACACGAATAAAAGTGTTTTCAAACTAGGGAAAATCATATATAGGTCAGATCAATAAGAAACAAACATTTATCATGCCCCTACTATGCATGGGCAAAGGGACTGTCCTAAGCACTTGGGATGCAAAGAAAGAGAAAAGAAAACAAATAATGATTAGAAAAATTAATAAAAAGAACAAAATAATTCCTACTTTCAAGGATCTCATGGTTTAATGGAGGTGAGTATAAAGTAAGTTCGGTGCTATATGTAAGTACAAATAAGGGTCAGATTGTAAGACATTGTGGAGATAGAAATGATAAGTTCTGGAAATGATTAAAAATATGGACTGAGTGAGGAATTGAAGATTAACAGTGAGGTAGCAAATTTGGGAGACAAGAAGGATAGTCATGCCATCGACAGAAATAGCAAAAGATAAAAGTTTGATTTGGACAGAAAATGTGCAGGTCAGTATAAATCAATTAATCAATAAACACTTTTAAGCACCGATTATATGTTAGACATGGTGATAGGTACTGAGGGTACTGAGTGTAATTGAGGCTTGCTTTACACATGCCCATGTCACCTAAAAATGAGGCAGCCGCCTTGGAAATGCTAGGGATTTTCTGTTGAGAAAAGACATTCATGGCTCCCCTATAATTTATATGAGAGTAGCATCCTTTCACTGGCTGCATAGCTAGGTCAGGTTGTGTCTTTAAACCTGGCAGACTGCTATAGCCTAGCTCTCCTTCATGCTCAGAATGAGTAAACTTGAACCCTCAGTGCAGACAAGGTGAACTGAATCAGTGAGGGAAAAGGGCTTCTTCCTAATCTAGCCTTTTAGGCTTGATGGCCATAAGTGGGCCTAGAATGTTTATCTTGTTCTGCTTTGTTTATTTGTCTCAGTTTGAGATGGAGGTAGAAACCCCACTGGATCTGGACTAAAGCCACGGTGGTCCTTGGAGCCAGAATTCATTTCAGCCAGAAAGCCTGGCAGGGAAGAGCGTGAGGCTTTCCCAGTCTGCTAGTTTAAAAAACACAGCCTGTCCTGTCTATGTAGCCAGTCAGTGGAAGCTTCTCCCACTCTTATTTAAGAGAACAGTATGTCTTCTCCCAGTAAGCAGATCCTTGACATTTCCTAAGTGATGGCCTCCATTTTATGTGATCTGGGCATACACAAAGAAAGTTCTGGCTACACAAAGATAGAACTGAAACTCCCTGTACCCTTAAAAGCTTAACATTTAGTGGAAGATATAAGTGGTACATAGGGGCAGTTAGGTGGTACAGTGGATAGAGTACTGGCCCTGGATTCAAGGGGACCTGAGTTCAAATCTAATCTCAGACACTTACTAGATATGTGACCCTGAGCAAGTCACTTAACCCCAATTGCCTTAAAACATCTGGTGCTATCAACAGTCATCCTGATATATATCTTGCCACTGGACCCAGATGTCCTTTGGAGGAGAAAAGGAGGTTGGTGACCTTACACAGCCCTCCCTCACTTAAATCCAATTCCGTGCAAGTCATGATATCACCCCAATGTCGTGGTACTCTTCAAGAATGAAGGACAAATAACAACAACGACAACAACAACAACAATGTGTACATAAAATGCACACACATTGCTGTTGTTCAATTGTTTGTGTTGTGTCAGACTCTTCATGACCCATTTTGGAGTTTTCTTGGCAAGGTCAACAGAATGGTATTCTATTTCCTTCAGCTAATTTTCAAATGAAGGAACTGAGGCAACCAAGGTTAAAGTGCTTAATCAAGGTTAAGCAGCTAGTAAATGTTTTCCTTACAGCAGACCCAGAGAGCTCTATCTACTGGGGCAACTGACTGCTCCAGACACATGAGAATATGTTCATATGCATATATATATATATATATATATATATATATATATATATATATATATATATATATATATATATATATATATATATATATATATATATATGTATATGTATATATGTATATATATGTATTCATGTATATATATGTATTCACGTATATGTATACACACATGTGTATGTGTATATGTACATATGTGTGTGCATATGTACACATGTGCATAGGAATACATACATATATACATAAAACAGATTTACTGGGAGAAGAGGGCTCTATCTTCTGGGTGAATCAGGGAAGGACTCATAGTGCTTGAGCTGGTTCTTTTTTGTTTGTTTGTTTTTTTAGTGAGGCAATTAGGGTTAAGTGACTTGCCCAAGGTCACACAGCTAATAAGTGTTAAGTGTCTGAGGCCAGATTTGAACTCAGGTACTCCTGACTCCAGGACCAGTGTTCTATCCACTGCATCACCTAGCTGCCCCCTTGACCTGGTTCTTGAGGGAGAATAGAGAGTTCAGGTGGTGTGTTGAAGAAATAATGTTTCCCTAGGAAAAAAAAAATAGGTGGGTATAGTCATGATGTGAAAGGGGGGGAAATGAAACATGTTTTGTTCTTT
Source organism: Dromiciops gliroides (assembly GCF_019393635.1). NCBI lineage: Eukaryota > Metazoa > Chordata > Mammalia > Microbiotheria > Microbiotheriidae > Dromiciops > Dromiciops gliroides. The sequence goes on along the minus strand of NC_057862.1, from coordinate 631,431,444 downwards.
TGATTTCAATCTGCCTGCAGGATATCCAGTTTGACAAGTCCACTAGGCAGTTGGTAACATAGAATTAAACTATTGAAAGAGATTTGGTCTGGATGTAAAGATCTAGGACTTAACCATAGAGAGATTGAATCTGAGTACTGATGAGAGCAGAAAGTGAGAATATAGACAATAGGATGCAGGACAGAGTTGTAGTATGTATCCACAGTTGGCAGGCTTGATATAGATAATGATAGAGCAAAGAATATAGAGAAATGGTCAGCTGGATAGGAACAGAACAAGAAAAATCGGCATCATAAAATCCCACTGAGATGAATCTATGGAGAGAGGGTTATTAAGGTTTGTATAGGACTTAAAGGTTGATAAAAAAAAAAGTTTTTACATAATTACCTCATTTTAACAAATGCTAAAATTTTGCAAATGTGTAAAACAGGGAAGGAGGATAATGAAAGGGCAACAAATTTGGTGATTAGGAAACTGTTGGTAGCTGAAGAAGAGCAGTTTCTGTTTAGTGATGAGATCAGATGCCAAACAAGAGGAGATATTAGTGAGAAGAAAGTATACATAGCAAAGTATATGTACATAAAAATATGCATCAGCACGTGTACATATGTGTGTGTGTGTGTGTGTGTGTGTAAAGATGCATTTATGTATATGTTTATATACAGTTTTTCCTGGAAGGTTAACAGAGAAAGGAAAAAATATGATGTTAATTAGAAAGAATGATATAGAGTCTATTAAAATGTGTTTGTTTTAGGATTGGAAAGACTTGAATATGTTTGTAGGCATCTGGGAAGTTATTGATAGAGACTGAAGATAAGAAAGAAAGGCAGAATCAAAAAACACACAAAGAGACACAGAGATGGAAATGGAGATAGAGAAAGAGATGGAGACAGAATGAGACATAGAAAGACAGGAAATAATTATGGGAATTGCAATTCAACAAACATTTCTTAAACACCAACTTTGTGATAGACGCTGTTCTAAGTTCTGGGAATACAAATAAGAAAAATAATGACAGTTCCTACCCTAAAAGAACCTACAATGTAGTGAGAGAAACAACACAAAAAAAGAAGCTTAAAAGGAGGTTTGGGAAAGGGTATGATGATGGTAGAATCAAGTCCAAGGAGTGAGCCTGGTGGGGAATGGCTAGGCTGTGAGGCTTCTTTAAATGGAGGCTTTAGGAACAGATTTTTGCTCTCTGCTCCACACCAATCAGAGAGTACAGTCTATTGAGGGTACAGATGTGATGTGAAGTCTAGGTACCAAATGTAATGCAATCTTCAAGATGATGAGTTTCCTGATTAATCAGCTGAAAAAAAAAATAGGGAGAGAGAAACAAGAATACATGATATAGTCATTTTCTTAGGTGAAGATGAGGGCCCCACATCTCCAGACTGGACTGAAGGGCAGGAATAGAGGCCCCTCTGATAGTATACTGATCAGATTTGTTTATGGCACAGAGCTAAGAGGAATAGCTAATAGATAACCGATAAAAAAGTTTCTGTGAGGTGAAAATTTGGATTTAATCTCCCCTATTTTCTTAATATTTGGTTGTGATTTGTCAGATAGCAAGGTTGCAACTTCTACTTATTTTGGATTCACTTGAGGTATAGTTCATTTTTTCATCCCCTCAGTTTTGTTTTGTATATGTCTTTTGTAAAATGTGTTTCTTGTAAGCAACAGAATGTGGGGTTCTCTTTTCTTATCCAATCTGTCACTTTTTTTGTTTGTTTTATTAGATTATTAAATCCCTTCACATGTAAAGATAAAGATTTAGTTTTATATTCTCCATCTGTGTCTAATATTCAAAATTTTTTGTTATAACTTTTTTAGTCTTCTGCTGTAAACACCATATTGTTATTTCAGTTACATTATTGTTGTTATTGTGGTTGATGATGATTTTTTGTTTTTTCATTTGGGTCAGACAATTGGGGTTAATGACTTGCCTAAGGTCATATAGCTAGTAAGTGTCAAGTGTCTGAGGCCGGATTTGAACTCAGGTCTTCCTGAAACCAGGGTGGGTGCTCTATCCACTGTGCCATCTAGCTGCCCCTGATGATGATTTTAATGCAGCCCTTTTCCCACTGGCTCTTTTCTCCTCGCTTCCAATTATCTCTTCTCATTCTTCCTTTCTTTCTACTTGTTTTATCTGGTTATATAATCCTCATCCTTTTTCATTTCAGGTAATCAAGACAATTGCCTTTTCCTATCCTCCCCTTCAACTAGTCTCCTATTCATTATTTTTTTAATTTCATTTTTGGACCCCATTTGAAAAATAATTTCTCTTATTCTCTTCATTATCCATTATCTATCTGTCTAAGCTAGGCATTCATTTTCTTATTCCTCCTTTTTTTGTGTGTTCCTCATGAAAAATCAAAGCTTCCAAGATATCCCTTTTATTCTCTCCCCTGGAGTGGATTTTTACCACTGCTTTGTAGTACTTGCCACACAGATTTCCCTTTTCCCATTGTGTCTCCCTCCCAGAACAATGCTAATTAATGTGTCAGAGAGGACATTGACCCATGATGGCTGGTTCCTTCTGTCATATCTCTGATTGTGGAGTTCATTACTAATCTAGAAGCTCTTTTGCTTTTTTCCTCCCAAATTTAACATAAAATCAACACCCTGCATGCATGCTCTCCCAATCCAGCAGATCCTGGTTGCCTCCAGGGATTCAAATTTCCCTCTCCTAATAGAGGACAAGTACACTTTTCAAACACTGAATATTCAAGGCTTCAACCATTGTCCTCTTTATAACTCTATTGAGAAACACAAGTGGTCATATGCTATGTAATTAATGAATATCTCTGAATTGAATTGAATTGATTCCACATTCTCAGTTCTTGGAGTGCATGATTAGTTTGCATGATTTAGTTTAGTAAAAAGTGAACCAGTTAAAACATTTCTTAAGTGGGATTTGGGAACTCAATGTTGCAGGATGAAAATCTGAACCCAGAATGGGAAAAGCAGGCATGCATAGTTAAGAAGCTTAATTACTTCTTAATTTCTATTTGTGTTCTAATTGTTGTCTTTGTACAATTTGGATTAATGCAGAGATTGGGTGGAAAGATGCCTTATGAATCAAGAAAATGGAAAGTGATGGTGACAGCAATTGTAGAAGGAAACGACTTTCATGGTCTTTTACATTTCATATGACATACCATTTTCCTTTTTAATGGACGATTTTAGAGGATAAATGAGATTATACACATAGTGCTTTAGCTCCCTTAAAGGAAAGCATTGTATAAATTCACAATATTATCATTATCAAGAGAATTAAATGTACAATAAGCCCCTTTGGAGGAAAGGTAATAGAAATGCATAACATAGTTTCCAAACCTAATGTCTGGGTGCAGAAATAGGTACCCACAGGAATGCAATAGATTTGAAAAAGCTGACATACCCAAATATATTAACCCATACATTAGGCTTACACAATAAGAATAAGATAAAATAACTCCCATTTCAATAATGCTTTACAATTTGCAAAGCACTTTTCTCACAAGGACCCTATGAGGTAGATACATTCATGATATATTGGCAATATGTCTAAAAATAGAAAAAGAAAAGAAAAAAGGAAAGATAATAAAAGGAAAGGAAAAAACAGGCTAATGTTCCTTGCTGCAAAGCACATTTAAGAGAAATACTGATTTTTTAGGATAATTCTCAAGTGGAATAATTTGCAGATAATTTGAAAGTTTGAAAACCGTTAAAACTACTTAGGCCTAATGCGTACAGCCTGACTCCCAATTATGGCTTCCAGTTCTCTTTCTCCTGTGTTAACCTCCAACTAGTTTTGAGTTGTATTATTTATAAGCTTAAGTAAAAACCAAGCAGCATTTTTTTGTCTTTGCTTTCCATAAGTAGGCAAAACAAAGTTATTTATCGACCACTCCACTTTCAATTTTGTAAGAAATAAAAAGGAATATTTATAGTAAGAATAGCATATTCATAAAATATAGATGTGGTACAGTAACATGACTACATTTGTGAATATAATCTCCTTCGAAGTCTGTTGGCAGAATAGCAAGTAGTTGGTCCTTTATGAGGTTTTCTTTGATCACACTTCTGTATTTCAGTCTTTGATCAAGTCTCACTACCCCCCATGTTTATCCCAATATGCTTTTATTCTTTTACATCCTGCTAGTTTGCCTCCCTCTCTCCTAAATATTGTTTTCTCCAAGAACTAAAGACTGATTTTCCATCACTTTGGCTTACCCAACCTCAAATTTGGGTTCATTTCCATGACATAAATATCCTTTGCTAGAAAGCTTTTGAGCCTGAAAATGAATTTAAAAGAAGGATAAAGAATAAAGGGGAGGTAAATTTCAACTCATTGGGGAAAAGGAGTTAGCACTTATTAAGCACCCTCTATGTGCTATGCACTGTAGTAATCATGTACATAAATTAACTCATTTGATCCTCACAACAATCCTAGGAGATAGATGCTATCATTACCCCTCTTCTGCTGATAAGGAAAGTGAGGTAGTCAGAGGCTAAGAGAGTTATCCAGGGTCACACCACTATTGAATTTCTGAGAAGAGATGTGAACTCAGGTCTTCTTAACTCCGGCACAGCATTCTTTCCATCGTACCATATAGCTGCCAAAGGCGTGGCAGCAGGGGTTGGGGAGGAAAATACAAAGAGAATGCAGATTCTAACCATTAAAGCTTTCCAACAGTAGAATGGGCTTTTCATGGGCATAAGGAAAATACCAATGAGGTTCAAGAATATGCAAATAAATCCATTTCGACCTTCCTCTGGAACTGACATAAAATGCAACCTCTTGACATCTTAGTAGATGATTTTTTAGAAATGCTGGAAGAAACAAAATCATAACTCTGCAGCCAATCTAGAGAGGATCTCTTTGAACTTTGCCAAGCTAGTCCTCAAATAATGGATATTAAGGCAGTTTGTTAGCAGGGCCAAAAGACTCAAAAGTCTTTTCAACTTAATAGTACTTTCCAGATGTCATGTTCTGTTGGTGAGAGTCACCTTCATGTCCCGATGAAGCCCCACAATAAGACATTAGGAAGATGATAACAATAATAAAAATCATAAAATGCCATTTATCCCTAGAGCTCTATAAGCCTTGAAAAGTGTTTCCTACATAACCCTTCTATCTATCTATCTATCTATCTATCTATCTATCTATCTATCTATCTATCTATCTATCTATCTATCTATCCTTGAGACTATTTAAGACCTCAGATGTTTCTCTATCACTCTTCGGGTCCACCACATTTTATTTTAAATTGAAATTTGGGTAGCCCATGATTTTTAGCTTTATTTTGTTATGCCTTGGAGATATTTGGCATTAAAATTATGTTCTGAAGAATTCACTATAAATTCCTTTTCAGAGGGAAACAAACACCAACAATCTTCAAACTCCAGATGTTACAATACCATAATGGGTCTCCACATTTGTCTAAATGCTTACAAACTTGAGCTATGACGGGACCTTTATTATAAGTAGGAAATTTGCCCCTGTAATTAAAGTTTATAGGTCCCATATAACACTTATTTCTTGTAGTGAACTATCATTTGCCTCACTCCCTCTCCTTGTGTGTTAGCTGCCTAACAGTTGACTCATGCTATCTTAATAGGTACCACTCATGTGAACCAATAAACCGCTGTGTGCTGCATAAGCCCACCTCAACCCACTCCCTCCTAGCCCCTGCCACCAGATCTTTCTTTTTTCTTATTTTATTTTATTTTTTTGGTGGGGCAATGAGGGTTAAGTGACTTGCACAGGGTCACACAGTTAGTAAGTGTCAAGTGCTTTATACACTGCACCCCCTGATCTTTTTTCTTATTATCTGATGAAGGTATGAAAACTCCTGCTCATGTCCCTGTTATCCCACAAAATAAGATTATAGGATCATAGGTGTTATATCTAGAAAAGAATTTAATCCACTGCCTCTCACATTATACATTTTATGTCCATTGCATTTAAAGAAAAATATAATATTCATGTGTACTTGAATAGGATACCAATTATGGCACACACTCAGATTATCACAGAAGATTAACAAATTATAAAAAAATATAAAATCTATCTCTTTTGTATGTCTCATCATAACTTTATACAATCAGCTAGACAAGGACTATTACCCCAAATTAACAGGTAAGAACAGATTAAATGGGAGTTGATGAAATTGAGACACAGAAAGGGAAGGTTAGTTTATAAGGTGTTTGAAGATAAGTACAGGATGTTTATAATTATTTTATCCCCAGAACTAATCTATAGTTATTTCATAGAGTAGGTGTTTAATATTTGCTGGATTGAACTGAAGTGGTTGGCCAAGACTTAATAAAGAATCAAAATTCAAATCCAGATTACAAGCCCTATATCAAGCTGCATACATGGTTAGAATTACTTGAGACATTACCTAGAATATGGAATGTTTCATAGGAAGGAGAGAGCCTACTTTTTTCTCTTCTACTCAATGACAAAGACAAAACAAATAGCCCAACAGGAGACTCTTGTCAGTCATTTAATCACTTATGAGTCTCAGTTGTTGCAGAATTAAGTATCATGGAAGTCTAAATGTAGATAATCTGGAGTCATTTGGGGCTTTTATTTTCTTACTGTAACTTTATTTTGATATTTAAAGCACTTGGAAGTTGAAAGGAATATAAAGTTATTCAAGTAAATAACAGTGGGAAAATATTCCCTCCTCAGGTAGAGGGAAGGTAGGTTTATTTATTATGTAAGTCTAAGCCCATAAAAATATCCACTCTGCCTTCTGTAAAATGAATAAGTTGAATAATAGTCTCTGATGTCTTTTCTGGCTCTAACATTCTAGATTATATACTTTAATATGCTGGGTTATAAAAATATTTCCTCTTGTAATTTTTATGTTGTATCCAATAATAATCTGGTTTATGAGATTCTTTCCAGATCTAGGTTCTAACTCTTTTTTTTAAACTTTACATGGGGCTGGTGGTGTTGGGTGAGTGTTATTCCAGCTCTAACACTGGAAATTGTAATGTGTCTTCCAGTTCAAACAGTTTATGGATTATGGACTAACATTGTATGCTCAAAGGATCCTTCCATTTCTGATGGTTTACATTTCTATATCTTTATTTTATGAAAGCTAAAATCTTTGAAGTCGAAAATTTGAAAAGTGTGGACATTCATGGGTAGGCCTCAGGGAGAGTTGGCCACTTCTAATAATACTGAAAGATGAATACGATGGGTAAAATGCCTCTTGGGCAACAATAATTTATACCTTTTTGAAAGTTTTCTCCCAAATCCATGCACATTTAAAATTACCTGCCCAGTGGATAGTGCCAATGGCTTAAATGTTTATACTGGATCAAACCTTGTGACAAGACCAATAACCACAAGATTTCTCTAAACCCCCCAATAAAGGGGTTATTTTTTCCCTAAAAGGTGAAAAAGTTTTCCCTGGAGCCTAATTTATCTCTGCCTCCCTGGACTAACTAAACTTCCTGGTCAAATAAGATGAAAAAACAAAACAAACAAACAAAACAAAACAAAACAAACACCCAGTGATGTTGCAACAGAGCTTCTCCAAATTGACAGCTTCCTGAAGATTATGTAAGCCACTACTCCCAGCCTTGATGACTAGAATTTTTTCAATATATTTGGAGAGCCACACTATATAACCTCAGTTCTACTGAATTCTTGTTTCCTATATTTGTGTTTTTAGGGATAAGTGAACCACAATTTTTTTTTCTTTTATCATTTGATGTCTTGTCTTTTTTTTTTTTTGCAATCAAATCTCAAATATCAGGGTTGTGTCCTGTGGGCCAATGTATAAAGGAAAAATCTTAAATGATTTCCAAATCACTTATACTCACACTGATACCCCACCTCCTAATTAAAAAAAAATTATTTATTTATTTATTTATTTATTTTGTGGGGCAGTGAGGGTTAAGTGACTTGCCCAGGGCCACACAGGTAATAAGTGTCAAGTGTCTGAGGCTGGATTCGAACTTGGGTCCTCCTGAATCCAGGGCTGGTGCTTTATCCACTGTGCCACCTAGCTGCCCCCCTCCCCAGGTTTTAATCTACACACCCACCTTTATGCTCTTCCCTTGCCCTTTTTTTTCTAGATATATAAGTTGTTCTTTTTTGTTTTTAACACACTTCACTAAGACCGGGGTTTCAGCACTACCAACTCTCTATCTCTACTTATTTCTTCTCTGCCAGTTCTTCCTTTTATATCTCATTTATATGAGACATTTGCCCAGTTTTCTTTTTTAGAATCACCTCATCAAACTCAGATCAGTTTAAGCCTTTCTTTCAAACTACCCAAGTAATGATGACAGTAATAAGAGTACTGGTAATACTTTCACATATAAAAAAATAAATAGGAAGCAGCTAGGTGACGCAGTGGATAAAGCACTGGCCTTGGATTCAGGAGGGCCTGAGTTCAAATCCAGCCTCAGACACTTGACACTAGCTGTGTGACCCGGGACAAGTCACTTAACCCTCATTGCCCTTCCCCCCGCCCAAAAAAAGGAAATAGTTTGACCTTATAGAGAACCTTATAATTGGTCGTTACTCCTGATTCTTATGAGTTGAATATGAGTTGAATTTTCTTTCTTTCTTTCTTTTTTTTCGGGGGGGGGTGGCAATGAGGGTTAAGTGACTTGCCCAGGGACACACAGCTAGTAAGTGTCAAGTGTCTGAGTCCGAATTTAAACTCAGGTCCTCCTGAATCTAGGGCCAGTGCTCTATCCAATGCATCACCTAGCTGCCACCACTGAATTTTCATTAATTTGTGGGTCTTTTTTATAACAGATCCCTAAAAGGCTTTTGGTTCATTAAATGTCCTTTTGTTTCCATTCAAGATAATATTTATTTATTTGTTATTTTGGGGGTAAGTTTTCCTTGGTTCCAATGCCAGCTCTTTTGCTCTTTGAAATATATTGTTAAGAGACCGATGGTCCTTCAACATAATAGTTGCTAGGTCTTGTGTGAACCTATTTGTAGTTCTGTAGTTTTCATGTTTTTTTTTTTAATTCTTATTGCTTACAATATTTTTCTCCTTAACCAAGGAGCTTTGAAACTTAACTCTGCTATTTCTGTAAGTTTTCCTCCTGGGATCTTTTCCAGGTGATGATTTTCCCCCTATTTCTACTTTACTCTCTTGTTCTAGAAGTTCAAGACAATTGTCCTTAATAATTTCTTATACTATTGTATCAAGTGTTTTTTTTTTAAATAACATTCAGGTAGTCCAACAATTCTTCTATTTTCTTTCCTTGATCTGTTCTCCAGATTAGTTATTTTTCTGAGGTGTTTCATATTTTCTTCATTTTTTAAAAATTTTGTTCTATTTCTTTGTGTCTTATAATGTCATTAGCTTCTACTTCTCCATTTCTAGTTTTCAAGGAGTTTGTCTTTTTTCTTTTCTTTTCTTTCTTTTTTTTTTTTTTTAAGATTTTAGATCTCTTTGTCCAACTGGTTGACTTTGTAATGACTGGAATGATGCTACCTGCTGGAGAGCTACTGTAGGAAAGCTCCACCATGAGGAGAAGGTGTATGAGGGCAAGCTATGTGGTTTTCCTTGGCATCAGGAAGTGAGGTTTGCTTCTGGGTACTATCTATAAAAGAGGTGAGGCTTGCTCTCTTGGGCTCTTTCTGGAGGACCTCAGGGGGGAGAGGAGCTGGAGACATTGGCTCCCTGAGATAGATAGCTCAATCTAGGCCTTTCTCTTTTCAACAAATACTTAATCTCCTTAATAGATATTTAAAAGTCTAACTCTTGCTAAAGCTTATAATTTATTGCGACCACTCAGATATTGTAGGCAGACTAGCTAGAATTTTAGCACCATACAAATTTCTTTCCATAATATTCTTGATTTTCTTAGAAATTTCTTATTGTTTTCCACTAGTTTTTCCTTGATCCCCCTTACTTGATTTTTTGAAGACCTTTATAAGTTCTTACAAAAAACTGTTTTTGGGACCATGAGTATTTGACATTGCTTTTTGAGGTAGTAGGAGTGGCTGTTTGTACTTCACTATCTTTCTCTGAATATTATTACTTTTATTTTGTTTAATTTTATTTTTAACAGCTTTTTATTATAATGAAATTCTAGTCCAAAGTTAGGGGAATGGTGCCTCAGGCCTAAAGTCTTTCTCATTATTTATTTTCTGAATTCTTTCTTGAGGCCCAACCTGGCCTACTCTTCAATTTCCCTAAGCCATAACTAGGACCCCAAGGCTCACTATCCCACAAATGCTATTGCTCCCTGTGGTCCCTTTGGTGGCTACAAATGTCAGCACTCCCCTTTGCTCTGGAACTGAAACCAGAGACTTCACTCTCCTGTAATTGCCCACAGCCAGCAGGGTCACTGAACTCACCAGGCATGTGCTAGTTTCTTCTTACCTACAGCCATAGCCTGGACCAAGTCTGGTAAACATAACTGGACCTGGCACCGTGAAGCAGTGAAGCAAAGGAGGCTCCTTTAAACCCACCATACTCAGCAGACCAACCCCCCACACTGTGCTTGAGATGAAAGTTCCTGAGGCCTAAGCTGCTGGTCCCAGGAATTGTTTGTTCATTCTGCAGAGTCAGCCTAGGGGTGATTTGTTCTGGTCAAATCTCTTCTTTTAGAGTCTTTCCTGAGGTCTTATTAAGTTGTCCCAGGAGGACAATTGCTGTATCCTAACTCTTATTTGTCTTTCCCTATTCCTTTCCTTTCTTTCCTTTCCCTTTCTCTTTTTTTGCCACTCTAAGTTTGCCCAGAGGCTATGATCTATCTTGTTTGTGGCAGAAATCTATAAAGCATGGAATTTTCTGACCTACTATGCCATCTTCCCACAATCCTCTCACTAATCAGTTTTTATCAGAGAGAACTCAGTACATAGCAGGCAATTAATTCCATTTCAATTCAACAAAAATTTATTAAGTGACTAATGTTTACTAGGAATTATCTTTAGTCTCAAAGATACAAACAAAAGGGCTTAGCTCCTCGAAGAGTTCACATCCCGCTTGGAGGAATACAGCATGTCCACAAATATGTATAAGACAAAGAAAATCGTATAAGGAGAGATCACTAAAAAATTGGAAAACAGGGAATTATTTTTGAAGATGTTGCAACTGAAAAGAGATTTAATGGATACCAATGGTGCTGAGAGGTAGAGATGAAGAGTGAAGGCATTCAAGACATGAGTCATGGTGTATGCAAATGCACATAGGTAGGTTATGGAATGTCAAATTTAAAGAACAGCTCACAAAGAATCCACAATATAAGATTGTATGAAGTAAAGCTGGAATGGTAGGGTATAGCCACATTGAAGAGAGTCTGAAGGACAGAATAAGACATTAACATTTTATCTTTTAACCATTGGGGAACCACTGAATACTTTTAATAACTTTTTAATTTATTGTTTGGTATTCCAATTTTTATCCCTCTTTCCCTCCCTCCTCTCCCCTCTCCCTGAGGTGGCAAACATTCATCCATATATGATTATGTAAAACATTACCATATAGGTAATTTTGTATAAGAAAACTTGAATAAAAGAAAAAAAGTGAAAGTGAAAAATAGCATGCTTCAGTCTGTTCTATCAATATCAGTTCTTTCTTTGGAAGGGAATAGTATGTTTCATCAATAGTCCTTTGGGATCATCTTGGATCATTACATTGTTGAGAATAGTCGTCATTCATAGTTCTTCAACAAACTATCCTTGTCTCTGTGCACAATGTTCTTTTGGTTCTGCTTACTTCAGAACACACCATTTCATAGATGTATTTCCCGGCCTTTCTGAAGTCATCCTGCTTGTCATTTCTTATAGCACAATAATATTGCATCACTATCTTATGCCACAGTTTGTTTAGCCATTCCCCAATCGATGGGCATTTCTTTGATTTCCAATCCTTAGTCACCAAAAAAGAGCTGCTATAAATATTTTTGAACAAATATGTCTTTTTCTCTTTTGGGGGGCATCTTTGGGATATAAACCTAGCAGTGGTATTATTGGATCAAAGGGTATGCATACTTCTATAGCCCTTTGGGCATAGTTCCAAATTGCTCTCCTGAATGTTTGGATCTTTTCACAACTCTACCAACAGTCAATTAGCATACCAGCTTTCCCACATCCCCTCCAACACCCAATCTTTTTTATTTTTGTTATATTTGCCATTCAGATAGGTGTGAGGTGATACCTCAGGGTTGTTTAAATTTGCATTTCTCTGATCAAGAGATCTAGAGCATTTTTCATATGATTATAAATAGTTTTGACTTCTTTGTCTGAAAACTGCCTGTTCATATCCTTTGCCTATTTATCAATTGGGCAATGACTCATATTTTTATAAATTTGACTCAGCTGTCTATGAGGCCTTTATCAAAGATATTTGTTTCAGAAATTCTTTCCCAGTTTTCTACTTTCCTTGTAATCTTGTTTACATTAGTTTTGTTTGTGCAAAAGCTTTTTAATTTTCTATAATCCAATTGATCTATTTTACATTTGATTTTTTTCTCTATATCATCTTTGGTCATAATTTTTCCCCTGCCCATAAATCAGAAAGATAAATGATTCCATATTCCCTTAATATGTTTATGATATCATTATTTATGTTTAAATCATGTAGCCATTTTAACCTTATTTTAGTATAGGGTGTGAGATGTTGGTCTATACTTAGTTTCTGCCATACTGTTTTCCAATTTTCTGAGCAGTTTTTGTCAAATAATGAGTATTTGTTCTGAAAGTTTGTATATTTGGGTTTATCATATACTAGATTACTATAATTATTTACTATAGTGTAAATTCTATCTAGTCTGTTCCATTGATCTACCTCTCTATTTCTTAGCCAGTACCAGATGGTTTTGATAATTACTGCTTTATAATTCAGTTTGAGATCTGGTACTGCTAGACTGCCTTTATTCATATTTTCTTCATTGATTGCCATGATATTTTTCAACTTTTGTTTATCCAGATGAATTTTGTTATTTTTTTCTAGCTCTACAAAAAGTTTTTGGCAGTTTGATTGATATAGCATAAATAAATTAACTTAGGTAGGATTGTCATTTTTATTTTGACTCTGCTTACCCATAAGCAATTAATATTTTTCCAGTTGTTTATATCTAACTTTTGTTTTTGTTGTTGTTGTTGTTGCTGGGTTAGTTTTTTTTTTGTTTGTTTGTGGGGCAATGGGTGCTAAGTAACTTGCCCAGGGTTACACAGCTTGTAAAGGTCAAGTGTCTGAGGCTGGATTTGAACTCACGTCCTCCTGAATCCAGGACCAGTGCTTTATCTGCTGTGCCACCCAGCTGCCCCTCAGTGTGATCTTTAATGGATGTGTTTACTATTTCTGCTTTTCCCCATCAGTTTGTAAAGTTTTTATGCCCTTATATATATATAAATATAAATATAAATATAAATATAAATATAAATATATATATATATATATACACAGTTTTTATGTAGGTCACATGTATTGTTTGGAAGTAGGCATATTCCTTTCTATTCCCATTAAATTTTCTCCAAATATCTATTATATCTAACTTTTCAAGAATTTTCTTAATTTCTTGAATTTCTTTCTTGTTTATGTTTTTGTTAGATTTATCCAGTCCCGAGAGGAGCATGTTAAGGTCCACTACTAGGATAGTTTTGTTTTGTTTTTCTTCTATTTCCTCCTGTAACTAATTCAATGTCTCCTTCAAAAATTTAGATGCTGGGGGCAGCTAGGTGGTGCAGTGGATAAAGCACTGGCCTTGGATTCAGGAGTACCTGGGTTCAAATCCGGCCTCAGACACTTGACATTTACTAGCTGTGTGACCCTGGGCAGGTCACTTAACCCCCATTGCCCCGCAAAAAAAAAAAAATAAAAAAATAAAAAAAATTAGATGCATTTAGCTAGAAAAAATTTAGATGCATTTGGTGCATACATGTTAAGTATTGATATGACTTCATTGTCTATGGTATCTTTCAGCAAGCTATAGTTTCCTTCTTTATCTCTTTAATTAGATCTGAAATCATAATTGCTACGCCTGCTTTTAGCTGAAGTGTAGTAGATTCTGTTCCAGTCCCTTAAATATATACTGTGTATATTTCTCTTCTTTAAATATGTTTATTGTATATAAAATATTGCAGGATTTGGGTTTTTAATCCATTCTGCTATCTACTTCTGTTTAATGGGTGAGTTCATCCCATTCACATTTATAGTTATGACGATTAAGTGCTTATTTCTCTCCATGCTTTTTTTCACTTGTTTATCGCTCCTATTCTGACCTCCCACCCTCTTCCTTCTCACAAGTGTTTTACTTATGATCATTGCCTTTCCCAATAGCCCCTCCCTTGTATCAGTACCCTTTTTCCTTCTATTATGACTGTCTCTTTTTAAACTTCCTTATAAGGTAAGATAGATATCTATATCCAACTGAGTGTGTTTGTTATTCCCTCTTTGAGGCAATTTTAATGAGAGTAAGTTTTAATCTTTGTCCATGCTACCCATCCTCCCCTCCATTATGATAATTCTTTTATGCCTCTTTTTTTTTGCGTGCGTGTGTGTGTGACAATTCACCTCATTCAATTTCCCCCTCTTTCTTCCATGCAATTTCTTTTTTCCCCTTTATTTTGTTTTCTGTGGTGCCATTTTATCAGTCACCTTATGACCACACCCTCTGTCTACATATACACCTTCTAATTATTCTTATAGTAAAATTGTTAATACTTACAAATATTATCATCCCTTCAATATTATCTTACAAAAACTTCCTCTTTCCATATCCTCTTAATTCTTCTAACAATTAGTCATGATAAAGTTATTAAGACTTACAAATATTATCTTTTCATATAGAACTAGAAACAATTTAACCTTATTAAATTTCTTACAGTTTTTCTTTCTTCTTTCATTTTTATCTTTTTTTTTTTTTAATTTTAGCAGGGCAATGGGGGTTAAGTGACTTGCCCAGGGTCACACAGCTAATAAGTGTCTGAGGCCGGATTTGAACTCAGGTACTCCTGAATCCAGGGCCGGTGCTTTATCCACTGAGCCACCTAGCTGCCCCATTTTTATCTTTTTATGTTTCTCTTGAGTTTTGTATTTGGAGGTCAAATTTTTTATTCAATCAGAAATTATATTTAATCAGAAATGCTTGAAAGTCCTCTATTTCATTAAATGTCCATTTTCCCACTGAAAGAATATATTCAATTTTGTTTGGTAGGTGATTCTTGGTTTTAAACCTAACTCCTTTTCCTTCCTGTATATTATATTCTAAGTCTTGTAATTCTTTAATGGGGAAGGTGCCAAATCCTGTGTTATTTTGACTGTAGCTCCATAGTATTTTAATTGATTCTTTTTGGCTTCTTTCAATAATTTTTCTTTGATATGTGATCTTTGAAGTTTGACTGTGGTGTTCTAGGGATTTTCAATTTTGGGACTTCTTTCAGGTGGTGATTGGTGGATTCTTTCAATTTCTACTTTGCCCTCTGGTTCTAATATTTCAGGGAAGTTTTCTTTAATATTTCTTGAACAATATTGTCCATGCTTTTTTTTTCTTTTTTTTTGGTCATGACTTTCAGGTAGTCTGGTAATTCTTGTATTATCTTTCCTGGATCTATTTTCTAGGTCAGTTGTTTTTCCAGTGAAAAATTTCACATTTTTTTCTATTTTTTTTTTACTTTTTTGATTTTGTTTTATTGTATCTTGGTGTCTCATAGCATCATTTATTTCCATTTCTTCAATATTAATTTATAAAGAATTATTCTCTTCAGTGACCTTTTGTACTTCTTTTTCCATTTGGCTAAATCTATTTTTTAGGGAGTTGTTTTCCTCAGTAAATTTTTGGATTTCTTTTTCATGGTTCTCTTGCATTAGTTTTGTTTCCTTACCCAATTTTTCTTCTATTTATCTAATTTCATTTTTAAAGTCCTTTTTAAGGTCTTCCATTAATTCTTTTTAGGTGTGAGACCAATTTGCATTTTTCTTTGAAGCTTCTCCTGTAGCCATTTTGTTACTATTATCCTCCTCTATGTTTATGCCTTGATTTTTCCCTATCACTATAGTAATTGTCAATAGTCAAGCTTTTTGTTGTTATTTTTTTTCTCATTTTTGTGCTTTGAAATTTTTATGGATTTGAGGTCTCTTCTTAAACTGTCCCAGGGTTTGTGCTGAGGTTCTGGGTCTTATTAGTTGTTTTCACTCGGCTTCAGGGCTTAGCTGCTTTGCTTTTGCTGGGGTGCTAAAGTTAACAAAGTCTTTCAATGGTGGCTGATGGCTGGCCCTGAGGAGTTATCTTGTTGGTCTGACCCCAGGGAGGTGGTGCCTTGCCGCTAGGTTACTCTGTTAGCAGAGCCTCTCTGTTAGCAGGCCCTGGGGGAGTAATTCTGTTTCCAATCTGCTCAAGTGTGTGTTTGTGTGTGTGTGTGTGTGTGTGTGTGTGTGCGCGCGTGTGCACACGCACTCATTTGACTGCATGTGTATTGGGGGAAGGTTCTGCTGCTGGGTTGCTATGGTAACCAGTCACTCTACTAGCAGACCTTGGAAGGGTAATTTTGTTGCAATTGGCTGAGTCCCTGTTGTTGTTTTGCCCTGGAAATAGTTTCTCTGCTAGAAGGTTGAAGGGGTGGGAATTTCTTGTTGACCAGTCTGGGGCAGGGCTTCACTTCTGGTCAGCAGTGGTGTCGAATGCTTCCTGGTGTTGTGTGCTAGCTTTGTGGTACCTGGTAAGGGTCCCTGCTATGCTGCCCAGATTCCTCTCCTTCCCAGAGATCTGCTGGTTTGCAGGCCGGTGGAGCTTCACAGGCTCAGAGCCCTCCTTCAGATCTTATGCTATGAGGCCAGAAGCTGCTACTTACTGCTGCTTCTGCTGCTCCTCCTGGACCTCACTTCCCTCCCAACCAGGTAAGACAGAACTTTCCTACTGGGCTGGTGTTGTGGGAAATTCTGATGGAGAAACCCAAATGGCACTCAGGAACAAGGAAGAGAAGTTTATTGACTCACCGGCCCAAAGCAAAGTAGCCTCTGGTTCTTTGGGCCCCAAACAAGTACCCAAGCTGCAGTTTTTATATCTCTTAGGTGTGAAATACATGAAAATTTTCACAGGTACATTGTGGTGAGCTACTTGGCAGACAGGAAGGCATATTTCAGTAAACAGAGGCATATGTCAGGAAGTTGGTACTAAACCACAGACTTCAGAGGAACAAACAGTATGTTCTATTTTCACTTTGGGGTCTCAGCTTGGGCCTCAGTTTCATCCGCCGTATTTTCCCATATTACTGGTAGGCTGTTTCCCTGCTCCTAGGATTTTTCATAGGCGGTTTCATGTTGGTTTGGAAGGGAAATCTGGGAGAGCTACAGTAGGTTGCTTCCTCACTCAACCATCTTGGCACAGGAAGAAGAATATTTTTTGGAGCATGGAAATGACAAGGGCAGATTATTTTGATAGCTAAATGGATTAGGGTTTGAAGGTAGATTAGAACTAATAAGGATCTGGGTGTCTGGGTTCCTGGAGAAGAAGAGGGAGAATATGAGAGCTGTGGCAGAAGTGACAAGATTTTTCACATGATTTGAATATAGAATGTAAAGAATTTAGAAGAGCAAGGATAATTCCGAGGAAACAATCCTGAAGGATGGTAAAGTGCCAAATATTTGAGTAAGAGTTGTTTTGAATTTTCTTAATGCTATATAATTATTGTAACCATCATGACTCACATAATAGTATATTTTAATTGCATGTCACAACTTGTAAAGCAAATTAAGATAAATAATTTCAAAATTTTATAAGGTGTCTAACAGTCCCCTCACCCCATATATTAGAATTAGAACACAAAAATGTTTTAGAGGAAAAACATGAATATTAGCAATTTCTATATACACAGCTAAATTTATATTAATACATAGTTATCTTCCTGTATATATGTGTACTGTTTTGGACAAATGATGACTGATACATATGTCTTTGTCTCCCTATTTAAATGGAGACAATTCTTTCTTTGTTTCTTTCTTTTTCTTTGTTTCTTTTTTTTTCCTTTCTTTTTGGTGCAAGAATAAGCTGTACATTCATTTTTGCCTAGAATGCCAATTGAGAAGACCCCTCTATTGATGATGTTCCTGAAGTGTATTCAATTAAATAAACATTTATTATATCCCTGTTATGTTCCAAGGGACATTTGGGTGGCACAGTGAATAGAGTGTCCACCCTGGAATCAGGAAGACCTGAGTTCAAATGTAGCATCACACACTTGCTACCTGAGTAATTCTGGGCAAGTCACTTAATTTCATTTGTTTCAGTTTTCTGATCTATCGAATGAGCTGGGGGAAAAAATAGCAAACCACTCTGTCTTTGCCAAGAAAACCAAAAAACGGGTCATGAAAAGTCAAATATGTTTAAAAATTACAATAAACTATGTGGCTAGCATTATTTTAGACACCAAGAAAATCAAGACAAAAAGAGGAAAAAAAATCCTTGCCCTCAATAATATAATTTAAAGATAAAATAATAATGAAAATAACACCACCACCAATAGTAGTACTAAAAATGACAGTAGCAGCAGCTACAACAGCAGCAGCAGTAGCAACTGTAATAGTAGTAGTAGTAGTAGTAATGTCAGGAAGACACAATGCACATAGGAAATGAAAACACACCATAACCATAAAATCATTATGATGGCAAGCACATCAACAAAGGAAATGATCAAGACACATTTCCTATCAGAAAGTTCCACTTGGATTGAGTTTGGGAGGAAGTTAGAAATTCTATGAGGCATGAATAAGAAAGCATGGGTGATTAGGCAGAAATTCAAGCCCTTCCCATTTTCTGTTTTAAATGATTGTCTGGAGCATTGTAATGTTAAATTGCTTGTTCAGAGTCACACAACCAATATATATTGGAGGTGAAAGGTGAAAATAACTCTTCTTGACTTTGATGACAATTCTCTATTTACTATACCATAAGTGATTCAATGGATAGCTTCTTCAGTCTGAAGTTAGGAAGTTCAGAATTCAAATCCTGCCACAGACACTTATCAGTTGTGTGACCCTCCTCAGTTTCCTGTTAATAAACCTTCCTTGTTTGTTTCCTGGTTTACTCTCCTTTATGGACTTATGTTATGGTAGTGTCATTGAAGTATCAAAGGCTATGCTAGCAGAGTTCCAATTCTGGAAATTTTTTAAATTCTTTTTTTTCAAACCAAGTATTGATTTTTGCTTACTCCATCTCCTCTACCCATTCACCATTTAAAAGGGAAAAATAATGCATCGTTAAGCAAAACAATTTTCCTCATTTATCATGTCAAAAATATGTTTTATTCTGTACCCTGATTTCATCACCTTTATCTGAGATAATAGATAAGATGCCCTATCTTCAGTCCTCTGGAGTCATGGGTCCTCCTTGTATTGACCAGTAATATTTGGAATTTCTACCAAGTTGGAGATGGTGCAAGGCAGGCCCCATTTGTAGATGCTTCTGTGACATAAACACTAACCTAGCCAAATCTGGACAGGCTCATCATAAAAGGTTGTACACTAGAGTGTATATGTGTGTTTGTGTGTATTGTTTTGGCCACAGAAACTTTCTCTCTCCCAAACCTGCCTTGGAGTTCCTTTTTGTGTACATGGATATTATATTATATGATATAATATATATTATTATGTATTATAGTATGTGATATATATGGAAATATATTTGTATATATTACATACACTTATATATATCCATATATATATCCATATATATATATCCATTGTATATATCCATATTCTTATATGGACATTGAATGGAATGGATGAGGATTAATTATGTTCTTGTTATAGTAAAGAACAAAATAAAATACCATGTTAAGCAAAGAAGATAGAAATGTATGTAAAAGAAAGAAATACCCAAACCTAGACAATCTCCTCTTCTAGAAGCTCATACTGATAGAAAAACTTTCAACTAAGAGTCAGATAAAAATGCCTCAGCCATGGCAGGGACAGTTTCACATTTAGCTAAATGATCCCAATGCACAGAAAAAAAAGAAATTCTAGCACATAATGATTGCTTAAGAAATACTTACTTATGGGGCGGATAGGTGGTGCAGTGGATAAAGCACTGGCCCTGGATTCAGGAGGACCTGAATGCAAATCTAGCCTCAGACACTTGACACTTACTAGCTGTGTGACCCTGGGCAATTCACTTAACCCCCATTGCCCTGCAAAATAAAAAAGAAAGAAAGAAATACTTAGTAAATTAATTGAAGGGGATATGAATTTTGTCAATGGAAGGATACAAAAAATCACAAATCATTGTTGTCTGAATAAAAGTAGCCATGTCTATGTTTCTATGTGTACCCATGATTTCATCTATGTCTATATAAATACCATGAAAATGCATTCTTTTAACCTATACCATTAAAAAAAATGTTATCATTGTCTGTCTGGCATGGACATCATGACAGGTAGCTAGGGCTTCTAGCATATGTGTATGATTTTTTTAGTGGCAATCCCACTAGAACTATGTATTTTTAAATGTCCTTTAATTCATCCATGATTTGGATTTCTCCTCTGCTTTACCTACAAATAATTCTTTAAAAAAGAAAGTCACATCCCATGGAACAAAACCAGGCACATTGACATTCCATAATAGATTCCTGGTAGCTGTTGCTATTTTAATGAATCAAGTAAGGGACACTAAGTGAAGCATTAACATAGTAATGGCTAACAGAATTATTGCTGCAATGATGTATTAACATTCCACAAGCCAGAAAGAATATTGCTCTTGAATATGTTAGGAATAGGGCAACTGCCAGGAACCCACGCTACAACATCAATCTCTGTAGTTTTTAATTGAAGAGATGTTTACAAATTATGTATGCTTTGAAAATGGAGGCATAACCTCTCATGCTAAGGGGAATACACACACACACAAAGAGCAATGACTATAGTTAAATATTTGTGGTAATGGGGAATGAGAACTTGGTTTGGAGTTGGAGGACTGAGGGTCAAATCTCAGAGCCAGCAATCTTTGATTTTAGTAAGATATTTATTATCTCTAGGTCTTGGTTTCCTCATCTAAAAATGGGAGTTGTATCAGGTTATTTATAAGGTCCTTCAGAGCTCTAAATCTAAAATCCTTTGTTCTTACTTAATAGTATACCCTAAAATTATACAGGTAATAAAGGTGAAGACACGAATGAGCTTCACAGATAATACAGTCAGAGAATTTTGGAATCATGGAATGTTAAGGGTAGAAGAGACCTTAGAACATACAATTTAAGACCACAGAATGTTAGGGCTGGAAAGGATTTTAGATTTCAATTAACTCAGGATCTTCATTTTATATATGAGAAAGAGAAAGATCAAAGAAATATAATGCATCATTCCTGGTCACACATATTGTAAACATCAGAGTTAGAATATAGACTCAGTTTTTCTGTACCTGATCGTACAGGGCTCCTTTGTGCTACATAATGCTTCAGGAATTCTCATGATCCAAACAAGTATACAGAGGCACAGGGTAAATATCTGTTTTTCCCAAAGAGAACACTCAAGTGTATTGATGACCATGATAGTTTTCCTTTTAATTGTGCTCAGTTCCCTCTAAGTAAGCCCTATATTCTGCTCCTGGGATACTGGCATCTAATTAGAGAGCACTGGTGCTATCTTGCATGGAACCATCCTTCCATGTCACTTCTAGGCCACTTATGAATCATCTTGTTACACTTATCACCCAACCTCCTCCCCTTTTCACACTGTCCTCCCCCATTAGAATGTTAAATTGAAGAAATTAGGGGAAATCTTCAGACCATTGTGGAATTATTTGTGGTATAGGCAGCTTTTGAAGGACCTCCCCTTTTGGGGGAGAAAAGATTGAACACTCCCAGAAAGGAGGTTAAAGGGCACTTCTGGAACTCTAGCTCTCGAGTCACTTACGGAAAGCTAGGTCGCACTTTTGGTGTGGAGACTGCAGTCCTGGTGTCACGTGAGCAAACTTAGACTAGTGGGCTCTTCAGGTGTTGGGTGAGTTACAGAAAACCCTAAATTACTGTGAATTAGCTTAATAGAAAATGGTTTGGGGATTGCATTGGCTAAATTTAGAATTAAGATTATCTATCTGTATTTCTATTTTCCTATTTCCTTATCTTTGATTTGTATTAGTTTTACTTTTGTTGTTTAATTAATTCCCAAGTAATAAAATCTGATCCTTTTGTGAACTAAAGCTTAGGTGCTCCTTTCTTATTGGCCTGGGAGAAATATCTAAAAAGGGCAGTTCAGAGGGGAGGGTTAAACCTAAAAGGTCCCTCATATTTCCAGGACCCCAATATTAAGGTGAGTCACCCAAATAACACTCTGTATATCAAATTTTGGCCCTCACACCATATAGATACAACCTAAATAACATGCCTTGTGAATAAAAAGTGGAGGTGATGAATAGATTTAAGAGACTGTATCTGGTAGATGAAGTGCTTGAATAACTATGGAAAGAGAGGTGATTGGGATCACCTGCTGTTCAGACTGGGAGAGGAGCCCCAGTTCCTCTCTCTGCATGAAGCAGGACCAGGCTTGGGCAGGCAGTGAGTGCCTCCAGAGCCTCGGAATCTTCAGCTGCTTCTTCTGAAGCTCGGCTCACAGACTTGTGAGGGGATCCCACAGTTGGGGGGAATAGCTGTGGTCTCTGCTGGAACTAGGGCAGGGTGCTCACATTCTGAAGCAGCAAGCAAACTTCAGTGATAGCCACCCAGTGGGGGAGAGGCACAGGCACAGCAAGCTTCTGACCATAGAGAATCAGATTTCAATTAGACGTCTGTATTTGTGTCAAAGAGAAAGCAGGCCATGGTTACTCACAGGCCAAGCAGGCTGAGAATAAGCCCAATCACCCCCTGGGCCATGCTGTCGTTCAGAACAGTATGTCCTGAAAGCAATGCTACACTTTAAGAAGGAATTAAAAGCCAAGAAATAGGGGGTCAAAAGCTTCTTTGGGAGCAAGGTAGACCAGAATACACCCTCAGAAGAAGATAATAACAAAGTTAAAGTTCCTACATCCAAAGCTTCCAAAAATTATGAATTAGTCTCAGGCCATGGAAGCACTCAAAAACAACTTTGATGATAAATTAAGAGAGATAGAGGGAAAATTTAGAGAGGTAGAGGAAAAATGGAAAGAGAAATGAGAGTGATATTGGAAAGTCATGAGAAAAAAGTCAACATCTTGAAAAGCCAAATGGAAAAGGATATACAAAAGGTCTCTGAAGAAAACAATTGCCTAAGAATTAGAATTGAACAAATGGAAGCTAGTGACTTTATGAAAAACCAAGACACAATAGAGTAAATCCAAATGAATAAAAAAGTAGAGGGCAATATGAAATATCTCCTTGAACAAAAGAACTGACCTGGAAAATAGATTCAGGAGATATAATTTGAAAATCATTGGACTACATGAAAACCATGACCAAAATAAGAGTTCTGATATTCTAAATGCAGAAGGCAAAATAGAAATTGAAAGAATCTACCAATCACCCCTTAAAAGAGATCCCAAAAGGAAAACTTCCAGGATTCTTATAGCCAAGTTCCAGAGATCCCTGGTCATGAAGAAAATATTGCAAGCAGCTAGAAAAAAGGAATTCAAATACTGTGGAGCCACATTCATGATAACAAAAAAATATAGCACCTTCTACATTAATGGACTGCAGGACATGGAATATGATATTCCAGAGGGCAAAACAATGGGGACTACAACCCAAAACCTCCTACCCAGCAAAACTTGTATAATATTTCAGGGGAAAAAAAGGGACTACAGTGGAAAAGAGGATTTTAAGCCTTTTTTGGTGAAAAGGCCTGAACTGAATAGAAAATTTGACTTTCAAATACAAGACTCTAGAGAAGCATAAAAATGTAAACAGGAAAAAGAAATCATGAGGGACATTAAAAGGTTAAATTGTTTACATTCTTAAATAGGAAGATAATACTTCCAACTCTTAAGAACTTTCTCAGTATTAGGTCAGCTGAAAAAAATATACTTAGACAGAGGGCACACGTGTGAATTTAATATGAAGGGATGATATCTGTCCAACATTTATACTTGTTTTTGTGGAGCAGGTAGGGTGGGGTGGCATATGTCTGGGGCTGGATTTGGTCTTGGGGCCTCCTGGGTCCAGGGCTGGTGCTTTTTCCATTGTGTCACGTAACTGACCCATGAGGCCATCTTTAAAATAAAGTTAAGGAGTAAGAGGAATGCACTGGAAGAAAGGGAATGTAAGAGGTGGAAGGGTATAAAGTAGCTCACATAAAAGAAGCAAGAAAAAGCTTAAGGAGTGGAGGGAAAAATGGGGAAGGAGTGGGGGAGTGAGTGAGCCTTAGTCTCATTAGAATTTCCTGAAAGAGGGAATGACACAAACACCCAAGTGGGTATAGTAATATATTTTGCCCTGAGGGAAAGTGGGAGGGGAAGGGGAAAAGGGGGGGGGAGGTGAAGGAAGAGAGGACAGGTTGGGGGAGGGACAGTAAAAAGCAAAACACTTTTGAGGAGGGATAGGGTGAAAGAAGATATAAAATAGAGTAAATATCAAGGGGAAAGGAATAGGATGGAGAGTAATACAGTTAGCAATAGTAACTGAAAGAAATAATGAGTATGATGCTATCAGAAGGACATGAAAATGCAAACCATCAACAGAGGAAGAATTGATGGCATTTGAATACAGATTGAAGTATAATTTTATGTGTTAGTTCCTCTTTCTAAAGTTATTCTATTTTCTTTCACAACTTGACTACTGTGAAGATGTTTGGCATAACTGCACATGTATGACTTATATTGAATTGCTTGATTCCATAGGGAGGGTGAAGCAGGGAGGGAGGAAGAAAATTTAGAACACTAAGTTTTAAAAAATCAGTGTGGGGGGCAGCTAGGTGGCGCAGTGGATAAAGCACAGGCCCTGGATTCAGGAGTACCTGAGTTCAAATCCGGCCTCAGACACGTGACACTTACTAGCTATGTGACCCTGGGCAAGTCACTTAACCCCCTTTGTCCTGCAAAAATAAAAAAGAAAATCAGTGTGAAAAAAAAAATTGTTTTCTTTTCTTTTTCTTTTGATTTTTACATGTAACTTGGGGAAAATTCTAAATAAAAAATAAACAAAGAATAAATATGGAAAAAGCTTCCATTATTGTGCAGAAAGTAGCAATAACAACATCTCAAAGAAAAAGAAGAGGAAGAAAGAAAAAAAGTGGCTGTCTAATTAGGCTTTACAGAGAGCTGAGCAATGAAGGGAAGCAGAAAAGAGGAAGGATAAAGGGGAATATATACCCAAATGAATGCAGAATTCCAGAAAATAGCAAGGGGAGATAAGAATCTTTTTGGAAATGCACAAAATAAAGAAATATAAATAAATAATAGAATTGGAAATATGGGAGATATCTTCAAGAAAATTAGAGATATCAATGGGACTTTGCAAAAAAATAATAAAAAGATGATAAAAGACATAATAAAACGCAAAAATGGAAGGGACTTAACAGAAGTGGAATAGATTAAGAAAAGATGGCAAGAACAAATCAAAGAACTATATAAGAAAGATCTTAACATCACCAATAACCACAATGCCACGGTTACTGATCTAGAGCTAAAAATCCTAGAGAACAAAGTGAATTGTTCACAATCCTTAGGAGGCATTTCTAACAGTAAAACTAGTGTAAGTGATAGAATTCCAGCTGAGCTATTCCAAATTTCAAAAGATGATGCTATTAAAGTAAAGTACTCAGTATGCTAGCAAATTTGGAAAACTCATCAGTGGCCACTGGATTAGAAAAGATCAGATTATGTCCCAGTCTTAAAGAAGGGTAATGCCAAGGAATGTTCAAAGTACCAAACGAGTGTATTCATTTTACACACTGGCAAGATTCTGCAAGCTAGGCTTCAGAAATATGTGAACCAAAAATTACCAGAAAGAGCTAGCTTTTGAAGAGGCAGAGGAACTAGAGACCAAATTACCACTAGATTATGGAGAAAGCAAAGGACTTCCAGAAAACAAAACAAAAACAAACAAAAAAGTCTGCTTCTGCTTCATTGATCCCACTAAAGACTTTGTCAGTGTGGATCATAACAAAATGTGGAAAGTACTGAAAGTTATGAGAGAGCCAGCTCATTATACTTGTCTCCTGAGGAACTTCCATGTGACCCAAGAAGCAACAGTTAGAACCAAATATGAGACAACTGATTGGTTTAAGATAGGGAAAAGAATACAATAAGAACATATATTGTTATCTTAATTATTTAATTTATGTGATGAGTAGTTCATGCAAAGTTCCAGGCTGGATGACTCACAAGTTATAATTAAGGTTACCTGGAGAAATATCAACAATCTCAGAAATGTAAATGATACCTCTGTGATGGCAGAAAGTAAAGAGGAATTAAGAAGCGTCTTGATAAGAGTGAAATGGGAGGGTGTAAAAGCTGATTTGAAACTTAACACCCAAAAAACCAAGATCTTGGCAACTTATCATTTAACTTCCTAGCAAATACAGGGAGATGAAATAGAAACAGTATCAGATTTGATATTTTTGGGGCTCAAAGGTTATTGCATATGTATATCACAGTCATGAAGTTAAAAGAGAATAGCTCCATGGAAGGAAACCTATGGCAAATCTGGACAACCTACTAAAAGACAAAGACATCATCTTGCAATTAAAGGTCCATATACTCAAAGATAGATAGATAGATAGATAGATAGATAGATAGATAGATAGATAGATAGATAGATAGATAGATAGATAGACAGACACATTTCTTTTCCAATAACAATGTATAGCTGTAAGAGTTGGAGTATAAGGGGCAGCTAGATGGCGCAGTGGATAGAGCACCGGCCCTGGAGTCAGGAGTTCCTGAGTTCAAATCCGGCCTCAGACACTTAACACTTACGAGCTGTGTGACCTTGGGCAAGTCACTTATCCCCAATTGCCTCACTAAAAAAAAAAAAAAACAAACAGAAAAAAAATAGTTGGAGTATAAAAAAAGCTGAGTGCAATGGAATTGATAGTTTCAAACTGTGGTGTTTAAGGGACTTTTGACGGTCCCTTGGAAAGCAAGGAAAGCAAGGAGGTCAACTTAGTCAATACTAAAAGAAATTATTTCAGGTTATTCACTAGCAGGTCAAATATTGAATCTGAAGTTTAAATACTTATGCCAAATAATGTGAAGATGGGACTTATTGGAAAAATCCATGATGTTGTGGTGGGGGGAGTGAAGGCAAAAGGAAAAGGGGATGACATAGAATGTGGTAGGTAGATAGTGCCATGGAAACAAAGAACATGAACTTGGACAGACTTTGAGAATTAGTGAGAATAGAAGAGCCTGGTGTGTTATGGTCCACGATGTCACGAAGAGCCAGACATGACTGAATGAATGACTCAATAACAATAAATTAGAGTGTAAGCTCGTTGAGGGCAGATACTGTCTTATTTGCTTGTATTTGTATCCCTATAACTTAGTCCAGTAACTTAGAACATACTAAGTTCTTAATAGATGCTTTAATCATTTGTAACTTGTGTTTCTCTGATTTAGATTTTTAAGTGATAGCAGTAGGCTGGTAAATATTTAATACCTGGGTCTCTGAAAAAAGTATATATCACACACTTTTGCATGTTATTTTTAGTATTAAAATTTCTCCACTACTTCTTTTTTTTTTCCAGGCAATAAAGGTTAAATGTCACACAGCTAGTAAATGTCAAGTGTCTGAAGCTGGATTTGAACTCAGGTCCTCCTGAATCCAGGGCCTGTTCTTTATCTACTGTGCTACCTAGCTGCCCCCCTCCACCACTTTCTTAAACCTAGGCAATTGACAAAACAATACAAGTCTGAGTTTATAGTGTTTGACAATTTTTTTTTTTTTAATGCTGGAGATGGTTTCCATTTTATTTTGACCTTATTAGAAAGATTGAGTTGTCTGACAATTTCTAATGTATAAATGCTTACATTGAAAATTTGGGGGGCAGCTAGGTGGCACAGTGGATAAGGCACCTGCCCTGGATTCAGGAGGACCTGAGTTCAAATCCGGTATCAGACACTTGACAGGTACTAGCTATGTGATACTGGGGAAGTCATTTAACCCTCATTTCCCCACCAAAAAAAAAAAAAGAGAGAGAGAGAGAGAGAAAGAAAATTTGGGCTGGATTCATTAAGACTACACAACGAGATCATGACCTGCTGAGGATATTTACAGCAGTGTTTTTAATTCAAGTATAGTTGTACAAATAATTACAGATAACTAACACTCTGTGTCTGAAACTGTGCCAAATGCTTTACAGTTATCTCATTTGATCTTCCAACAACCCTCGGAGATAAGTGCTATTAACATCATCATTTTACAGATGAAGAAACTGAGGTAGAGGATAAATGACTTGCCTAGGGTCACAACTATTAAGTATGTGAAGATATATGTGAACTCGGGTCTTCTTCCTCCTTACTCCAAGTCCAGTGTTTCATCTACTGTACCACTTGCCTTCCTCTGAAGATCTCTGAAGTCCATTCTGACTTTGTGATTTTGGGATTCTCCTTATTCAGTCATTTCAGTTGTGTCTGACCCCATTTGGGGTTTTCTTGTTAAAGATACTGATGTGTTTTGCCATTTCCTTCTCTAGCTCATTTGAAATATGGGGAAACTGAGGCAAACTGTGATTTAAGTGACTTGTCCAGGGTCACACAACTAGTAAGTATCATAGGTGCTGATTTCCATTCAGGAACAAAAGTTTTCTTGATTCCAGGCTTGACACTATCCACTGTACAACCTAGCTGCCCCTGTGATTCTCATGCTTTGTATCTATTAATTCCTATACTTGGTATAGGAATTCCTATGTAGGCTACATAGTATAGATAGAAGAAAATATCCATTTCTGAGATTTGAGAAATTTGGAATTAATTTCTAGCTCAACCTCTGACTCAGTTGTTCTCAAGTTGATGATAAAGAGGAGGAGGAGGAGGAAGATGACAATGATGATGCTGCTGACAACTAAGAACAGCATGATTTCTTGGTCATCAAGACTCTTGAAATACTGTAAGCTGGGAAGGAAACATGATCCCTCCTGCTTAGAGGAGTGAAGACTATAATAAATTTTATAAGCAAATTGACAAGTAGACAAGAAGGAGTTTAGTCAGAGCTTGTTATACTCTTGGGACATGTAGGAAACAGCAGAAAGAGAAGACCTATATAATCTCTAACAGTTGGAACAAAACTGTGGAATAAAAATTTTAAAAAAAGGAAAGATAAATCTAAAGAAGAAACTAACCAGTAGGTTTCAGCAAGAGCGAAAAGGACTAAAGGAGAATTAATGAAGAGAATATTCATTAAATAGGACCATAGTATTTTATCCAGAAGAAACCTTAAGTTCATCTAGTTCAGCCACCTCTTTTAATAAATGAGGACCCATAGGACTAGAGTTACACAATTCACTAGTAACTAAGTCAGAAAATAAAGGTCCCTTGGAAGAAGATGGAATTAGAATATTGATACTATATGAGAGTTTGGGTTTGAAGATGAACTCAAATATCTGAATCCTTTTTCTTTTTTTTTTCAATTCTTCAGTTTCACCCATGTGAATTTGTTTTTTCCATCTCTCTCCAATTTGAGGTTCATTTTATTTGTAAAGAGCTTATATCAGAATGACCTCTGATGTAATATATACATAGATAATTAAGTATTAATAATTTTAAAGAAAAGTGTCAGGGTGAAACAAGTAAAGGTTTGTTATAAGAGGTTAGCATAGTTTCTAGTTCATAAAAGGCATGAATAAACTCCTGCAAATGCACATTAGCACCGTTTCTGTAACTTGCAGTCTTATACGTTTGCCTAGAGCACTGAGAGATCAAATGATTTGTCCCAGGTCACATGGTCAGTATTTGAAAGAGGTGATGCTTTAACCCAGGTTTTATCAAAATTCCAGAGTGGCTCCCTCTTTCTACTACTTCATACTCTCTCTAATAACTAAATAATGCTTACTCTTTTGTTTGCACATATTTTTTGAAAGTCTCTGCCAAGGTATTCCTGGAATCAGCATAGTTGAGCACATATTATTCTCTTGATTTATCAAGATTAGTTAACTAAGCATGTCAGTTAAAAAGAAATGGTTTGTTTGGTATGCCTTTTTTATTGAACCCCAAATAGTAGTTATATACCCAATAAGGGAGCTTTGATTCTAATTTAAGTTCAGATAAATTATTTCAGTGCTGCCTCCAGTAAATCATGTGGACTCATGAAAAAGGAAGGTGGGCAGGTCTGAATTTGGTGCCTAAAGTATATACTACAGATAAATACATTTTCTCTAATGTATTTTAAAATCTGGAAAATGGATTTAACTATAAAATGCAGTTAATAAAAAGGAGCTTTAACCCTTAAACTATAAATAACTTCAGAATTTAGTGGTGAATGGACAGTTTGTGTAAATTAGAAAATAAAATGAAGCTATAAAAGAAATAGCCTGTGGCAATAGACTTTATTTTTTTTTCTTACTCCAAACTTTTCCACCAGGTAATCTTGACTTCTTTGTTCATGACAGGTTCATTTTCAGGATGTTTTTCCATGTTGTTTTTTTCTCTTTTGAATTTAAGTAACATTGCAGTGATACAGTGATTCAATATGGGAAATGGGGAAAAATGGAGGACTCAGAGACATTTTTAAGTTTCAACATACAAATCACCTTGTTTAATCAGATCTGTTGTAACAATGAGGTTTTGTAGACACAATAATAAATAGTTTATTTAATAAGGAATGATACTTGTTTCTGCTACCATAAAGCATAACTCTGAAAATAAGTTCTGACATTAATGGGAAGTCACATTTTGAGGAAATATGAGAGGGGATAAGAAAATAGAGAAACAGCAATGAGTTCTTGTTCTCAAAATGAAGAGGTATAAGCTGCATCATATTAGTTTGGCCCAAAAACAGGACTAAAAGTGGGGTGCTAGAGGAACTGATGCAATGTGAAAGGAGGTCTTCGTAGGTACCTAAGAGACTTGTGCTTAGCCTTACTATTTTTATAAAATTTTAGCAATGCCATAAATAAAGGGCACACAGGTTTGAGAGATAGCTAAGGCATGCAATGGAGTTTTAAGATGCAAAAATCCATGAGGGAATAATGAGTATTAAATGGAAAATTTAGGATTAAAAATGCAGAAGGAAAAGGTATAGGATTCCATATAGTTCAACAAGCTTTTAAAAAAACCTCTATTTTGTCCAAGACAATGTGCTAGGTACAGGGTAGGACTATGAAAAATAAATAAAAAATACTAACAACTACTTTAAAAAAAAGGCTTTCTCTTAGGGAGTTTATAATCTATGTTGCGGATACAATATGCACACTGATAATTAAATCCAGTATAATTATAATGTTATAAGCCAAGCTGATAGTTAGGATTTTAATTTTAAGGAATGATTATAAAATAAACTCATATTTATAATATGCTAAAAATCTCAACCCCCACACACATGTATATGTGTTCAGATTCACACATGCGTATATGTATGTATACATGTACATATGTATGTATTTATATAAAGCCACAGCTAATGGAAATTTATTTTCTACATTTCAAGTTCAAGACCAGTCAACACTATTTAACATGGAAATAAAATAACTAACTCTGTGTGTGTATGTGTGTGTGTGTGTGTGTGTGTGTGTGTGTGTGTGTGTGTGTGTGTGTGTGTAAACAGTCTTAGGAGCATAAAGAGATGAACTGTATCAGAAAAAAAAGAGACAAGAGTATTATTTTCCTCTGCCCTGATCAAACCACATCAACCATCTATCAAATAAGATATATTTATGAAGCATTTATTACATGCTGAAGGCATTTAGGTGGGGAAGTAAAGAAGGTACCAGTCCTGAGTCAGAAATACATGAGTTCAAATCCGACTTCAGACACTTACTAGCTGTGAGACCCTGGGCAACGCAACCCTGTTTGCCTCATCTGTAAAATGAGTTGTAAAAGGAAATGATAAACCACTCCAGTATCTTTGCCAAGAAAACCCCAAAGAGGGTCATAAAGAGTCAGAAATAACTGAAACAACTCAACCACAACATATATGCCAAGCATCCTGCTAAGTGCCTGGAATTCAAAGAAAAATTTAATACATTAAAAGATAAATACATTCAAGATACATTAGCAGGGGAAGCTAGGTGGTGCAGTGGATAAAGCACAGGCCCCAGATTCAGGAGGACCTGAGTTCAAATCCGGGCTCAGACACTTGACACTTGCTAGCTGTGTGACCCTGGGCAAGTAACTTAACCCCCATTGCCCCACTAAATAAATAAAAAATTAAAATTAAAAAAAAAAAAAGGATTCATGAGCAGATGGAAGATAATCTTAGAGGAAAAGGCCCTAGTACCTTAGAGGTGTTGAGAAAGCCTCCAGAAGGTCACTGTTGACCTTCTGGTTTTGAACAGATTTGAAGAAAGCCAGAGATTCTAAGAAAATATTCCATTACTATTCTCAGTTCAGAACTTTTGCCTTTGTTGCTCAGTTGTGTCAGATTCTTGATGAGCCTATTTGGGCTTTCCTTGGTAAAAGATGCCAGAGTTTTTGTTTGCTTTTGTTTTTTTTTGAATGAGTGGATCAAACAACAAAACATAGAAACAGTAACTTCATCTGAGAGAATGACAACAATGATACAAATAGACCAAAACTTAAGGGATGCAGCCAAAGCAATTCTTAAGGAAAATTTTACACAGCAAATTTTAAGTCTAGATGGATTTTTTTTCTTTTTTAAGGACAACATGGTTACCTCCTTATGGATTTAAATATTTCGTTATAGACAAATAAAAGTTTGATATTTATCACAATCTTTCTAAAACTCAAAGTTAAGAAAGTTCTAGCATTTAAGCAGATGTTGAACTTTCTGGTCACATATGACTTGATATCTATCTTTAGTTCGCCTCTGGCCTCTTTAGGACAGAGTGCTGCCATGAATTTGAAGGTTGATATTCCTGTCATGCCTGTGACCCTCTTCATTAACTGTATTCTTGGCCACAATTCACTCCTTTTTTTTTTCTCCTTTCATTGGATGCCCCATGCTTGTTTTTTGCCTTACCTCTGTGTTGTTTTCCATCATCTCTGCTTCTATACCATCAGAACTTTTAACTGGTTCAGAAATAGATCTTTCCTTTGCTATAGTGTCTTTAGAATGTAATCCAATTTTTCACACAAGCATATGATTGATTTAAGGAGGCATACAGCTCTATTCACGTTTTGCTCTGATGGATTTACTAAATCAAGTTTTCTTAACTGACAGGTAATTATTTTAAGAGGGTGATATAATAATAACTAATATTTATATAGTGTTTTAAGGTTTACAATGAGCTTTATAAATATTTCATTTTATTCTCAAAACAACACCAATGTTGTTAATAGGTGAGAGTTGTATCCCAATTTTATAAATAATAAAACTGAGGCAAACAGAGAGAAAGTGACTTGTCCAGGAACACACATATCATAAATATCTGAGGCTTGATTTGAACTTAGTTCTTCCTATCTTCCTATCTTAAAGTCCAGTCTTTATCCAGTGAGACAGCTCAGTAGCCCATAAAGACCCACCATCTTACTAGCAGTTTGAAGAAGCTGCAGAAAGACAGAATTTGTATCAACAGAAGGAAAGAGTTCCTAAAATTGAGAGATGTCCAAAGTGGAATGGGGTACCTCTGATTTAGTAAGTATTCAGTCAATGGAGATCTTTGAAACAGAGGATAAACATTTTTTGATTGGGGGATGCATTAGAAAGAGAATTCTTTTTTAAACTATTGATTAGTTTAGACACTATTTGAATTCCCTTAACTCTTGAGATTATGTGATTCTTTAACTCACCAATGCTCTATTTCACAAGGCATAAAATAGATAAAGTAACATTTACTACAGGTGCCTCATGAATTTTTGTAAGAGTTGTACTTTATAAACACTACATAAATATATAAATCTTGAAAATTATGTTTAATTGATAAATATTTTGGAACCAGTGTATGGTATACTGGAAATAACACAACCTTTAGGTTATAAAGACTTAGGTCAGAAGCATTGTGCAGACCCTTTTAGCTTTGATGCCATGGGCAAATCATTCTGAGCTGTCTTCTCATCTATTCTAACATCCTTGATTTGCAAAATAGATATTATAATAGTTAACTAACCTACCGTACCTTTCAAGATTTTATTTTGAAAGTGCTTTGTAAAGCTGAAAGCATATTACTTTGGTATTGTTAATTATTTTATAGCTAGGTAGTATGGGAGATAAAAAAAATATGGTACCAAACCTCAAATAACTTATTCTCTAGTTGTAAAAACAAAGATGGTTGAGAGTTAGGAGAACAGCAATCTTGTCTGGATTAAACAAGTCACTGTGAGTTTGGGTAAATCATTTCCATTTCACTGTTAGCCTTTGCTTATAGAACTGGGGCAAACAATTTGAATCTTATTTTCTATATAAAATAAAAAATGCAATAATGGAACTGAACATTATAAGTAAAAAGTTGTTATATAAGTCTTATAAGCAGGAAATTGCTGCTGGAGTTCAAAGGGGAGAAAGATCACCAGTCATAAATGAATTTGTCTGGCTTAGACATGGTATAGTAGAGCTGTGAGCATTCACATTTCATGGGCTGCTGCATGTCATAGGTGGGAAAGGAATTGTTTTATGGGGTGATTCTATTGAAACATTTTAAATATAAGTACCCTACAAAAAAGTTCCATTTTTCCAGGCCTAGCTGTGACTCTGAAGTTCACTATGTTATGAAGTGGTTTATGAAGGTTTCTACAGGAGACAGGGCTAGGTTTGGTGTATTAATAAATTGTTGTTGTTCAATTATTTTTCAGTCATGTCTGACTTTCTGTGACTTCTTTGTAGTTTTCTTGGCAAAGATACTGGAGCAGTTTGCCATTTCTTTCTCCAGCTCATTTTATAGATGAAGAAACTGAGGCAACAGGGTTAAGTGATCTGCCCAGGGTCACACAGCTAGTAAATGTCTGAGACCAGATTTAAACTCAGGAAAATGAGTCTTCTTGACTCCAGGCCCAGCACTGTATCCACTGAACCACCTAGCTTCCCATTTATAAGTAATGGGACTAAATAATAGAACTCATTCTCATCTGAAAAACAAGGATGTTATATATGATTTCTTATGGAGGCAGAATCTTCATTTTGGGGTGTGTGTAAATATCAACATCTATATCTGTCTATCTATTTAAAAATATGAATATGGTAAGGGGAAAAATGTGGTGGTAGTGGTTGTTGGTGGTGGCAGTTTCTCCAAGTAAAAGTCATTTTGAATCCAAGGGTTTAGAGGAGCAGGAGGTAGGGATTTGCTAGCCATTGTTAATGTAGTTACAAGCCCAGAGAAGCTAAATAGGCTCCCCAGGTCTAACTAGTATGGTCTGCAAGTTCCTTTGTAGAAGCTGGCTGTGACATGAAGCTCCCTCTCTTATTTATAATGGGGAAGGTGGAGGTGGGGGTTGATAATTTGTTTTACAGGAAACATTAAATTATCAGAATCATAAATAAACACTGATAAGACTGCTTTCTCTGTGCAGGGAATTATGCCCAATGTTAGGGAGACTGGAAGAAAAGTGATACAGAGATTGTGTCATTAAATATATTGGTTATGAGGTAGAGAGGATCTTCATGCTGGGAGTGCTATCCTTGCCATAGATATTGTGCACTCTGCAGATGAATCCCTAAACCAGGTGGCCTTTTAAGAGCAATTTATCTGGTGGGAAGGTGGGGCTTGTGAGAAGAATATTACTTTCACAGAATGCCAGAAAATGTTGGTAGTTGCAGGGTGTGGTCAAGAAAGAGCAAGAGGACTATTTAACCAGGTTGTTACTTCCTTGAGAATGGACATGCATGGACTTGTGGTCTCTCTGTCTTTCTGTCTCCATGTGTCTCTTTCTCTCTCTGTCTCTATCTCTTTGTATCTCTGTCTTTTTCTCTCTGTTTTCCTCTGTCTGTGCCCCCCCCATGCCCCAAAACCTCAGTTACCACTTATGAATTATAACTTTTATCTAATTTCTGTTATTCCATACAATGATGTAAGTGTATATGGGTGTGTTTTCCATCTCTAAGATAGTATGTTTTAACGTTTTAAAATCCCTTCCAGTTCTACTCTTATGTGATTCAAAGTGCACCTCTTCTGCTGCCAACACCTATTGGTTATCCCATTAGCTCTGAAAAGGAAACCGATTAAAAACTGGAACACAGGAGGCAGAATGAGATAATTAGATGAGCAAACACAACAGGGAAGAGTTAATAGGAAACACCATGAGTCAGAAACTTGCAATTTAAAACCATTAATTGAGGAGTAGCTCCCAAGGAAACTGAAATGCCTGTATCAAGGTGAAACACCAGCATTTCTCTGGCTGGTAGGTGATTCTTAATTGAGCAAAGATGATTCTATTGGAACGGAATTATTTTTGCTGAATGAGTGCCTCTTCTGAAACTCACCAGTAAAACAATATTTTAACTTTTCCTGTTGACATCTGAATCTTAGTTACTCGGATAATTATCCTTGATTAACTGCTCGGTTCCATTTATCAACCTTACTTAGAACATAAGGAATGAATGGTAGTATCACTAGGTAGAGAGGCAGAGTGATTGAGGGAACAAATTAACCTGATTAGGAACCAGGAGGCCTGACATCAACATAATTTCCTTGATAGCTGCCATTGGGCAGCTAGTGTCTCTATCATTTTTGTTACTGTCATAAGTTTATTATTTATTTTTACCCTAATCTGTTTTTTTTCCTATTTCTGATCCACTGTGCTTTATGTATATATGTGTGTATGTGTATATGTGTGTACATGTATCTCTGTGTAGATGTGTATGTATGTATAGATACATGTATTCATATGTGTGTGATGTACACATAGACATACATAAATGCACATGTGTGTGTGAAATATATATCCAAAATATACATGTGTGTATAGAGATAATTAAATCTATTTTGGAACCTATAATTTCTCCACTTTTGAGTACCATTCACCATTTGAAAGAGCTAATTCTCTGCTACCATTTTCACTGTGCTTATGACTACAAGGACTTTATGACAATGATTCAGCTGTTCTCTCCCCCTGGAAGTTAGTTAGCATCTGTAATCCTCTGGCCTTGCAAGATCCTTTTTCTTTCTTTTTTTTCCCTTTTTTCTTTCTTTTTCTTTTTTATTCTTTTTATTCTTTTTTTTTTAGGGGCCAGTGTGGGTCAAGTGATTTGGCCAGGGTCACAGAGCTACTAAGTGTCAAGTGTCTGAGATGGATTTGAACTCAGATCCTCCTGAATCCAGGGCTGGTGCTTTATCTACTGCACTACCTAGCTGCCCCTGCAATATCCTTTTATTATGCAGGCTCCTATCTCCCATTGATGAGTTCCTTTTGTGGGCTGTGTTTTGGGAATGTGCTGTTACTGACCATGGTTTCTTTCAGTCATGGTTGTATTTATGATTCTAAAGATTTTACCACCATACCCCTGTATATGTATTTCTGACTCCTCCACCCCAACTTTTATGTAGTGTCTTCAATTATTAAGAATTTCTTAAGGACTTTTTATAATTTATCTTTTTATCCTTGGACTTAGCATAATGCCTGACTAATAATGCTTAAAAAAGATTATTACTTCCCTCCCACCTGCCACCAGCAATCCACAAATGAAACCAATCAAAATTTGAATGAGGCTTGCCCTTATACTTCATCACCTTCGTAATCAGCATTCTACATCCTTCAAATGGAGATAATCAAAGGTGGATATTTCTCAATTCCATTACGTAGATTGTGGAACTCAACCAGGGCATATCCTCAGCTGACTTTCCCCGATGTATCCTTTTCCATACTTAGATAGTAATTATAGAATATTTACGGGACACAGTTCTGAACCAAAGGTTATGAGAAAAGTAAGGTAGTTGAGTAAATAGAATACTGGACTTGGAGTCAGGAAAACATACATTTCTATCCTATATTTGACAACTATAGCTCCGTGACCCTATAAAAGTCACTTAGCCTCTGTCTACCATAGTTTTCTCATCTGTGAAATATGGATAATAATATTACCTACCTCATGGGGAATTAAATAAGATGGGTAAATCACTTAGTACAGTGTTTTACACTTATAAAAGCTTTTTCACTTCCCTCAAATTTTTGAGTGTATTTTAGGTCTCCCTCACACCAGTCCATCCTTGATGTTCTCTAAAATTGATAAAGCACAGTTCTGACCATGTCACTCCCCATTTGTCTTCCCATCACCTTAACGTTCAAAAGGGGAATTTTCACATTCAAAGCACTTCATATCCTGAACTACTTTTTTCTCTTTTTATACCTTATATTCTATGATAGAATGGTACTGCCCTTCATGCTGTTCCTTGCACAAGACATTCCATCTCTTCCCTTAGCATTTTCACTAGGATACCTCATGCCTAGAATTCTCTCCCTTCTTATCTCTACCTACTAGATACCTTGGCATTGCTCAAATCTTGGCTAACGTTCTACTGTCTACAAAAAGGCTTTCTCAACTCCCTTTACACTAATCCTTTCCCTCTATAGGTTATGTCAAATTTTTATATATAATTTATTCCGTTTTTTTTTCACTGTGTCTCCCTTACTGCTATCACACTGTCTTTTGCCTTTCTTTGTCTCTTTAGTGTTTACTTAGAAGCATGCTTGAGATATAGTAGGTGTTTAATAAATATTTGATGACTGATTAACTACCAGGAGCTGGGCAGTGTGCCTCAGGGGTCTTCTGAAATTGTGGATTGTCATTGTTTTGATCACAGCACTTAGAACTTTAAATGATTTTTTTCATTATAGTTATTTTAAAGTGCATTCTCATTTGGATCTCTTAATTTTTACTTTGTTTCCAAACCTTTTATGATGTGATATTTTAGTATTGTTTTTCTGATTCTGCTTACTTCACTATGAATACATTCATATACATCTTTCCATGTTTCTTTGAAATCATTTTGGGGGCAGCTAAGTAGAGCAGTTGATAAAGCACTGGCTCTGGATTCAGGAAGATCTGAGTTCAAATCCGGCCTCAGACACATAATACTTACTAGCTGTGTCACCCTGGGAAAATTACTTAACCCTCATTGCCCTGCCAAAAAAAAAAGAAAAGAAAATCATCTCTTTCCTCATTTGTTACTGTAGTTAATTGATTCCAAGTTTGCCTATTAAGAGTAACAACCGTTAACTTGATGTTTTAAATGATCTAATGACAGTGTTATGTGTGTACCCTCTGGCCTTTTCAAACACTTTACCACCATAACAGCATAAACAGAAGGGGGTCACACAGGACTGAGGACCATGATGTATTACTGTATTATGTCATTTCTGGCTTTTAATAAATTATTTATTCACCATAATGTTAGTGATGTTTTGGTCTGTACTTATATTTCCTTTTGGAAACAAGGCACAGTCTTCCTCTGGACTTTATTTAAAGTTATATCAGAATGGAAAACTTGTAAGATCATGAGATCTACTGGCCTAGCACATATTAACTCAGGTTTCCCTCCTTGCTACACTGAAGCATGAGAGCAAGTTTTTTCTTGTTTTTGGTGGTGGTGATGGTATTGGCAATGGTGGTAGTGGTAATGGTGGTAGTGTTTTCTTTTTTCCATGAAAGGAATATGGCATATAATTGTTATTTGTTTTGTTTTAAGTGCATCCATATGTTTGTATTCGAGGTGAGTGGTAAACTAGTCACTCATCCATATAGAGAGTTCCTCGTGAGGGGGAATCTTCCTACCAATGGAAATTGACATCTCCACAATATATGGTCTTTAAGATTCCCCTGGGATCCAGAGAAATTAAAGGTGTAGGTCATATAGCCACTACATATCAGAGATGGAATTTGATTCTGGGTCTTCCTAACTCTGAGGCAAACTTTCTGTCCACTTGTCTGTGTTGCTTCTTTCAAGGAGATTTCATTTTTGATTGGATGCAATATCAAGGAAAAAGCATGACACAGTGAAAAGAATGACAGGTTTTGAATCATGAATATATGAGTTCAAATCTCCCCTCTGGCTGTATGACCATGAGCAAATCACAACCTTCCTGAGCCTTAGTTTTCCCTTTATTAAATAATATTTTAGTACTACTTGCCTTACGGGGTTATTGTGAGAAACAACTAAAATAAATTATAATGATCCTTAGAAACAAACAAACAAAAAAGCTTCTGGTTTTATAATCATTTTAAATATATGTAAGGAATATTGAAGATAGCTTGCTTCTGTTATAAACATGACTTATCTTGCCATTGTTATACATGTTATACTTTTTTCTGAAAATTTTCATAAATGGGATATCATTCCCTTAAAGCTTACAGCCCTAAATTTTACTCAACTAGGTCTCGCTGGCCAATCTCTCGCATTTCCTTTGCAGTGACAACAGAAATGGGTCACCAAAAAGGTATTCCTAAGTAAAAATCAATCACTCTCTTTAAAACTCAAGATCCTTAACCATGATATCCTTAATTTTTAGTTATGTAGTATTTATTCAGGAGTTCCCATATTGATATATGTGATATATTAGGTTGTACAGTATATAGAGTTCTGGAGTCAAGAAGACCTAAGTTCCTATCCTCCATCAGATACTTACTAGCTATGTGGCCCTAGCTAAATCCCTTAATATATTTGTACCTCAGTTTCCTTATAGGTAAACTGGATATTTTAATGCCACCTATCTACTAAATGTATTATGGGGTCAAATGAGATAAAATATTTAAAATATTCAATTTACTTAAAATTTATTTCATTTAATTATATAAAATTTATTTAAATATATTTTAAAAAATCCTTAATGCTATATAAATGCCATTTCATTATCATCATTACTACTCCTGCTGCTGCTGCTACTGCTACTAATATTACTACTATTCCTACTATTACTACCTGGTATAAACTGTTAGGCCAGGTCTCAAGAAAACCCTCTTGGAAGCTCATCTTTGAATTCTTTTCTCATTATCATCATCTTTCTCATATATATTGTACTTTAAGATGTGCAACACATTTTACATGCAGTACTTCATATGATCTCTGTTGTTCAGTTCATATCCACACTCTGACACTTAATAAATGTATGTTGATAAACAAATCAGGAAGGAATTTGATCCTCAGGCAATGCTCTTTAGACTTATCTACTATGTCATTAGACAGATAAATTGTGTATTTGTCTTACACTAATGAAATCCAACATCTTTGGTTTATTCGTGTTAGCTATTATTATTTTGTGTATATAACCTATTGGATCATAATATTTCAGAGATAGGAGGGACCTCAAATATCATCCAAACAGATGCTAAATAAGAACAATACTCTACAACAGAAGCATTGGGTTCATCAGCCAAGAGTGCAGCAGAACCATTTGAAAATGGAACTGGGGAATTTAAATAAATAAATAAATAGATAAAATACAACAGAACACATATAATGTTAAGATATGGTTTTCTAAGTCAATATGCTGCCAGCAGATATCCTAATGTGAGTCATAGTGGCTCTATTTCTATTTCAGTTTTTCACATCTGGCAACTAGATATCCAGTTTTTGCTTTGAAGATGTCTAGTGAATGGAACCTACCATCTCCCAAGGAATCCTCTTACCCTTTTGTGGAGTTCCCATTCTTAGGAAGCTCTCCCTTATATCTAACCTTATTTTGAGTTTTTGTCTTTATTGGCATTTTGTTTTTCATGTATTCCTCTACTTTCTTAACTGCCTCCTTCATTGCTATTTAGTAATTCAGTTCCATAAGCATATCCTAATTTCATTCATTCATTCATTCATTCAGGATGCTTTTATTAAGTTCCTATTTTGTATCATAGACTGCATAAGGTACTTAGGAATTTAGAAGAAGACATAATAAAACATTGACCTCAACCATCTTCTGATGTAATAAGCAGCATCAGCAAAGTACACAGATAATTTACTTCCATAATTCAAAAGATCTATAGTTTCATTAGCATAGTCTTTTCCTCCATAGATTTAGATTTCATTCTTGTCTTGGAATTTTATGGTTGGCTATAACCAAAATAAATCACACCTCCTTGTGGCTAAACATGTAGTGACAATCCTCCACATTTATCTAGGGACTGACTCTTGGATAATAGGTACCTTGTCCAATATTGGGTCCCTTCTTGAAGACTTTTCAGGTTCCTAGGACATTTCTGGGATTATTCTTTGTTGGTAAAACACTGAAAAACTTAAGGTCCATTCCATACTATGGGGACGTAGCAGGGAAAGAAAAAAAAAGTTTATGGCATAGCTAATGGCTTATAAACATATATGCATGCATGCATGTGTATGTACGTATATATTGAGGTATAACTTTCATTATAATAATATAATAAATCAAGGATGAAGTTAGTGCAAGCATTATTATTGCCTATTCCAGATGGAGAAACTGAGGCTCAGAGAGATTACCCATGTATTGCACAGCTATGCAGACATAAAACTAGAAATCACATTCTGGTCTTTTGATTTCAAAGTCAAATGCTTCTACAATTCAACGTATTGTAGACATTAGACTACATTTAATGTGAATGATAATGAGGTCAAAGGAATGGCAGATTATTTCTAGTGGAGTTTTGAAATCATCAAGCACAACTATCGCCCTCTTTCACAAAATATTCTGTCACAACATTTCAGACATAGAAGTTGCTATGTGTTTACCAGTGTGCTCAGAGACTTACCTCCACCTGCCTTGAAAAATGGGAATGCTGGGGCAGTTAGATGGTGCAGTGGATAGAGCACCAGCCCTAGAGTTAGGAGGACCTGAGTTCAAATCTGGCCTCAGACACTTAACACTTACTAGCTGTGTGACCCTGGGCAAGTCACTTAACCCCAATTGCCTCACAAAAAAAGAAAAGAAAAGAAAAAAACCTTCAAGAAAAATGGGAATGCTTTCTTGAGGAGATA
Organism: Dromiciops gliroides; assembly: GCF_019393635.1. Taxonomy (NCBI): domain Eukaryota; kingdom Metazoa; phylum Chordata; class Mammalia; order Microbiotheria; family Microbiotheriidae; genus Dromiciops; species Dromiciops gliroides. The sequence continues at coordinate 631,388,641 of NC_057862.1, read as the reverse complement.
AAGAAAGATTTTGTTCATCTATTCTCCTAGATTCTTCCTGGACCAAGGGCATATGTGGTCCAAATATTGTGGAAGAGGCCAGAGCATTCATTCAAGTTCATTAATACACCAGACCCCACAGAAGCTGCTTAGATTATATTGTCCCATATTTGTGTGTGAGAGACAGAAACAGGGAGACATAGAGAGGAAGAGACAGACAGAAACATAGATAGAGAGACAGGGAAAGAGAGAGACAGAGACACAGAGAGACAGACAGACGGCAATGGAGAGATAGTGAGACAGTAACAGAGAGACAGAGAAAGGGGGGTGGAGGAAGGGAGAGAAGAGACAGACACAGAAAGACAGAGACTTAGGGAGATGGACAGAGAGACAGACAGAGGGAGAAAAAATAATTCCTATCTCAAAGGCTCTGCAAAGAAGGTCCCATCCTCTTGAAATCTGTATACAATGGAATAGAACAATTAGAGGGAGAGATAAGATATTTAGGCATTTTATATTGTACAAATAGGTAAATCTTATGCTTAGTTCTCATTATGTCTATTTTATCAAAACTCTTTAGCAATATTCTATAAAACAGTTTTCCCTAGTGTTCATTACCCATAACAGTCTGGTGTTATATCTCCAACAGTATCTCATATAACATCTCTTCCTTAATTTTTTGCCAAACTGGGCTATTTCCAATCCCAAGAGTATACCCTGAGCTCATTCAGCACCATCATTTTGATCATGCTATTTTATAACCCCGGGCAGCTATGTAGTACAGTGGATAGAGCCCTGGAGTCAAGAAGACCTGAAATCAAATCTCTCCTCAGACACTTACTATCTGTGTGATGCTGGACAAGTCATTTAACCCCAGTTGTCTTAAACATCCAGGGCCATCTCCAGTCATCCTCATGAATATCTTGCCACTGGAATCAGATGGTGCTGGAGGAGAGAGTGATGTTGGTGACCTTATACAGCCTTCCCTCACTTAAATCCAATTCAGTGTAAGTAATGACATCACCCTGATACCATGGTCCTCTTTCAGAATGAAGGACAAAAAAAAACAAAAAAAACAACACACAACAATAATCATAAACCAGGAAATTCTTTCCTTCCTTTCTTTTCCTTAAATCCTTACCCATCATTTAAAACCAACTCATTTACCATCTACTTACCCTAAATCTTCTTTCAAATTCCTATCATTGAGGACCCCTTCCTCTCAACACAGATTGACCTTGTTTTGAAACTTCATCAAATATTCAAGCATAACTGTTTGTTATTATTAGCTTTGATCTTGTCATATTTTCCTGTGGGGCTGTGAGATCCATGAGTGCTGGTCTGGGTGGTATTTAAATTTTCTATCTCCTTCAAGATAAAGAACAGTACTCTTTATTATGGCAAACATTTCATTTGTTGAATGAATAAAAATGATTTTACCTTCTTCCAAAGGTCCATGAATCCCTATCATATGAGGATTAGTCAAAGGAATTGGGCATGTTTAACGTGGGGAATAGTGAGAGGGGATCAGATGGTTTTCTTCAACTATTTGAAAGAGTGAATCTAATTGGCACTGGAGAGTTTGGGATTTTGAGTTAGCAAGGCTTAGGACCAAATTGTACCTCCAGACATTTAATAGCTTTGTGACTCTGAAGAAGTCCCTTAACTTCTCTCAGATTCAGTGTTCTAAAGTGTAAACTAGAGATTATAAAATGATTTAACTCAAAGGGTTATTGTGAGGATGAAATTAGTCACATAAACCTGAAAGCATTATACAAATGCTAGCTGTCATTATGAAACTTGTTATCTTTAGGTTCAAAGATGGGAAAATTTGTTTGATGTTCAGGAAAAACTGTTTAATAAGAGATCTAATAAAAATACTGCCTAATAATAATAAATTGAAATGAGATAATTGGCGAGGTGTCATGTTCTCTTTCCTTTGGAGGTCTTCAAGCAGAGGGTGAATGAACAATCATTTGCTGAGGATGAAGAGCTGGAATTCATTTTATATACAATTGGAAAGAGATGGTCACTCAAGTCCCTTCCAACTCTCAAATCTGTGATGCTATGAAAACAGTGCCTCGGTTTCCACATTTCTTTTTTTTTATTTTTATTTTTTAGTGAGGCAATTGGGGTTAAGTGACTTGCCCAGGGTCACACAGCCAGTAAGTGTTAAGTGTCTGAGGCCAGATTTGAACTCAGGTACTCCTGGCTCCAGGGCTGGTGTTCTATCCACTGTGCCACCCACATTTCTTTGTGGGTTTTTTTTTTCAGGGCAATGGGGGTTAAGTGACTTACCCAGGGTCACACAGCTAGTAAGTGTCAAATGTCTGAGGCTAGATTTGAACTCAGGTACTCTTGAATCCAGGGCCAGTGCTTTATCCACTGCGCCACCTAGCTGCCCCCCCCTCCACATTTCTTTAAGTGTGGAGATTGATAAAATGAGGAAGCATTGTGTAGTGGAAAGAGAAGAGGCTTTTGAAGTAGAACAATCATGTTCAAAGCTGAGATCTGCCACATTCTGGAGATGTAACCATGAGTAAATGACTAACTCATTTTGCATCTCAGTTTCCTCATGTCAGATTAGATTGCCAGAAACATTGACATCTGAGTTCCCTTCCACCTCTAACATGCTATGTTCTTAAATGCTTTTCAGTACTTGGATTCTATTTTCTTTGATTTGATATTCTGTTATAAAATTCTTTCCAGCTCTGTAATTCTATAATCTGTAAGATTCCTTCCAACTCTGCCCATTAGTCTAAATACCCACGCAAAAAATAAATGAAAGACATTTTTTTATACAAGGTTAATCATTCCAAACTGAGCCCCCTTCATTGAACATTTTGTATCAGGTCCTTTTGGTCTCCATGTCCCTCAAGTACTACAGAGAAAATTAGTACCAAGGATCTTGCCTTGCCGTTTGTCAAAAGAGCTGTCCTTTTTGTTATCTTTGAAACCAGCCCTGACATTTTAATGGGATGTAATTATTCTAATAAGAAGCCATTATAAGGGCAGTGTAGAGGTCATTTTGGGAAAACATTTTCCCTCCTGTTTGAGGACTTGTAATGAAGTCTGTTGATCTTTGAAAATACAGTAGGCATTCATTTTCCCCATCTGTAAAATGAGGGGGTTGTTCTAGATGACCTCTGAGGTCTCTTCCAAGTCTGACATTCTATTATTTGATAAATAAAATGAAAGAGTTTGTGCAAGAAGAGGCATGGGGGGGTGTTCCTGTAATATATGTGCACTTATAGATCAAAGACCAAACTAATGACTATATTTTCAGGCATTTAAAATTCCTTTTAAATAAATCTTCATAAAGCCTTTCAGACTTTTCTATCCCCTAGCCCATAATAATAGAATCCATGAGTTGCACTTTTAATCTGTCCTGTTCTCCAGCCTTTAAAAAACCTCACCTAATTATATTGGTTTAAAATTGACAATGTAATGATGACCTATGGAAGGCATTATTTTTCCCCTGTGCTAAGCTTCACTTCCTCATCGCCAAAACAAAGGTTGATTGTTGCCTCCCACCCCCCACCCCCAACCCGATTTTATGTATGGGCTGTTTCTCTGCTTTCACTACTTACTAGGAAAATGTAACTGTCCTCCAAAGCCATTAGTATTCAGTGGGGAGAATTTGTGTTTTGTGTTGGAGGCAGTTCACATTAAGCTCAAGGTCTTAATACTCTTTTGAGCCTCTGGAGGTCCCATGGCAACTCTGGAAAAGACTTTTATTTCTTCAACATATGTAAATTGGAAAGGGTGAAGTCAGTGTGATTTAAAGCTAACATCTCCTAGAGAACTCAGATGAAACAAAGGTTTTATTAAATGAAATGGTAAAGGAAATTGAAATCGGAACATTTCAATGTAATGTGATCATGACGAAGGAAAATAATATTTAGCGAAATTAAAAGATCAGGCTCGGAATTTACATCACTCTTAATCTACATCTGTTCTGTTCCTTGCATTTATCTGACATGCCTCACTTCTTTCAGAGGAATTCTTCAATGAGAACTATTGGCTGAAGGGACATTAGGGAAACAGTATTGCAGTCACATGATAATTTATGCCATGTTCTTTTGACTATGTTAATCAGTTCAAGATCATAGTATATTTTAAAAAGGAATATAAAGAAATTATTACCAAACAGGCACCTTTACTGTAATTTGATTCTACCATCTGACACAACACTATCTCTTGAAATGCTATTTCCCATTTTATTATTTAAAATTTCTTCACAAAGGAATATTGTTTCCATATTGACTTTAGCAGGAATATGTGTATAAATACATACATGTATATATATATATATATATATATACACACATATACACACATATATCTGATATATGTTATTTACATATATTATATGCATCTATATTATATATTTTTGCAAATAGATTATTTATCTAGAGAAAATCAATTTCTGTGTATTTATATATATATGGATGCATGTATTTACATTTATATATTTCTACCTCTATATCCAGATTTTTATACCTATATCCTAGTTGTGAATTATTCTCATTTGAGGAACCATTGCATTTCAAATTCAATGGGAGAACACCTAGGTTAAAATGGGTTTTTGTTAGTTTTAATGAGATACTCATGTTGATATATCCCCTGTACATTGATATTGCTGTCACATGGCTTGCAGTTTTGTCCTGTTTTTGTAACAAGAAATCTGAAGCTCACAGCTGGCCTCAGTTCACATTACTATGGTGTTTGTTAATAAGGGAAGACAAGCTTCTTTATTTCTCTCTAAAAAAGAACAAAGAGATATGAAGTTAGGTAAGTTTATGCATAATGTCCTACATGACTCAAATGAGCTGCAAATGAATACAAATGTTGCCAGAGAAATGGGGTGGGGGAGGAATGGGGAATGCTGCTTTAAGTAGCCCCACATGGTGTTGTATCACCTTAAATAACAGAACTAACAGAACGCTAGCATTTTCTTATACCTGAGGAAGGAGAAATAGGGCTCGAAAAATGTCATGAAACATTCCCACCAGACAACATAAAGTTTGCCCAAGAAATGTTGAGGATTTCTCAGGGAGTAGAAAGGATACTAGGAATAGATTGAGACTGCCTTGGGGAAGAATCAAGATATCTGGTAGTTTTCTACTATAACTTACTCTTCTTGCTAACTAGGAGCTAATCATAATCGTTTTATTTGCTGAAAGACTAAAAGAGCTTTCAAGTAAATTCAGCTCCCTAGGAAAAAGCCCCAGCTATTAGTCCCCAGTTGGCAATCTGCTGAATAGCCAGGGGTTTGGTTCTATGCATCTGACTGCTGAACATGAGCATTATGATTCTGTTTTGGACCGGGAAACATTTCTTACAACCAGTTGAACACAATGGAACATTTATTGAACTTAGAGTCAGAAAATATGAATATGAATCATACCTCTGCCACTTATTGGTGATGTAACCTTAGACAACTAATTATCTTTTTGAAAGTCATTTTCTATAGCTACATAAGCAACAAATTGGATAAGATTACTGAAGGGACCTTCATAACATAAGAAATCATAGCTTATAATTAGGATTTATTAGAAATTTTGAAGTTCCCACTTTAAAGAAAAGATGGTCTGGGTGAGAATTGCCCCATTCCATTTAAAGGAGGATTTGTTTTCCTTGCCTCTACATTTAATTTTTCCAAAACAAAACTTGGAAAAAAAAGTTCATCCATTTGGGCATCACATTTATTTGATATTTAGATATTTGGATGCATCAGTGATTTCTTTGGTGACCTCCATACAGATAGCTAGCCACTTCTCCATTGAATCTCATCTAAGGGGCTTCTCATTCACATCTTTCTATAAATCCTTAATTGAAAGCTTTTATAGATATTTTTACAGCATATTATTTACATTGTTTCCTTCATTTCTTGGTGTATATACAAGAAGAGCATTGCCTAGAATCCTTGAATGTTAGAATTGGAAGGTCCTTTAGACATTATCTGCCCCCAAGCTCACTCATTTGACAAAAATGGAAATGGATGCAGAGGGTAATGGAACTGTGCAATATCCCAAAGCAAATCAATAATAGAGTTGAAAGTGGAAATGAGTTCTTCTGTCTTCTAACCCTGGTCTCTTTGCTATACATTGCTGTCACTTCCCACTTAAAGAAGAGAAGCAATCAATAAAAACTTGATGATTTGATTTGAAAGCATTTACAAATAGAACAGAGATATTCATAAGACAAGGATACCTTATTTCTGCATTCAAATTATTTATGGTTATGACACTGAACTGCTTTAGAAACAGAATATATAATAAGTTAAAATGGCAAAATGAAGAACGAGAAAAAGATGATCACAAAGCTAGTGTGTAAGACAAGCTGGAGGAAGACCTTGACCTTGTGAGAAATAATTATTAAAAATCAATACCTGGGGCATCTAGGTGGCACAGTGGATAGAGCACTGGCCCTGGATTCAGGAGTACCTGAGTTCAAATCCAGCCTCAGACACTTAATACTTACTAGCTGTGTGACCCTGGGCAAATCACTTAACCCTCATTGCCCTGCAAAAAGACAAAAAAAGTCAATACCTTAGGGACACAAAGATCTTGCTTTCTTTCTTTGTCCTCTTTTCCCTTCACTCAAAGGCCAGGTTGACTTGAGAGATTTCATCGGATCTCTACATCTTGGTCAGGCCCAACCCAAGCTCATAAGGAATCATGGGTGGAGACAGGTCCATTTATCTAGACAGCTGAAGGTTTCTCCATCCAGGTAGGGGTCACTTGGATCCCCATGTTGAAGAGGAGGACATTCATTGAATTGATAGCCCAAGGCTGGACACAATTTCTCTGTGCAAGGATCAATTCTTAGCCCCATTAACCACTTGCTGTTTCAAGGATATATAAGCTCTGTGGCCCAACACTATGGGGTTTTGGTCTGAGAAGACTGCCATAGATCTCATTTAATTAATAAGCTGCTGGCATGTTAATAAAATGATTAAATTACCCAAATCCTGTGTCTCTATTATTTTCAATCATTTCAACTTTGAGTGATAAAATTCATATTTACCTCATTAGAAACCTCCTATAAAAGTAATTTCTTTGAAATATACATTTCTCTCTTATTGTAAACATTTTATATACACTACTTCATAGAGTTATCCCATCATCTTTCATTTGATCATACTGCTGTTTTTCATAAAGGTAGAGAATGGGACAGATGACAGTCTTTGGCTGCTTGGGAGTCAAGGTTCTGGTCTTGCCATTTAGTATCTGTGTAACCTGGGGCAAATTGCTCTCTCATATACAAAATGTGGACACTAATACATTCTCTTCCTAATGATGTGAGAAATGAACTTTGTAATCCCTCGCCAAATACAATATGAATATTAAAATAGATTTGTGATCTCATTCATGTGACTATTATTTCTAGTGCTTTACATATCTACCCACCCATGTCTACCAGTAACATGTATCACCTCTCCATGATCTGGAATGCTTATCCCTGGAATTTAAGTGTCACATTGGAACACTGGTCCTAGAGCCAGAAAGACTTGAGTTCAAATTGAGCTTCAGATTTACTGGCTCTGTGACACTGAGCAAATCTGTCAAAAATGGGGATAATACTAGCACTTCCCTCCTAGGGCTGTTGTGAGAATCCAACGGGATAATATTTGCCAAAAAACATAACACATTGTCTGGAATATAGTAAGTACTTAATAAATGCCTGTTCCCTTGTTCACTAACTGTTCTGGGAACATGTCTTGATTTCTGTTGATATTACGAGGATACAAACTAGGAAAGGAGATATCATTTGGTTATTCCTTACTTTACTCATGATAATAAGTGAAGTTTCTTTGGTACTTACACAAGCCTTTGATGATATTATCTACCACATAGCATTAATAAATGCTTGTTGGTTGACACATACTAGAATTGTTATAGTTGCTCCTAATCAAATCTAAAATCTTTTATCATTAAGCATTCACTATGTGCAAAGACAAAACTTAAAAAAAAAAGATCCTGACCTCAAAGTGCTTTGATTCTACTAAGAGGATATAACATATCAAAAAAAACAAACAAACAAACAAAAACTCACAGTAAGTTGAGGAAAGAAAGAGCCCCAACAGTTAAGATTGGGAAAGTTTTCTCAAATGATGTAGTACATGCCTGAATATTAAATGAAGCTAGGAATTTTGAAAAGTAATTATATCAGAGTATACTCCAGGTATAAGCATATGTAGAGTCACATAGGTGGAAGATGAGAGACTATGAGAAGCAAATTTGGTAGAATCATAGAGTTGATGAAAAAGTGATGGGTAACAAACATTGGTAAGTAAATTTGAAGAACTTTAAGTGACAAATTGACAAGTTTATATTTTGTCTTAAAGACAGTAGAGAATGATGGAAAATGAAATTAATTGGACTAAACTATCATAGGAAAATATGCATCTACATGTTTTTGTTGGGCCAGTACCTAAGAAAGGAAATAAAATAGTCAGACTTGTGCTCCAAGAATATCAATTTTTTGGTACCTGTGTTTTGGAAAATTTGCAGTGTGGGAGTCAATAAATATTTATTAGGAGTCTAGTATGTATCAGGTACTGTGTTAAGCACTAGGGTTAAAGAGAAAGGAAGATGACAGTCCCTGACATTAAGGAAGTCATAATCTGATGGGGGACCCATAAAAAGAAGCTGAAAAGAGAGAAAGGAAGCTAAGCAGTTCAGTTCAGCATCATGACAAAGTCATGAAGCCAGGGTGGTAAATGAACTGTGGAGGTGAGGGGTTTCCTAGTTGACTTCATCTTGAAGAACAATAAGTCTGTAGAATGGATGAAGCCCAGGAAATTAGCTGGGTGGAAAGTGATAGCAGAAAAGATAAACTAAGAAATGAGGAAACTAATTATGAGGGAAGTGGAACATTCAAGACTTGAAAAGATAAGAGTCGTTCCTAATGTAACATTAGAAAAGAAAGAAAATGTCCCTTTTTTGCTCATCTATGCTAAATGTATCTTCCACATACTTAATTATTTAATACAGTCTTCTCATTTGAATTAAGTTCCTTTGAGAATGGGAACTATTTTTTGTTTGCCTTGCTTTGAAATTCTAAGGCTTGTGGAATGATTGAATGGATAGCTCTATGTCTACTATATACACGCTTCTATACTAGGTGCTAAAGTTACAAGAAGGACAAGAAAAGAAGGAAGGAAGGAAGGAAAAGTGAGTACTTATATTTAAGAAATTTACATTTTATTGTCAAGGAGGAAGAGAGGTCAACTATAAAACTTGTACAAAACTTAAAGAAACCTTAAACAAACAAACAAAAGTGTTCAAAATAAAGTATGATGAGAGAAATGCCATGGTGTATTGATTTATAATACATGAGACGAGAAGATAGAACCTGAGCAAGAGTGTTAGACGAGTCTGTTTGGGAAACTCGTCTTTCCTCCAGAACCAATCTCCAAATTTAGATCGACACTGTAAGGGCCAAATTTAATATCTGGAGAGTTAATTGAGTGGCTCACCCTAATACTGGAGTCCCGGAAATAATGAGGGACCTCAAGTTCCAAAGCTCCCTCCCCTCTGAACTGTCTTTTTAGGTACTTCTCCAAGGACAATAAGAAAGGAGACTTGCAGCCTCTTTTCCACAAATGGATCAGATTTTCTTAATTGGGAATAAAATAAAAAGCACAGGTGAAATTAATAAAAATCAAAGATAAGGGAATAGGGAAAAAGAAATGTGGATAATCCTCCTAGCTCTAACCTAAGGCTATACAATCCCCAACTAGCTTCTAGATTTTAATTAAAAAAAAAGCAGAGCTTTTATGTCAACTCACTCCTGCTGCTCACACCACCAGAAAGAGGGAAATTCCATAAGAGACTCAGACTCCCCTCAGCGAGCGTTTTATCTTCCTCCTGCAAAAGGGGAAGTCCTTCAAAAAACTGCCTATCGAGAGAGGTTTTCTCCTTCTGACATCAGTAGCCTATGTCACTTCAGGGGAAACCAGGTGTGGCCCCTCCCAATGAGTCAGCCTAAATTCCAATAATCTTGCCACAACCATAAATCATTCCTTGATTGTTCCCCTTACAGTTGGGAGAGCTTTCTCTCTTCTCATTTCTATCACTAGAACTTTGTATTCCTCTTATTCATCTTCTAATATTCTTTAGTTAGTAATATTTGTATATCTAAATTATGTCCTTTATTAAACTGTAAGGACCTTGAAGGAGTTTAAATAAAAGTAATTTTTTAGCATAGTAGGAAACATGTCTCTTTGATAATCTGAAGGTTTTGTATTTGTCCTTATAATGTGTCTACTTCATTACTTTTGTTTGTTTGTTTGTTTGTTTTTTTTGGTGAGGCAATTGGGGTTAAATGACTTGCCCAGGGTCACACAGCTAGTAAGTGTCGGAGGATGGATTTGAACTCAGGTCCTCCTGACTCCAGGGCTGGTGCTCTATCCACTGTACCATCTAGCTGCCCCTACTTCATTACTTTTTAAAAATGAAACCATTTAACCAAGTCTCTCATATCTCTTGTGGACAAGAGACATGTGTAATGACAGTGTGGGTTCAAAATTGGATTAATGTTGGACCTCAAAAGTAGTAAGAAATGGATCAACATGGAAATAAGTCTTTATTTTAGTATGCTCAATTGTAAGTTTGCCTTCTTCTGCTCAACATTTTTATCACTGATATTGAAGAAAACATAGATGACATTTTAAATAAATTCACCAAAGACACAAAGCTGAGGATGATAACATAGCTAATCATATTGGATGAAAGTGTTAGAGAATAGAAATTAACAAGTTTGAATGATTGAAAGTGATAAGATGAAAATGTATTCAATCAATAATTTAACAAGCTTTTATTGATTGTCTGCTATGTGCCAAGTACAATGCTAGTTGGTGGAAATACAATGAATAAAACCATACCTACTCATCAGGAGTTTATATTCTGAAACAAACTCTTCAAGTAAGTACAAGATAAAGGACACATAGCTAGATAGCAGTTCAAATGAAATTTATCTGGTAATTTTACTAAAGATGTCAGTATTGTACATACAGTGGGGAGGCAGAGTTAATTTACATTTTGGCTGCATCAAGAGACAAATTGTCCATGAATAGGGAGTTCCCAGTATCACTATCCTCTGCCATGGGTCAGCCGCACCAGCACACTGCATTTAGATGTATTTGCCATCATTTTTTTAAATTTAAAAATTCTGATAGAGATGAAAGTCACCAAGAGAAGATGAACACAATGATGAAAACTATTGAAATTATAAATGGCAAATAAATTGAAACACCTACAGATATTTTGCTCTGGGAAGAGATTTGATGGAATTTCAGGAGCATGAGAAACGTGATCAAATGTATAAATCATTGTCATGTGGAAAAAAATATATATATATAATATATAAAAATTTTACTTTTCCTATTGGTCCATAGTGGAAAACAGGGAGAACAGTGGATGAAAGTTGCAGAGACAAATTTAAGACAGGCTCAAAGAATTGCAGAAGGGGATTTGACATTAATTAAAGCTGGCCAAAAGTGAGGCAAACTTTCTTGGAAAGGGTCGGTTCCCTTTCATAGAGAATGTCAGTTGAATTTCTGATGATCCACTGCTTAGTATGGATTTTTATAAATGGGTCCAGGATGAATGAGATGATCTCGGAGGTACCTTCCACAACTCAGATTTGATAATTCCCCAGACAGTAACAAAAATTTTCACACACATAATACACACATATAATCACATATAGATACATGCATGCATAAATACATACTTAAATAAGTGTGTGCATGCATGCATACACACACACATATATATAAATATATATATATATATATATATATATATGTATGTATGTATGGTTATGTTTATATGTGTGTTTCTATGTAAATGTATAGGTATATATATATGAAGAAGTTATAATTTCCTTAGGGTGGGGGACTCCCACTGCCAAAGTAGATAATGACATTTTATTATTTATTATGTGTGTCCTGGGAATGAGATGTCCTGGGTAATTATTGAGCTTTCAGAGGGTTTACATGATCTTCTTAGGATCACATAGCCAATATATGTTAGAGACCGAACCAGAACCCAGGAATTCATTCTTCCTTAGCCAAGAATGAATCTGTTTTGCTTCTTTTTCTTTTAAGTTCTCTGCAATAATGCACATGCATATGTGTGTTCACACATGTGAGTATATATGTATGTGCGTGCAAATTAGTATAATTATAAAGAGTGTATGTATTACCGACTCAATGAAGTCAGGACAAATTTGTTGTGCTGTGTGTGTGTGTGTGTGTTTGTCACTCTTCTAAAACGTATTGGTTAAATGACCATGAACAAGTCATTTAATCTCCCATGCAACTCTAAGATAATGAGTTACATAGTAGGTACTAATCTTCATTTTAAAGATAGCTTCTTCCCTGGAAGGTCCATAGATAAATGATGGGATAGATAGATAGATGGATGGATGGATGGATGGATGGATGGATGGATGGATGGATGGATGGATGGATGGATGGGTGGATGGGTAGTTAGATGAACAAATGAATGAATAGGTAGATCAATGAATTATATATGTATGTATGTGTGTTTATTTTATATTCAGTATATTCTGTTATAGTTGAACAGATGTGTATCTTACATACATACACACATGTGATAAATAGATGTTTGTGGTTTTGTGTATATATTAAGATATTATATATATATTCCATGTATAAAAGTATAAAACTCCATACATATGGATACACATGACACATGTTTATGACACATGTGTGCATGTATAATCATACAGAACCACTGTGCTGACCTCATTGTTGTATGCCTGTGAAACCTGGACAGTCTACCAGTGCCATGCCAGTAAACTGAATTGCTTCCATTTTGAATTGTCCTGGGAAGATTGTGAAGATCACCTGACAACATAAGTTACCAGACCCTGAGGTCCTCTCTCAAGCTAAATTGCTGACTATTCAAACTCTACTTCAGAGAGTAGAACTCTGATGGGCTGGCCACATTCTTCAAATGCCAATTGTATACTGGCCTAAAAGACTATTTTATGAAGAACTCATAGAAGGCAAACCCTTACATAATGGTCAGTAAAAGTGATATAAGGTCACTCTCGAGATCTCTCTCAAGAACTTTGGAATTGATTGCAGGACATGTGAGATGCTGGCACAGGATCGCCCACCACAGTATACCCTCCTCAGAGAAATGCTATGCTCTATGAGCAAAATAGAATTGAAGTAGCTCAAAAGGAATGAGATGCACAAATTTAAAGAATCCAGCCCAAAAGTTTGAATGAATTATTTATGCCTGTACTGTGGTAGAGTATTCTGAGCTCTAATCAGCCACAGTCAGACACACTATAACTTGACTCTAACATAGTGTTATCAATTTGGTCCTCTTCAAGAATGAAGGACAACAAGCAAAATGAGCTGGAGAAGAAAATGACAAACCATTACAATATCTTTGCCCAATTTGGGTCACCAAGAGTCAGAATGATTGAAAAATGACTAAATGACAATAAAAACTTAAAAAGTGGTTGCTTACTGTGAAGCACCCTCTACTTCTAGGAAATTGGGCAGCTAGGTAGTACAGTGGTCCTGGAATCAGGAGGACCTGAGTTCAAATCCTGCCTCAGACACTAGACACTTACTAGCTATGTGACCCTGGGCAAGTCACTTAACCCCAATTGCCAGAAATATCTGAGGTCATCTTCAATCATCCTGAAGTACATCTTGCCACTGGACCTAGATGGCTCTATAGGAGAGAATGAAACTGGTGACTTTATACAGCCCTTCCTCACTTAAATCCTATTCATTGCCATGGTCCTCTTTGAGAAAAAACAAACAACAATAATGATGACAGTAAGACATCAACATTAAGAATGACATATGATATTGTTTTTTTGGTTTTTTGGGTTTTTTTTGTGGGGCAATGGGGGTTAAGTGACTTGCCCAGCGTCACACAGATAGTAAGTGTCCAGTGTGTAAGGCCAGATTTGAACTCAGGTACTCCTGAATCCAGGGCTGGTGCTTTAACCACTGCGCCATCTAGCTGCCCCGACATATGATATTGAATAGTTGAATTAGCCTAAATATGAAATCTGAACCCCTCTCCAGGTTCCTATCTGTACTCTAATATTTGTGTGCCTTTGGGCTAATATCTAAAGGACCTAAACGAGATTAATTCTAAGATCCTTTAAGTCTTTCTTATTCTAAATTATAAAAACTTCTTAAACTCATATTCTGTAAAATGAGCAGAATTTCTTTTAATAGTTAACTCAGTCATCACCATATCATGAATGTGAGCCCAGTTGGCTGACCATTATCAATGATTCACCAAACTTGGCAACTCACACCAAGCTAAAAAGAATTGGAATAAGCATCAGGGGAAAAATCTATGCCTTCTGGTTAAGGATCCAACTATATAACTACAGAGAGGCTGACAGTATTGTGATATGTAAAGCAAGAAATGATTTTTGCACTTAGCATTGTGCCTGGCTTCTAGTTAGTTCTTAAACATTTCTTGTTGATATAAGTTGATTTGACCTTAGAGGTCATCTAGCCAACCCACTCATTTTATAGATGAGGTAACTGAGGTCCATAGAGGAGAACTGGATAGGCTAAACTTATATAGCTAGAGAGTAACAGAGCTGTGATTTGAACCAAGGTCTTCTGACTCCAGATAAAACTCTTTACACCACCCCCATGCTGCCTTCATCACAATCTGGGCTATGAGATGACAATTTTTTAAGCCACAATAACTCTGCAAGACCAGAATTTTTAATGTTAAGCAGCTATGATGTTCAAAGAGGGAGCACAAACACTGGTAATATTATAAGTCCTTGAGGTTTTGCATTAAGTAAATGGGAATAATAAACCTTACACTATCTCATAGTATTAGTTTGTAGTATATGGTTTGTCGTTCAAAAAGTAAAATAAAAAGAACTATTGTTAAAAAAATTTAATGTAAGAAGACTCAGTACACTAATAAAATGGCTATTTGCTTTATATTATATTGATTAAGCAGATAACGCCTCTAGCAGATAATGTACAGTAGAGACAATGTGCAGAAAACAAGAAATAAAGCTGCAAACTGGATTGCATATCCTATGAGGCTGGTAGTAATATTTTCAAAGCTTAATTCTAACTGGTCTCTTGAGTGCTTTGTCTCCTCTCCAGCCAATCACGAATGATATTACCGATGTAATTTTTTGCATTATCAGATGATGTCTTCTCAAGGCATGTTTCAGAATTACCAGTTAATAAAGGTCAGTCATCCAAAAATTTGATTGGCTAAAACTGATTTCATTAGGTATAATATGGTAATATAGACGATGTAAGAAGCACATCTTATTAAGATCAGCAATTTGGTAGCTGGGAAAGATTCTTTGATAATAGCATGCAAAGTTCTTTAAGCTATTCAAGTGTATAAGAGATGTGAAATTCTAGCACTCAAAATGGGGACTGGTCTTGATGGAGGAGAGATGAATTTATGCTAATTGTCCACTTAAAGGGGCCAAGATTGCCTCCTGCTTTAAGAAATGTCACCCATATCAGGGTGAAAATTAATATGTTGGTATAAGAAAAAGAATTACAGTTCTATTTTCAGAGTAGAACAATAAAGCAAGAAAGAAAATTCATCCATGACCAATCAGGGAGGGTTCAGATGTGACTTTGGGTTTGTAACAACTGGAACATTATGCCTAAAAAATGGCAAATTCTTATCTTAAGAGACCACAGTCAAGGGAAATATGATTTTACATTATATGACAGTCAAAGTATTTTCCATTTTTAATGTGTTTATTCTTTTCTGACAGTCAGAATATGAGGACATTCACTTTAAGAGCTTTCAAATCACATCAGAAGTTGAGCTAAATTGAGGGACACCTGGTCACCCCTGACAGTAATTGTTTTATGGCATAAAATTGGAGGTATGTATATATATGCATGCATGTGTGCATGTGTGCATGTATGTATATACACACATGTACCTCAGACATATGTTACACGCACACATATAAATGTGTGTGCATGTGTGTGTGCACACATACACACATGCACATATGCACAAAGTATGCCAGACTCCATAACTAATAAATATCAGAAGTAAAATTTCAATCTAGGCTGCTTGGTTCCAAATTCCAGACGCTTTTCTTTACAATTCCGGATTTTCTGTTTACCTTTTGTTAAGGGAAAAATTGCTCTCCTTCTAGAAGTGGATGAAAGAGGATGAAGTGATCTGTTAAGTTCAGTACATAAGCTTTTATAATAGTTAATCATTATTGTTGTTATTTTGTCCTTGATTCTTGAGGAGAACCATGATGTTGGGAAGTGAAGTCATGACTTATAGTGAATTGGATTTAAGTGAGGGAGGGCTGTGCAAGATCAACAGACTCACTCTTACCTCCAGAACTATTTGCATCCGGTGGCAAAATATATGGCAGGATGAGTGGAGATGGCCCTGGATATTTAAGGCAATTGGGGTTAAGTGATGTGCCTAGGTCACATAGCTACTTAGTGTCAAGTGTCTGAGGCCAGATTTGAATTCACATGACAACCAAAAGACCATGTAGAAGTCTGGGAGAAGTTCAGGGGAATGGTGACATCTAGTCACAATAGCAGGCTAGAGATATAGCAACAGGGAGACTCGTTTGGGCCTACTCCAAACATTGGGTGAGTGAGACTAGGGTCAGGGGGCTCCTTCTAACCTTTGCATTCAACACCATCATAGAGTATGAGTATCCTGAGGATATAGCTAGGTTCATTTTTTTTTTCTTTTCCCATTTTTTAGCATAGTGCCAGTTATATGACAAGCATTTATTTACAGACCATTCATAAAACATTTATTAAGTACCCACTATGTTCCAGGCACTATGGTGAGTGCTAGGGATAAAAATAATCCAACAAAACACTCCCTTTTTTAAAGGACATTGCAATCTAATGGGGGAATCAATGTACAAACATATATAAATATAAATGAATATGTGTGTGTTTGTATATACGATATAGAGGGCAAATGGAAAATAATAAAAGGAGGGAAAGCACTGGAACCTAGAGGGGTGAGGGGAAGCTTCCTATTGAAAAAGGGATTTTTCTTGGAATTTAAAGGAAGTCATGTAGGCAAAGGAAAGAAAATACACCAGGCATGGAGGATTGCTAGAGAAAATGCCCTGAGCCAAAAGAAGCAGTACCTTGTTGAGAGCCAATGTTATTTGATTGAAGAGTTCATATCAGAGAGTAAAGTTTAAGAACACTGTACTTTGTTTTTTTGTTTTTTTTTTTTTTTTTTGGCAGGGCAATGAGGGTTAAGTGACTTCCCCAGGGTCACACAGCTAGTTAAGTGTCAAGTGTCTGAGGCTGGATTTGAACTCAGGTCCTCCTGACTCCAAGGCCAGTGCTTTAACCACTGCGCCATCTAGCTGCTTTGAATGCCAAACAGAACATTTTATATTTACTCCTGTAGGCAATTGGTAGCCACAGCCATTCATTGATTAGGGGAGCGACATGATCAGAAAGATATTATAAGAAAATTACTTTAGTGGCTAAAGGGAAGATAAATTAGAATGGGGAAAGACTTGAGACAGACAGAACCACCAGCAATATTTAGGGCATGGGTTGATGAGTGCCTTGAGTAATGGCAGTATCCAATGAGAGAAAGGACATATTTGAGAGAGAATGAAAAAGTGAAAACAGGCGTCGTCAATAGCTCAGATAAAGGAAGTCAGAAATAGTAAGGAGAAATCCAGGTTGAGTCCTAGATTGTGAGTCTGTTGTTGTTCATCCTTCATTTTTGAAGAGAACAAATGGCATCATGGAATCATGTTTTAGCTAGTGAGTGAATTGAATTTAAATGAGGCAGAGATGTATAAAATTGACAGCCCCACTGTCTTTCTTCTAGAGTAATCAAAGTCCAGTGGCAAGACAATAGTCAGGACAGCTGTCAATGTCCTGGGATGCAGTGGATGACCTTGGCTTCTTTGAGACCTGACCAAGCTCTAAGTGCTCCCAAGCTCCGGCCTCAGCCATTTGCATAGCCATTATAATACATTTTTCTTATCCATTTGTTCTGCCTGGGGAAGTCTTCACATGCTATGGGTAGACATTAATTTAACTCATCAATGGGTCTGAGGTCTGTCAATTATGCTCAACCTGGTTTAGATCATCTGCTGAGACAGTTTTACCAGGGTGTGACTATGTGCATGACACAGCTTCTTGGAGTCACAAGTAAGAGTTGGGTGGACACCAAAGGTGGATGAGAAGCCCTGGAAATGTCTCAGCAAGTCCTCACACCAGACTCTACTCCTCTCTGAAAACTCCATATATCCCTCTACAGAATTAGAGAAGTTATTCTGGTATTTTTGGCTATTTCATCTGCAAATCCATACGTGTTTTCCAAAGAAGCAAAGGTGGGGAATGTGGTAAAAATTATTACATATGCTAGGCAGCTTTTGAAGGACCTCCCCTTTTGGGGAAGGGGAGATTGAACGGTCTCTGAAGGGACGCAGGCTGTTTCTGGAACTCTAGGCATATTCTGGAAATAGGTCTCTTCGGTCTGGGCCCTTGAGCAGGTGGCATGTTTGCTCTCTCTGTCTGATGACTCCCCTTGTGGTGGCCCATGTTCATTCTGTCTCTGGTGGCTACTGTTTTGTGAGTTAATTATGGAAAACCCTAAATTCCTTTGACCTAGCTTAATTGGAAAAGGTCTGGGCAGTGAATAGATTAAGCTTAGAGTTAAGAATATTTGTCTGTATTTCTATTTTCCTATTTCCTTATCTTTGATTTTTATTAGTTTCACCTTTGTTGTTTAATTAATTCCCAAGTAATAAAATCTGATCCTTTTGTGAACTAAAGCTTAAAGGCTCCTTTCATATTGGCCTGAGAGAAATATCTGAAAAGGGCAATTCAGAGTGGAGGGAGAACCTAAAAGGTCCGTCATATTTCCAGGACCCCAATATTAAGGCAAGTCACCCAAATAATGCTCTGTATATCAAATTTTGGCCCTCACAATTAGAAGAGATGGTGTCGGTTGAAAAGTAGAGGGATTAGCTTTAGTAAGAAGTAAAGGTATATCTTCTTCTAAAACAGGTGTGAAGGAAGAAAAAATGGCAGAAGACAGCTGAGAGATAGGAGATGAAGGAGAAGGGTGAAGAAGGAATTCACAGTTAATGGTAAGGCTTTTGTTTTTGTTTTTATAAAGAGGGGGAAAGGTGAGTCATGGGAGGTTTGAGGATGGATGAAAAGGTTTGGAAAAGCCACTCTAAAGAGTGGGATAGTGAGTCAACAGGGGATTTATAGTTGAATTGTTTAGCAGCAGTGAGGGTCCAGTTGAGGTCGTATAATGTGACTTGTAAAATTATATGTGGTTGCCTTATTTCTGTCCCAAGTTGGGAGAAAATTAGCTGGGGCTTCTAATATATTTGTTACTTATAAATTAGATGCTTTAGCACCAGTTTGGGGGCATTAAGCATTTATTAAATCATACCAGGTATTAGTAAAAAGAGAACACCTGGGTCAGAAAGTTAAGAAAAGGTCTATCTAGCTTAGAGCTCCAGCCTGGCCTGCTTCTTCCTCCAAGTTCTCCACCATGAGCCTGTCTGAGAGCCAAACTTGAGAGTGGCAACTTCTTATGGGCTCTGGGGAGAAGCAGTCCTTATACACTGCTTCAAGCTAATTGGCTAGCATTACCGCAATCCATTGGTTCACTGGACTTGAGGGTGGTCTCATGTTGAGGTCAGAGTTCACACACTCTGAGAACACACCCTCTTGAGGGCTAGGCAGGTGTGGTTTTAATTGAATTAACCTTAAGTGAGTTAATCAGTGAAGTCAGTCAATCCAAGCAATCCCCTTGAGCTGGGGACTTTGGGCATTCCCAAAACCCTATTTTTTTCTCCAATTCACCCCTCTGCTCCAGGGTTTCCTTAAATGAAGCAATAATATTTTACAAAAGGCTCTCCAACAGGCTCTTGGTGAAGGACTTGGAGGAAGAAGCAGGCCAGGCTGGAGCTTAGGGAGGGAATAACACACACTCAATTGGGTGGAGTAATCTATCTAAACCTGCAGGAAAATAGGAGGGGAAGGAGATAAGGACAGAGAAGTGAATGAAAGGAGGAAAGATTGGGGGAGGGGGGCAGTCAGAAGCAAATCCTTTTTCAGGAGGGATAGGGTGAAAGAAAATAGATAACAGAGTAAATATCATGGGGAAGGGAGTAGGATGGAGAGAAATAGTTAACAATAGTAACTGTGAAAAATTGAAAAGTAAAAAAAAAATTTACAAAAATATTTATAGCAATTCTTTGTGGTGGCTAAGAATTGGAAATCAAAGGAATGTCCAACAATTGGGGAATTACTGAACAAGCTGTGGTATATTATTGTAATGGAATATTATTGTTCTGTAAGAAATGACAAGCAGGATGATTTCAGAAAAGCCTGAAAAGACTTACATGAACTGATGTTTAGTGAAGTGAGCAGAACCAGGAAAACATTGTGCACAGTGACAGCAGTAATGTTCTATGAGCAAATTGTGAATGACTTAACAACTCTCAGCAATACAATGATCCAAGACAATCCCAAGGGAGTAATGATGAAACATACCTACTTAGAAAGAACTGATATTGATGGAACACAGACAAAAAAAATAGAGAGAGAGAAGAAATGTATATTTCCCTCCTAATTTACTTATGACATCACTCCTTATGTCTATTTTAATTATCTGTTTTGACCTTCTCTTAGTATACAGTATGATATGTTGGCCTATACCTAGTTTCTGCTCAATTGCTTTCTAGTTTGTTTGGCAATTTTTGTCAAATAGTGAGTTCTTGTTTCAAAAGTTTGGATCTTTTGATTTATCAAATTTAAGGCTACTATAGTCATTTACTACTGTGCATTGTATACTTAATCTAGTCCACTGATTCTTCATTCTACTTCTTAGTCTGTACCAAATTATTTTGATTCCTTTGTTTTAAATCTTCTACTATTAGGCCACATTTTTTTTTTTACTGATTCTCTTAGTATTATTGATCTTTTGTTCTTCCAATAGAATTTGTTTTTTTTTTTATTTTCCTAGGTCTGTTTTATAGTACTTTGAATGGTGTAGCACTGAATAAGCAAATTAATTTAGGCAAAATTGAAATTTTTTATTATTATACTGGGATGGAGTATCCATGATCAATAAAAATTATCCAGTTGTTTTAGAGCTGCCTTTACTTGTGTGAAAAACATTTTTGTAATTGTGTTAAGTCAGTTCCTAAGTTTATCTTGGCAGGTAGACTGACAAGTATTTTAAACTGTGATGAGTAAAACTAAATGTTTGGTCACCTTAAATTAGAAGCTTTAGCACCAGTCTTAGGGCATTAAGCATTTATTAAAGAGTAAAGAGAGAACACATGAAGTTCCTAAAGTTAGGAGATCTATCTACCCTGACTGCTTCTGCCACCACATGCTTGTTCCTGAACCAAAAAGAGACATCCTGAGTCTCCTCAAGTGAGTGGAAACTTTCTGCCAAACCAGAAGAGGGGTGGTCCCCACACACAGCTCCAACCTAATTGGCTGGTCGCATTCCAGTCCATTGATTGATATGACCTAAAGGCAGTCAATGAAAAGAGGTAACTTCCAGATGCCAATCCGACCTTCAGAAATCTCAGAAAGGTCACCTCATGCTTTCTCATCAGGGGGCAGCGCCCTGGTTCTCACAGTGTCTTTCTTGGCAGGGGGTGACACCCTGGTTCTCCCAATATTGTCTGTAGTTGTTAATTGTTTCAACTATCGTTTTTTTCTTTTTTGTTGATTCACTAGGATTCTCCTAGTATACATTGATATTATCTTCTGAAAGATAGTTTTGTTTCCTCATTGCCGATTCTAAATCCTTCAATTAATTTTCCTTATTTTATTTCTATAGCTAAATTTTGTTTACATTGAATAACTGTAGTGACAATGGATACATTTGCTTCACTCTGATCTTGTTGGGAAGGCTTCTTGCTACTCTTCATTATGATAATGCTTGTTTATTGTTTTGACAGATTATAATTACCATATTAAGGTAACCTACATTTATTCCTAAGCTTCCTATGTTTTTTTAAAAGAAATGATCGTTATATTTTGTCAAAAACCTATTTTGTATTAACGGAGATATTTTTAAAAATTGGTTTTGTTTTAATAGGGTCAATTATGCTTATAGTTTTAACTAATTTTGAACTATCCTTGCATACATAGTACAAATACCACTTAGTAATAGTGCCAGTTCTTTGTGATACTTTACTGTAATCAATTTTATAGTATTTAATTTTAATTTTAAAATTTTGCATCAAGATTCAATAGGAATATTGATCTATAGTATCCATTTTCAGTTTTTGCTTTTTCTGGCTTAGGTATCAGTACTATATTTGTGCCATAGTGCATCCAATACTTGAAAGGATGGCCAGGGAGACTATTTAATCAGAAGAAAGCCAGGTTTCAGTAAGAGCTAGCACATGGAAGGAGCAGGAAATGAATATATTGAAGATGAAGGAAAAATGGTTTCCTATAGAAAAGGCATGCTGGAAAACACATTGAAAGCTCTAAGTGGTATTAGAATGAAACTTGGGGTGGGAGAGTTGAGGGAGATAGCAATGATAGACAGAGTTGTAGGGGAGGATGAATGGTGTTTCAACTATGATCTACAGGATTTCAGAGTTGCTGGGTGGAGGGTATGACCAAGTGTAAGAATGTTCATTCTTGAGGGGAACGTGCTGCTCTTCCACCTTCAAAGTTAAAGCCCAGCAGAAAATTGGAGATCTGAAATCTAGGAGATTTACACAAGAGCTTCTCCACATCCAAGTTAAGTGATTGGACTTGCAGCAAGAGGTTGAAGATGCCTTGTGCTATTATAGATGGAAGTGGTTGATTTGGAGCTGATGGAAGATGCTGACATGGCTCCAAAGCAACTTTTCTTCAGGGAACATGCTAGGCCACAAAGGATATGGAAGGCTCCATGCACTAGTCTGTTCATGGTCTTGGGTCTTCTCAGATTAGGAGACTTGCTATGAAATGGCAGTAAGAAGAGGCAGAATTAGTGGAAATGGAAGACATTCAACCTGGCTCCTAATAGCCTTTTCTCAGGGGACAAATTGTACCAAGGAAGTGATGGAAGACTCAAGGCGATAGAAAACCTGGGATCTGAGTCTTCTCACCTAAGAAGGCACTTAATATTTTTTCCCTGAAAGACAGATAGACACAGGGACAGAGAGCAAAGACAGCATAAGAGAGACAGAGAGCAGACCCAGAGAAAGAGAGACAGAGGCAGGCAGGGAATGACAGAGAAAACAAAGAAGAAAAGAGAAGGAGAAAGTAAAAGAGGGGAAGAGAGAAGAAAAGAAATGAAAAGATGCAAGGAAAGTAGAGAAGGGAGAAGAAGGGAGAAGGTAAGGGAAGGAAGGAAGGCATGAAAATGAAGGGGAAGGGAGAAAGGAGAAGTGGGAAAGAGAAAGGAAAACAGAAGAGAAGAGAAGAGAAGAGAAGAGAAGAGAAGAGAAGAGAAGAGAAGAGAAGAGAAGAGAAGAGAAGAGAAGAGAGAAGTATATGTGTACATAATACATGAATGTGAGATATATTTTGTTCAAAAAATATCTTGTTTCTTCTATACTCTATACTATAAGGATATCATGTTAAAGAATTATTTTATACACTGATAAATCTCAATTTTTGAAAAATATCTGAGCCTATTACCCTGCCCTAGTAAATATTGTATCATGAACTTAGTTGAACATGCGATTAGTTAGTATCACCATTTTGAAAAATCAGTTATCCTCATTCTGTCCCAAAGGTGCAAAAAAATTGCAGGAATAGAATTATTCTGTAATTCAATTATTAATGATATTAAAGATTATGTAACTTCAGATTTATTGCATATATATATATATATATATATATATTTAAATCACTTTAACATCATCAGTGATATATAAAGAAATTAGCAAAAATGAGGAAATCTAGGAAACTTCCAGGTAGCCTGCTCCCTCCTCCCAATATCATACCAGGTGAGGTCCTGAATGACCCAAATTAACCCTGTCTCTCTCTATGTAGAAGCTTCTCCAGCATGAATTGGAGTCTTGAGGTTTTTCCCTCCCCACTTGATGGGAGCTGCTATTTTTTAGGTCTCTGTTTCATCATCATGTGCCAGGGCCCCAAGAGCTGTCCTTCCACTGAGCAGTGTCTTACTTTGTCCCCTAGGGATTCAATGTTAGTATTAATTATCTAGGTGGCTCAATTAGTAGAATTATGAGACTGGATTCACTTGTACCTGAATTCAAATCCAGCCTCAGTGACTTGCTAGCTGTGAGATATTGGGCAAGCCTAACCTCTGTCCTCCTCAATTTCTTCTTCTATAAAATGACAAAAATATTAGCATCTCCTTTCCAGGGCTGTTATGAAGAAAAGATCTGAGAACATTTGTAAGGTGCTTAAAAAACTTGAAGGAAAAAAAAAAACTTGAAGAACTATATACATGCTAGTTTTTTATACTTATTGTTATTATTAATTACTACCTCCCTACTATATCTAGTATTTATCAAATGTGATATTTGATATTGATTAGTACCAAAATCATTCTCTATGTCTCTAAGTTTAAGGTTCAATAGGGCTTAGAACTGAGTAGTCATAGTAAAAATCAAGTCAAATGAAGACCAATAAACCTAGGTAACAGTGGAATATCAAATAAAATTCCAAGAAGAAAGAAGAAGGAGGAAGGAGGAAGGAGGAAGGAGGAAGGAGAAGAAGAAGAAGAAGAAGAAGAAGAAGAAGAAGAAGAAGAAGAAGAAGAAGAAGAAGAAGAAGAAGAAGAAGAAGAAGACGACGACTACAGGGAACAAGATTAGGGAAAGAGTAGAGGTGAGGTGAAGTGGTAATAACTGCTTTGTAAGAATCATTCAATCAATGGATCAGCACTATAACTATTCATGTGGGTGACATACACTTTTCATGCGTGTAAATGTCATGGAGTTGTAATGATCAAGGAACGAAACCCAGGCCCTTATTTGTTGAATTGAGTTGAACTCCAATGCTTATATAATGAGCATTGCGACAGTCCAAATATTTTTTTTTTTCCTCTTGTACCATGGATCACATAAATAATTCAGGATAATCAATAAAAGGTATTACATACCATATTAAAACAAACAAAACCCACACCTGCCTAATCCTGAACCAAACTACTGAACAAATTTTGGTCAAAGTATTTTGCAGTGGCCTGTGTTGAAAACCATAAGTTGTATCATTTAAAATGCAGCTAAAGCTTGACCTTCAATGCTTGCATGGCATTAACCTTTGAATATCAAATTTCAGTACTATCTGGCAGCAAAAAACAGTAATATTAAATCAAAAGTAGGAGTTGTGTATTGTACAACATATCTCAGAGAAACTCAAATTGCTAAAGCTACATATTTAATTATGCATGCCTCTAATACCTTTAGAGCAAATTTAATGTGTTCCTAGAAGCAGTCCATCAAAAGAAGCCTGCTAAACGCAAATGTAGGGTGGCATTTTTTTTGTAACTTACTGTCTAAGCGAACAGAACTTCTTTCATGAAAGGAACACTAAAAAAACACCACATTTTTAGTAGGTCAGCATTGTTAGAAGGAAATTCAAATCAATAGAACCATACCAGAGAAATCCTGTAGTCTATATCCATAGGTATTATTCACGGCTTAGTTTAATATTTTCCTAACATTTTAAGAGTTCTTTCCCCCCAATTAAATATTAATATGTTCCTTAAAGAGAAATAAAGATTTAATATCCTAAAGAGTGGGCAGAGAGAAGGTATAGTGATCTAACTTGTCAGGGGCAACAACAAAGGGGATGAGATGCTTTATTTAAAAAATAACAGCAGCAGTTATTTATTTGGTTCATTTTTACCAAATAAGGAGAGAAATACTTTGCAAATAGAAGTGCTTAAATTGTGTGGGTGGGAAAAATCATTATATCCTCAAAATAGATGAATAGGTAGAGATTGTGAATGTCTCAGGGGACATGTCACATAGTCACTGGGACATTATAAACTCCATGTACATTATGATAATTCTCTATTCAAAATCTCTAAACTTGGTCCACATATGGTTTTATCCTCAACTTGCTCAGTCTCTTTTCATATATAAAGGAAGGAAGGAAGGAAGGAAGGAAGGAAGGAAGGAAGGAAGGAAGGAAGGAAGGAAGGAAGGAAGGAAGGAAGGAAGGAAGGAAGGGAGGGAGGGAGGGAGGAAGGAAGGAAGGGAGGGAGGGAGGGAGGGAGGAAGGAAGGAAGGAAGGAAGGAAGGAAGGAAGGAAGGAAGGAAGGAAGGAAGGAAGGAAGGAAGGAAGGAGGAAGCAGGGAGGGAAGGAGGGAGGGAAGGAAGGAAGCAGGGAGGGAAAAATAAATTAAGTGCCTACAAATCACTACACTAAGAGGTGGGGAAACAAATAGGAAATCAGGCTAGATGCTGCTCTTAAGGAGCTAACATTCTAATGGATGCAGGGTTGACAGAGTACCTGTGGTCCATGGAGTACACTAGTAACGCAGGTAGTAATGCATCTTCTTCTTTAATATTATTTCCAAGAATTAAATCTTTATTACTCCTGTGAGGGCCAAAATTAGATATACGGAGAATTAATCTCCCCTTTGAACTTTCCCTTTTATATATACCTCCCAGGCCAATAAGAAAAGGAGCCTCTGAACTTTAGTTCATTAAAGGATCAGGTTTTATTGCTTGGGAATTAATTAGACCACAAAGGTGAAACCAATTAGGGAAATAAGGAAGTAGAAATACAGATGGACAGTCTTAACTCTAAGCTTAGTCAATGGGATCCCAGAGATTAAGCTAGTTCAAAGGAATCTAGGGTTTTCCTTCATAAAACTCACCAATCCCAAACTGCCCACCAGGCCGAGAACCATCACGACTGAGCACGAAACACGCCACCATGAGCACTGCCAGAGACTGCTCTCCAGGCCGAAAGAACCTTTTGAATGCCCCACCCACAGGAAGTCGCCTCCCTTCAGGTGGAGTTTTCTTCCCCAAAAGGGGAGGTCCTTCAAAAGCTGCATAGTAGCAAGAGCAGGCTCAGGGTGGGCCAAGTGTGGCCCCTCCCAAATGATTCAGCTAAAAGTTTTTATGTTAATCTTTACCACAAATAATTTTTACCACACTTGTGATGTTGCATTATTTGACACTACCAAGGACTTTTATGGTGAGATCTTTTAATTTTTTTGCATCTTTAGTAACTATGGTTATTAGGCTGTAGGAATTGTAGAACTTGTACAGGTTATATCTCCATTAGGGATGAATCTCTGAAGCATTGTTCTGCCAGCTGGCCTAGTGACTAAGCTGATGTTCCTGGGGATAATCTTTGCAAGACTCTTTGCCTCATGTTAATACTAGATTGCTTCCATCTATGACAAAGTTGAGGTGGTAATATTTTCTGTGTGTATGTCTCTGTCTCTCTGTCTCTGTCTCTCTGCGTGTGTCTCTCTTCTAGAAGATATAGCTATAACTATAGATACACAGATAGCTATCTATATCTGTATCACTTAAATATCGAGCTAAGTAAATCATAAGGAAATTGGTGATCATTTTGGATAATTACTTACTTTCTCTTTAATTTTGCAAAATAATAAACATTACATGGCAGAACAATCTAAAACATGGTATAAGATAAGGCCATTGAAATTTAATCTTCTTGAAGGCAGAAGCTCCCTCCATTCCATTATTTATTTATCATGTCATTCTTTTGGTCATTAGTCTTTATATTTTCAATGCCTAGCACAATGCCTTGACACTAATTATATCCTTAAATATATGTGAGTTGAATGGAGTAGAGCTAAGAGATGAGAACTGAGTTGATCTGAAATCATGGAGCCTGGATTCACCTGAGATATAATGGAAAGAATATTGCATCATAAGTCAGAAGATCAGGAGTCCTACTTTTTTCAGTCATTTAGGTATCTTAACCCTTCTGCCCCTTTTTTTCATATTGTTTGTACTACTCCACAATTCCCATATTATTCTCTTTTTTTTTGTTTCCTCTCTATTATTTATTTCCTCATCTTTTTCTTTGTTACCACTTCCTAGCCAGGAGAAGATAAGCTTCCTAAAAGCAAGGTCTATTTTGTATTTGCGCTTGAATGCTAGTTTAGATGCCAGTACCCTGTTTTGAAAATACCACATCTGATGCATATAAAGTTGAATGCCTTTTGAAATGAATCAAGTTTAATTTCACTGAAATCTCTTTTGTGAAATGACTCTGCTCCTTAGTAAAGTGTAAGGTGGTATCTTCACCTGAGAAGGTTAAGGAGTGATATTGTGATGGGTTTGAGGAGAGAATAGGTGTTCAACTAGTGTGTCAAACAATAAAGTGACTCAAAGATGTGTAAACGTATTATTGTGGTTCTCTAAACACCCAGTTGAGAATAGATAACAATAAAAATTAGGAGATCCAGTCATCATGGTGGAATGAGTTTTTCTAGCTTCATTTAGTAACGTATGAGTAGAGAAGAAAGAAATAGAAAAAGATGATAGGAATAATCTAAGTTTGGAGTTTAGAATTATGTGATCAACAGTAGAATAGGGTGCAAGGGATCCAAATGTTGAGGATGATAAAGATTTGAACTGGTTCACCAAGGGTTTTGATGATGGATGTAGAAGAGGGTAACCAGAATAAGCTTGATTGATCAATTGTTTGTTTGGTTGATAATAGCCTACCCTCACTTTACTTTGCTTTATATTTCTCTAATTATGTGATATTTTGCTACATTTTAAGGACCCCATTATTGGACTATACTCTCTGTGAAGCTAGGGATGCATAGTCTAAATAATGTGTCTTTCAGCACCTAGCATAGTGCTCAGCATGATTGACACTTGTGTTCATTTAATTTAATCAAATTCAATATAAAATTTGACTTCTTATATAGAATAACATAACAGTGGGCAACAGAATAATCATAATTGGATCTTACTCTCTGATACAAAAAATATAACTGTAGACATGTTCTTTTATTTCTGAGCCTCTTTTGCTCACCAGGAAAATGAATATAGGTATATCTTGTAGATGTTGAAATTTCAATTCCAGACCACCTCAATAAAGTAAATATTACATTTGTTAAGGGCTAAAATTCTAGCTAAACTGTCTAAAATATCTAATGAGTGGTCGCCAATAAATTATAAGCTTTAGCAAGAGTTAGACTTTTAAGCATTTATTAAGGAGAATAAGAATTTGGTAAAGAGAGAGAAAAAGGCCTAGATTTCTATCTATTAAAGGGAGAGCACATTTCTAGCTCCCTTCTCCACCAGAGTCCAGAGGAAAAGAGCGCGAGACTGAGCGCCAGTCTCTTCCTTCCTCCTCCCACTAGCCCGCGTCACTTCCTGACTCCTGGTCTTGCCCTCAAAGACCTTCCCTTCATGGGCAGAACTCCTCTACAGTAAGTATCCAGCAGGTGGCGTTATTCCAATCATTACAGTCCCCCCTGTTGTTCCTCAAGAAACAAAATGTTTCCTTGACGGAACACATTAAAGCAAGTCACACATTGTTTTTGGTTCTCCAATGCATGTAAAACTTATGTTTATAACAGTTTATTTAGTTTGCAATAGTATTATCTTTCAGAGAAACTAATGTATATATTTATAATTAAAACATTTTAATGCTAAATAATGCTAATTTTCATATGAGCCTTCAGCAAGTCACAATTCATTCTTATTTATTTTTTTGTTCAATGTTGATGAATGCTGACTGATATGGGTTATGGTTGCTTGAAGGTTGAGGTCACTGTAGAAATTTCATAAAATAAGATAAAAATCAAGTATGCTACATCAATGGATTCTTCCTTTCACTTGAACACTTAAAGGTCATTATAGGGTTATTTATTAATTACTCTAATCTCAACATTGTTGTATCTAAGGGAATAGGGTGGCCTGAGGAGAGGGAGAGTTATAGGGAATGAGAAGACAGTGGAGAAGTCAGAGAATATACATTTATCAATTAAGTTAGCCATCTTATATGGGCATGGTTTGTGGCTCCACAAAAACAATTACAATAGTAATATCAAAGATCACTAGTCACAGATCACCTTAACACATAGAGTAATGATGAAAAGGTTTGAAATATTGTGAGAATTACCAAAATTTTATACATAGACACGTCTGCACAAGCTGTGGGGAAAAATGGTGCCAATAGATTTTCTGGACGCAGGTTTGCCACAGACCTTCAATTTGTAAAAATCATAATATCTGTGAAGTTCAATAAAGCAAAGTACAGAAACATAAGGTAACCCTGTATAATCCTGTCTTCACTATCTTGCAGTATAAAATGTGAAAGCAGGGTTTTGTATTTTACTTTCATAGAAACAAGAAATGTTATTATTCCATTTCCTTCTAAAATGCTTGCAAAATATTTATATTGTATGGTATGATCTCCCATGTCCTTAAATGTTTGTAAGAACAATTCAATTTTTAAAACTGCCTAATCTGCCCTAATGCTTTTAAAATTCACTTTGGTTTGAATTTGCTTAAACAGCAGGGAAAGGAAAGGATAGCAACTCTTGCCGCCAGCAAGAAATGGCATGTGCCATGCCTGATTCATCAGCTCCAGACAACATTAACTTATGTACATGGAATAGACTACAAAGTTTTCAAACTGGCTTTAGGGAAGGAAAATGTTTAAGATTCTGCGTGCCTGACCAAATTTGTGTTTGGAGGAGAATTGAAACTGTATATCCACTTCCTTTCTATGTAGAGAGCTAGTGGACTATGACTGTAGAATACTGTATGCATGTTCATAATATTCATTTGCACATGTGTATATATAATAGGTATGTATATATATATATATATACACACATATGTATGTTTGTGTTTGTGTATATATATGTGTGTATATGTATATATATGTGTATATGTATATATGTGTGTATATATATATATATATATATATATATATATACACACATACACACACACACACATTCATGGACATACATACATATGTATTTTATTAGTCAGGGCCAGTGGGTTTTTTAGTTTTACTGATTTTTTTTTTTCAGTCTTAAAAAAATGTGACACAAGAGCTCACTTTTTGGCTATGGGTGTGGAAGTAAATAGCAAAAAATTGAATGTGATAACAAAATAAACAAACAAAATGCATCAATAGCATTCATTTCTGTCAAGGGTCTGCTCCTGACTCTTCTTTCTTCTTTTTCTACCATATCTCTGCAGTCTTTTCACTCTGAATTTCTCTTCATCTCTGAGGCCTTCTTATACTGGGACAGCCCTCTCCCACTGTGGTGCTTTCCTTTAATTGGTCAATTCCCCTTAGAACCTCCATATTAAAGAAATGTTCAGACTAGCCATGTTTAATTCTTTCTGCTAAAGGTTTGACTCAGTAGCCTTCTTTATTCACATGATGTCACATGGGGTGCCTTCCTTTTTCCTAAATGTTCCTTGTTCCTAGCTTCCTTTTCTTTCTTTTTTTTTTGTGGAGCAATGAGGGTTAAGTGACTTGCCCAGGGTCACAGAGCCAGTAAGTGTCAAGTGGCTGAGGTCAGATTTGAACTCACTTCCTCCCAAATCCAAGTCTGGTGCTTTATCTACTGTGCCACCTAGCTGCCCCCCCACACCCAGCTTCCTTTTGAGAATTGCCCCATCCCTTTAGAATATAACTACATTGAGAGTGGGGGGTATTTCTAGCATGTCTTATAGGAATATTACCAGTGCTTAGAACAGTCTCTGGGAAATAGCCAGCAATCATTAAATGTTTATTTGACTTAACTTGCTTTCTTTTCTTCTCAATCTTCTTCACAGTTTTAGCTCCATTTTATTTTTATCTTCCCCCTTTTTAATTCAAAAACCTTAAAGTCAGGATTATCTTTCTTTTTCTTATACTTAGCCTGACATTTTTATTGCTGAATAAATGTATATTTACTTCCTTTCTTCCTTGGCAAGTAAATGGACATGGGTAGGTTGAGAAAAGAATATTTGATAATTATTCCAAAGTTGTCTACATGAGTGACTGTAAATGGCACCTACTAGGGAAATAGGGAAGTTAGGAAGAGGGATGGGTTGAGAAGAAAAGACAATGAATTTCATTTTTATATGATGAGTTTAAGAGGCCTAAAAGCTATCTATTGAAAATATGTGGTAGATAATTAATTGGTAATATAGGACTAGAAGTAAGGTGCTAAATTAGGGTTAGACATGTAGATGATGATCTGTGAAAGGAGAAGATATCAGATCATATCTAAAAGGCATAACGAGTTCAAGGGAAACTAGATTATTTTAAACAGCATTTTTCCAAGGCTGGACTTTTCACATGCAAACCTGTATTGGTGTTCCACGATTCTTATCATCACTCAGGTGTCAAGGCTGTTTTGGGTAATATAGTAGCAAAAGTTATTGGGATTCACAATTTCAGTCCTTATAATGTAAACAGCAGTGTTCCAAACAACTTGAAACAATGGTACCTACTAATACTGGCCAGAGCCACAACTAGGAGAGGCAACCATGATTTTATC
Organism: Dromiciops gliroides; assembly: GCF_019393635.1. Classification (NCBI taxonomy): domain Eukaryota; kingdom Metazoa; phylum Chordata; class Mammalia; order Microbiotheria; family Microbiotheriidae; genus Dromiciops; species Dromiciops gliroides. The sequence goes on along the minus strand of NC_057862.1, from coordinate 631,356,185 downwards.
ACAAACTAACAAAAGTTAAAACACAAAAAATTTACAAAGGCTTTAACTAGAAGCTTTTGTATTAATCAGTTCCCCCTGTATCTTCCTGAATTATGTCTTTCATTAATTTTACACCATGAATTATAAGGAAGACACTTTAGAATATGTGAGAAAATAATGGGATTTGGCAGATACTCAAAGGCTCTACCTGGAGATTAATCTAAACTGATTGAATTACGTGAGAGTGATTGACTTTGCTGATTAGCCTATTTTAAGTTAATTAGATTGTAACCAAACCTGGCCAGCCCTTAAGAAGGTATTGTTCTCAGAAACTAAGGACTTTGAACTCAACTCAAGATCACCTTCAAGTCCAGTTCACCAATGGATTTGGATGACACTAACCAATCAGCTTGAAGCAGTGTGTAAGGACCACCTCTGCTCCAAACCTATAAAAAGTTTCCAAACTCAGTTTGCGGTGGCAGTTCATGGTTGAAGCAGGCTTCTGGTGGAGGAGTTGAGGAAGAATCGGACCAGGTTGGAACTCTAGGCTAGATAGGCTTTTTCTTAACTTCCTGAACTCCATGTGTTCTCTTTTTACTAATATCTGGTATGCTTTAATAAATGCTAAATGACCAAAGATTGGTGCTAAAGCTTCTAATTTAAGGCAACCACACATTCAGATTTTAAACATCACAAATATGAAACATAATACATAAGAGATCATGAGATCCTTAAATTTAATCATCTAATTTAACATCCAAAGATAAAACACATAGAAAAAATGGATGTAATTGTGCAGCATCATATAGTTGCTTTTTGATATAAATAAAGTCCTAATAATTTATATCCAACTTGGATATAAATGATTGCTGTTTTTCTATATATTTCAAGAGATTTATTAGTTTTCATCATGCAAAAAGTTTTAATTTCAGAAATACAACATACATTTGAATAACAATATACTTTCAGGACCTTTCAGTGATTTGTTGTTGAAGCAGCCAAAAAAAAAAAATGACTTTTACCTCCTATAGAGTCCTTCCCACTGTCCTATGTCATTAGGGAAATAGAATTATAGTACTATAGACATAGGTTTAGAAAAGACATCAGAGGGCATTCAGCCTCTACTTGAATACTTACAAGTAGATTATAATCAAATGTTAGAAGCCCTTACATGTCTTGACATGAACTTTATGGATATATCAAACATAAGTTAGAACATGGTCTAGTAGAATGTGTGATTGGTGATCTATGAGTTCATTTTCAAGCAACTACATATATTAAGGCCTCAGTTTCCTTATATGTAAAAGGGAGAAAATAATTATAGCATTGATCTGCATGTAGGGTTCTTTTAATTAAATCCAATTAACATTTATTAGTATCTTACTATGTGCTAATCTATGTGCTAAAAGCTTTTCATTCAAAGAATGAAAAGGAAAGACAATTCCTGACCATAAGTAGCTTACAATCTAATGGGAGAAGATAACACACAAAAGGAAACTATTAAATGGATTGGGAGACACTAGGGGTTGTCTGTTCAATGGAGTTGAAACCAAACAAAGCTGCAGGTGAAGAATAGAATGAGCTAGAAGTGAGATTCATGCCCTCTATAAAGGAAGGCTTTGGGAGGAGTTGAATACTCTACCCTCCAGCCTTCCAATTTGAGGGAAGGGGAGGCTGAGGGAGATTGTAGGCTGAGTCAGCAGCATGGTGATGAAATTAGAAGTAATCAGTTTATCTTGGGAGGGTCATCCTGCTCTTTGGAGTTCAAACCAAACCCAGTTTCAAATGAAAAAATGTATAAATAAATTGGTGCTATGATTTCATTATTTGAAAGAACTCCCAGGTGAGGAAAACTCATTACTTGAGGTTCGCATTCAAATGGGAAGTATGTTTTTTATTTGTTTCTTTCTTTTTCCAACTATTGTTAAGACTTAATAATCATGGGATGCTAACACCCCAATAACCTATGAGATATTGCTCTTAATAGATAAGAGATAGGGCAAATCAGGGATAATCCAGTTGTTACCTGTTAGCAAGGAAGGGAACTGAGTAAAATTGTGAAGTGTTGAAGGCTTGTCTAACTCACTAACTCATTTAAGAATTGATCTGCCTTCAAAGAATTGATATTTACTTGGTTGTACTGTTTTTTTGTGCTGTGAGACATGATAATATTCCCTTTGAGTCTTGCCTTCTTCATCAATGCCTGACCAAACACTCTTGGGACATTCTCATTTTACTTAAATCTTATTTATTATGCATAATTTTATAAGGGATTGTGACTCCAGATAAAGATATTTATTTGTTTATTGCATCCCGAGCAAGCATTTGCTTTAAAGGAGTGGACTATGCAAAGGAGAGAAAGTGAAAAATATTCTTGGGACTAATTTCCCTAGATTTAATTGTGAGGCTGTATTAAATGCACATATTGACTACAGAAAGAGAGACTTCAACCTGCAACTTAAAGTATTGGGGAGTTGACTAGAGTAGACTTGTCAAACTAGATGTCCACAAAATTCTTGAGTAACCCTACCCAAAATAGATTAAAATATAATAGGGAAATATTTTACAAATTAAATAAAAAGAATAACTTACATAGATAATGTACTTTTTTCACTTTCTAAGTCCCACTGAAAATGCAAATGATAATCTAAGGATCATATAGCATGTATGTGTCAGAGAAGGGATCTTTTGACTCTATGGCCAGCTCTCCATCCATTGTATCTCATTTCCTCTCAAAATGCTATATATAAAATATAAACCATTATTATTGTCTATCAGTATTGCGACTCCTTCCTAGGAAAGAAAATTGTGTGCCTTCTAAAAATTTCTCCTAATGTCTCTGTGTACACATATAATTCTAATGTGATGAGAAAGGACCTAATATAATGATAGAGACTTTCTTTATATACAAATTTCTTAAATCAGTGATGAAAGAAAAGAGTCCCTGGGTACTCACTCATCTGAATAAGAAAACATAGGATTCTACTTCCTCTCCCTGTAAGATCAGATAGCACAGTTTGTGTAACAATTGTTATCTAATACCAAGACTAAAGTAATCTGTTGATAACAGTTATAAATATTTAAGAGAATATGCTTCTTCCTTGGATGCTAATATTAAATTAATATATGAATCATTTACGTTATATGGCAATTTGTATATATCTCCAGTAAAGGCCTAAGCAAAAAGGTCAACAGTTCATTTTCCTTCTTCTTAAACATATAATTTCTGAGCAACAACAACAAAACAAAACAAAACAAAACAAAAATAAGACCAGTAACAATGAAATTTCAATTGAGAATCTAGTGTCCATATTTTTATAAGTGCAGATTCTTAGACTTGGATAGGAGCTCAGAAATTTTCTAGTTCAAATTGTCATTATATAGATTGCTTTTGAATGCCCAAACAAAGAGTTCTCCCTTACAGAAATGTTCACCTCCTTGATTTTTTTTTTTTTTCAGAGCAATGCATGATGACTGCCTGCTAAGGTTTGGAATAAAGAACAGTTGTTATACCACCCAGTTGGCTGTTTTGAATAATATCATCAATGAAGTCACAGACTTTTCCAAGCAAAAAGTAACTCATGGGGACTTCTGGGTCACACGAGCAACAAGATGTCAGACTAGATATTTTCTTACAATCCCTGCTTCTAAAACCTCTCTAAAACTGGAATTATGTGTCAAAAACTTCAGCTGTCTCCATGGTCTAAGACACCCCAAACTGAAACGAAGGTAAAAATAACTACTCCCAAACTCTCTGACCCTCAATTCACTTAGCACTCCTCCCCTAGTTCCCATGCTAGTGACAGAAACCTCAGTAGCAAATCCAAGTATACAACATAGATTGTATCCCCCCCCCCCGCCCCCGCACCATAACCCCACTTCTTTCCACTGGCACAGAGACATTGACTGCCGAAGTTTGCTCAGTGATTGATAGCCAGCTTAGCCATATCCCTTCAAGAGTTTCAGGATATTCAATCTACTTTGTTTGTTTGTTTCTTTGTTTTTCTTAAGGAGCGAAAGCCTACCAGGGCCAACAATGTGGAAGCAAAAGTGCTTCAAAGTTCTGACCTGCCAGTGCCAAGGAAAACGGGCCGTGAAATGACAGTTTTGAGGCAGAGGACTGTGGAACATAGAGAACATGACAGGTCACCAAGACAGGACATTGTGCATGGGGGTAACTGTGTAGCACTCCACCAAATATGAGAGAAAGAGGACAGCAATCAGCTAAAGTTCTAGATCCTCAAAAGATGGAACAGAGACATAGGCTGGTGGACTATAAATTGCTTAGTATGGGTGGAGGCTAAGACACTTTGACATCAAGCCCTCAAGAAAACCAGTCAGAAAGGAGGGAGACAGAAAGTAAATGATAAGGAAAATGAGGGGAGGGGGATTGAAAGTAGTGAAGATTTTAGGAAGAAAATTCAAACACTTTGAAGAAAAAACAGGTAAATCAACAGGACAAAAATGAACCACAGAAGGAAAGATGGCCTCCAAATCTGGTAAATGAATTCAGGCACTTATGAATAAATACAGTAAAGTTAAGTAAAAAGTTCCAACATTTGATGAGACACAGGACCTGTGGAATTTAACAAGTATATGGAACCACAGCAAACTATTTTGAGTAGTTTAAAAAAGAAATGAGAATTTTGAGAATAGGAGAGGAAAACACAATTAAATAAAATTAAATAAAAAGATCCTAAAGGGAAAAGGTATCAAATGTTTGTAGATATTTATCCATTTCATTTAGATTCTCACATTTACTGGCATATAATTTGGCAAAATAGTTCCTAACAATTGTCATAATTTCCTCTTCATCGATAAGGGGTTTGCCCCTTTCATTTTTTTGAGGGGGGTGAGGCAATTGGGGTTAAATGGCTTGCCCAGGGTCACACAGACAGTAAGTTTTAAGTGTCTGAGGATGGATTTGAACTCAGGTCCTCTTGACTCCAGGGCTGGTGCTCTATCCACTGCGCCATGTAGCTGCCCCATCCCCTTTCATTTTTGATACCAATAATTTGGTTTCCTTCTTTCCTTTTTTTTTTGATCAAATTAACCAATGGTTTATCTATTTTTTTCATAAAACCAGCTTCTAGTTTTATTTATTAATTCAATTGTTTTCTTAAGTTTCAATTAATCTCTCCTTTGATTTTCAGGATTTCCCATTTGGTTTTTATTTGTGGAGTTTTAATTTGTTTATTTTCTAGTTGTTTCAGTTGCATGCCCAATTCGTTGATCTTTTTCTTTATTTTATTAATGTAAGCAGTTAGGGATATAAATTTCCCCTAAGTATGGTTTTCCAGCCTGTTTCTTGATTTTTAACTGTTGAAGTAGGTCTCTGCTTCCAAGGTGGAGGGTGCCCCATCCCAAGCTTTAGGTTTTTTTGTGTAGTTGTTTTCAAAGATTCTTCTAGGAATCTATAAGTTTTCAGTTCTTCCAAAATGATATGATCCAAGGAGAGGTGTGTTTGCTGCTCTCCTGGTCTGTGAGACACCACAAACACTTGTTTCTGCCCTGGAACTATGATGAGGGTCCCTGCTCTACTGTGGCCATAAGGTCTGGTATGCTAGTGCTCCTCCTCACCCTGGGACCCGAGGTCTGGGACCTGGATCCAAGTATGGGCAAAACAACAGAGTCCTACCTCATTTCTAGCAAACAGACCCCTGTAATCTCCTTCTGACCAATTGTTGACCACCCCCCTTACCATTTGTGAGCTGAGAGAGCTAAGAGCTTTGGAAGCAGTGGCTGCTTCTGCTGGTTTAGTGGTTGCCAAGGCTTGCTCCTGGTTTGCTGGGGCTGGATCTGTGCTGGTACACACAGACCTGGTTTGCCAGACCTTTCCTGCTGACTTTCTGAGTTGACTTTTACTGGAAAATTATTTCACCCTGTCCTTTTGTGATTTCTGCTTCTCCAGCAATTGTTTTATGCCATTCATTATTTAAGAGTATTTACAAGGGTTTGGGGAAGATCTCAAGCAAGTAACTGCCTTTCCTCAGACATCTTGGCTCTGCCCTGCCCCCAAACCTCTTTTAAAGACTTAATATGGAGTGATTGAAGAACATAGAATCATAAGAACCTAGGCATAGCATTGAAAGGGACCTTAAAGACTTTTTTCTTCCAAACCACTCATTTTAGAGATGAGAAAACTGAAGCCCAGAGATGTAAAGTGACTTGCCCAAAGTCATAAGGCAGTATCAGAGGCAGTATTTGAACTCTGGTATTCTAATTTTAAATTTAGCATCCTTTCCCCTGCTGCATTCTGACTGCTCCATGATCAGATTATTTACTTTAAGCAGTGTAGAAATATTTAAGGAAGTACCTAAGGAAATGACTTGCTTTCTTCTATAGCCTGAACCCAATGATCCAGTTAGCACATGCCTCACAGTGAAGCCAAGGAATGTACAGAAAAAAAAAAGTCAATCATATTGAGCTTCACTAAGAAAAGCTATAGCCTAAAATGAAGCTTCTAATCAATGGTGATGAAATACAGAGTTAAAAAGGGAGTAGAGGATACCTGACTTGAGGACATGGTGACAATTTCCAGTGAATGAAGGATTCCTTCTCCCATTGGTGAATTCATTCCTGGACTTCCATTTTGAAGAAGTCCAAGACCATGCTTTATTCTTTGGAATTCATCTCCATGACCCTAATCAGTTATTTCCTAATCCCTTTCCATTTCTTTTATGTGTTATCTTCTCAGATTAGAATGTAAACTCCTTAAAGACAGGGACTGTCTTCTTTGTGTTTGTATTTATAATCCAAGTTCAGAAGTGTCTCACACTTACCAACTGTGTCATTTGAAATTATATGGGGGTGCCTATCTCTGTCCCAAGTTTTAGAGAACTGAGCTGGGGTTTCTAATATATTGCTACTTAGAAATTAGAGGCTATAGCAGCAGTTTTGGTCATTAAGCATTTATTAAAGCATATTAAATGTTAGTAAATAGAGAGCACATGACTCCAAAATTTCAGAAGCCCTACATACCTAGGAGAGAGAGAGAGAGAGAGAGAGAGAGAGAGAGAGAGAGAGAGAGAGAGAGAGAGAGAGAGAGGACCACTTGGCAGCATGGGAGAGAGAATAGCAGGGAAGAGAAGAGCCTGACCCCCCTCTCCCAGAGGATATTATCCTCTCTCAGGTAGAGGCGGGTCACTGAACCTTAACCCAAGCTAATTGGCCAGTAACATTAAAGTCTACTGATTGACAAGACTTAAGGGGTCAGCCAGGTGAGTTAACTTCCTTTAGGTATTCAGAAAGGTCAATCTACATTTCTTTTGGAATTCTGCTGATTCTGGGCTGGCCTGGCAAAACCAGTCAGAGTTCCTGTGTGTTTGTGTTTGTAAGGGGGGGGTGTCTCTGAGTCCCACAAAACACCCCATTACTAATAATTTTCTCACAATACCAATTCCTGTTAAACTGATTAACTTGACTATTAAAGCTAGAGTTAGTAGAGACCTTAGAGCTACCTTTACCAGCCTCCATTTTAAAGATGAGTACTGATGACCATGTATGTGACCTTTTCCTCCTCTTCACTCAGCCAACATTTTGTTTCTAATGCAAATAATTTTAATGAACACTTAAATACGTAGTATAGGAAAACTAATAATTTAGACAAATGAAGTTAAAATGAAATAGAACTTGGTCTCTATATTCTGGAGAGAGGGAATAATTCCTACATAGGGAAGAAAAAAAAGGAGGCAATTTAAGGAATAAAACTTAGGTTGAGCCCTAGGTTTGGGAAAGGCTTGCCCTAAGAAATAACACTTAGATCTGTTGTAGGATACGTCACATTTAAATATTCACTAAACTATGGCTGTTTTTAAGTCCTCCATGTTGGAGTTGGGTTATTTTGTCAACAACAGCTTTTTACTTGGTTCCAGTGAAGGAATGAGAGAAGAATCTCACCCCACAATTTTACAGAGGTGTAGGACAGGGGATAATAGATGTGATATATTGTATATAATGCCAGATTATCTCAATATGTTGTTGATTTTACTCATTTTTTCTTACTTTTCATTGAAAAAGTAATTTTTGATATATGAAATAGCCCTCTGTGAGGGATAGGAGTAGGGATGCAGGGAGAAATCTATACAATGTAAACACAATATATCAAAAATTCAAAGAACTGCTTTGTAGCCACAGTAATATAAAAAATAGGGCATTACTTTATTCCTGAGACATTTTCTGAGTCCTTACTGAGTAAGTATCATTCTCTGTTCACTTCTAGGAAAGATAGAAAACTCTCTGAGCCACCATTTTTTTTTCTTATGGAGCTTACAGTCTAGTGGGGAGAAACATTGCCAACACAGGTAAAGTTTAATGCACAATTTACTTCATTGGGACTAAGCTTCTGTTTCTTACAATCTATTAGTGAATGTAAACAAAGAAGAAAGTATTATTACTATTAATATTCATTATCATTGGTGTCACTAAGGAAAGACTCCTGGCTTAATTATCATAAGGCTAGCCTTGGAATCAGCAAAAGAGTTTTCAAGAATTGACTTAAACATAGTGGATATATGACTGTGGGCAAATCACAACTCTCAGTGAGGCAAGCAATTCTATATGGCTGTAAATTACAGACAAGACACTGATTTTTATTAGTTGAGGGGATTTTCACAATGGAATCATAAATCTGGACTCCCACATTTCTGAAATTTAAGGAAAGTATGCTATTTTCTCTCCCCAAGCCCCTAGTTTTAGTGTTTAATTCACATTTAAAAGAATACAGTAATACTTTAAAAAAAATTGGGATACCTTTTTTAGATCCACTCATACAATGTAATATTTTAAGCCCTTAAAAAATACACAAAGCAATTCCAAAACCCATTATCTTTTCTATAAAGTTAATCATTATGCTTATGACTCATAGAAATCAACCTTTCAAATACCTTTTCATAAAATAAAGGTCAAGTCACAGGATATCTTAATGCAAAGTTAGTAAAGAATATAACTGGATAATGTTGTACCTTTCATTAGGATTAAGTTGAAGATATTCTAAAGTGATCATTAAAGCTAATTTCTGATACAGATTTTTCTAGCTGCAGCTACAATTGGATTTTTAGCTCAGAACTCATGTTAAGTACTGAACATCCTTTATAGCATGAATAAACCGTTTATAGCTCAGTAGTAATTTTAGGCTCAGTGTTCACTCAACAATCAGAGAGGTAGTCACTAGTGGTTTTATACAAGGCTATTTAATTACCCTGGCACATAGTTTCAGGCAAGACATATCCCCGTGCAAGGGAAAATGACATGATCCTGAAAGAGATGACACACAATGTAACTTTAATAATCTGTTCATCACCAATTAGCTTTGTGAATGAATTACCCTATTAACTGAGAAATTATAGACAGCTATACATAGCTGTACCAAACTTGACACTGGAAATCTTTTGCAATTAACAAAGAAATACTCTATTTAATTGATATCAATTTTAGGAGCTGCTGCAAAATCATGCATACATAATATATAATGTATACATACGGGCACATGTAGAATCATTTTAAGAATTAATAAGTCAAAAGATAATGAAAACAGTTCAAACAGCACTTTACATTATTATCACTAAAAAGAACAGAGGCAAATTCAAATTTAGTAGGAACTGTATATAACCTAAAAAGAATACCATCATCTCTAATATATTGCTTATTAAGATCAATAAACATTTATAAAAGATCTATATGTAATAGCTACTGTCTTAGGCTCTTGGGTTTAAAATAGAAACCTGGTAGGTTCCCTGCCTTCTAGGAATTTTCAATGTAGCCAAAGAAGGCAAAATGCATATCCTTATGTTTATTACAAACTAAATATACAGTAATTTGAATGTTGACTTCTCCAGCAGCTGGGGAAAACAGAAATGAATTTAAGTTAACTTAAAGCGTGTAATGAAACTTGGTGGAAACCAGAAATTCTAAGAGCTGCAAAAGAAGAGACTGCATCTAAAGCATAGGGACATGTTACCCCCAAAAACCCTACAGAGACAGAAGATGTAATGCTATGCACAAGGAACGGTAAGGTCAATTGTCTGATCCATGTTTTGTTCTGTTTTGTTTTCCCTTATCTCCTTCCATTGATTAAAAAAAAAATCTATACATATAACATCGACTTACTGTTACTTATGTTTTCCAAATTTACACAAGAGCACTTTTTAGAAACACCTTAAGCAAAAGTCTCCTTTTTAATAAATCTATTTAAATTAGCATAGCTTCTCCTCTCACAAATATCCAACCTTTTTAAATGGTATCATGGCTAAAGAGTCAACTTCCTTTACTATCACCCACTGTTTTATCATATGTAGGTATGGTATGGTATAATATGTAAAATCAAATACAATCCAGTATAGTGCAGTATTAAGTAGTGCTGACTTCTATCATTGTTTTAATAATAAAATACCCTCTGGGTAAAAAAGTTTGAGTCTCTAAGAATCATTCTTTCCCTTCTTGGCTAGTGTCACTTCATTATTCAATTGTTCTGACCACCAGTTATCCAAAGATGTTTGTGAGGTAAAAAGGATTCAGTCAATGTACCACAGTACACAAATTTTATGGCACACTCTCTGATGGAAATCCCAGACTCATATCTGTCCTTCTACATGAAAAAAGATAATTTTATTTAATATCTTGAATGAACTTCAATCCTTCAGAAGCTCAGAATTTTAATTCATCTGTAGGAAAGAGTCTCATCTCATAAAATGATCTCTTCAAAAATGTAACAAATTTCTGATAACCAATAATTCTCTTCATATAAAACTAAGCCTATGTCTTCCAGGCTAGCATAAAGAGATGGGTCAAGATTTGACTTTATCTATATAAGTCAAAACTTATCCATGTATACAACAGTTTGCCAGATACATAAAAAGTGTGTTCATATCTTATTGGTAGCAGAAATCAGGCAAGACTGATTTTTTTGCTTATCTTTTTTCTATTCCAATGGAATATACACAAGTGTGATCATTGAGCAGCCTATGCATGATTCACACATTTTCCATAACCACCTAATACTAGAAAACACTTTAATCTTTCTATTCCTCTAGATAAATTTTATTTCTTCATTGACATGGTGACCCATATACTTGATTCTGGCTTTTCAGAACTTGTACTTGTCAACTGAAAATTTCAGGCCCGATGACATTACACATTTATTAGTATTTTTCTGTAGGGTTTTTTCCAAAGGAAATTACGCTATTCAGTTACCTCAATAACTCCAGGTGCCTCATCCACACTAATAAGGGAAAGAGAGTCCATGTAAACTTCATAAATTCTCACCTGGTTTCATATAAAAATAAAAAAACCTGTTCTGTAAACAGTTTCTCCATTCTCTAAGATATCCCCACTATCTTCCCTGGAATAATCTCCCTCTTTTTCTACAATTTCCAGGGCTCTGGCTTCATTCAAGTGCCAGCTGTAATCTTACCTTCCATAGGAAGCTTTCCTCAATCCCCCTTAACACTAACACTTTCTCTCTGTTTATTATTTCCAGTTTATTTTATACTTAGCTTGTTTGTACATAGCTGCTTATATGTTGTCTGTCCCTACTAGACTGTGAGCTCCTTGAGTACAGGGATAGTTTTTTGCATTTCTTTATATCCCCAATGCTCAGCACAGTTCCATATAGTAAGTGCTTATTAAATGTTTATTACGTAACTGACAAAGTCAATCATCAAATACTTATATATCCAAGGTGCTCCTGAATAACAGGACTGTTAGTGAGGAGACCAGAGTTCTAGTGTCAGTTCAGTTCCAACTCTCAGTGTGACAAGGGTTAAATCCTTTCTCCCAACTGTATCTCAGTTTCCTCATCTATGAAAAGAAGTGATTGATCTAACTTACCTTTAGATTTCCTCATATCATTTTTCTTTAGTTTTCAAGCAGATAGAGAATGAGGGAATAAATCTAGGCTTCTAGTCAGAAAGCCCTGGGATCAAATTCTACATCTGACAGCTATGAGTAAGTTACCTATGCTTTATATGTTTTGATAAATTTCACAGGACTTATTCACTACATCATAATGACTGTAGAAATCCCTTAGTGTAGGAGTTACTTCTTACTGACAAAATCACAGATCTATCCACCAAACATTTCTCTGGTAAAAAAAACAAAACAAAACAAAACAAACAAACAAACAAACAAACAAAAAAAACACAGTAACTCCCCATTGCCCAGAGGGCCAATCCATTATTTAGCTTATGACACAAGGCTTTCCAAAACTGGTACCAATTTTCCTTCCCAAACTTATTTCCATTTACTTCCCAACAAGAATTCCCCTCAAGTCAGACATATCTAACTGCTCCTTTACTCAATATTTTGTGTCTTTTTTCTTTTGTTCCCATAACACAATGTCCTTCCATCTGTTCTTACATTTCTCTAATCAAGTTCTCCCCACTCTTATCCCCATGAAGCATGTCATAGAAGTGACACTAAGCTCACAAGGACCATATTAATAGGACCCTACTTGGTCAGGCAGCAGCAGTAGAAGACAAAAAGACTTCAAGTAAGAGTAGGGTAACATACTGTGAATGTCTGCAACACCTACCTGGGTAAAAATTGAGACAGTTATGACCATAGTTCTGGCTACAAGGTAATAAGTTTCCTGCCCCCAACAACTTTATCTACAACTCATAAAGATTTACTCATACAAAAGTTAATTTTGCTCACTAGTTTTCTTCCAGGGAAATGCCTTCCTATGATTCGGCCTGCTTCTTTACTTTCTTTAATATCAGATTATTGATTGGCACCTCAATACTTTCTAGCCATTTTGACTGTGCAGCCAATGAAATATACCCTTACCCTCACTTAAATCCTGCCAAAATAGCTGGTGATATTTTACCTCTAACACTTCAGGGAGTCTGAGGAGTCTATAGACTTTATAACAGAGAGAAGGACCTGTGAATGTGAAAGAACTGGATTTTATTTACTAGAAAAGATGGAAAGAATCAAATGGGAAATCTTTTTTCAAAGAGGTTTGGTGGAATATGTGGTATTAATATGGATATATGGATCACCTGGATTTGATGGAGGTACCTTATTATCCAAAAGTAATTTTTATGAAACTCTGAATTAATAGGAGCAAAATGTCCTTCAACTGAACCCAGATAGCTAGCAGATAAAAGACCCTAACTAGTGACTTCTTTTCCCTCAGGATAGTAAGTATCTTAGGGTAACATCTGGGCTTTCTCATCCTTGCCAAACCCTTTTTTGGAATCCTGTAATCTTATCATGATGCTTCTGTATTTCCTCCATACTTGTTATAACTGAAATTGTTAAACTGCTTTCTACTTCTGGTTTTTGACTTCTGTATCATACTATTGAAACTGACATCTCCCAGTAATCAGTGGACAAAAACCATATATACCCTCAGAAATGGGGAGTCCCCCAAGCTTCTCTCTTAGGAGGGAAGTCTCCACATGATCATGTGTTTTATATTTTCTTCTTTGGACAAAACAATAAATTGTTATTATGTTTTTCCTATCCATTCTCTGATCTGGTTTCTGTGAGTTATTTACTTCTGATAAGAGGGGCAGAAATAGCCTTCTCTCATCTGGGTGAACAAAATTGTAGAAGATACTATTGTCTCTGACCTGTTTATTATCTTGTAGGAAGATGGGTATGAAAACTATATTTAATTTTCAACAGTGGTAAGATTGCATCCAGCTCGGCTTAAGAGAGATATGTATTTATAATTGATTAGGCTTAAAGATTTTTTTGTGTGTCGATCTTTAGGAGTAAAATTAAGAATTATGCTTCTCTGCTTATTCTTTTATAGTTGTCTTATAGTGCTATATTTAAAAATTACATCCTCAATTTAGAGGTTCTATGTTTAATAGAATTGTACATTTTTACTCAGCTAAAATTCTTTGAATGTCCATATGTTTTTTTTTTAATATCTCATTAAATTTCTTTTCTCTGTATTAAATTTGTTTGTTTATTGAGTAGTACTTTAGTTTAACATAGCATCCTGTTAACATCTAAAAGTTCCCTAGAGTTGGTAGCAGGAAAGGGGGAGTCAGTTGCACTTCCCAATCCCTTCCTAGAGTAGTGCCACTAAGGAATCTGGTGAAGGATGCAAGTCAATATCTAGAAAAATTCATGGTAAGAGAATACTGCTTCTTTCTTAAGCACACACATGGACACCATGTCTAATTATCCTGAATTATATGATATAATAAAAATAATGCAGGGATTGGAATAAGAAGTCCTGAATTTGAATTACAATGTAGACATTTTATTATTGTAAATTATTTTATAGCATTAGTTTCATGGATTATCATTTTAAGTCTTAAAGAAGACTCTAAATGGAAATTACTCTCTATGATCTTTGAATTGGATATCAGGAATATCCTTTTATACTCCCACTATATTGAATCTAGTCAAGCTCTTGATTAGTTTTTGTTTAGTCTATAGCAATAGTTTCCTAATACATCTCATTGTTTCCCTTCTCTCCTGCCATAGTTATGTCCTGCATAATCTGTCAGAATACCCTTGCTTATTCTTATCTCTTTGCTTGAAAATTTTGTATGTCTTTCCATTGAATCCCTAATATAAGGTAGACTTTGTAACCTGACTTATGAGGCTCTCTTCAAGTGTACAACACCCTAATTTTCCGTTCTTATTCAATACACTTTTCTTTCTCCCCTCCCACAATATGGTCTCTGGTCTAGGCAAACAGAGACAATTTGCAGTCTCCATTATACATTCTGTATTTTCCCAGTTCTATTCTTTTTCATGTACTCTTCCCTATAAATGAAACATTTTTTAATCCATTAACTTTATCTTCAATGGATAAAGGCATAAAAACAATATCATTAATTTAGCACCTACTATGCACCTAGCACTGTGATGGTCACTGTGGATAAAAACCCAAAGTGCAATTGTTCCAATCCTGTACATGCATGTTCTTCTAACAGTGAAATCTCTCTCTCTCTCTCTCTCTCTCTCTCTCTCTCTCTCTCTCTCTCTCTCTCTCTCTCTCTTTCTAGCTTTCTCATTTGATCACTTGTTCTCCTTTTTACAACAGGGAATAAGAAGTTAGCTATAGGGAAATCCAATGTTGTGTCCTTACTGGAACCAATCCTAGTTTAATTTGATTATTTCTCTTATGGCACAAAGAGTTAGGGAGCTTTGGGCCAAGATATATATTATGAATGAGTGTGAAGCATCATGGTTCTAGGTGAGGTAGATCTTTGAGATAAGTTTGTACTCATTCTCTGTCCAAACAAACTTATTCCCAAAGAGGAGGTTTAAGTCAAATAGAATAATTTGCTCATGGGAGAAGGCATGATTCTCTAATCTGGATAAGGATACCACAGTTGGAGTGAGCAAGGGTTGTGGACAGAGTGGACAACAAGATGCCAATGTTTCCAGTGTGGCTATAGCTTGGCCTTTTAAGTTTATACATCTTCATTTGGAAATGAACCAAATGTGTCTCTTCCTTAAATCTTTTCTGATCCTTGAATCAGAAATGATAGTTATTTCCTTCTTAAGCTTTTGCATAATTCTCTGCTATATTTCACTTTAAAATAATCCTAATTTTAATCAATTATTTGTGAATGCATTAATTACAACACTAGTGTTTTAAGCTCTGTGAAGTTAGGGAATATATATTATTATTTCTCTCAATATCTGGCAAAGTTCAGAGACATTGTAGGGCTTTTTCCTTTTTCATAGTTTGGGTTCCAACTTAAACATGACCTTTGAAAGATATTCCTGATTTAAGGAAAACTTTGGGTCCATTTCTATTTAAAATACTTTAACTGCTTTCACCCTGTAAATTTAATCTGAACAACCAGTTGCCACATAAGGAAAAAACAAAGAGATATGCAACTAACCACAATAATAAAATAAATTACAAAAGCAATTCCTATGTATATAGGGGTATTTACTTTCCTAGAGCTGTCCAAACCTATTACAGTGGATGACACAGAAGTATGCAGAGTACACATGTGGAAAATACTATACATATTATCAACGGGGATGGCTAGGGAATTTTGTGATCCTATTTAGAACACTTCTTTCCAATATTAGTTTTGCCATTTCCCATAAAACCCTCTCATGGCAAGACCTAGTCTGATGATCTTTGAACTATGTTGAAATGAACTGGTATATTGAACGAGGTGTTTCTATTCACCATATCCACAATGATTTGTTTATATCCTGTTCCTTGCCACTTTCTGGTGTTCCTCTAAATTGCATCTTTTATGTGGCCTATCCCTACAGAAGGGGTTTGGCTATTTTTATTCCAAAAGAAAAGGGTGTTTTCAGCCACTTCGTGAGTCAGACCCACAAAAATTGAACCAAGCTATTCAACCAGACAGTAAAATGAATGTATGAATGAATGAATGAATGAATTTATGCTAATGTAAAGTCTGCAGTTGTAATACTCTTAATGTTTCCAGGACTGACACTCATTGAAATGGGTCTACTATTTGAATTTGGTTGAGTACATTACTTTCAATATTCCCTTTCTCACTGCTTATGAGCCTAGCAGTAGGAAAAGCAATTAAAGGTCTTCACCAAGCAAGCAAGACAGTGAAACTGATAACATTTCCCCCCTTCTTACATGCACTAAACTTCCTGTTGTCAGTTTCCTAAAATAAAAATGAAATGAAATTTAAGGAAGAAAAAGTAATATTTTTTGATGTGTGTGGGGGGGAAATCACTGTATTAGGAGAAAGCGGACTAGATAATACATTGTCCAGATCTTCCAAACCATATGATGTTGGGAAAGACATTTCTACTTCAATTCTTAATTATTATTTAATCATCTCCTTTCTAAATTAGTAATTAGACTATATTTTTAAAGGTCCATTCCAGCTCTAACATTTTCTAATCTAAAGCTCTTAGAGGTCGGCAACAATTCTACTTCTAATGATAATAAATTGTCTTTCACTAGGAGTCGAAGTTTCTGAGGGATTTCACTACAGAAATCTCCTAACTTATAATCATCCCCATGTAACAGATGAAGAAATGAAGTCCCAGAGAGGATTAATGATGTCCCTGATGGCAAATTTCCAGTTGGGGGCTAATTGTTTGATTGGTGAGAAGAAGAGTGAGATGCCTTCCATCTTATCCTACTGTGCATGTCCCCTAAGGGAAGACAGCAAGGGACAACCCACCTCCATTTGTTCCTGTAAAACTTCTACATCCTGTGATGGCTGTTTGATCTCTACCATAGGTGAGAAGAGCAAAATCTTTCTCTCACCACCCGCATTCCATCTCCTGCTGCATGTATCCCCAGAGGGAAGTTTGCTAGAGGCCTGGCAGACTAGACTTGATTTCTACCTGCAAAATAGAAAGATAGCATCAACCTCCTACTGTGGCAGCCTGCTTGATTTCCCTACTTGACTCAAAATTTTTCTCTCCCCTTCAACATCTCTCTTCATAGTAGGATATTTCAACATATATATTGACTCTTACTGAAATGCCATATTAAATAAACTCCTTAACTTACTCATTTCATCCCATATTAAACACACATAAAGATGGTCATGCCTTTGATCTTGACATCATCTACAACTGTACCAGCTCCATGTTCAAGAATTATGAAATCCCTTTTTCTGACCCCAATCCACTGGCTTTCCACTTTAGCCTCTGCCCTGCCTAACAAAATTCTACTCTTTGTCCCCATCATAAATTCCAATTCCTTAACCACTTAATTTTCTCCTCCCAGGTTATCACCCCTGCACTAGGCACTGTCTTTTCTTTTTCTCCATCTTGATTCCTTGGGAAACCAATTCAATTATACATTGTCCTCTTCTCTTTGTCTCTAGTGCCTTTATTATTCCATTAGTTGCATTCTGCCAAGCTTCATCCTTGAATCATTTCCACCATTCCTTAACCTTCCCTCCTATGTAAATGATGATGAACAAATTTGGGGAATTTCATGGAACTCTCCTGACTTGGGTCCACTACAAATTTGTCACACAACTTGAACTAGACCCTCATTGTTGTTAGGCAATCTTTCTGTTCCTTCTTTATTGACTATTCCACTTTCCATAGTGATCTCTTCGAATCATTCCATCCCTCCTCAAACCTCCTGTGGCTCTCTCTCTCCTGACTTTCTCATTTGAAAACTTTGCTTCATATTTTACAGAAAAAAAAATTGAGGCTATCCATCATGAACTCTTTCTTCCCTCTTCATCATCTCATATCACTAAAATGTCACTATCAAAGCAAACCTTTCTCCATGCATAAGTAATCTTACTCCATCCTGTTTCCTCCAGGAGATTACTCCTCTGTGATTCCAAGCCATTGCCTATCTTTAGTTTTTCTCTGTCTCTTGTTTCCTTCCTTACTGCTTACACAAAATACCAGGTCTTTCCCCCAACCTAAAAAAAAACAAATAAACAAGCAAAACCTTATTTTCATTCTTTCCATGGTAACTATCATCCTATATCACTTTTTAAATTTGTGGCTAAACTCCCTAAGAAAGCCATCTACAATAAGTAACTGCTTTATTTCCTATCAGTCTCTCCTTAACCCCTTACAATACAAATTCTGACCTCATTATTAAAATGAAATTGTTATCTCCAGAGTTACCAGTGATCTTTTTGTAATAATATTCTATTTTCCCTAAATACATATAGAAAAAATTTTAAACATTAATTTTTTTAAGTTTTGAGCTCCAAATTCTATCCCTCTCTCTCTTTCTCCCTCCCTGAGACAGTAAGCAATCTGATATAGTTTATACCTATGCAATTTTATAAAACATATTTAAACATCTTTTCATATTAGTCATTCTGTAGGAGAAAAAAGAAAGAAGAAAAGAATAAAGAGAGAGAAATAGCATGTTTTGGGTTGTATTCAGATGTCATCAGTTATTTCTCTGGTGGAAGATAACAATTTTTATCAGGAATCCTTTGGGATTGTTTCAGATCATTGTATGGCTGAGAAGAACTAGATCATTGACAATTATTCATCATACACTCTTGCTGTTATCATGCACAGTGTTCTCTTGTTTCTGCTCACTTCACTCTTACAGTTCATGTCTTTCCAGATTTTTCTGAAATCATACTTTGCATCACTTCTTACAGCACCATAATATTCCTTCACAATCATATACAACTTGTTCAACTATTCCCCAATTGATGAGCATCACCTCAATTTCCAATTCTTAAACATCACAAAAAGCTGCTATAAATATGTTGTATAAATTTATTCTCTTCCCATTTTTATGATCTCTTTGGGATATATACCTAGTAGTGGTATTCCTGGATCAAGGGGCATGAAAAATTTTATAGCCCTTTGGACATAGCTCCAAATTGCTCTCCAAAATGATTTAATCAGGGGCAGCTAGGTGGCGCAGTGGATAGAGCACCGGCCCTGGAGTCAGGAATTCCTGAGTTCAAATCCAGCCTCAGACACTTAACACTTACTAGCTGTGTGACCCTGGGCAAGTCACTTAACCCCAATTGCCTCACTAAAAACAAAACAAAACAAAATTATTTAATCAGTTCACAACTCCACCAAGTATCCCAGTTTTCCCACACCACCTCTGACATTTATCATTTTCCTTTTCACTAATGTGGTAAAAAATATGAAAGTTTTTTAACAGTCGGTTAGGATAACTGTAGTTAGCAATAATTATTATATTCTTTTTACTGTTCCATCAAGGAAACATTCCGTTTCTTGAGGAAGCAAAGGGGGGAAATGTGGTAAAAAAAATATGAAAGTTTTTTAACAGTCAGTTAGGATAACTGAAAGACGCCAGTTTTTTCTTTAAGGACCACCCTTTCGGGGAGGAGACCAATGGCATGAGCTATGCACGCCAGTGCGCCTGCTGCGCATATCAGACTGCCTGCTACTCACTTGACTTCCGGGGTGCGAGCTTAAAAGACAAGGAGAGAACGAAAGTGGGTTTTTTTTTCTGCTCTGCTGGTCTCCTGGCTGCACTGCACAGACAGACGTGGACTGGAGTTTGACTTGGCCCGGCTCTTGGTTAACAGCACACGCTTGACTCAGTCTCTCTCCCCAAAAGTGGCCTTTGGTTTTGGTGAGTTTTATACAGAATATAGACTAATCCTAGGCTTAAGATGATTTGTATTGTATTTCTACGTTCCTATCCTTCTAATCAACATCACCTTGTGACTACCATACAATACAGGCTCTATCTAGAAAACCAGAAGCTTCTTCCATTTACTAGTCTGGGAGATAAATTAAGGGAAAGGTTAAGTAGGGGAGATTTATGATCTAATATCCAATTTTAATCTCACAGTAATATTAGCCATTCTGAGGGATGTGAGGTAGTATCTCAGAGTTTTTATCATTTGCATTTCTCTAATCAGTAGTGATTTAGAGCATTTTATATGACTATAGATAACTGATTCCTTGCCTTTGTCTGAAAACTCCCTGTTCATATCTTTTGACCATTCATTAGTTGCATAATGACTTATTTATTTATTTATTTATTTGTTTGTTTGTTTGTTTGTTTGTTTATTTATTTATTTATTCATCTATCCTTTTGTTTATCCATTCATCTATTTCGTTGTTTATTTACTTGTTTATTTTTTCAGGGCAATAAGGGTTAAATGACTTGCCCAGAGTCACACAGCTAGTGTCAAATGTCTGAAGCCACATTTGAATTCAGACCCTCCTAAATTCAGGGCCGGTGTTTTATCCACAATTCCACCTAGATGCCCCTGACTTTTATTCTTACAAATTTGACTCTGTTCTCTATATATTTGAGAAATGAGGTCTTTATCAGTGATGCTTGCTGTGATTTTTTCCCAGGATTCTGCTTTCCTTTTAATTTTGTTTGCATAGGATTTATTTGTGCAAAAAGAGTTTTTAATTTTATATAATCAAAATTATTTATTTTATATTTCATAATGCATTTTATACCTTGTTTAGTCCTAGATTCTTATCCATATATCTGAGAGGTTAACTAACCCATCCTTGCCTAATTTTCTCATGGTATCACCCATTATGTGTAAATCATATAGCCATTTTGACCTTATCTTGGTATACAGTGTGAAATGTTGGTCTGTAGCTAGTTTCTTCCAACTGTTTTCTATTTTTCCCAGTAGTTTTTGTCAAAAAATGAGTTTTTGTCTTAAAATCTGGGGTTTTGGTGATTTTCATATACTAGATTATGATATTCATTTGCTATACTTTATTGTATTGGGTACCTAATTGATTCCACTGATCTGCCACTCTATTTTTTAGCCAGTAGTAGATTGTTTTGGTAATTACCACTTTGTAATACAATTTGTGAACTGGTATGACTAGACTACCTTCCTTCACAATCTACAGTTATTTTAACTGGAATTTTTCTTTCTATCTCTTTCTGATGGAGTTTGCTGGCGATATATAGAAATGCTGATGATTTGTGTGGGTTTATTTTTGTGAGGGAAAACAATCCTCTTCTCAGTAATTCTCAGGAACTCAGCAGAGATATGACAAAGGCTCTTTTATTTCCTTGTCCTGAGAAAGAGGCACCCTAATGTGCAGCAGGTGGGTGCAAAGAAAGGGGGCTCGCAGGCCTTGTTTTAAACCCTAGTCCCTAACAGGGATGGACCCTCCCCTTTTTCATCATTGGTAATGTTACTCAAGGTTTACAATCTATGTGCAAAAACTAGCTAATCAGAATGCAGTATTCCCATCCCTAATCAGTTCTTCCTTATGTGGTCATAACTCAGGAGTGGACCTTATTGAGATCAGGGCGTCTTGAACCATGAGATTTTGTTAGCTAGACGGGGAAGAGGGGATCTGAGACCTTTGTCCTAAAAAAAGGTCGGGGGAGTATGATTGACTGTTATTTCCTCATTGAGAGGAGACAACTACCCATTTTCTCACAATTTTGCATCCTGAAACTTTGCTAAAATTGTTCATTATTTTAACTAAATTTTTTTCATTGATTCTCTAGGATTCTCTATGTACTTCATTTACAAAGAGTGAGTTTTGTTGCCTCATTGCCTATTTTAATTTCTTCAATATTTTTTTTTCTTTTCTTATTGCTATAGTTAGCATTTCTAGATCAATATCAAATAATGTTGGTGATAATGGACATCCTTGCTTCACCCCTGATTGCACTAGCTTATTCCTCTTACAAATATTTTTTGTTGATGGTTTTAGATTGTTGAATATTAAAATATAACTTTTGTGTCTGCCTGTCGCCTACAAACAAGAGAAATAATGTTGAATTTCTCCTACAAATCAGAGACAGACAGAAAAACACATACTTGTCCTCCTACAAAAATAGTTTAGAGAGAGGCAGAAAAAAAATAATATCAATTTAATATTTATTGTCCCAAGAATAAAGTTAACAAAACATGATAATGTGGGGACTTCGCTCCTAAGAGAGAATCTCAGAGGACTCCCCATTTCTGAAGGTATATATAGTTTTAGTCCACTGATTACAGGGCATTGTGAGTTTCAATAGTATGATACAGAAATCAACCCAGAAGCAAAAAGTAGTTTAACAATTTCAGTTATTACAAGTATGGAGGAAATACAGAAGCATCATGATAAAACTACAGGATCCCAAAAAAGGGTTTGGCAAGAATGAAGAGGCTCAGATGTTACCGTAAGATCGGGACTTACTATCCTGAAGGAAAAGAAGTCACTAGGTAAGGTCTTTTATTTGCTAGCTATCTAGGTTCAGGTTTGGAGTTCAGTTGAAGGACATTTTGCTCCTATTAATCCTATTAATCCAGGGTTTTATAAAACTCCCCTTGGATAATAAGGTACCTCCATCAAATCCAGGTGATCCATATATTCATATTAACAAGATAAACATTACTTCTCATTTTAAAGTAAACTTCACTTACTCCTATGTTCTCTAGTGTTTTTAATAGGAATAGATATTGTATTTTGTCAAAGACTTTTTCTGCATCTGTTGAGATAAC
The DNA here is from genome assembly GCF_019393635.1 of Dromiciops gliroides. Lineage (NCBI taxonomy): Eukaryota > Metazoa > Chordata > Mammalia > Microbiotheria > Microbiotheriidae > Dromiciops > Dromiciops gliroides. The sequence goes on along the minus strand of NC_057862.1, from coordinate 631,333,368 downwards.
CATATGTTTATTGGTTTTGTTATTTATATAGTCAATTATGCTGATAGTTTTCCTAGTACTGAACCAGCCATAGGGCATGATCCCTGTAATATTTTGCTATAATCTCCTTGCTAGTCCTTTATTTAAAATTTTTGCATCAACGTTCATTAGGAAAATTAGTCTACACTTTTCTTTCTCTCTTTTGGCTTTTCTTGGTTCAGGTATTAGCACTATATATTTGTGCTGTAAAAGGAATTTCATAGGTGTAAAAAATAGAACTCCAATAACTTCTGGAACTCAGCATTGATGATGTGTCAAAGGCTCATTTATTGTCATTCTTGCGAGAATGGGCCGCCCCCTAGTGGAGCTAACCCCAAACTGGAGGCTCTCAGGCTTTTTCATCTCTTCCCATCCCTAATGGTGCCTGGCCCCTCCCCCTAGAGTTACAATCTATGCACAGGAACTGGCTAATCAATCAAATACAGCATCCACCCCTTCACATTGATTTCTTCTCATGGGAACCTCCCCATTTGTGGATTTTAGCATTGGAGTACCTGCTTCTATTCTAATCAACTTTCCCAGCTAAATCTGAATCCACTCCCTACACATTAAATCACCTGCAATTGTTTTCCCAGATAGCTCCAATCCACTGAGAGGAGTCCACATTTCCCCACAGTAGGAATTCATCTTCACCTATTTTCCCAAATAGTTTATATAGTATTGGAACTAATTGTTCTTTAAATGTTTGGTAGAATTTGCTTGTGAATCTATCTGGCCCTGGGGATTTTTTCTTATGAAATTCTTTGATGACTTCTTTAATTTCTTTTCTAAGATTAGGTTAATTGATTATTCTATTTCTTCTGTTAATCTAAGAAATTTTTATTTTGTAAATATTCACCCATTTCATTTAGATTGTCAAATTTATTGCCATATAGTTGGGTGAAATATTTTTTTAATAATTGCTTTACTTTCCTCTTTATTGGTGGTGAATTCTCTCCTATCCTTTTTGTTACTATTAATTTGGTTTTCTTCTTTCCTTTTCTTTTTTTAAAAATCAAATTAACCAGTGGTTTATCTATTTTATTGGTTTTTCCCATAAAACTAGTTTCTAATTTTATTTATTACTGTGAGAAAAATATGTGCCCCCCTCAAAAGCTGATTGAAATTGTCTGGGGAATGTCTGGGAGGTGAATTTCAAGAGAAGGGTACTTACTAACAGTTCCTTTCCTCCCCCTCCCCAGCAATCATGATCACATCATGAGAGAGACCAAGGGCTGGTCACTGTGGGAGAGGAGTTTAGAGGGCTGCCCCTTTGGCTATATTGTTTTCTGATTGGCTACCATTTGTCACCAGTGTCTTGGTGTGAAGATTGTAATTGAGGAAGAAGCTTGGAGTCATCCCATTACGAGATAAAAGGGTCCCAAGTCCCATTATCATGGCCATTTCCATTAGGGAGTTGGCCCATTGGAGCACAAATGTATAAATAAAGGCCTTTGATACTTCTCCAACACTGAGTCCCAGAAATTTTTAAATGGGGTTTCTCACAATTTGTTTCTCACAATTACCTTGTTAAGGGTTAAAATTCTAGCTAGTCTGTCTAAAATATCTAATGAGTGGTCACCAATAAATTATAAGCTTTAGCAAGAGTTAGACTTTTAAGCATTTATTAAGGAGAATAAGAATTTGGTAAAGAGAGAGAAAGGCCTAGATTCCTATCTATTAAAGGGAGAGCACATTTCTAGCTCCCTTCTCCGCCAGCGTCCTCAGGAAAAAGAGCGTGAGACTGAGCGCCAGTCTCTTCCTTCCTCCTCCCACTAGCCCGCGTCACTTCCTGACTCCTGGTCTTGCCCTCAAAGACCTTCGCTTCATGGGCAGAACTCTTCTACAGTAAGTCTCCAGCAGGTGGCGTCATTCCAATCGTTACAGTCCCCCCTGTTGTTCCTCAAGAAACAAAATGTTTCCTTGACGGAACAGTAAAAACAATATAATAACTATTGCTAATTAATAATATGTGAACAACAATATAGAAAAGGAAGAGAGGAAAGTTTTGTCCAGAGGGGCGATTTTTTTTTTGTCCTCATGAGCCGACGCTTTGACATTAGTCTTGCAAAGGGAGGGCCTCTGCAGAGAATACATGTTACAGATGGTGTATATTATAACAGAAAGAGAAAAAAAAACAAAAACAACAAATCAAAACCGTTCATTTAAAGTCTCTGAAAGTCTTTTCTCAGATGTCCTCTAGGTGTAGTCGTGGAATGGAAGTCTTTTCAGGGGTTGATGTGTGGATGCTGGTAATCAGCCAGGAAAATTTCCTACAAAATTGAGCTTAACACAACTTTAAAATAGCTTTGTCAATAATCAAATCAAACAATGAAAGTTCTCAAAAACATGTCTAAGGGAATACAGAATCTTAGTTGTTACACATGAAACATATAATAAAACAAAAATTGAACCATTCTTTAAAATTATAATATTACTATAGTCCCCCCCCTTATGGAGGGTAATTGAGAAGACAATTGCTGCGATATTAATTTTTAAAAATAATTTTTATCTTTGTTTCATCACTTTTTGCATCATCTGCCTAATTATCCTCATGCCATTATGAGAAATTAGAAAATCTAATATAATTGGTAACAGGTGTCAAGGCCAAATTCAACACTGTTATTTATCATGACACCTGAGATAATTATGGGGGTTACCATAAAAGAACAGAGAAATGATGGGATATGAGCATTCCCACACTTGAGCAATATGTACTGCCCATACAGTATGCTTAAAATAGGTGGATGGAATATATGTCCATGCCACCGAACATATTGGAGGAAACTGAGTCAGACTTAATCAGATACATGGGATTGAGATGTCCATGGCATCAGGCATATAGGAGGGAGCATAGAAGCCAGGTGTAGAAATGAGATGGGTGGGATGAATACTTCCAGCCATCTGTACAATATTGTGGGGAAAAATAAAATAAAATGTTAAACCAAGAGAATCCAACCTCAACATTTGTCAAAAGCCGTTCCCTCGGCCATACCTTGACTTCATGCATGTCTCCCCTCATGTGACAGTTCAGTGTCTGCTCTTGCATGTATTCCTCTTGTGATTGGATGGCATCTTGGCCAACTGGCATCTGATAACTCAGAATAAAGGCAATTAATGTCTTAAATGATAAGTTCCCATAATCCAAGTCTCATATGGATTTAAAAATTGAGGATAATAAATGATTGCAAAAAATGTGAATACATCTTGACTCAGAACACAATATATAATTATGCAACAATTTCAAATAATACCCCTTTTTTTTTAACTTAGTATACAATTACTTTTTCGAAAAATCTGAACATATTTAAATACAAGTTAAAGCACAACACAATCTCAAAGACAACTTTTACAAATGTTCCCCTCTTTTTTTTTTTTTGAATATGCTTATCAAAAATAATACTTCTAGAATCAATTTACACTTGCCATGGCAAACAATTTGCTAGGGAAATGCTTTAAAGAGTTTGATCAAATAATCAGTTGAGAAAAAAAAATAACAAAAACAAATAACTCAGAATATGGGAACACAATACTCCTAGAATTAACATTGTATAATAAAATCAAAACCATCTTGCAATGTTTCAAAATTAGACAAATGAATAGAAGAAAATACACATGGAACAATAAAAGACAATGAAATTCAAACTAAGGAAATCTAAATGAATATGAACTTAATATTAACAAGAGTATTATAAAATATAAACCTGATCACATGACTATAAAAAGCTTTTACAAATATTCTCCTTGTTTTAAAAACTAAGTATAAAACACAATCTCAAAAGCAGGAAAATCTCTACGAAAATAAACCCATACCATTAATTTCAAAATGTATATGTAATAGCATAGAAATCCTATGTAACCTCTGAACTGACATTAATACTCTGAATGAATTCAGAACACTTTTGATTCCGGTATCTAAAATCCCCAATACTCATATCAATACCTTGCTGCTTACTTCTACATTTCTGTACAATATATACCCTTCCATGGCAAAAGAAGCAGAGTCTTGAACTATGGTGATGATTGTCATTCTTATTCAGCTTAAGTTTTTCTTCTTTAACCCCTCTATATTGTCTGTCAGTCTTTTCACCATACAAATGCTTTATAAGATTACTAATTAAAGACAAAAGCAGGTTAGCAAAATTATGAACAAAACGAGCATATCTGGAATTTAAAGAGTTTTCTAAGATTGTCTCAAAAGCACAGCCAGGCTGGGAAAGGGCTGAGCCTGAAGCTGCAAATGTAGTTAGAGAAAGTTGAGCATGTGCATCAGATCTCTGGACTTCCCAGGCAGGGGAAGCTATGGGCTTGGCCATAGGAGGAGTAGAGGGTGGGGTCTGGAGAGGAGGGGAGGGACCAGAGCAATTTGAATCAGACTTGATTTTGAACTCAGGCCTGGATTCCTCTTCCCCCACTTTGCCTCCAGGTGCTAGGGGATTAAAAGCTTCTAGAGGGTGGGTCATTGCCTCCAGGCATGCAAAATTAAAGCAACAATTAGTGTTAGAACTGGGAAAAGCTGCGGGAATCTCTTCAGGTTTCTCTGAAAAAGCATGGTTGGGAGAGGGAGAGATATTTCCTTGTGTGAGTAAGTTGCTGGCTCTTTTAACAAAAATAAAAAGAAAAATAGAAAGTCCACAAAAACAAAGCATTAACATGATATTATCTCCCATTTGTCTGGTTAAACAGACTAAAATCAAAAATAGGGTAATTAGGGAGTTTAAAAGGTCCATTCGAAAAAATTTAAAGGAAAACACAGCCAGTACGCCAGTACTTAGCAGTTAAAGGGAGAGGGAGGGGAAATTTCTTACCCAACCAGAAGATCAGAAGAAGACTGAGGGTTAGCTTTCCTCTTCGTGGTCAGCCATCTGTTAAGGGTTAAAATTCTAGCTAGTCTGTCTAAAATATCTAATGAGTGGTCACCAATAAATTATAAGCTTTAGCAAGAGTTAGACTTTTAAGCATTTATTAAGGAGAATAAGAATTTGGTAAAGAGAGAGAAAGGCCTAGATTCCTATCTATTAAAGGGAGAGCACATTTCTAGCTCCCTTCTCCGCCAGCGTCCTCAGGAAAAAGAGCGTGAGACTGAGCGCCAGTCTCTTCCTTCCTCCTCCCACTAGCCCGCGTCACTTCCTGACTCCTGGTCTTGCCCTCAAAGACCTTCGCTTCATGGGCAGAACTCTTCTACAGTAAGTCTCCAGCAGGTGGCGTCATTCCAATCGTTACAACCTCAATGGTTTTCTTTCCAGTTTATTAATCTCTACTTTGATTTTCAGCATTTCCAATTTTGTGTTTAATTTTTAATTTTTAATTTTTCCATTTTTTTTAAGTTGCATTCTGTTATTCTGTTGGTTTGCTTAGGGAGCACTCTCCAGTTGGCTAGCCCCTGAGCATTGTCTTGTTGTTGGTCTGGTGTTGGGGCAAGGTCTTTATGCCGACAAGTCTGGACAGGCCTTTCGACTTGTCAGCAATGCTTCAGTGGTGGGCGTATGGCCACTGGGGTTGGGCCTTACTGTGTTGCACAAACACCAGCTTGTTTCCTGGCCTGTTGGCCTCTGGAAGGATAGAGCCTTGCTGGTAGAATGCTGTCGATGTCTGGGTCTCAGAGCCTTGCTGCCTGTCCCCTGTTGTGAATCTGGCTGTTGTTGCTCTTGTCCCTGTCTCCCCTCCCACCCCAGTGAAACAGACTTTCCTGCTGAGCTGGTAAGCTGTTTCCCTGATCCTAAACCAGTTCTGAGGTGGTATTCAAGTTGTTTGGAAGATAATTTCAGAGGGATTCAGGGAGTTCCTGTCTAGATTCCACCATCTTGTCTGGAATACTTTTTTTTTTAATCAGTGAAACATTACCATTTCAGGGAAATATGTTGCTACTTAAGTAGATTCATTCAAATCATAATGAACAATGTCTAAAATTGAAAACAACAACAAAAAAAAAAAACTCTTACAGACTTTCCTGGGGAAGATCACTTTAATGATCCCCTCTTCTTCCCCCTCTCATCCTCCTTCCTCCCCATCTCTGTCTCTGAGTCTCTCTGTCTTTGTCTGTCTATATCTGTGCCTGTGTCTCCCTGTCTCTGTCTCTTTCTCCTGTTACTGACTTGTCTTGTCATCCTTTTTAGTCAGGTAGCTTTAAAGAAATATTTCCTATATCCCTTCAGTAGTGTTAGAGTGAGGAAGAGGGGAGACAATATTCAAACTTGTCTCTACCTCTAAATCAAGTTTATTCATTCAAATGACCAAACAAACAAACAAAAAACAGTAGGTCTTATAACTATCTGCCTATCTTTGGGAGTAGAGAAGAAAGTCTTTCTGGAAGGTGGGAAGTACAAAATACAGGTCTGCAAAGTCAAGGAGAAGCCATTTGCTTTGGTGAAGGATCACTGATGCAAAGCACAAGGAATTAAAAAAAATCTATGGGCAGCTTCCCTAAAGTTTCTATAAGTTAATAAAATGCCTCGTTTTAGTTCAATGTTTTGAATAGAACAGATGCTGCCTCCCAGCCCCAGACCTTGTATGTCAAATTCAGTGCAAAGTGAAATGTTTGGGCAGAACAGACTATTTTCAAATGGAAATTTGACAGTTGCTGATTTATAGCTTTCACAGTGTAATTTTCAGAAATTGAAGGTCAACAAATAAAGGAGTGTAGCTTCGTCCTGCCCAACATAGTGGGGTTGCAATCCTGCCAAAGTAGGTCAGGGGCTTCTGAGACTGAGTCTGAGGGTCAGCAAAGAGCAAGAAAAAGCTGCTTTGAAATGAGGTTAAACCAAACTATTGTTTGATAGTATGGAAACAGTGGGCCCCAGTGGACAAAAGAAGTCCTTTTTTTGTGGGGGTAAGGGAAGCAGAGGGTAAGGAAAAGCAATGGTCTGCACTGAGTATCCAAGAATGCAGAAAGTGAATGTTCTATAAAATGTGAAGTAGGCCAAGTGTATTGAATCTTGTAGGAACATGTTTTCTATCCCCAGGCACCTCTAATTATGGCCTTCCCATTGCCTGCTGAATGGACTTCAAGCTCTTCAGGCTGATTTTCCAGGCTTTCACCAACTATTTAGTAGTTGTGACTTTAAACAAGTCATGTTAATCATCTAAGCCACAGTTTCAGAGAGTGAAAAATCACTGAATTTCTGACTTGGAAATGGGTGTGCTAGAGCCAGCTCATCCTAATTCAGGAGAGCAGACTATTAAATTTTCAGCCTGAATGTTTATATCTTAAAATTTGGCAAATCCTTCAAGGCAGTTATTTATTGTTTTATTGATTATCTAAACTTAATATGGATAAAATGTTAATAATACAGATTAAATTCAAATGTATGTAGTATTTATCTTTTTGCAGAGATCTGGTAATTAAACAATTACTAGCACACCACTGCTTAGAAGGGACTTCATCAATTGTTTGTCCAACCCATACTTGAAAAATACTCCCTACTACAATATACCTGATAGGAACTACTTCTGCCCAATTCCCCTCCAGATAAGGGAGACCCCCTACTTCCAGAGGCAGTCCATTCCATTTTGGGATGTCTTTTTGATTGTTATGAAATTATCTTGTCATAAAGTCTAAATACGTCTATTTTAACCTTTTGCTCATTGCTCCTACTTCTGCCCTATGGGGCCAAATAAACCAGTTTAAAATCTCTTTTACATGAAATGCCCTTCAAACACCCTAAGGCAACAGCCTTGCCTTCCCCTGAGACTTTCCCTTCCAAGAATGAAGACACATACTTGTTTTAACAGAATCTCAGATATCCTGAAGTCTCTCTTCTATGCCATGCCATTTTAGGTACTGACCTCAAAATAAAAAAATAAACAAACAAACAAATAAATAAATGAGTACATAAATAGATTAATGAATAAGTAGATAAATAAATAGACAAGCAAGCAAACACATAAATGGATGAATGGATGGATGGATGGATGGATGGATAGATAGATAGACAGATAAAATTTAAAAAAAACAAAAAGAAACAAAATAAATTAAGTAATGACCTCTAAATTTTCTCTTGCTTTATCAAAATCCTTACTGAGCTCTGGCAGCTTTACGTTTTATTTCTTAATTAGTTCCATGCTTTTCTTATTTTCAATTCTATGAATTTCTCCCTTGATTTTCAGGATTTACATCTGTAAACTAAGGTTGTTGGACTATAAGATATCTAAGGAAATTTCAAATTCCAAATCCTACTTTAAATAAATACCCAATCCTCCTCCACCTATGACACTCTTTGTTCTACAAAAGTGAAATAAGTCCATTGAGTGTACCCTTCTATCATTTATTGCCCCTTACTTCCTTAAAGTCTTACCTCAAGTGTCACTTCTTCCTTGATTTTTTTTCCTTATGGTATCCCCTTTGCCCTGAAATCTCTCACTCTTCTCTGTTTGAGTAGCATTATATTCCAAATCTTTGTGCGATTTCATTAATTTATCTATTCCCACTAATAGTGTAGACTGAACATATATATATATATATATATATATATATATATATATATATATTTTTTTTTTGCCCATGTCCTCTTGTAAATTAGATGATACAACATGCTAGAGGTATTCCTCATTTTCCATTTGCATTAACATAATTTCAATGACTCCCTATTGCCTCCAGAATGAAATACAAAATTCTCTGTTTGACATTCAAAGAGCTCCTACCTTTCTAGACTTCTTATTCTCCAACATATACTCTTCAACCCAGTCACACTCTGCTCTGGGCATATTCTCTTGCTGACCCCCATGTTTTGAATGCTATCTCTTTTCTATGCTGCTTGCTGATCTCCCTAACTTCCTTTAAGTCTTAAGAGAAAATGCTTCTTCTAATGAAGGTCTTCACCAAACCTTTTAATTATAGTAAATCCCTTCTATTGGGGGGGGGGGGAGGCAGAGCAATGAGGGTTAAGTGACTTCCCCAGGGTCACACAGCTAGTAAATGTCAAGTGTCTGAGACCAGATTTGAAGTTAGTCCCTCCTGAATCCAGGGCCAGTGCTTTATCCACTGCACCACCTAGCTGCCACTGCTTTGTATATATGATTTCTTTTCTCCCCCATGAGATTATATACTTCTTGAGATGAGGGATTGTCTTTTGCCTCTTTTTGTATTTCTAGCACTTAGCAATGACTGGTATATATAGGAGTTTAATAAATCTTTATCGATTGATTATTTCAGTGGTATGTGTGTAAGCTATGTATGTTATCTCTCAATTTCACCAGTTGAAGTGAGAAGTGATGACATCTCCCCTGCTTCTTTGTGGTAAATCCCCCCCCCCCCGTCATAATGTGTTACAATCTAATTCCAGCCATGGTGAAACTCTCCATCATCTGCATTTCTTTGAACTATAGTGTTTCATGACTCACAACCATAAAACACCAGAAGAATATTTAAAACGTAAATTGAAGGGCTGCCCCAGTTTGAAGGTATAGACTTCAACACAAAGGAAGTCTTTAGGCTTTCCTGGTGCTTATCCAATTTTGCTCCTGCTTCCTGCTCCCTGAAATGTCTTTTAAAAATTATTATTATTAATATATAATCAATATTATTAATATAACTAATGCATTATATATTATCAATATATTACTATAATTTACATTAATATAATTAACATATATTTTATATAGTTCTTACTATGGATAGGCACTGTGGCAAGAGATATATAATTATTATCTCATTTGAACCTCACAACAACCCTGGGAAGTAGGTGATATTATTATCTCCATTTTACAGATGAGGAAACAGAGGCAAGCAGTTATCTCATGTCACACAGATGTTAAGTGTTTAAGGATTGATTTGAATTCATATTTTCTCATTCCAAGCTCAGTGCTTTATTTACTTCACATGACTTCCCCTGCATGAATTATAAAGGCCCACTACTTTACGTATTGACTAGTTTATGGCATTATTTTTTGATTAGAGGTTTAGGATATGAGTACAGGCAACTCAATTTTGAGACTTGTCAAAGCAACCTTTAGCAGGTCTCTGGAGTAACTAGCCCCCACCCACATGCATAACTCCTCCATCTCAGGTTTCTTTCTCATTCTCTTGCTGTCTAGGATGTTTTCCCCAAAGGTAAAGTGGACAAAAAAGGGTTGTCTGTAGTGAAATCTAATTTATAAGTCAGAGCAAAGGTCATTTCCCAAAAACGTTTAGCTAACTGGTTCATCCTGAATCTCTCTACCCTAATTTGAGGATATGTCAAAAATATATAGGATAAATACCCTACAATAATATTAACGGGGTTTTCTATCAATGATAAGTATTACACACGTCCAAAAACCACATCCACCCATTAAACACCACTCATTCCTCTATGACTGAGGTTGTCTGTGTATAAGTGTGTGTGTTTATGTGTGTGTGCATATTTGTGAGTGTATCCATGTATCCTTTTTGGGTATACAGATCTCTGGTCCAGAATCCCTGCTCTGACCCATAAGGAAGGACTAGAGTTGTAGTTTCATATGTTTAGGAAATCGCTTCTATCAGTATAGGTTGAACATTTTCTTCAAGGTATAGTCTTAGAGAATTACTTGGGGCACAATGGAGTTAAGTGACTCAGTCACAAGTGTTTCACAATGGGTCAGAGGTAGAATTTGAATGGGGATCTTGCTGACTCTTTAAAATGCTTCTACTCATACTGCCTATGAGACATAGAATATATGTACTTCAGTTTCTTCTGATCTCTTAGGAAATACTATTTTGTGTAGTCTGGAAAATGGTCTCTTTCTTTAAACCAGCTCCCCATGAAGAGGTACCACTTTCATTGCAAACTAAAACAATCCCTGGGTCTTGTAAGATGGAAGGCAAGCCTCATATACACATGCAATCAAATGATCCAATCAAGAACTAAATGAGTCCCTCCATGTATGTATCTGCTTCCCACCGGAGCCAGTGGGAGCTAGGAATGAGCCTGCAGTATCCAGCACAGGAGAGAGGAACATATTTGTTCAGTGGTAAACAATAAGAGAGGGGAAAAAAAAAAACACACACAAAACTCAGGAGTCAGACTGTAATAATTGACTAACTGAATTGACTTACCCATTGAACTGTGCCAAAGTGCCAATTTTCACTTCATGGGTGCTTCTGTGGGGAACCTGAGACATTCTATTTGTGTCATTTGGAGAGGTTTTACCTTTGCTTATATAGGAACAAGAGTAATCAGGAGACAAACATAGTAGTATTTCAAATCATGGTAAAAAAGCAACATCTTGCCTAGTTGGAAGGATGCTGATTTTCCTCTACCCAGCTCCTTCTTAGTGTAAGTGCCCCCACTTCCACAAACATACTTTCGAACACCCTGGGCAAACATCTTCACTTTGAGAGTCCTTCATCTACCAAACTTGCTCTTTGTTTTTATTTAAAAGGAAAGATTAGAAAACAATTTTTTCCTCTTTTAGAGGGTACATTTTTATCTATAAAGGGGACACCCTGGGGCACAATAGAGTTAAGTGACTCAGTCACAAGTGTTTCACAGTGTGTCAGAGGTGGAATTTGAATGGGGATCTTGCTGACTCTTTAAAATGTTTCTACTTATACTGCCTATGAGACATAGAATGTGTGTCCCTATAAAGGGACTCACCCTGAGTTCAGAGTGCAAAGTTTGTTTTTTTCGGAAAGTCAGTCAAGGAATTAGAATGTTCTGTCTTCTGCATTTCCATTAGTTTTACAACAAAGTATCCAGATCATATAGATAATTATGTCATGGGGAAAGGGGGTAGGGGATTTGGGTAGGGGTAGGAGTTTGGGGTCCTTAGAAATTCCTCTCTAAAGAATTATACCCTCTTGCACACAAAAGCAATTAGAATAAGATGGTACTTTATTTAGGGGCAAGGGAAGGGGAAGGGAAGGGAAACCATGAAAGAAGTCCTTGGACTTCTCATGGAGAGAAAGGCATGGCACAGAGAGAGTGGCTCTGAGATACCAATCTCCTCGAGCAGGGGACTGGCAGGTACTTTTATAAAGGACTGATGGGGGTGACCATCTGACTGTGGAAAGTTCCCTTAGTGAGGGAGGACCATCCCCCACTGGTGGTGGCTGGGGGAATTGGGTGAGGGGTGGCTGCAGATCTCTCAAGCCATCTCCTCAGGACACAAAAGAAGCAGCCACACCTAATCTTATCACCCCAGGCTTGAGGTAGACTAGAATGAAAGGTGGGGGTCCCGGAGCTAGCTCAGTCCAATCTCATTCCTCTTATCTCTTTAGGTTTGTCTGTCCTTTGGTTTAGTTTCTCAAGGAGAAGGTTCTTTGGTGTGCCCCAGAGAACTTCTGGGGTGCTATGGGCCCATAACAATTAGATAAATCATATCCTAAATGATTATGTGCTAGGAACTATGATAAGCATTGGAGTTTCAAACTACATGTAAGCAATGTTTCCAGCCCTCAAAAAACTACTTACAAAGGAGAAAAGATGTCACATAAAAGAGAAAAGGGAAGGGGAAGGATAAATACTCCTGTGAGAGCCCAACGTGGTCTCAGGGATAGATTCATGATTGATTCCATTAGGGAAGAGGTGGAAGTGAAGGCCTGAGAGGAGATGGTGTGGCAGTAAGATGGTCAAGAAGTCCAATAAATGGCAAAACTTTGGGGGAAATAAAGTCCAAAGATGGTCTATCAGAACCTAAGATTGTTCCATGGTTAGAATCAATCACCCCAAACTTTTATAGACATATGATACTGAATCCTGAAAGTTCCCTCTTACTGTAATATACTATACCTCTCCCACTATCTCATTCCTCATAAACCTTTCTTTAATCTCGATTGACTTCTCTAGTCCCTCAGTTTTCTTTCAGATTAACCTTTCCCTCTCCATCTTGATTTTCCTTCACTGTCTTGATCATTTAACCATCTCAATAAAGTTGCTATTGTCAAGAACAAATGATCATAATATTTTTTCAAGCTAGAAGAGCTTTTCTTCTGCCTTTAAATTATTTATAGCTCTGGACTTTCAACAATAATATCCTTCAAGTCTTTAAACCTGAATCCTACTCTCCCCTCACTATATCTCCTCCTCCCTCCCCAATCCCACAGTGACCTGTGCAATGTTGCATCTCCTCCCCCTGCCTCAATCCCAAAGTGACCTGTGTAGTTTTCCTTCTTTCAGAATAAAAGAAGTTATGAGATCAGTGGATCCAATGGCTCACACCATTGTGTAATTAATATTATCTAAATTCAAGTTGGCTATCATTATTCCATGACAATTCTATTACCATTAATTTCAAATCAACAGTATCTTACTGCCCAGGACAAATGCCTCACATTTTCTCCCCTCGAAGTCCCAATTCCACACCCCACATGGCTTTTCACCTCAAAAACAATAAAACAAATGAATGAGTGAATGGATAGATAAACAAAGAAAAAAAGAAAAAAAACATAGAGAGCATCCATAAGGTTTTTTTTTTTAATTTTTCCTCTTCTACAGATAAGAACATTTTTCTATCTCCTGCCACCTTTTTCTAGATTAAGAGGTTATCTCCCCTTCTGGCTAAGAATACCCTGTCTACTTTTATCAGTGATGTTGATGTTATTTGTCATCTGTCCTAGGAGTTTGCCCAATTGCTCAGTGAAGTAGACATATACTCTCTTCCTTGTGACGTTTTTTTTTTTTTCCCTCCTTATCCAATGACTCTATTCCTACTACCCACAAGAATTCAAGCCATCTTCATCATAAAGACATTTTTTTAAGTAAAACTTTGGCATCCTCTCCTGGACCTATCTCATCTTTCACTTCTTCACTCCTACAAAGAGGCTAAGCTTGCTGTTTCTATTTTCTCACCAACCATCAGTCCTCTGCAGTTTGAATTCAGCACACTAGAGCATATTTTCTCTCAAAGTTACAAATAATCTTTTATTTGCCAAAATCAATGGCCCTTTTTAAAACTCTTTAGTCTCTATGTTTTTTGTTTGTTTTTTTTTATTCTGTTGATAAACCCCTCCTTGCTACTATCTACTTAGCTTGCTTCCATGTCCTAATATTCTTTTCTTACTTTTTCTTGTCTTACTTCATTTTCCTTTGTTGCTTACTCATTCTTTTTTCTTTCCTTCCTTGGTATATGTGCCCAATCCAAAGGAATTATGTTTACTCCTTATCCTTAATCTTACTGCTTTCATTGACCTGCAACTCATACCACTATATCTTTTTGCAAAAAGAAAACATCTCAAATCTCTGTCTGTCTACTAGCTCTCTTCTGAACCTTAGCTCCACATTTACAACTATGCATTGGATAGATTTATCTGTATCTCTAATTATGGATGCCTTTCACTCTATATAATTAAAAATTATTGTGCACAGGTATTGTGACATTTTTAAGTCTTTGTAATTCCAACACTTGTCAAATTGTTTTGCACAGAGGAAATAGGCAATACATTTTTGGTGAACTGAAGGAGAAAAAGCTTGAATAAGAGGAAAGACCACCACTTATTAAAAAGAATGCTTTAAAAGAGGAATATAATATATAATGATGATGATGGAAATAATAAAATGATATTGATATCAAAGGCAAGATGCTGCTATTAGAAAAAGGGGGGACTAAATTTGGAGGTAAATCCCTTGTATTTAATTACTGGTTTTACCTTTTATGTATTCTCATGATTGTCTGCAAGCATTTGACCTTGCTGAGTCATTTTCCATCTCTACAAAGGGAGTGAAATATGATTTGTACTACTTATCTCACAGAGCTATTGTAAGGGAAATATTAATTTTAAAATGCTTGGAAGTGAAATATTGTTATCCAAGATAATTAAAAATATCATTGGGGGCATCTAGATGGCACAGTAGATAAATCACTACCCTGGATTTAGGAGGACCTGAGTTCAAATCTGGCCTCAGACACTTGATACAGTAGTTGTGTGACCCTTGACAAGTCACTTATCCCTCATTGTCCCACCCCCCAAAATTCATTAACAAGTGAAAATAAAAAAAAAATTGGTTTGGACCTATGATTTCATTGGTGTGATAACTTACAATCTTAGATAGGTGCTTAAAGGACTAAGAGTTTAAGTGACATATCTAGGGCCAAACAGCAAGTAAGTATGAAAGGCAGAGCTTGAACCCGTATCATCTTAGTTTCTATGAAGGGGTGTACAGGAGTCAGCTTGTGTGAGCTCCAGAGAGCAGATTGTTAAAATTTCAGGGTGAATATTTACACTCAGAAATTAGTATGCACCATATCTGGGCTTGATTTACTGTTTCAGTGATTGTTTAGGCCTTAAAAGTGATGGAGAAAATGTTAACAATGCAGATTAAACTTCAAAGTCTGTCTTGTTTTAGACAGTTTGTTATTAAACATTTACTAGTACACCACTGCTTGAACGTCAACCATCTAGAGACTGCAAAACACTGTCTCTTCTCACTGTGATTGGATCCAAAAAAAGGAGGGCAGATATGAAACCTATATCCAACATTAAATCTAACATTTCCCTGTTTTATTTTTTCTCTTTCCAATAAAGTGCAATGTAGCACTTCCCAGGCATCTATGGGTAATTCATTTTCTTCATTTGAAATGCTAACTCCATTGGCTAACTGCCCAATTCTTGGCAGGATATTCCTCTTCATTTACAAATTACACATTGCTATAAACTTCCCTTGGAAGGATCTAAACAAACTCATTTCAGGCATTGCCTAGAGTCAAGGATATCAGCATGTCCCTTCATTTATAAGCATCCAATCAGTGAACATGCTATTAGAGGAAAGTGGAAGATTCTTGTTCATGGTGGGTAGATTGTGTATGAAAATTCTAGTACTTTTACAATCAGTCATTTTGCATTATTTAAGCACATATCAAGTACTTAATTAGAAAAAAAAGTGTTGTAGACTAAAGATAAGGAGAGAGAAAACAGGAAAAAATTCTATCTTTATCTTAAAATAAATCCAGGGGAGACACATTTTATATAAATACTTTAATGATTTGGAAAATCCCTTTTCTAGCTTTTAAGTTTGGGGACAATATGTGACTTTTCCTAGAAGGTTGCACAGATGGTAAATGACAGAGTCTGCATTTGAACTCATGTAATGTAGTTTCTACTATGACATTCAGTTTCCAAGCAAGAAAAATTTTTAAAAAATGATTGTAACAAAAATAGAAATATTTCCAGGGCTGTATGCTGTTTTCCAGTGACCTTTAGTGACTCTTCAGGAAGCAAAAAACAAAAACAAAAAAGTAAACATACATAAATATGTGTGCATATATGTATGTGTCTCAAATCCTTGTGTGCATATATATTCTCTGGCAAAATTAATACAAAAGAACAAAATCAAAAAGTCAAACAGAAAAATAACCATGTTGAATTCCCACAGATTACAATGGACTTCCCTCACAGATGGTAAGGTATCTCCTAAATATTTGCAGAAAAATTCAGACAAAATGCAATGCAAAAAACAAGGTTTTAGTGGTATTGTCTCCACCCCCTCTTCTAAGATGATTATGAAGAAAGACATGGTTATTTGTTCAAGGTCAAACAATTTGAGTTGGAATTAGAGCTTAAATCCGGGTCTGATGAGAAACACAGAAATTTCCCTAAAACCCTAGTTATTTAATTCATGGAAATCAAGTAAGTGGTAGGATTATAAGCAAGTACAAATGTTAAGTCACAAAGTCCTGAGTTCAAGCCCTAAATCAATTGCTAGCTGTATGAATATGGGCAAGTCTCCTGTGCTCTTGGATCCTCAGATTCTTCATCCATAAAATGAGGATTTTGGTCTAGTTGATTTCAAAAGTCCCTTCTAGGTTATTGATTCTCTCCTCTAACATCTCTTCCAGATTGCACATTTTCTCTTTATTTTTTATTTTATTCTAAGTCCCTAAATCTCAGTCTTCCAAACACTGTAGCATCTATGGGACAACTAGGTGCCACAGTGGATAGAGCACTGGCCCTGAAGTTGGGAGGAATTGTGTTCTAATCTCACCTCAGACATTTACTAGCTTTGTGATCCTGGGCAAGTCACTTAATGATGTTTTAAGCATCAAGAGTCATCTCCATTTGTCCTGATGTATATCTTGTCCTTGGACCCAGATGGCTCTGGAGGGGAGAGTGAGTTTGGTGGCCTTGTACAGCCCTCCCCTCCTTAAATGCAGTTCAGTACAAGTCATGACATCACCCTGATGGTCCTCTTAGAGAATAAAGGACAACTACAGCATCTGTAATCTTGGATCCTAACTTTCTAGGCTCTGAATGCCACAGACACATGCTCAGAGAAAGCTAAGAAAGTTTAATGATTTAATGTCATATCGATGGACCTCTCTCTCTTGCTCTCTTTTTACTTTTTGCATTCTGCATTGTCAAAGGTGAGATGTCATCACTATACTCATGTTGTATGAGAATGATGAATGGCTTTAAAAGTCTGCCCTTGGAATGGGATGAACGAAGTACAAGTTTACAATGAAAATACATTTCATTGACCCCCCCGCCCACTCTTTTAGCATTTGGTTAGGACATTATGTAGCTATTAAATAGGTATCAATTAACATATGGCAGAAAAGGCTTGTTGCACTTAAGGCAAATAAAAGATACACCTTTTGAGGCAAGAGGTAGCCAGAAGCAAGTTAAGAGAATTCAGAATCTCTCAGGCATATAATCGGTCTGGAGTTCTAGCTATAAGATACCAACATATTCATTGGCATTTAAAATGATTGACTAGTATTTGTGTGAGCTCTCTCTTCTACCTTTTAAATTGAATTGTCTGCCTTTTGGACTGAATTGACTTCTTACTTTGACATTACATGCTAAGAACAAAATGATTGACTGGGTTTTTCATATTTAAGTTCATTGTTTTCATAGATTCAAAGTCATAGAATGTCAAAACTGAAAGAGACCTTGGGACATAGAATGTTAGGACATAGAATAATAAGTTTGGAAGGGATCTTAATGGATAGAATGTTAGAACACTGAAAGGAAGATCAGGGAGGGGTTTGGTAGTATAATATTGAATGCCAGCTGATGAAAGGAAAGTGAGATCTCATAGTCTAATCTGATATAATGGAATGAGCAATGAAATTGATTTCATTTATCAAAAAAATGAAAACAATTTACTTTCTCTGAATGTAGATTTCTTTTTCTCAAATGATGGACTATATGATCTCTGAGGTCAGATATTGATCAAGTATTCTATAATTTGTTTGCACCTTATTTTTATGGACTGTTCAAGTTCCCCATCTGCAATACTTGTGTGTTTAATGAATTTAAAGAAAAATAACTTATTCAATTTATCTAAAACAACTTTTTCCCCATCAATATAGTTTTGAGGTTGCCAGGATAATTCTGGAAGTGATTGTGTCATAGGCTTTTTCATCATTACTAAATATTTTCCTTTCTAGGCTTGGTAGAATCTCTAACATCCATTCAAAACTTGCCCCCTCTATTTCTGGTCTTTTCCAGCAATAGTGGTTCAGTTACACTCATTTTGGGCCATTGAATACTGTAGATTAATGACAATGTTGTGCTTTTAAGACTAAGCCAAATGTATTATACAATAGTGTTCACAATTATTATCTCAGGTTCTTTATATGTGATAACCTAAATATTTTCCTAAATAATAATAGCTAAAATGGATATAGGTTTATGGTTTGCAATGTATTTTACATATATTACATCATTTGAACCTAATAAGAGCACTCTGATGTAGGTATTTTTATTATATTTATTTTATAAAGGAGGAAAATGAATCTGAAAGAACTTAAATGACTGGCTCAGCATAATGCACCTAATAAGCTTCTGAAACTGTATTAAATCTAAAAATCTTCAAAGCTTTTCCCACAATGTCACCAAGCTATCAGAGATAGAATAGGAGATAAACAGCACATAAACAGACTAGTAATAACAATACTATTCCAAACCTTAAAAGATGTGTCATATTAAGTGTAGATTTGCAGTCTTCATTGATACAATCCAAAATCCTTCAGTGCCTTTCTTTATCCTGATATGTTACTATAGACAAGAAAACCCATCTTCTATTGACTAATCTTATGATGACAGAACTTCTCCACAGTAAGCTAGGCTGGTTGTCAGAATACTCTGTAGGTCATCACATGATAAAGGCAGGAAGTTGTTCTAATTAATGGAACCTGCTAGATCTTGTATTCTGTACAAATAACTTTTTGCATAACACATATTAATATACATCTCTAATGGCAACATTTATCTCCCTAATTATGTATACTACACTTCTCCACTGCCCTTCAAATTACCTGAAGCTTTGATTCTTCAGAGGTTATGGTGATCAATGATACGTAATCACAAAAGAATATGTGTTTGAACAATCTTTGTGATTTTTTTTTGGGGGGGGGGAGTAAGAGACCTTTCAAATCATGGTACAATTTCCAAAATGTGATCCAATCTTCTTTCTTCTTACTGTTAAATAAGCATTCCTACTCTATTTGATCTGTCATGTGTGGATTATTATTCTTCCTTCTGAGTGGCTACACATTGTATGAAGAAAGTTCCATAATAATATAAGGCATGATGCAATCAAATTATGGTCATCACAAAATGGGATCATCTAAAAAGTTTCATTATCAATAAGGGATTCATTTTTAATTTTAATGCTGGGTAGACTACACTCTATGACAGAAGCAGATTTCTTTGGTGAACATATATGCGCATAGTTTATGTATCCCTTGATATCAATAGATAGACAATGATTAAATAATTATCACTATGGTTGTAGAAACATTGTGTATTATATTGATAAATAAAATAAGAGAGAAGGAAGAGAGTCTTTAAGCTGCCAAATCAAAGGTTATTGTCGTTATTGGGTATGTATGTGTGTATCCTTATAATAAAAAAACTGAACACACTATGATTCTGTTTGCATTATGGTCAACTGCATTATCAGGAAGATGTCTTTTAAAGAAAAAAATTTAAAGGTTTCCTGTTTCCTTCTTATACACATAGAAAAACACAGTAGCATTTGTATATATGAATATGCAGAAATATATAAATATACACACATATATGTGTATATTTATGTATGTTTTTAAGAGAGCATTCTAATAAGATATCTAAATAGTCATAACTAAACCCAGTTCTCTTCTGTAACCTGAATACATCAACAGATATACCAGAAAACATGAAAGAACCAAACCAAAGAGAGGGAAAATGATTGGTCATATACCTCAAAATGTTCAAAAGGAAAAACAAAGGTCAGTACATATCATCATTTTTTAAAGAGCAAAAACAAAAAATAAACCCTTAAAACAAAGAGGGTCCTTATTCAATGGAGAATATGGAAACAGATTATGGCTAAAGAATATAATAGAAAACTGTTATGCTATAATGAGGATAAATACATATGTATGCATGTATATTTGCATATGTGTATGCATGTATATACACACTATGACACCATGCATATTTACATACTACATATATACACACTATGTCACCATGCATATTTACACAAATTTCAAGGAAATGTGGAAAGATTTGTAAGGACTAAAGCAAAATGAAATAAACATAATAAGAATTTTACACAGGGTCATTCACCAAAATGACATAAGTGAAAATGACACTAAAAGTCAGCTCAACTCAGATTAATTATAGTGACCAACCTTGGACCCTAACAGATAATAAAAGATATTACTCTACTTTTGGAAAAGAAATGAGTAGTTATGGAAACAAAAGACTGCCTAGTGTGACAGGCATGGTCATTTTGTTTTCTCTTGTTTTTCCTTGTTGTTATTAGGAGGTTTTAATGTGTGTGTGTTTGCAAAAAGAGAGACAGATAGGGCAGTGGTATGCGACATGCCTTCCCAACTAAAGAAGATGCAGAAGCTCTGCTGGCAAGTCAGCCACAACAACGGGCATATCGACAAGCCCAGAAGCACCCCAGAGGTCATGGAAATGCAGGAGGGTTGCACCATCGCTGCATCAACTTTGACAAATATCCAGGTTACTTTCAGTAAAGAGGGTATGAGATATTACCACTTGAAGAAGAACCAAAGCTAGTGCCCAACGGTCAACTTTGATGAGCTGTGGATATTGGTCAGTGAGCAGATCAGGATTAATACTGCCCAAAACAAGGAAGGAATTACTCCCATCATTGATGTTGCACGGTCGGGGTACTACAAAGCCTAGGAAAAGGGAAGCTCCCCAAGCAGCCAGTTATCGTGAAGACAAAACTCTTCAGCAGAAGAGCAGAGGGAAAGATTAAGGTTGTTGGTGGAGCTTGTGTCCATGTGGCATAAAATCAATATTATCAAATAAAATAAATGTCTTTATTTTAAAAAGAGAGAGAGAAAGAAACAGAGAAATAGAAAATATTATGACATATTCATTAAAAATCATCGATAAAATACTTTTGTCTTTTGTTTTATTTCAATGGGAGAAAGAAACCTTAAACATTAAATATTTGAGGAAAACTAGCATAGAAACTAAAAAATAAATAACTAAGAAAACGTATTGTTTTACTTTTTCCCCTGAGGGATAAGGATTGGTTTAATTTACGAAATGCCATGTAGTACAATACAGATTGCATCTATACTGAGCCAATTAAATTACACACACACACACACACACACACACACACACACACACACTCACACACAGAGTATATGTATATGTATGTATATGTTTGTTTACATCTGGCAAAAAAAGAGGAGATCCCCTTAGAAGAAACAAAAACTTCAACAAAATTCATTGCATATCTAGGGAATAACCTAATAACATTCATAAAGGATGACATAATTTTTATCACAAAGGTTTTGCTTTGTTTTGTTTTGTTTTGTTTTCCCAAAGAAATAAAGGAAGACTCAAAAAACTGGATATTCAATGTTTATGGCTTGGCTGAGCCAACATAATGAAATTGAAATATTTCTCAAAATAGTTTACATACTTAATGAGATAGCACTGAAATGACCAATTATGCTCACTCACAATGTATATATATTTACAATATATACATACACATACATATAAGCATATATGCATATATACATAGTGAGTAATTATGTTCATGTGTGTATAATATTGGAGAACAAGAGGTAAATATAAATTCAATTGTACAAAGCATTTACTTCATGCCTATTATTTTTTTTCTTTTTTTGTTAATCAATCAAATATTTACTAACCACCTCCCATGTGTCAGGGACTTTAAGGATAAGAAGAAAAAATTATCAAAACAGTGTCTGCCCTCAAAGAACTCATATTCTGCTGAAAAATGTAAATGTAAAATGTTTACAAGGTAAATTCAAAATAATTATTTTTTATTTATTTAGAATTTTATTTTTTCCAAATTACATGGAAAAACAAATTTTAACATCGATTTTTAAAACTTTGTGTTCCAAATTCTCTTCCTCCCTCCCTCCCCCCCCCCGTTAAGAACTCAGGCAATTCAATATAAGTTATACATGTTTATTCATGCAAAACATTTCCACATTTGTCAGGTTGTGAAAAAAATGCAAAAAAAAAAACTTTAGAGAAAGGAATTAACAACAAAATTATACTTCAATCTGTATTCAGATACCATCAGTTCTTTCTCTGTAGATGGATTTCATTTTTCATAAGTCTTTCAGAGTTGTCTTAGATCACTGTATTGCTGAAAATGACTGTCATTCATAGTGTCTCATCTTGCATTATTGCTGTTAATTTGTATACACTACATTTCACTTTACATCAGTTCATGTAAATCTATTGAGATTTTCTGGTAGCATCTTGCTCATCTTTTTTTATAGTAAACTACATTTATATAATACTTTAAAGAGAGATTTCCTTACAATAAACCCATGATATTGATTATTGCAACAATAATAGATACCATTTATATAGTACCTAATACCTGACAAAGAATTTTCTTCACAATAGCCTAGCAAAAGTAAGTACCATATGTCATTGTCGTCGTCATCATCATCATCATCATACATTGCTCTTGCCTCCACTTCAAATTTTTTTCACGGTTACTCTTTTTTTTTTTTTTTGTGGGGCAATGAGGGTTAATTGACTTTCTCAAGGTCACACAGCTAGTAAGAGTCAAGTGTTTGAAGCCAGATTTGAACTCAGGTCATCTTGAATTCAGGGCGGGTGCTTTATCCCAGGGCCTCTGGGATCTCCGAAGCCCATTATTTTCTCACACTGATAGTATCATCCACATGGAAGATGTTAGAACTCTGCTTCCAGGAGAATCTTGATGACTGTTAGGGCCAAATTGAGTATGGGAAGAGTTCATTGGGTGGCTCACCTTAATTTTGAGGTAAGAAAAGAAATAGCCTCTTTCAAAAACGAAACAGGTTTATTAATGGGAACAGGTTTAAAACAATACCCAAATCACACGTGAGATTAATAGAACTAGAAAAAATGTATAAACAAGGTATAAATCTCTGGGTTCAAAAGGCCCCAGACAGCTCCAAAGATCTAGCTTTGCCTAAAAAACACAAACTAACCACACCTGAAATCTGTAGCTCTAAGGAGTATTAGTTCTATAGTCTCTTCTGTTTTAGTCCGAAGGTCAAACACCTGCAGCTCCTCTAAAATGTCTGCTTTCCTTCCTTCCCCTTTTCCCCAGAACCCTCTGCCTTCTCCTCTCACTCCCTATCTAACTGAATCCCTAACTGTATCCAACTGTCACTCCCAAAGGAATGGGAGGGGCTGTTCTTAGTTATGCTGAGTCTCCAATTGGCTCAGCACACCCACATGGGCTGTCCCCATTATAATCCTGCCAGACCCACATGAGTGTGTGGAAGCTATTAGAGGGACACTTAATTATATAGTTTCAATAAATGTTCCCTGTGGTCAGAGTTCCTCTTGTTTGTTCAATTATCTCCCAAAGTACACACCCAAGCTTAAATGTTTTCAGTCTGACCATGATAACGCAAAGACAGGGTTTTGAAAACCCCAAATCACAATTAATTCCCTACATGACTAATGTATATTTGGACATGTTACAATTATAGTAGTTGTCCTATCACATATTTGATATTTTTTTTTCCTTTGACTAGGCAGCTAGAACTTTTGGGATCTCTGACATACCCCCAGTGATCATTGGCCAGGGCATTCAGGTCTGAGGGATTCATGAGAGAGCTGTGCTATAGAGGGGCTGGGTCCTTAGCCCAGTAGAATTTTTTTTCAATTCTAGATACAGAGTAGAGTCTCTTATCTTGGCAAGGTGCATGAGCATTAGGAATCCAGGAATCCAGGAATGCAGGCCAAATATTGCATCCCAGTATTGGACCTGAAGAACCAATGATCTGGAACTCTAGTCCAGCAAAGAAGGTATTTTAATATGTTTACTTGGTGTCTAGTTAGGAACGAAGTTAACTTATGAATTTATCCTCTCCCTCATGCCAACTGAGACCAAAGTAGTATAAGGGTCATTATGTCTCTGCAATGTTGGATAAAATATTTATACTTTGTTCTTATTATTTATGTGAGAGAAAAAAAAGGTTTCTTTTATAAAATTTACATGATATAAGGTTGTTTAATGGAACTTGAGTTATGAGTCACAGTGTCATGAAATAAGGGGAACAGTCTGTGGAAGCTCAAGCCAATGGCAGAGAAAGTAGGTATCCACACTTCATTTAGGATATCCTATCTGTGTAGAGAAAGGGGGTTGTAACAAGTCGGGCTCAGAGACAGTCAGGCTAATGGCAACCATTGTAGGTCATATTTTTCTTCTTTTTAAATGACATTTTAGTAATATTTTACTATCTCATTTATGGTTTATAACAGAAATACTTCAGGGCCAATGTTATACCACATAGGAACAAAACCAGGGTTGTAATTTCAGAATTGACCAACACATGCATTACATATTTGACTCATTTGATCTTCATGACTCCCTTAACAGGTATGTGATATCATATGATCTCCATTTTAGAGTAAAATCCTTAGATTTGCCTAAATTCACACAAACAGTATCAGAATGAAGATTCTACTCTTGTCCAATATACTTTTTTTAATACAAGTTTTTATTATTTTCCAGTTACATGTAGAGATAATTTTCAACATTTGTTTTTATAAGATTCCCAATTTCAAATTTTTCTCCCTCCCTTCCCTCCCTCCCCCTCTCCCCTAGACAGCAGGTAATCTGATATAGTTTATATATTCATATATATATATATATGTATATATATATATGTGTGTGTGTGTATATATATATGTGTATATATATATGTATATAAGTATATATGTATACACACACACACACACACACACACACATATATATATATATAGGAATGATTGGAATGATGCCACCTACTGGAGACTTACTATAAGAAAGCTCCACCATGAGGAGAATGCCTCAGAGGGCAAGGTCATGTGGCTTTTCCTTGGTGTCAAGTAGTGAAGTTTGCGCACGGGTACTGTAATCAAGGCTACCAGCCAATCAACTTGAGGAGCCTCCCATTTTCTGCGAGGGGACAGGAAGGAGGAAGGAGGGCCTGCACAGAAAGTGCTGTCTCTTTTTGGGTTCCTGACTTCATGGTAGTGGTGGTGGTGGCAGAGGACTTCACAGGAAAATTGAGGAAAAATAGAATTGCCATGCTATTGGAATTCTGTTCTCAATCTTTCTCTTTCTATCTTTCAATAAACCCTTAAAAACCTAAACTTGTTTTATTGGTGATTTTAGACAGTTTCCCCCAAAACTGGGGTACAGATTAGAACCCACATTTAGAATCTTAAATTACACAATATAATAACATTAAACATATTTCTGCATTAGTCATGTTATAAGAGAAGAATCAGAGCAGAAAGGAAAAAACCTCAAAAAAGAAAAACAGCACCAAAACCAAAAGAAATAGTATGGTTCAATCAGCATCTATATTCTACAGTTATTTTTTCTTTCTTTTGGATTTGGAGATCCTTTTCCATCATGAGTCCTTTGGAACTTTAATGTACCATTGGATTGGTGAGAAAAATCTACTCTATCACAGTTGATCAACACATAATGTCGATGATACTGTGGACAATGTTCTGATTCTGCTCATCTCATTATCAGTTCTTGTATGTCCTTCCAAGTTTCTCTGAACTCCTCCTGCTCATTGTTTCTTACAACACAATAGAATTCCATTACATTCATATTCCACAACTTGTTCAGCCATTCCCCAATCGATGGACAGCCCCTCAATTTCCAATTCATTGCCACCACAAAAAGAGCAGCTATAAATATTTTTGTACATGTGGTTCCTTTTCCCTTTTCTATGATCTCTTTGGAAAGAAGACCCAAAAGTGGTATTTCTGGGTCAAAGTTTATGCACAGCTTTATAGCCCTTTGGGCATAATTCCAAATTGTTCTCCAGAATGGTTGGATCAGTTCACAACTCCACCAACAATGCATTAGCGTTCAAATTTTTCCACGGCTTCTCCAACATTTATTATTTTCATTTTTTCTCATATTAGCCAATCTGATAGGTGTCAGGTGGTACCTCAGAGTTGTTTTAATTTGCATCTCTCTAATCAATAGTGATTTAGAGCATTTTTTCATATGGAAATAGATAGCTTTGATTTCTTCCTCAGAAAACTGCCTGTTCATATCCTTTGACCATTTCTCAATTGGGGAATCACTTGGATTCTTGTAAATTTGATTTATTTCCTGATATATTTTAGAAATGAGGCCTTTATCAGAGGTACTGGCCATAAAAATTGTTTCCCAGCTTTCTGCCTCCCTTCTAATTTTGGATGCATTGCTTCTATTTATACAAAAACTTTTAAATTTAATGTAATCAAAATCATCGGGGGCAGCTAGATGGTGCAGTGGTTAAAGCACCGGCCCTGGATTCAGAAGTACCTGAGTTCAAATCCAGCCTCAGATACTTGACACTTACTAGCTGTGTGACCCTGAGCAAATCACTTAACCCCCATTGCCTACAAAAAAACAAAACAAAAACAAAAACAAAAACAAAACCCAAAATCATCCATTTTGCATTTCATAGTATTCTCTATCTCATTTGGTTATAAACTGTTCTCCTTTCCAAAGATCTGAAAGGTGTACTATTCCTTCCTCCCTAATTTACCTTTGGTATCACCTTTTATGTCTAAATCATTTACCTATTTTGACCTTTTTTTAGTATAAGGTGTAAGATGTTGGTCTATGCCTAATTCCTGCCATTCTATCTTCCAGTTTTCCAAGCAGTTTCTGTCAAATACTGAATTCCTATCCCAAAAGCTGGAGTCTTTGGGTTTATCACACAGTACATGACTAAAGTCATTTACTACTGTGTCTCCTGTGCCTAGTCTATTCCATTGATCCTCCACTGTATTTCTTAGCCAGTACCAAATAGTTTTGATGACTGTTGCTTTATAGTAGAGCTTCAGATTTGGTACAGATAACCCACTTTCCTATGCATTTTTTTCATTATTTCCCTTCATATTTTTGACCTTTTGTTTTTCCAGATAAATTTTGTTATTATTATTTCTAGCTCTATAAAATAATTTTTAGGTAGTCTTATTGGTATGGCACTGAATAAGTAAAGTAATTTAGGTAGAATTGTCATTTTTATTATATTAGCTCTGCCTATCCATGAGCAATTGATAGTTTTCCAATTATTTAGACCTGATTTGATTTGTGTGAAAAGTGTTTGGTAATTGTTTTCATAGAGTTCCTGGGTTTGTCTTGGCAAGTAGACTCCCAAGTATTTTATATTGTCTACTGTTACTTTAAATGGAATTTCTATCTCTTGCTGCTGGACTTTGTTGGTCATGTATAGAAATGCTGATGATTTATGTGGATTTATTTCATATCCTGCTATTTTGCTAAAGTGGTTAATTGTTTCAAATAATGTTTGACTTTATTCTCTAGGATTCTCTAAGTATACCATCATATCATCTGCAAAGAGTAATAGTTTTGTTTCCTCCTTACCTATTGTAATTCCTTTAATTCCTTTTTCTTCTCTAATTGCTAAAGCTAACATTTTTAGTACAATATTAAATAATAGAGGCGATAATGGACATCCCTGTTTCACCTCTGATCTTATTGGGAAGATGTCTAACTTATCTCTATTACATGGTCCAATATACTTTACCCTATACAGATATACCCTATATATATATTTTCATTTTCATATCAACCAGGTAACACAAAAAAAACCCAATGGAATTAGGTGGCAAAATTATTAATAGATATGCCTTCATGGAAACATAAAGTAAATATAAAATCTTGGGGCAGTGCCTTCACATCTTGATATTCTATACTTTTTTAAAGTTTTGTCACATACAAGCCAGTTTCTAAACTGAGATATTTGGACCAAAATCCCTATACTCTTCACATTCTAAATGTACCATGTTTCCGACAAAGAAGAAAACAAACAAACAAACAAAAAATACCCAAAACGAAACAACAACATCAACAAACATACAAAATCAATTTCTGATTTCTGGAAAATACTTCCAAGGGGAATCTGATAAGAGTTCTGAGGGAATATATTGTGGCAGTAGACTTTGAAATGAAACACAGTTCTCTTAGAATAGAGCAGAGAATCTAAAATTTACAATTAGAAGATCCAGGTTGGAATCCTTTTTCCTTCCAATATGTCTTGGCTGTGTGAACATGGTCAATCCTTTGTCAATCCTTTGAAACTCTTAACACCTCCAATTTCTAATGTGTAAAATAATGTTTGAATGAACTATTTCTTAGTGTTGCTTTGAGGAAAGTGTTTTTGATACCATAAAGCCACATAAAAATGGGAGTTGTTGTGATATGTTTGTAGGACCATAGATTAAGAGAAGGAAGGAAATGTAGAAACCATCTTGTCCAGCTATATACTCATTTTGTAGACGGCAAAAGCAAGATCCAAGAGTTTGAATGCCTTGCCCTCAGTCACATTTGTAGTAATTGGAGGACTTCTATTATGTAACAATTGGAATGATGCCACCTGCTGGAGACTTACAGTAGAAAAGCTCCCCCATGAGGTGAAGGTCTTTGAGGGCAAGACTATGCGTCTTTTCTTTGGCATCAAGAAGTGACGTTTGCTTGTGGGAGGAAGAAGGGGGAGCCTGGTGCTCTGACTCGCTCTCTTTCATTTGGACTCTGGTGGAGAACAGAGCTAGGAATACTTTCTCCCTTTAATAGATAGATGAATCAGGCCTTTCTCTACCAAATTCTTATTCTCCTTAATAAATGCTTAAAAATCTAACTCTTGCTAAAGCTTATAATTTATTGGCGACCACTCATTAGATATTTTAGACAATATAGCTAGTATTTTAGCCTTAACAATTAAAACCTATGTTCCTTGGCTTTATGCCCAACATTTTGTTTTACTATGCCACATGTATAAGCAAAAACAAACAAAAACAAACAGACAAACAAAAGCTAGAGATCACTTTTTCTAAGGAATATAGATATAGACAAGAAAAAGAAATATGTGAGGAGAGATGTTAATTAGGAGAAATAAAAGCAGTTTGAGAAAATGCCTCAGTCACCCAAAAGATACAAATAATAATTACTAGATAAGAAACAAAACTGAATATCTTATCTTTACTCAGTAGGCAGGAATATCTCTGGTTCCCACATCATTAATTTTAAATTCTTGTTCACAAATTAGCACCTTTTCCCCAATATGCTATTTTTTGTTTTTTTTGTGAGACAATTGGGGTTAAGTGACTTGCCCAGGGCCACATAGCTAGTAAGTGTCAAGTGTCTGAGGCCAAATTTGAACTCAGGTCCTCCTGACTTCAGGGCCAGTGCTGTATCCACTGGGCCACCTAGCTGCGCCCCCCCACCCCATATTAAGAAGAAAACACAGGTTTCTATTTAAAAAAAAAAACAAACATTTTTTTCTTCCTCTTTTTTTAACATGTGACAGTGCTCACAGATGGGATTTTCACAGATGTGTCATGTGTTGGGAAGGACAGTGACTTTGGAAAGTCTTATGTGGCACTAAAGTTATTACATTACCTACCCCTTTTCATCTGCAATGCCTGATTACTGCAGGTAAAGAGAGGAGATTTATTTGTCTGGGAAAGGCTGATTGATGACAGGGGACCAAATGATTTAGCTGTACTAGTGCTAGATAGAAACCATGGAGCTGCATTAAGGTGGAAAACCTTGTGTTCTTGTGAAAAGGGCTTCAAACTTGGAGTCAATGAGTCATAGAACGTTAGAGATGGAAAGGGCCTTTAAGATTGCCTTGTTCCATATTTTCTTTTTAGAAATGGGAAAACTGAAGACAAGACATGGGAATGACTTTCTGTCTCTCTCTGTCTCCCTCTCTCTCTGTCTCTGTCTTTCTCTGTCTCCGTCTCCCTGTCTCTCTGTCTCTCTCTGTCTCTCTCTGTCTCTCTCTCTATCCCTCTCTCTGTCTCTCCCTCTCTCTTTCTTTCTCTCTGCCTCTGTCTCAGAAGAGCTCTCCTCTCTTATTCTCCCTACTTATATTTATTATGTATTGATTGAAAGCTTACTCATTCTTCCATATATTTATTTGTGTGTTCATTCATTTATTAATTTATTTGAGAGGATGACCATCTTGGGATTTCATTTGTGTGGAAAAACTCCTGTGCAAAAACTAACCACTCTGATGATACTGTGACTTTTAAAATATGTGTGGTTGCCTTATTCCTATCCCAAGTGTAGGGAAATTTAGCTATAGTTTATCTATAAATTAAAAGCTTTAGCACCAGTTTTGGACATTAAGCATTTATTAAAGCATACCAGGTATTAGTAAAGAGAGTGCACGTGACTCTGAAAGATAGGAAAGCCTAGCTAGGACCTAAGGGAGAGAGAAGAGAAAAAGAGTCACCTTTACTTACAAGTCTCAGGCCAAAAAGAGGAAGTTCCTGTGCCTGTGAGAGTGAAAGTTGCCTGTGTGTCTGGAAGAAAGGCCATCCCTACACACAATTCCAAGCTAATTGGCTATTAGTGTGAGATTTTAAATTGGATACTAGAGCATTAACCTCCCCTTTTAACTATTTCCCTTCTTTATCTCCCAGACTAGTAAATGGAAGAAGCCTCTGGTCTCTAGTTAGAGCTTTTATTGTTTGGAAATTACAAGGTGATGTTTATTAGAGGGATAGGAAAGTAGAAATACAAAACAAATAGTCTTAAATCTAAGCTTAGTCTATATTCCGTATAAAACTCAGCAAAAGCCCAAGGCCACCTTGGGGGGGGAGAGCCGTGTCAAGCACAGGCTGCTACTGCGAGCCGGGCCGAGTCAAACTACAGTCAGTGTCTGTCTGTGCCACACAGCCAGCGAACAAGGAGAGCAGAAAAGATCTCCCACTTCCATTCTCTCCTTGCCTTTTAAGCTCGCACCCCGGAAGTGGAGTGCTTAGCAGCCGGGCTGGCAGTGCGTAGCCCATGCACGGCCATTGGTCTCCTCCCCGAAAGGGCGGTCCTTTAAAAACTGGTGTCTTTCCATATTCACTAACCGACGGTTAAAAACTTTTTACCACAGTAGCATTGAAGTCTATTGATTGAAATGACTTGAAGGTGGTCTTAAGTTAGTTAACTTCCTTTAGTTAGTTAGGAGTTCCTGTGTGTGTGTGTGTGGGAGAGGGGTATGAGTGCCCAAACCCCATTATTTTCTAAGCCACACCTGCCTGGCCCACAGGAGGGTGTGTTGTCAGAGACTATGGACTCTGACCTCAATATGGGACCACCCTCAAGCCCAGTGCATCAATGGATTTGGGTGATGCTAGCCAATTAGTTTGAAGCAGTTTGGAAGGACCACCTCTCCTTGGGACACAGAGGAAGTTTCCACAGGCAGTTTTTCTCTTGAACAGGCTGGTGGTGGAGAAATTGAGGAAGAACCAGGAGAGGCTGAAACGCTAGGCTAGATAGGTCTTTTCTTAACTTTCTGACCAAGGTGTTCTCTTTTTTTTCCCTAATAAATGCTTAATGCCCAAAAACTGTTGCTAAAGCTTCTAATTTACAAGTAAACCCTAGCTAGCTTTCCTTACACTTGGGACAGGAATAAGGCAACCACACGTTAAATT
Organism: Dromiciops gliroides; assembly: GCF_019393635.1. Taxonomy (NCBI): domain Eukaryota; kingdom Metazoa; phylum Chordata; class Mammalia; order Microbiotheria; family Microbiotheriidae; genus Dromiciops; species Dromiciops gliroides. The sequence continues at coordinate 631,301,523 of NC_057862.1, read as the reverse complement.
TTACATGTCACAGGACACTGGTGTCATATACTGGGGCATAATCAGGAGGCAATGAGATTTTGGGTCAAAAGGTTATTATTTTTCAAGGGGAAAAGATCAGCCCCTGTTTTCAGAGTTTCAAGTCTTATCATACCCTATAGCAGGCAGCCTCTTTATGAAGAAGTTTGCAAAACTGTCCTTGCCCCCCCCGCCATTTTCTTTTTCATATGAAAAGAGTAATTCCCAGAGAGAAGTGACTTGTTCAAGGACACAAACTCAAATCCACACCATTTGACTCTAAGTCCAATTTGTGTGTATATATGTATATATCTCTTTTACTTTTTGAACTACCTCATGTTGAAGGGTGAGCTGTCATATCACTTTTCTTTCAGAATAACTAGTGGACATTTTTATGAAATTATCATTCATTAACAATTCAAAACTTATTTGGAGAAGATGGAGGAAACCTGAATGGTAGAAAGAGGATAGATCTCCAAATACCTAGATTCAAATTCCAGATCATCTTTTGATTTATCATATGGCTTGGAGCAAGTAATTTTTCCTTCTCTAGGTCTCAATTTCTTTATTTTTAATGTGTGTCTTAATAAAACTACCCTATTCATCCCAAAAATGTTTCTTAGAGAAAAAATACTTTTGAAAACATGAGCTATTTTATAAGAAAAAGCAATTTTTAAACTTTATTTTAGACTGGATTGGACTCAAGCTGAAGATGGGAGAGTTGAGGAAGGAATATGGCCAAGTTCCTCTCCACAAAACTCCTTCAGACAGATCTAGGAAATTCAACAGACAAAATCATGATAGAGTGATCCCCAAAACCCACAGCAAATCATTTTTCCATCTCAGTTTGACACAAGGAGACATGCAGTGGTCTGGGAACCCCAAGAATTGGTGAGATAAGGACACTGTGCACAGTGCTCTGTGTACCAGGGCAAAAATAGGGTACCATGACAAATATGGTGCCAACTAGTGATTTTTAAAATTACTAGCCACTTCTAGATCCAGGGTGGACCAAGAATGGGAACTATGCAGGGTTGGAGTGGGTGAGGATGGAATTCTGGATAGAGAGGTGTTGTGTACAAGAGGCAAAAAACAAGCAAACAAACAAAAAACCCTGCCCAAGGGGGAAAAAAAAACAACGAAAAAGAAAATGGCAATGTATCATATAGAAGTCAATGATTCTATGAGACAACAAGAAATATTAAAACAAAATCAAAAGCCTGAAAATGTAGAAGAAAATGTAAATTAACCCAGAGAAAAAATAATGACTTGGAAAATAGAGGAGAAAAAAAATAGAATTTCTAGTTTATCTGAATGCTACGCATGTATTCAGTCATTCAGTCAGAACTTATTAACCATCTATCCTGTGGCAGTCAGGTGGCTCAGTGGATAGAGTTCTATGCCTGGAATCAGGAAGACCTGAGTTCAAATCAGGCCTCAGACACTTAATAGCTATGTGACCATAAGCAAGTCACTCAACCTCTAATTTCCTTAATCCACTGAAAAAGGAAATGGCAAGCCACTCTAGTATCTTTGTCAAGAAAACCCCATGGATAGTAGTGGTATGTTATGGGCCATGGAGTCAAGAAGAATCAGGCCCAACTGAATAATGGAACAACAACCATATTTTAGGCATTCTGAAAAGTAGTGGCGATAAAATAAAAACAAGGAAAGTTCCGGCCCAAAAGGACTTACAGTATAATGGAGTAAAACAACATACAAAAGGAAGAAGAAAATTGGGGATGGAGTATGATAGAGAAATCCAAAGAAGTTCAAAAACAGTGTAGCTTGTGGGAAATGGGGAAAAGTTAAGTTAAGCACCCTCCTTTATTGGAGACCCTGGAGTCCATGTCTCTGGCCAATATTCCAAAGGTCCAAATAGAGGAGCAGATGGTATTCATGAGATGTGAGGACCAGGCAGATTCAATCTTGCAGGAAAATAAGAACTTTGATGAACCAAAGTCAGGGAAATGGGATTCATTACCTCTATTTAAGAAGTGGAATCAGCACAAGTCTTCTCATTTCCCATCAGCTATTTAGCTTTTGGATTTCTTTGGACCTCTCCATCATATCTTCCCTCCATAGGAAACCAGAATTGTGAAATTATATTACCCTGTGAGATTGAATCTGCCTTTGTACTTTGTAGTCATCTTTCATCAGTACCCTTCGCCTTTCTAGCTATATCCTCTGCCTGGAGAAAGGGCCAAAACCTCCAGGAAAAAAAAAATGAAAGGCCGAAGATTTAAGTTCCAGTCATTATATTGTTGCCAACTCACTGTGTTATGTTTCCCTATTTGTCAAATGGAGTTGAACTAGATGCTCTCTAAGATTTCCTCCCATAGGAAAAATCAAGCATTAAATAAAATACAACAGGGAATATTATAAAATAAGAACTGGAAAAAGACTTTAGGATATAGAGCAATGCAATACTTGTGCTTGAAGATACCTTAGAATATAGAATTTTTGGTATAGAAAGGCCTATAGAAGATGAAATATCAGAATCAATAGATTTTTTATTGTATTTATTGAAATATACATAAGAGTAAATGTAATATAACACCATTGTTGCTTAAATTAAAACTGGCAAAATTAAAACTGAGCATGGGTCTTATGCCTCCAAAAGTAAGATGCTTTCTAATTTACCACACTGATTCTCATGTAAGAAGGTTTGTCCTCACAAATTATAAATGGAATTAAATTATCTGATGCATTATCCTTTTTGCTTTACTTTCTAAATTTATGATCTTGAATCTTATCTTGAATATATATGGTAATGCCATTGTGGGGTCCTTTTTCTTTTCCCATAGAAATATATGATAATCCTACAACAAAGCTTATGGATCACTATCTAAGTGAGAAATGTCAAAAAACCTGGATTGCAGAAAGAGCCATATTAAAATGAAATTGAAAATATAGTTTTAAATATAATAAATAATTGGATATAGATAATCTTAATGTGAAGTTTTCTAAGTCAATATGTGGTCAGCAGAAGTATTTATGTACAGAGTGGTGGAACCCATTTCTATTTTAATGTTATACCATTGATATGTATATATTTATATGGTTTGCATGCATAAAGACACATAACTATATGTTTTCTGAGAGTCTTACCTCTCTGTCAAGAGGTGGGTGTCATGCTTTATTATTAGTCTTCTGGAATCATGGTTGGTCATTATTGGTTTAAATTTAAGTAACAGCTGTTTCAAATAAAAATATAGAATTTTATATTGTCCACAATTATTTTAAATGGAATGTCTCTTTCTATCTGTTGTTGATGGACTTTGTTGGTAATAAATAGAAATGTTGATGATTTATGTGTGTTTATTTTGTATGCTGCAACTTTTCTAAAGTTGTTGATCATTTCAAGTAGTTTTTTAGTTGATTCTCTAGGATCTTCTAAGTATAACATTATATCATCTTCAAAGAGTGATGGTTTTGTTTCCTCATTACCTATTATATTTTCTTTATTTTCTTTTTTCTTCTCTAATTTGTATAGCTAATATTTCTAATACAATATTAAACAATAGAAGTGAAAATGGGCATGCTTTTGTTGCCCCTAAATGTATTGGGATGGCTTCTAGCTTATTCCTATTACAGATAATGCTTGTTGATGGTTTTAGACAAATATTACTTACCATTTTAAGATAAACTCTATACATTCCTATGCTCTCTAGTGTTATTTTTTTTTAATTTTTTTTTTTAGTGAGGCAATTGGGGTTAAGTGACTTGCCCAGCTAGTAGGTGTCAAGGGCCCGAGGCTGGATTTGAACTCAGGTATTCCTGACTCCAGGGTGGGTGCTCTATTCACTGCACCACCTAGCTGCCCCTAGTGTTATTTTTTTTAATACAAACGGGTACTATATTGTGTCAAAGGCCTTTTCTGCATCTATTGAGATTATTGTATGATTCTTGTTGGTTTTCTTATTGATATGGTCATTTGTACTGATAGTTTTCCTAATATTGAACCAGGCCTGCATTCCTCATACAAATCTCACCAAGTCATAGTGTATGATCCTTGTGATGTATTGCTGTAATCTCTCTGCTAGTAATGTATTTAAAATTTTTGTATGGATATTCATTTGGGAAATCGGTCTATAACTTTCTTTCTCTTTTTTGTTCTTCCCGGTTTTGGTATGAGTACCATATTAGCCTAATAAAAGAAATTTGGTTGGACTCCACTTATTTTCTCAAATAAATTACTTAGCATTGGCATTATTATGTTCTTTAAATGTTCAGTAGAATTCACTTGTGAATCCATCTGGCCCTGGGGATTTTTTCTTAGGAAGTTAATTGATGACTTGCTCAATATTTTTTCCCCTAAAATTGGGTTATTTAAATGTTTTATTTCTTCTTCTATTAATCTGGATAATTTATATTTTTATAGATATTCATCTATTTCATTTAGAATCTCAAATATATTTGCATATATTTGAGAAAAATTGTTCCTAATAATTGTCTTAATTTCCACTTTATTGGTGGTGAGTACACTCCTATGCTTTTTGATACTAGGAATTTAGTCTTCTTTCCTTTTCTTTTCTTTGGATCAAATTAACCAATAGTTTATCTATTTTATTGATCTTTTCATAAACCCAGTTTCTATTTTTATTTGTTAATTCAATGGTTTTCTTATGTTCACTTTTGTTCATCTCCTTTGATTTTCAGTATCTCCAATTTGGTGCTTAGTTGAAGATTTTTAATTTCTTCATTTTCTAGTTTATTATTTTATTTATTTATCTATTCATTCATTCATTTATTTATTCATCCAGTTATTTATTCTTCTATTTATTTATTCATTCATTCATTTGTCTGGTTTTTTTGTTTGTTTGTTTTTGTGGCTCAATTTGTTTGCAAGTGCAAACTTTTGTTTCTTCAGTTATTTCATCTTTCATTCTCCATAGCTTTTGGTGAAACCAAACACACCAGGACAGAACTCCAACCCCTGGGACATTTCGGTTGATTTCTCAGAACTGTTCTGATGTTTTCATGTTAAGATCCCAGTGGTCATACTCTCATTCTTGATACCAAATTCTTCCAAACTGAGGTAGGTGTTTAGATTTAGGATTACGTTTACCCCCACACTGCTGGAGATCATTTAACCAAATGTTAACACTGAAGAAAGGTTAGCCTTCTGGGAAAAAAATTCAGCATAAGACCAAGGAGCGAACCATGCTAATTCCAAACAATGAAAGTAAGTTTTCTCAAAATTCCCAAAATTGAATAAAGTTTTGTTACAAGACAATCAATAGAGTAGAGCCATAAATGAATAGAAAAGGAACTGAGGTAGATCAAGAATTCAGCCACAAGATGGAATTAGCATGGTTTGCGCAATACTCATAATTCCCTCACATATGACTTAACATGTTAATTTTAACCTAAAGTTCTAAGAATTCTCCTGTTCTGAATTCCAGTTACTTTGTATATGTACATTAGCAGTTGATAGATTAGAGCCACGCCCAAGGATCATGCTTGGGGCTGCAAGGGATAGCCAATCTAGTATGTTTAGTGATGAGATATATTTTGGCTACTGGTAAGTAGACAGTAAGACAGTCTTCTGGTTGGTTCTTATATTATAAATTACTGTCTTTATAGCATGCTTGGTACAGAGCACATGTGTATGTATGCATGTATGCATGTGTGTATTTGTATACATATAGACATAAATTATATATACACATATATGTGTATATACATACATCATGCTTGCATGCATGTGTGCATGCACACACATAGATGCATATTTGCACCACCTGGCTGCCCCACTAATATTTTCTACCCATCTTTTTTTTTTTCTTTCTACCTATCTTTAAAGCCCAGCTCAGATAACAATTCATGCAGAAAACCTTGCTTAAAGCATTTAGTTAGCAAAGGGCATTGCCTTGAAGACTTTAAAAATGCTTTGTTTTATAACTTTAACGTACTTAAAATCTTAGGGTAGCTATGTGAAACAATTACTAGAGTACCAGGCCTGAAGTCAGAAAAACTCATCTTCCAGATTTCAAATCAGAATTTAGACACTTAATAGATATGTTACTGTAGGCAAGTCTTTTGACCCTGTTTGCCTCAGTTTCTTTATCTATTAAATTCACTGGATAAGGAAATGGCAAACTACTCCAATATTTTTTTTTCAAGAAAATCCCAGATAGGGCGACAAAGAATTGGGCATGACTGAAATAATTGAACAACGTTGTGTAAAAGAGTATTTTGTGGGGCAGCTAGGTGGTGCAGTGGATAAAGCACCGGCCCTGAATTCAGGAGTACCTGAGTTCAAATCTGACCTCAGACACTTCATACTTACTAGCTGTGTGACCCTGGGCAAGTCACTTAACCCCAATTGCCTCACTAAAAAAAAAAAAAAAGAGTATTTTGTAGTATATGTACTTAAGAAAAGTGTATGACATTGTCTTTATAAAATAAACAATGATACTGAAATGCTAATAAAGTAAAGAAAATCTGGTCACCAAAAGTTTGGCCAGAAATGAATGATTTTTTTTTTCATTGTGGCTATTTATGCTATCATCTCCTAAGTGCATTCTTTAAAGCAGTGTCCCCTTCTGGATAGAAATAGATCTTTAAAAATATTGTATCTTAATCTGACACAGTCTGATAAACAGGTACCAGTCAGGCTGCATCTTCTCATGATTTTTGCAGATTCTTTTTTTTTTTCCTCCTTCTAAAAACTTAAGAAAAATAATTCAGTTAAATTTAATTAAATTTAGAACAAGAAACACAGCCATTAACAGCCTCCTTTTGAGGGCTGACTAATTGCCTTCGGAAGACCACTGTGATTTGGAGTAAAGCATATGTCTATCTTATGAAATATTAGGACACCAAGACCTCTTGTTAAAATCTAATTAGTTGAAATGATGCCGTACCCAAACTTTGTTCCTACAAAAAGGTTGAGCTGTTCCCTACAGATAATGCATTTATAAATCAATGTAAGAAAATAGCCCACTGACAGTACTGTTTGAGTCAAGCTCAACATCACCAGCTGTATCCAAGCAACACTAATGCCTGAGTGAGGAAACCCAGGCAAGGCATGTGTTTATCTCCATGAGCAACAACACAGCCTAAAGTACTTACACTTTTCCAAATGGCAGGCAGGCCCACACAAAAAAGCACAGTATTTTCTCTGAGTTAGTACCATAGTAAAGATCTATTTTGTGCAGGGATAAAAGAAAATAATTTATACACATTAAATAGCAGTTATACCAGGCAGAAGGATCATAAGAACACAGATTTATAGTTAGAAGGGACTTCAGAGGCCAATGATTATAAACCTATCATTTTACAAATGATGAAACTGATGCTGAGAAAGGTTATTTGCCCAAAATCATACAGCTATTTGGAATCAACACTTGAACTCAGTTCTTCCTGATTCCAAACTAAGTTCTTAACCCAATATGCCAGTGGGTGAAAATCACATTTGACTATTGATAAGGAACAAGGATTAGAAACAAATGAAAAATAAAACATAATTATCATGTTCTTGGTTGAAATATGAAATGTGATCATATGCAAATATTTTAAGTGACTTAAAAGGAAGTGAATCAATAGGTTTTAGCTTATTAAAAATAATTATCTCCCAGTGTCATTAAGGAAAAAAGCTAGGTTGTTCAGTGGATAGAGCATTTGATCTGGAGTCAGGGAGGATTCAAAGGCATTCAAAGGTAGCCTTAGAACCTAGGTGTATCACCCTGGAAAATCCACTTAACCGATTTTGCCTCAGTTTCTTCATTTGTAAAATAAACTGGGGAAGGAAAAGGCAAACCACTCCAGTATATTTGCCAAGAAAATCTCAAATGGGCTTACAGAGAATAAGATATTACTGAAATTACTGAATAATAACCATGTATACCAATGTTGAAAGTAGAGTTGAGTGTGTTTTTTAAAATTATTGCTAAATTGTATTTTGTAAATTAATTGCTTGCTATTTATATATTAATGGCTATTACACCAGTTTTTTTCATTGTGGCTATTTATGTAAGCATTTATTATTAATTAATATCAGTAAAGTATTGATCATGTGTCTTCCTATAACTTTTCATGTTCTCAAGCCTTTATATCTACATAGTCCTAAGAAGAACTCACACCAAGAGAGAGCAAGGCCAGATAAAGGGGCAAAAGAGAGCAAAGAAGCTGATCCTGGCATGGCCAAGGGTTTTATCCTCCTTACATAGAGGTGGGTTATTATACATTGATCTAAGCTAATTAGTTATAACATCATTCAGTTCCATTGTTTAACATGACTTGAGGGTGGTCTGAATTAAAAATGAACTCAAAGAGTATGCAAAAGAAGGGCAAATTCCAGTATCTAGGTGTGGTTTGATCCTATCAGTTCACTGAGCTGGACACAAGAACCAATCTCCATTTCTTTTGTTGTTTTGGGTTTGTCCCAGGCAAGATTTGGTGAAGTTCCTCAAGAACTGGACTTTCTGGAGTGGGGATAGGGAGTGAAACTGATCTCTGGGTCACCCCAAGAAATTCATTATCAATAATTGTTTTCTAACAAGTGAGTGAATCATTTAATAAAGATTTATTAAGCACCCATTATGTTCCAGGCACTTTGTTAAATCCTGGGGATTCAATGACATGAAATTACAATTCCTGTCCTCAAAGAACTGAAAAACAAAATGTAAAAAGTAGCTCAGATACCTGAGATGGGGAGTGGGGCATAATCATTTCCAAAGGAGAAATACTGAGACAGGTATCCTGGGACACTCTTTAAATGAAGGTTCTAGGAGAAACTCTCTGATCTCTACTCTCCAAGTTTTCCAACCAATGGGAGAGAGGGGCTACTGACATAAGGCGTCCTAAAGAAATGTGAGATTCAGATTTGATATGAACTTGAAGCATGATGTATTTCTTGAGACAATGATGAAAACCAGTAATGTAGGAGATGCTTATTCACATGAGAAATTCTACGGGCAATGGTAACATGGTGGAGTAGGAAGACCATTTGATTTGCAATCTGAAGACCTGGGTTTAAAGTCCAATTCTTCAATTTACATTCTCATTACCTTAGGAGTATGGGCCCAAGTTTCCTCATTAATAAAGCGAGGTGTTTTTAGCGCCTAATAAGATGCTTCCCTTATTTCTGTTCTAGCTCTGGCTTCTATGTAGGATTACTAAAAGTCTGGATGGTTGTTATCTTCTGGTCATATATTCCATTTGTATCTTGCTAATACTTGCTATGCACTTCATTTTTTTGTTCTCATTCTTTCACATGATTCTTTATTTCCAAATGAAAGAAGGAAGATATTGTGCTACAGAAAACACCAGATTTTAGTCCGGAGACTAAAGTAAGTGGGTCATCACTCTCTAATCTAGGTTCTTGAGTTCAGGGTCTCATGATAGCAATAAGTGTCAAATTAAAGAGTGAAGCAAGTAGCCACATATTGCAGGCAGGCAGGGAAGATAAAAATATAGATGGCAATCTACCCAGAGTCATAAGTCTTCTTGTACACAGATTTTTAGGATGGTTTATTCAAAATAATACTGTGTGAAACAAGGCAAGAAAGATGGCTGTTCATAAACAACAGATGATATACAAAAATAATATACTTGTTAGAGGAAAAAATGTATATTCTTAGCTACGAGATAGATAAGGAGTTTACTGTCTGGATATAGTTGATCTCACTTAAATCAAAGAAATCTGCCCATCAGATGAGAGAGGAATGAGAACTTTTCCAGGACTCAGGAATCCTCCACATTCAGTAGCTAAGTCTCTTGGTTCTCATAAGAGGTAAGAATGAGACACTGAAGTACATACCTTCAGCAGCTTCTTCAGGCAGGAAACAGCTACTGAAACTGTGTCCTTCAGCTCACAGTGTAATAATTATAGTCAATATGCCCAAAAGATCATTTGGGAAGGATGGTAGTCTTTGTCTACTTCTCCCATAGTTCAAATCCTCTAGAAGCATATGATCTTGATGACCTAGACCAAATTATATGGCCTTGGCATCAGTGCCCTCATCTGGAAAATAAAGGATTTACAATAGATATGGTTTATATTATCTTCCAGATATTGACTTTATAATATCTTATGTGTCCATACTTGTTTGAATGTTATCTCCTGTGAGGGAAAAAAAGTATTGTCTTCTCAATAATTCTCAGGAACTTCACAGGGATGTGACAAAGGCTCTTTATTTCCTTCTCATGAGAAGGAGGCACCCTAGTGTGCAGCTAGTGAGTGCCCAAAAAAAGGGGGCTCACAGGCCCTGTTTTATACCCTAGTCCCTAACGTGAGTGGACCATCCTCTTTTTCATCACTGGTCCGATTACTCCTTGAACCAAGGGGTCCTTGAACCATGTGATTTTGTTAACCTGAGGGGGAGGAGGGGATCTGAGACGTTTGTCCTACAAACAGGTCAGGAGGAATATGACTGACTGTTATATGCACATTGAGAGGAGACAGCTATCCATTTTCTCACATCTCCTGTGTTATAATTAAGGGCAGGGATAATCCCCCCACGCCCTTTACTTTGTATTCTCAGTATATAGCACAGTACCTAAAAACAGAGTAGGTACTAGATAAATGCTTAATAAATTACTGATTTCATTGTCACTCTCCATTATCAGACTCCCTTTGCCCCAATGAGTCAGTTCTCATAATATTCCCATATTCTCTATGAAAAATCATTTTTGTAGTGAACCAAAGAACATGCATCATTATTTTTTTTTATCTTCAGATTTGTTGATGAACTTCTATCCTTGATGCTAAACTAGTTTTTATTTAAGTCAACCTCACTCATCCCAGGCCTCCATCCATTTTAAACTGAGAGCAAATAACAAATAAATAGAAAAGAAGATAAGAAATGTGGCATAGAAGAAAGAGATTTGGGAGTCAGGAATTTGGGGTTTAAATTTTGCCCTTGATACATACAGTCTTTGTGATGTTGATCAAGAAACTTCACTTCTCTGAATCTCAATTACCTTATCTGTAAAATCGACATAAAGGATACTCTATTTCTATGAACAGGCTTCAGGAAATTTAGGGACAGAAGGTGCTTCAGAATTTACCTAATCTACCCACTAATTTTACAGATGAGCAAAAATGGTATTAAATGAGATTGAATCACTTTCCCAAATTCAAAGAGGTAATAAGTTGTAGATCTGAGTTAGAAACCATAATAATTCAAGTGTGAAAATATATGTAAAGAACTTTACAAACAGCACTGTACAAGTGTTGTTATTATGATGGAAACAATTATTAGCAGAGCAAGCCCTTTAAGTAAACATTCTGCTTAATATTTTAACAAGGTTAAAATTGAATGCAGGGAAACATAAGCAGTCTATCCAACATTTATGTTCAAGTGCTAATCATAGTGTAGCATTAAGGATATGTGGAAAAATCCAAACTTTGAGTGACAGATACAACCCATTAAATCCACCATTGGACTGAAGAATACTACACCGGATGTTCAGTACATTGCCATAGTTAAAAAATAAATTGCTTATTTCTTGGATTGCTTCCTTGAAAGAAAACCACATTGTGAATGATGTATTTATCCTCTTAAGTTTGTGTAGTAGTGTGAATGGACAAGTCTATCTGCTGAAATTCAAATTAAGAATTTGAAGAAGCTAGCACAAAAGGTATTTATAGTTGTAACAAGGGATGTTAAGCCTGGAATAAAGGTGGTAAAAGAGCCCTTGGTTGGGGGTGGGGAAAAATGAGATCCCAGCTCAGTGATAAGAGAGGCAAAACTGAGGAGGAACTCCTCATTATAAATCATTGAATGACTTCCTAAATAACCCACCAAGGTGAAAGAGTGAATCACTACGTCAACCAGCCACCTCACATGTATTAGGCAACTGATATCTTACAGAAACTGTGCTAAATTGCTAAGGACAATGAACCAAGAAAGATTAAAAAAAATAGTCCCTGGTCTCAAGGATCTCACAGTCAAAAGGGAATGATGAAGGTTACATATAAAGTAAGATATGGGTAGTATCAGAAGAAAGCACAAAGATTTATATGGACTGAGGAAAGGCTTTTTCCAGAAGGTGGGAAATTCTGTGAGACTTATACAAAGTTAAAGACATCAGGAGAGTATTCCCTAGAAGAGTATTCCCTAGAAGAGAGACACTCAGTGAAAGTGTCTAGAGGTTAGGGATACAGTATCTTGTTTGAGAAACAACAAAGAGACCAATTTCACTGATCAAAGTATATATGAGGGATTTAAGGTATAAAAAGAATGGAAAGGTAGGAAGGGACCAGTTGATAAAGGGCTTTGAAGCAAAACAAAGGCTTTTATATTTGATACTTAAAGTAACCTGTTACTTTAAAAAAAAAAATTATTAAATGTGTGGGTGAAAAGGTCAAACCTTCATGCTAGGAACATAAATTTGATTTATTTTTAAAAATTTTTAAATTATGGAATAAAACAAGCATTTCCATAACATAGTACAATTCCAATATCTGTTTTAAGATAGTATCTTAAAGAAAGAAACACAATTCAGTCTTTGTAGAGTGCATTAAACTCTGATTAGTATCTCATGTGACTTTGTTAATGTAATGGAACTTAAGTATCAACTTGCTCATCTCTAAAATAGAGATAATGAAATTTTCATGATCCAACTCACAAAATTATGTGAAGAAAGCTTTTGATTTATTACTTTTTTCACATTTCTAGGATATTTACTCCATTATCATAATAGTACTAAAATATCATGTTTTGGGTTTTGTTATTTTTTTGTTTGTTTGTTTGAATGGTTCTTGGTTTGGTTTGGTTTGTTTCTTTTTTTGCATGTAGAATGGATCAATATTGACTAGGAATATAAATCTCCTTTTCTTTGGACTGGAAAAACAAGATCAACAGCTAACAGTATTTCAATACATAGATGGAGGAATGATTCAATCATTGTGGATATACTCTTTAAAGGAGTAGATTATAATATATTCATTTTTAAAAAATCATGCATTGCTTAATTCATTTTAGGATGACAATCCTAAAGGAAATGAGCATTTTTATATTTTAGCTCAACAGTCTTCAGATAGAAGACATAACCAATTTTTAAGAACTGTTCAAGTCATTCTTACATGGTAGAACCTACCAGACATGCTTCACTTACATAACACTTGAGAATTTAGCATCCCATAATACAATAATGGCAGTAATGTGGAATGAAAAGTGTGAAATACATGGATACAGATATCCGTGATAGATAATATACATTCATTGTTTAAATAATTACATTAGCTTATGTTCCATTATATATATATATATATATATATATATATATATATATATATATATATATATATATATATATATATATATTTCTTTTTTTTTGGCGAGGCAAAGAGGGTTAAGTGACTTGCCCAGGGTCACACAGCTGGCAAGTGTCAAGTATCTGAGGCTGGATCTGAACTCAGGTCCTCCTGAATCCAGGGCCAGTGCTTTATCCCCTGAACTACCTAGGTGCCCCTCCCCCCAAGTAAGTATATTTATTGAGAAATATATATTTATTGAACTAACATTTATTTATTTGTCACTAATTTTACTATGCTGTAAGGACTATAAAAGTTAGAGAGCATACAAAAACATATACACAGATATACATACAGATAAAAATCCTCACAAACAAAAGCAGAACATCATAAATAGTAAATGCATTTTAACTGACATAATGCAACAGAAATTTTATTCAATAAAGCAACTTTGCACCAAAGATTATTTAAAAAATAGAATCTAGCTTTAGTCAAAAGAATGGCTAGGTCAAAGAGCAAATGAAAGAAACAACCAGTAATTTCATTAAACATAATGACAAAATGAGATAACTCTACCAAAAATTTCAGAATGTAGCAAAAGCAGTTTTTAAGGGAAAATCATATTTCTTAACACTGTCATTAGTAAAAGAGAATAGATCAGTAAATTTTATATGCAAATAAATGAAGAAAAAACTAAGAAAAACAACAAATAAAAATCACATAAAAATCCGAAATAGAAATATGCAAAATCAAAAGAGGGAAAAAAATGAAGGGGAAAAATAAAAAAAGTAGGAACTCTATTGAAACAACAAAACAGATAAACCATTAGCGAACAAGTTAAAAGAACATAATAACAAAGAAGAAAAATTACTTAGAGATATCCAAAAGGCAGTTGAAAATGCAGGCCTGAAGCTCATATTAGAGATAATTATTTGCATAGAGATGCTAATTAAACTTATTTGAATTTATGAGATCACCCAGTGAAAGTATATATGGGAGAAAAGTTGAAATCAAGATAAAGCTTTGAGGGGGTAACCATAGCTAGTGTGCATGAAATGGACGAAACTCCAACAGAGAACACACTTGTAAGGGGGAGAAACAGGCATAGCACAGTCATTAAAACTCAGAAAAAAGAGAATATTCAGGAGAAGAATGTAATTAACAATGTCAAATTCTGCCATATAAGAACTGAGGCTATTAGATTCGATAATTAAGAGACTGTAGGTAAATTTAAAATGACTATTTTTCAATAACAACATCAAAGTCAGATTTCAAAAGGCTGAGGAGTAAGTAAAGATAAAACAAAGTTGAGATAACATTTTTTTTTTCCCCTAGGAATTCAGTTGTGATAATGATTGTAAATATAGGGTAAAAACTTGAATGGAAAGGAGGGTCTATTGAGGGATTTTAGGGATTTAGGAATATTCATGTATAGCCATAGGTATTAATAAAATACAAGAAGATGTTTGTAGGATATTTGTTAATCTGTTCAAGAAGGCATGTTGGGATAGAATCAAGCATTTATGTAGAGGACCAGGGCCATCATTTTTTTAAGAGACTTATTTAATCAATAATGGAGAATTATATCAAAGAGTTGTGAAATATAGAGTTGAGGAGAAAAGGAAGCTCATGAGAAAAATCTCTTTTTTTCAGTAAAGCATGAGGCAAAGTCCATTGTGTGTTCATAACAACAATGTTTATGGTAGCAAATACCTGAAAACTGTAGACAGCCAACAATTGTGTATAACTAAACATTTTGGTAGTTTTCAAGGTAGGGGATATTGCTGTTTGATAAGAAATGTCAAATATGAAGGACATTGTGAAGTAATCAGAATGAGCAAAACAATATACAAGAATATACATTGAAAGTAAAAATAAAAACTGAATGTTTTATAATTGTAATAAACAATTTCCCCCAAAGAAAAGGTAAGAAAATCAACCTCCCTTGCTTCTCTATATTTGTAGAGTAACTACAAGCATGCAATTTTGAAAATATTGACAAATTTCTTTGTCATTTTTTTTCTCTCTTATTCCTGTCAAAAGGGATACTACTTAGAGAAGAGGATAGAAGAGGGATATATTTGGCAATGGAAGCAATATAACACAAAAAACTAGCAATGAAAAAAAAAAAGTGAAAGTAAAAATAGGCTTCCATTATTGACATGAGATCTAACAAAGCTAGATTACCCCAAAAGCATTTCACACACGTACATGGTCATGCAGAATTTTAGAGGTGGAATGAACCTTAATGGCCATCAGTTAAACCTCTTTTAGTACTACAACAACAACAACAACAACAACAACAACAACAACAACAACAACAACAACAACAACACTGTTAAATATTCAGAAGAAATGACCATCTAACTGTAACGATTGGAATGATGCCACCTGCTGGAGACTTACTGTAGAAGAGTTCCACCCATGAAGCAAAGATCTTTGAGGGCAAGACCAGGAGTCTTTTCTTTGGCATCAGGAAGTGACGTTGGGTAGTGGGAGGAAGAAGGAAGAGACTAGCGCTCTGTCTCTGGCTTTCCTTTGGACTCTGGTGGAGAGCGGAGCTAGAAATGTGCTCTCCCTTTAATAGATAGGAATCTAGGCCTTTCTCTCTCTCTTTACCAAACTCTTATTCTCCTTTATAAATGCTTAAAAGTCTAACTCTTGCTAAAGCTTATAATTTATTGGCGACCACTTATTAGATTTTAGACAGTTTAGCTAGAATTTTAGCCCTTAACAGATGGCTGACCACGAAGAGGAAAGCTAAACCTCAGTCTTCTGATCTTCTGGTTGGGTAAGAAATTTCCCCTACCCTCTCCCTTTAATTGCTAAGTACTGGTGTACTGGCTGTGTTTTCCCTTTAAATTATTTCAAATGGACCTTTTAAACTCCCTAATTACCCTATTTTTGATTTTAGTCTGTTTAACCAGACAAGTGGGAGATAAGATCATGTTAATGCTTTGTTTTTGTGGATTTTCTATTTTTATTTTTATTTTTGTTAAAAGAGTCAGCAACTTACTCACAAAAGGAAATATCTCTCCCTCTCCCAGCCATGGGTTTTCAGAGAAACCTGAAGAGATTCCTGCAGCTTTTCCCAGTTCTAACACTAATTGTTGCTCTAATTTTGCATGCCTGGAGGCAATGACCCACCCTCTAGAAGTTTTTAATCCCCTAGCACCTAGAGGCAAAGTGGGGGAAGAGGAATATAGGCCTGAGTTCAAAATCAAGTCTGATTCAAATTGCCCTGGTCCCTCCCCTCCTCTCCAGACCCCACCCTCTACTCCTCCCATGGCCAAGCCCATTGCTTCCCCAGCCCGGGAAGTCCAGAGATCTAATGTGCATGGGAAACTTTCTCTAACTACATTTGCAGCTTCAGGCTCAGCCTTTCCCCAGCCTGGCTGTGCTTCTGAGACAACCTTAGAAAACCCTTTAAATTCCAGATATACTCGTTTTGTTCATAATTTTGCTAACCTGCTTTTGTCTTTAATTAGTAATCTTATAAAGCATTTGTATGGTGAAAAGACTGACAGACAATATAGAGGGGTTAAAGAAGAAAAACTTAAGCTGAATAAGAATGACAATCATCAACATAGTTCAAGACTCTGCTTCTTTTGCCATGGAAGGGTATATATTTTACAGAAATGTAGAAGTAAGCAGCAAGGTATTGATATGAGTATTGGGGATTTTAGATACCGGAATTAAAAGTGTTCTGAATTCACTCAGAGTAATAGTATCAGTTCAGAGGTTACATAGGATTTCTATGCTATTACATCTACATTTTGAAATTAATGGTATGGCTTTATTTTGATAGAGATTTTCATGCTTTTGAGATTGTGTTTTATACTTAGTTTTTAAAACAAGGAGAATATTTGTGAAAGCTTTTTATAGTCATATGATCAAGTTTATATTTTATATACTCTTATTGATATTAAGTTCATATTCATTTAGATTTCCTTAGTTTGAATTTCATTGTCTTTTATTGTTCCATGTGTATTTTCTTCTATTCATTTGTCTATCTAATTTTGAAACATTGAAGGATGGTTTTGATTTTATTATACAATGTTAATTCTAGGAGTAGTGTGCTCCCATATTCTGAGTTGTTTGTTTTTGTTATTTTTTTTTAACTGATTATTTGATCAAACTCTTTAAAGCATTTCCCTGGCAAATTGGTTGCCATGGCAAGTGTAAATTTATTCTAGAAGTATTATTTTTGATAAGCATACTCAAAAAAAAAAAAAGAGGGGAATGTTCGTAAAAGTTTTCTTTTTTTAAAAAAAGTTTTCTTTGAGATTCTGTTGTGCTTTAACTTGTATTTAAATATGTTCTGATTTTTTACAAAAGTAATTATATACTTAGTAAAAAAAGGGTATTTGAAAATGTTGCATAATTATATATTGTGTTCTGAGTCAAGATGTATTCACATTTTTTGCAATCATTTATTATTCTCAAATTTTAAATCCATATGAGACTTGGATTATGGGAATTTGTCATTTAAGACATTAATTGTCTTTATTCTGAGTTATCAGATGCCAGTTGGCCAAGGTGCCATCCAATCACAAGAGGAATGCATGCAAGAGCTGGCACTGAACTGTTATATGAGGGGAGACATGCATGAAGTCAAGGTATGGCCGAGGGAACGGCTTTTGACAAATGTTGAGGTTGGATTCTCTTGGTTTAATATTTTATTTTATTTTTCCCCACAATATTGTACAGATGGCTGGAAGTATTGATCCCACCCATCTCACTTCTACACCTGGCTTCTATGCCCCCTCCTATTTGCCTGATGCCATGGACATCTCAATCCCATGCATCTGATTAAGTCTGACTCAGTTTCCTCCAATATGTTCAGTGGCATGGACATATATTCCATCCACCTATTTTAAGCCTGGCATATTGTATGGGCAGTACATATTGCTCAAGTGTGGAAATGCTCATATCCCATCATTTCTCTGTTCTTTTATGGTAACCCCCATAATTATCTCAGGTGTCATGATAAATACAGTGTTGAATTTGGCCTTGACACCTGTTACCAATTATATTAGATTTTTAAATTTCTCATAATGGCATGAGGATAATTAGGCATATGATGTAAAAAGTGATGAAACAAAGGTAAAAATTATTTTTAAAAATTAATATCGTAGCAATTGTCTTCTCAATTATCCTCCATAAGGGGGGACTATAATAATATTATAATTTTAAAGAATGGTTCAATTTTTGTTTTATTATATGTTTCATGTGTAACAACCAAGATTCTGAATTCCCTTAGACACATTTTTGAGAACTTTCATTGTTTGATTTGATTATTGACAAAGCTATTTTAAAGTTGTGTTAAGCTCAATTTTGTAGGAAATTTTCCTGGCTGATTACCAGTATCCACACATCAACCCCTGAAAAGACTTCCATTCTACCACTACACCTAGAGGACATCTGAGAAAAGACTTTCAGAGACTTTAAATGAAAAGTTTTGTTTTGTTGTTGTTGTTTTTTCTTTTCTCTTTCTGTTATAATATACATTATCTGTAACATGTACTCTCTGCAGAGGTTCTCCCTTTGCAAGACCAATGTCAAAGCGTCGGTTCATGAGGACAAAAAATCGCCCCTCTGGACAAAACTTTCCTCTCTTCCTTTTCTATATTGTTGTTCATATATTGTTAGTTAACATAGGTTATTATATTCTGTTATTTTTTACTGTTTCATCAAGGAAACGTACTGTTTCTTGAGGAAACAAAGCAGGGAACTGTAATGATTGGAATGACGCCACCTGCTGGAGACTTACTGTAGAAGAGTTTTGCCCATGAAGCAAAGATCTTTGAGGGCAAGACCAGGAGTCTTTTCTTTGGCATCAGGAAGTGATGTTGGGTAGTGGGAGGAAGAAGGAAGAGACTAGCACTCTGTCTCTGGCTTTCCTTTGGACTCTGGTGGAGAGCAGAGCTAGAAATGTGCTCTCCCTTTAATAGATAGGAATCTAGGCCTTTCTCTCTCTCTTTACCAAATTCTTATTCTCCTTAATAAATGCCTAAAAGTCTAACTCTTGCTAAAGCTTATAATTTATTGGTGACCACTTATTAGATTTTAGACAGTTTAGCTAGAATTTTAGCCCTTAACATAACCTTCTCCTAATAAAATTATGTAGATGAAAGCTACTAATTCTTGGGTCTGACCATTTCATTTTTATCTTTTTGGTATATTGTCAGGATATTTTCCCTTACAAGCACACCCATATCTATGTGTTTTAAAATTTCCACCTATTAATCCTAGTTTATCTATCACGGTATAAGCATATGTAAGGGCCTAAAATTCTAGCTATGATGTCTAAAATCTAATGAGTGGTCACCTTAAATTAGAAGCTTTAGCAAGAGTTTAGAATTTTAAGTATTTATTAAAGTACATCAGAAGTTTGTGAGGAGAAAGAGAGAGGTAAGAATCAAACTTCATTTATCTAAGCATCTGCCCTACCAAGCCAAGGTCAGGAATCAGGTTAGCAACTTCTCCCAGAACCTCTTGTGAAACAGGAAACAGAGCTATCCACACACACACACACACACACACACACACACACACACACACACACACACACACACCTCCAAGCTAATTGGCTGGTAACTTTGATTGACACAACTGACAGGCAGTAAATTCCAGATGCTAAAGTCACATGGTTTCCAAGTCACATGCTTTCTCCTCATGGTTGAGCTTCCCTGTAATATCTTTCTCAACAGGTTGGTAGCACTTTAAATCTCACACATGTCAAATTTAATACTTCAGTAAACCCGAAACTAATCCATTAACTCCTCAGAAAGAAAAAAGAGAGAAAAACAAAAATAAAAAACCAACAAAAATAAACATAAATGCTTTTTTTTGTTGTTTTTGTTTTGTGAGGCAATGAGGGTTAAGTTAATTACCCAGGGTCACACAGCTAGTAAGTGTCAAGTGTCTGAGGCTGGATTTGAACTCAGGTTCCCCTGAATCCAGGGCCGGTGCTTTATCCACTGTGCCACCTAGCTGCCCTATGTCTTTTTAATAGCAATATTCTCCCAGTTAGTTTGAACACCTTCAAACTGTGAAATGCCACAAAATCTCAAGGATCAAAATCACATGTTATTCTTGGTAGACAAGACTTCCCTCTGGTGCTATTTCCTATTTGTAACATTTCTGTGGCCCCTCACCTATTAGGCCCTCATTACCCACTCTCCAAAATAATGTCATATTTTTGTAGCTCTGGATCTCTTTATCAGATTACCTCATCTATCTTGTTCTTACTGTGACGATTTGGTGAACTAGACATTGCTAGATTCCACTAGACAGACATTAAAAACTCATGTTCTAGTTACTTTTCCTATCTATATATAGACATGTATCCATGTCTATAAATCTCTATCTCTTTTTATCTATCTATCTATTTATGTGTCTGTCTTTCTGTCTGAAACTTCTCTCAAACTGTAGTAGAAGATAAGGTTGTTGAGGATTGGGTAGATACTAATTTTATCTTTGTATTTTTTATCACTCAGCACAATTTGTGAAAGTTACAAAAACTTAATAAATTCTTGTTGAATTCAATTAAATTAAGACCACCCAGAATGGAGATGATTATATTACACATATTTTGGTTTGATTTTCTAAACATTTAGGATTGTTCCCGGTATATAGTAGAGGTTTACATAATATTAGTAGACACAACATTTTTAAAACAAATAGTTAATAATATGATATTTGTAGACTCTAAAGTACCTTTAAACTATTTTCACATTGTCTCAAAATTAATAAATTAGGTTTACGGCAGATTTTCTAAGTGAGGTATTTAAAAGACTATAGATAGAGATGGATGGATGGATGGATGGATGGATGGATGGATGGATGGATGGATGGATGGATGGATGGATAGCTAGATAGCTAGGTAGCTAGGTAGCTAGATAGCTAGATGATAGATAGATATACACACACACACACATATAAAACTAGGAAAATAGATGACAGAAAGAAGTCATATAAGGGAAGTCCATGATAGTTTCCTACCACTTTGATAGCCAATGGCACATGCTACATTTCTGTGAGAAGAAAACAAAGAAACAACCCCCCCCTTCCCAAATCCCCCCCAATATCTGAATCAGCTACAGAAAGTTCTAGGGAGTTTTTTGTTGTTTTGTTTTTGTTTTTTGATAAGTTGGATGTACCTTTATTAATTAGGGTGGCCTCTGGGACTCCCTTGTCCTTCCTAGGTCTAGGAAGACCAAAAGATTTCAAAAGCCACATGCAACTACTTCCTTCCTCTGACCAATAACTCAGTCTCTGATCCCCCCAATGTCACTGCTCACAGAAGAAGGCTAATTACAAAGGATAAAAAAAAAAAAAAAAACCTTCCAAAATCTTCCTAGGTTAATCATAGCCCTCTCCACTGGGCTTGTGCCTCTGCTGGGCTTCCTTCTCACCTGGGAATGATTATCACATTCCAACCCCAGGTGGCTCCCATCAAGCTCTTAGACTTAAAGAGCAACTCACTTCAGAGTATACTGAGTGCTTTTAAGTGATTATCAAGTAAATCACAGGAAGAAAAAGAAAAAAAAAGTCTTAGAACATGGCACATTTGTGGAGAAGAATTGGCTAGTGAGCAGAGGCCAAAGAGGACAGATTATTCTGTCTGTAGTTTGTCCTTTCTCCCCTGTACTCTGGTTAAAGAAGCAAAAATAGCTAATTGCTAACCTACCCCTTTCCTCCCCACACCCAACATATATGTGTAGCCTAGATTAATATATTTGAAATGCTTATAACTTGGTTTAAATCCTAGCTCTACCACTACTTACTACAATAATGCATTAATTTAATTGTCCTGAATTTCAATATTCTCATCTGAAGTGATAAATATAAATATTTTAAGAAACCTGGAAACACTTAGCTAAAGTGATGCAGAGTAAAATAGAACCAGGAAACCAATATGCACATCTACCATAATGTAAATGGAAAAAAATAATTATTACAATGAAACCAATTGCTATAATTACAAATATCAAGTATGTTCCTGAAGAGGACAACAAAAAAATAAATCTCCTTCTCTTTAAAGAGTTACAGGGAGACTGAGTGAGGAGGATATCATATAATGGCCAGACTTGAATTTCTTGCTGGTTAAATTTACTGAAATAATTCTTTCCCAGTTTTTTATTAATCTTTATTGAAAGGGAAGGTTCTTTGAGTAAGGAAAGAAGGGACAAAAATTTAGAAATAAATCTAATGGGAAAGTTAAATGGTATCAATACAAATTTGTCTATATTGGTACTTTTGAAAAGAGCACTTTGTGGACAAATAGATAACAGAGTTTAAACATGAATGGGAGGAGATGTAATAGCAAATTATGTAGAACTCTTTTTCTCTAAAAGTCTAGCTGAGAAAAGTGGAAATTTTGATAGCATGAAGGAATGGATGAAGTCACGTTAATGCTTTTGTTTGTTTTGTTATTTCCTTCTTATGATGATTGTGTGTGTGTGTGTGTGTGTGTATGTGTGTGTGTGTAAAATGCATAGGCATGTTGATATGAGGGAATGAGTAAATAGAAAGGGAGACACAAAATTAGGGGGGAGGGTTGATTTTTTTTATTGTTTTGTTTTTTTGCAGGGCAATGAGGTTTAAGGGACTTGCCCAGGGTCACACAGCTAGTAAGTGTCAAGTGTCTGAGGCTGGATTTGAACTCAGGTACTCCTGAATAGAGAGCCTGTGCTTTATCCACTGCTCCACCTAGCTGCCCCCAGGGGAGGGTTGATTTTGAGGACAATGAGAGGTGATTTGAGGCAATGGGATGAAATGAAGACGTTCAAGAGTTGACCTTTGAGAACAGGAAGAACATCTCTCTCTCTATTCCTTAGAGGCCAAGACAAAGAAGAATAAAACGGGGTATTGTCAAGGGATTCTGATATAAAGAATACTGGAGAATTAGAAAACTCATGACAGATGACCATTTCCCCAGTAAAATGAGACAGGATTCTCTGATGAGACAGTGATTATGGGATGGTATTATTTTGGGGACTTGAGGAGAGAAGAAATATTTTGAACAGCTATTGTGTAGAAGTCAATGGAGAATCAAATAGCAAAGGGTAAAGAGATTGCCTTGTTGTTTTGAGGATGTAGATAGTTTAAAATTAGGAGGAAAACAGATAATCTAAAATTAGATTATATCTATATCTATTTATCTACATATACATATACACATGGATAGAGACAGATAGATATATAGAGATAGAGATAGAGAGTTAGAGATGATAGAGATAATGATAGAAATAAATATGGATAGGGATAGGGATGATATGATATCAATATTGATATAGATGTATAGATATATACTTTAAATTGATAGTGGGCATATTTAGTATGATTATATGACTAAGTTATAACATTCTATATTCTAAGATATCTTTCAACTCCAAAACACTAGAAACAAAGAGAAATTTTGATCAAGCACCAATATTGACATAATATCTGATAAAGAACAGAGTCTGTATTCTTCATGTGGGCTATCTTCTGGATATGACACTTTCTTGCTATCTTGCTGTATATCAACTGAACTAGTGTTGGTGTGAGTTTAAGCATTTTCTTATTATTACATCTTTGGTTGCACATTTATTTACCCTCTTTAATATTTGAAGAGATATCATCATATTAATATTACCATTCATCATCATAGAATTGTGGGAGACAGAAGCTTAAAAGAAAACATGGCTATTGCCAGGCAATGCGTACTTTCTGATCATCTAAATCTAATGAGTTTGTTATCTCCTTAAGAACAAAAGCTGCTTCCCTTATCTACATCTGTACTTTATATAGCTCAAATATATTATTATCAAATGAATCCTTCCTCCGCTTTCCCCTTCCATCATAAAAACTTAATCATTGACATAATTTCTTTCACCATGGATCTTTCCATTGTCTATTGTACATAGCAAGGTGTTTTCCTCTAGCTGATAAAAGTGCCATTGGCTACTCTTTTCAGGACATTTTCTCATATGTTTCATAAAATTCTGAATCATAAAAAATTAAAATTAAAAATTAAAAAGAATGCTGAATGCAGCTAGGTGGCACAGTGGATAGAGCACTGGCCCTGGATTCAGGAGTACCTGAGTTCAAATCTGACCTCAGATGCTTAATACTGGCTGTGTGACCCTGGCAAGTCACTTAACCCCAATTGCCTCACCCAAAAAAAAAAAAAAAAGGAATGCTGAATCATGAGGCAGAACAGATATGCTGAATTTGGAGTCAAGAAGATCTAAATTCAAATCCTTCTTCCAACACCTATAACTCATGTGACCCTCAGCTAAGCAGATGAGGAAATCCATCATCTGTAAAATGAAAGGGTTGGGTGAAACAGCATGTAAGGTAATATCTAGTTATGAATATACTATCTTTCCATCCTTACTCTCCTCTGTAACTACCACATTCTTTCCCTTGTGTAGCACTCATCTGCAACCTCACTTCCTTTGTGGTTCCTACTACCTATAATATATGGTCAAAATCAGTTTTGTTAAGATGTCCTGGCCTCCAAGTAACTCCCCCTCCTTTGTCTATTTTTAAAAATATTCATTATTGCATTAAATATAATCCAGTCACATGTAAAATTTTTGACCTTCTTTAAATTTTGCATTTAGAATTATTTCCCTACCTACTCACTTTTTGAGAAAGCAAGCCATTATATAACTGACATGCAATATATGTTCTTATATATTGTTGAAAAAGAAAACAGACCAAAATATTTACAAAATTATGCTTCAATTTACATTGAGTTCATCTTTTTCTCTCTACAGGTGGATAGTATTTTCATCATTTTTTTTTTTTTTTTGGTGAGGCAATTGGGTTTAAGTGACTTGCCCAGGGTCACACAGCTAGTATATGTCAAGTGTCTGAGGTCAGATTTGAACTCAGGTCCTCCTGAATCCAGGGTGCTAGTACTCTATCCACTGCACCACCTAGCTGCCCCCCATCATTTTTTTTGGAATTGTCTTAGATCATTATCTTGATGAAAGTAGCTGCCTTTCACAACTGACTATACTTATAATATTGCTGTAACTTTGTGCAATGTTCTCCTACTTCTGCTTACTTCACTTTGCATGAGTTCATATGTCTTCCCAGTTTTTGTGTTGTTTTTTTTCTGAAACCATCCTACTCATTATTTCTTTTAGCACAAGGCTATTCCATCATAGTCATGCCCCATAATTTTTCAGCCATTCTCCAATCGATGGGCATTCCCTTGATTTCCAATTTTTTTATCACAAGAAAAGGAGCTTCTATAAATATCTATGTACAAATGTGTCTCCTTTTCCCTATTCTTTGATCTCTTTAGGATTTTTTGGTTGTTCAGTCATGTTGTCATGTCATGTCCAACTTTGGTAATGGTATTGCTGAGTCATAGGGTCTGTATGGTCTGTATAGTCTTATATACCTTTGGGCATATTTACAAATTTTTCTCCAGAATGGTTTGATTAGTGTACAACTTCACCAACAGTACATTAACTTCCCTTTATTTTCACACCCCCTCCAGCAATTATCATTTTTTCTCTCATATTACCTAATATGATATGTGTGAGTTCATTTCTCAGAATTGTTTTAATGTTCATTTCTATCAACAATAATAATTGGGAGCATTTTATTTGACCAACCATAGCTTTGGTTTGTCTTCTCAAACTGTCTGTTAATATCCTTTGACCTTTGTGGAATGGCTCTTATTTTTATAAATTTGTCTTCAGTCCTTTATCAGAGAAACGTCTGTGAATTTCCTCCCTAGTTTTCTTTTTTCCTTCTAATTTTAACTCCATGACTTTTGTTTTGCAAAAGCTTTTACTTGAATGTAATCAAAATTATCCACTTAACTTGTCATGTTCCTATCTATCTCTTGTTGGGTCATAAATTTTCCTTTATCCATAAATTTAACAGGTATATTCTCAAATGTTCCCTTAATTTACTTATGATATCATCCCATAGTCCAGGTTTTCTATCCCTCTATTTAACCAATCCATAATCACCTTTACTCTGTCCTCACATGATGGATATGAGTTATAGTTAAATGACATGGGTTCAGATGCATGATCTTTTACTACTATCTCTGTCATTTTTGGCAAGTTATTTAAAAAGTTTCTGTTTCCCAGTTTTCTCATTTTGAAAATGAAGTAATTTAACTAATTGGTT
This sequence comes from Dromiciops gliroides, assembly GCF_019393635.1. Classification (NCBI taxonomy): domain Eukaryota; kingdom Metazoa; phylum Chordata; class Mammalia; order Microbiotheria; family Microbiotheriidae; genus Dromiciops; species Dromiciops gliroides. The sequence continues at coordinate 631,275,164 of NC_057862.1, read as the reverse complement.
TTTAGGGCCTCTTCAAATCTGAATTATATATCTTTAGTCCATTCTTCATGTTTTGACACTTTAGTTGCCCAGTTAAAAATACACTGTTCTTCTTCCCCCTTCCTCATCCTATCACTTTGTATTTCCTAAGAAATCTAAAACCTGAATCACCTCTACAGTATGCACCTCTGCATGACCCAATCTCAACTCTGAATCTCCTCTCACAGTATTCACAAAACACAGAAAGTCAATATTAGGTTTCTAGATTTAATACATTTTCATGTTACTATCAATAAAGACATCCCCATTTTATAGGAAAACAATAACAACATCTACAAATCCACTTATCTTTCTCCAATTGACTTCCCATGTCTTCTCACCATTAATAAAGTCACTACTCCAGGTTTGTCTCAATCTACTTTTGCAAAGCTACTGTAATAGCTTCCTAATCACTGCTTCTAGTCTTTTTTTTTTTCTGTGAGGCAATTGGGGTTAAGTGACTTGCCCAGGGTCACACAGTTAGTAAGTGTTAAGTGTCTGAGGCCGGATTTGAACTCAGGTCTTCCTGACTCCAGGGCTGGTGCTCTATATACTGCACCACCTAGCTGCTCCCCTAGTCTATTTCAATTGCGATGGATCCTCCAAACACCTGATAAACTAATTTAAATTAGACACAGATCTGTCTGTTCATGTCACTTTCCTTTTCAAATAGTTCTAGGTGCTCTATTCTCCAAATTAAAAAAAAAAAAAGTAAAATCCTTAGTGGGCCATTTAGCCTCATTAAGCCATTGCTCCTCCAAATAAATCCTGTTCTTTCTTACTTTTCTAACATTACTTCACATTAGTTCCTAAGTCAAGGGGTTGTTCTGTTCAATACAGCAATGGATTTGGAATAAGCAAGACTTGTCTTCAAATTCTACCTTAGCTACTTACTAACTTGGTGATTCTGAACAAGTCACTGTCTTCTTAGTCTCAGTATCCTCATATGTAGAATGTTGTTGACCATAGCATTATTCACCTCTCAGGTCTGTTTGTGGATCATTTGAGATGACATATGACCATGGAAAACCAAGAGGGTCATATGAATATTATTATTAACATGTTATTGTTTTTGTTATCAATTAACTTCACACTGTAAACAAATTGGATTACTACCCACTACATGCATTGACAGAGTATACATTGTGTGGACTACACATCTTCCTTAATGCTAATTCTCAGAATCTCTTTGCTCCCTTAACTCATATGAGGTATATTCAGACTTTTGAAGGTCTAGTACCTCTGATGTAAAAGCTGCTTATTTACCTTGAATGTTTATTTTATTTGTTTGCTTTTTGCTTTTTAATTTTAATTTTCATTTAGAATTTTCACCAAGTTATGTGTAAGAAAAGAAAAAAATTCACGTTGATTTTTAAAAAATTTTTGCATTCTAAATTTTCTTCCTCACTCCCTCCCAACCCTCCCTATGCAATCAAGGAATTCAATATAGGTCACACGTGCAGTTATGCAAAACATCTTCACATTATTCAAGTTGTGAATGAAAATAATCAAAAGAACTTTTAGAAGATGAAATAACAAATAAAATTATACTTCAATCTATATCCAAATACCATCACTTCTTCCTCTGTTGATGGTTTGCATTTTTCATATGTCCTTCTGATACCATCCTGCTCATCACTTCTTTCAATTACTATTGCTACAAGTATTACCCTCCATCCATTCCCTCCCCTTTATATTTACTCTATATTCTATCTTCCTTCACCCTATCCCTCCTCAAAAGCATTTTGCTTTTTACTGCCCCCTTTCCCAAACTGCCCTCCCTTCCTTCATCTTTCCTCCCCTTTTCCCCATCCCCTCCCGCATTCCTTTCAGGGAAAAATATATTACTCTACCCACTTGAGTGTGTATGTTATTCCTTCTTTGAGCCAATTCTGATTAAAGTAAGGCTCACTCACTCCCCCACTGCTTCCCCATCTTCCCCTCTGCTCCATAAGCTTTATTCTTGTTTCTTTTATGTGAGCTACTTTACCCCCTTCCACTTCTCCCTTTCTTTTTCTTCCAGTGCATTCCTCTTACCCCTTAACTTTATTTTGAAGTTATCATCATGTGTCAGCTAGGTGACATAGTGGACAAAGCACCAGCCCAGGACCCAGGAAGCCCCAAGCCCAAATCGAGCCCCAGACATAAACAACCCCACCCTGCCTGCCCCATGAAAAACAAGGATAAGCAAAAAATAAATGATTTACATCTCTTCACATTCAATTCACATTTCGGTACCCTAAGTATATTCCTTTCAGCTCCCCTAATACTGAGAAAGTTCTTATGAGTTAGAAGTATTATCTTCCCATGTAAGAATGTAAACAGTTTAACCTTTTAATGTCCCTCATGATTTCTTTTTTCCTGTTTACCTTTATATTCTTCTCTAGGGTCTTGTATTTGAAAGACAAATTTTCTATTCAGTTCAGGTCTTTTCATCGTGAATGCCTGTAAATCCTCTTTTTCATTAAAGTACCATTTCCCCCAAAAATATTATACTCAATTTTGCTGCATAGGTGATATTTGGTTGTAGTCCCAGTTCTTTTGCCCTCCAGAATATCATATTCTATGCCCTCCAACCATTGAATATAGAAGCTGCTAGATCTTGTGTTATCCTAACTGTAGCTTCACAGTATTTGAATTCCTTTTTTTCTAGCTGCTTGAAATGTTTTCTCCCTGACCTGGGATCTCTGAAAATTGGCTATAATATTCCTAGAAGTTTCCCTTTTGTGATCTCTTTCAAGAGGTGATTGGTGGATTCTTTCAATTTCTATTTTACCTTCTGTTTCTACAATATCAGGGCAATTTTCCCTAACAATTTCTTGGAAGGTTATGTATAAACTCTTATTTTGGTCATGGTTTTCAGGTAGTTCAATGATTTTCAAATTATCTCTCCTGGATCTATTTTCCAGGTCAGCTGTTTTTCCAAGGAAATATTTCATATTGCCCTCTTTTTTCTTTAAAAATTCATTTGGATTTTCTTTATTGTGTTTTGGTTTCTTATAAAGTCACTAGATTCCATTTGTTCAATCCTAGTTCTTAGGCAATTATTTTCTTCACAGAGCTTTTATATCTCCTTGTCCATTTGACTTTTCAAGATGTTGACCTTTTTCTCATGACTTTCCTGCATCACTCTCATTCTTCTTTCCACTTTTTCCTCTACCTCTCTAAATCTTCCCTCTATGTCTCTTACTTTCTCTTCAAAGTCCTTTTTGAGTGCTTCCATGGCCTGAAACCAATTCACATTTTTCTTCAAGATTTATTTGCAGGAGCTTTAACTTTGTTATTATCTTCTTCTGAGTGTGTATTCTGGTCTACCTTTCCATCAAAGAAGTTTTCCATTATCTGCTGTTTTCTCTGCCTACTCATCTTGACCGCCTATTTCTTGGCTTTTAGCTCCTTCTTAATGTGTAGCATTGCTTCTAGGACTTACTGTCCTGAGCTACAGTGTGGCCCAGGGTGTGATTAGGCTTGTTCTTAGCCTGCTTGCCTTGTCAGTAACTACAGCTGCTTTCTCTTTGACCTGGAACCAGATATCTGAATGAAATCTGATTTTCTATGGTCGGAACCTTGGCGTGCCTGTGCCCCTCCCCCACTGGGTGGCTGCTGCTCAAGTTTACTTTGCTGGTTCGGAACATGGGTGCCCTGCCCCATTTCCAGCAGAAATTATTCCCCTCAACTGCTAGACCCCCTCAGGGGTCTTTGAGCCAGTTTTTAGAAGAAGCAGCTGAAGATTCTGAGGCTCTGGAGGCACTGCCTGCCCAAGGCTGATCCTGCTCTGCTTGGAGAGAGGAACTGGGGTTCCTCTCTCAGCCTCAACAGCAGGTGATCTCAGTCACCTAATTATGCCATTTTTTGACTGGAAAATAGGTTCACTCTGTTCTTATGTGGGTTATGCTCTGGCAGTTGTCTTACAACATTATTTTATGGAGGGTGTGGACTGGTTTGTTGGAAGTGGGGAGAGTCACAGCCTTTCCTCTACCATCTTGGCTCCACCCCTAGTGTTTATTTCTCACCTAAGTCTTACCTGTCTCTCCAAGAAGCTGTAGCATGAACAGTGACCACATATGAGTAGCCCACCTTGGCAGAGGGGCTAAATCAGGTTGAAAGTAACCAAGAAGCCTCAAACCTATCAGTAATTCAGGAGGAATTCTACTCCAAGCATGTGAAGGCTTCCCCTGATAGAATGGATGGATAAGAACAACTTGTTCCAATGGCCTTGAAGATAGCTGAAGCAGGTGTTCAAAGCTTCCTTAAACTGCTTAAAGCTTGGTTGGATATCTAGGCCACCAAGGTCATTTACCCCATCCTGGGCTATCAGCACTTGTTTTGACTTTTGTCTTGATACTGAACTTTGATGACCCTCGAAGAGAGAATTTGTCTGATGACTTTGAGCAACTCTGCTTCACTAAAATCAAATTCTTCCCCAATGTTACTGATCCTAATTGAAAATAAAGGCTGAACAAAAGGAACAACTCAATCTTCTGTGAAACCATCTCTTTACAGCTCACTTACAATTTCTCTCTCTCTCTCTCTCTCTCTCTCTCTCTCTCATCTCTGATTCTGTCTTTCTTCCCTCTCTCACTCTCTCTCTTGCTTACCTTATTTTCCTCTTCTGTATATGTGCTATTTTCTCAGTACTTTCCTGGAAAGCAGAAACTTTGTATTTTTTTATTTTTTGCCTTCTCATCACCAGGGCCTAATACATTGTATTATACAAAGCAAGTAATTAATAGATGTTTTGTGGGTTTGTACTGAATTAAGCCATTTAATAATTTAAATCTCTCTTCTGATATTTTTGCTCCCTATTAAGCTTGGGTTCATTGGTGGCAGTGCACAAGCACAAGTGTGTGTGTGTGTGTGTGTGTGTGTGTGTGTATATGTCTCTGTGTATATGGGAGAACATGGAGGGTGGGTGAATGGATATGTATATGTGTATTTCAAAAGGCTGTGGCAGGAAAAGGCAGTTTCAGCAGCTGTCTGATAGCTTGAGTTAGCACTTACTATAAAAGGGGATAATTTAGGCCAATGCACATTGCTGATTCCTCAGTAACAAGTCCTTGACCTTGTTTAGTCACAGAAATGAGACTACAAATATGTAGCTTTGTAGTTAATAATCCACATCAACAAATTGTAAACAGCACCTTTGATGGCATCCATCATTGTAAGAGCCATTTCTTAGTGTTAAGAGTCTGGGATTCTAATCCTAACTCTGTCCATGGATGGTTGTATGAATTTGTAACAGTCACAGACCCTCCTTACATATCATATTCCTCCTATGTAAAATGAAGGGGTTGGATTAAATGAACCCTAGAGTTTGTTTAAATTTTAAGATTTCAAATAGTTCAACACAAGGACCAGTGAAAAGAAATTCAGTCCTGGTCCTGAGTGATATTAACAGGCCTGAATTAAATGCTACACTGAAATAGTGGAAATCTTTGGGGTGAAAGGATCACTCCATCCTCAGTTTTATGACAGAGTGGAGTAATTTTTTAAATAGGTTGGCATGCACTCTAGATTTGGGAAAAGTAGAGTCCAAAGGGTTCAGAGGAAAGATATATGCCATTGACTTCTAAGGATTAAAATATTTCTGAGTAAATTAGCCCAGGACATATAAGCAATACTAAAGAATGAAAGTTCAAAGACCCAAATGGAAATATATTCCACTGAAGGGGGAAAATGTAAATTTTTTTATTGATATCAATGAAGATACACAAGGGATTTATCATTTGCCAACCTACACAGAGAGGTAGAGAGACAGAGAGACAGAAGTAAGATAGTGACAAAATAAATGTCACATTCCTATAAAAATAATGAAAAGAATGCTAAAAGTCAAAATAATCTGAGGCTAGTGAGGAAATCAAAGGACAATAAAAGATTTTTCTTTGTGATTCAGTTATATTCAGGAGGAAAGGCAGCATCAAAGTAATGATAGAGCTTTGCTTGGAATGGATCAGATAATAACTGACAACAAAAATATGGAAGAGCTTCTCTTATTCTATTTGTTTTCTCTGCCAAGCAGAATGACTTTTATCATAGACATAAAATAAAAACAATAATGAACAGGAAGTTTATTTTCCAGATACATGAGAAAAAAGTATGAGAAGAAATATGCAACTCTTGGTAAAGTCATGCAACTGAATAGTTGCATTTTTCCTCAGCTACTTAAAGGCTTAGAAGATGTGAGTGTGGAATAAATCACAACATATGATCGTGAAAATGTTATAAAAATGGGAGACATACCATAAGATTGTTAACTTGATTTCCAAAATGAGAAGAGAACTGAGCTTGCAGTAAAGTAAGTCTGACTGATTCCTGGGAAATGATAGACCATATTATTAAAGAAATGATTGCCAAACATCTAGGATGAGGAGTAAACACAAACAACCAGTATGAGTTAATCAGTAACTAAGCTATGTTCTTGCCAAAATAATTTTTTGGGGGAAAGGAGTATGTTATTTATATATTTTACCTGATCTATTTAAAAATTTTGATCAAATATCTTACAATATTTTTGTGAAGATGATGGTAAATTATGGGTTAGATGATGGCAATATCAAATAGATTCATAACTCATAGGATAGTCAGACTAAAAAACTAGCTACCTTGTTTAGTCAATGTGGAGGAAAGTCTCCAGTAAATTACTTCATGGATCTTTGCTTGAACCTGTTCCATTAAACAGTCTTCTCATTGATTTGGATAAAGGCATACGTCATATGCTTAGTAAATTGTCAGAGTTGGAAGAATGGTAGTTATACCTAACAGGATACTAAAGAAGTCAAAGTTCATTAGGATTTTGAATACAAATAAAATTCTTATGCTTAAAGAAAATGAATCTACCTCAAATGTATAAGATTTAAGAGACATAGAATGCAATTATTCTGAAAAAAATTTAAAAAGACAAAACAAAGAAAATCAAGAGTTTTGAAGGGACTCCAAGCACAATTCATGTCAGAGTTGTAGTGAAATAGATGAAAAGAAAATAATTTCACTACCTTTTTTAGGATTTAGTTTTTCAAGATTGAATGCTGTTCTCTTCTTTCATCTACTAAAGTTCAGTAATTAAAAAGCCTCTCCTGACAAGGGCAGGCTTAATAAGTATGGGATAATTCACCATTAGCACTTTCCATGGAAAAAAAATAAAAGACAACAGAATATCCTGGGATTGATTATTTTCTTTTGACTATCTTAATCTGGTTCTGTTTACAGGTCTTTGGTATCAGGTAACTGTCTAGATTGAGGATAGTAAATTTATCATCATCCTTATATGTTTGATTTTGTGTTTATATCCCTCAAATCAATTTGAGAGATTCTGACCACTTCAAGTTATATATATATATATATATATATATATATATATATATAAGCATAACAACATTTATGCACTAAGTACAGTGCTAAACTTTTTTTTTTAATAAACACTATCTCATTTAATCCTCACAATAGCTTGGTGAGGTAGGTGGTATTATTATCTCTCTTATAAAGTTAAGGAAAATGAGACAGATAGATATTAAATAACTTGTCCAGTATCATACAGCTAGTACATTTTAAAGTCTGGATTAGAACCCAGTCTTCATGACTCCAGAAATAGCACTCTATAACCTGTGCCACTCTTTTCCCTGTGCCACCTAGATAACCTTAGGTAGGTAAAGAAGTCAATTATGTAGAGCCCACATTTCTAATTTTATTATTTGTTTCTGATGGCAAAGAAACCATTGCTATTTTTTATGCTGTACCTTCCTGATTTCCATATATAATTTCACTTTCCTTTTTCCATGACCTTAAACCTTCTATTTTTCCATTGTATGTTCAATAACTATGATGAATTGTAATATCTACAGGTGATATACTTGATATGTCAGTAGGACATGTAGCAGTGATATAGTGGGAAGAGCTCTGCTATTGGAATAAAGAGTAATTTTAGTTTGAATGTCTGGCACAATAGTTTGGTGACCACTGACCATTTTATGATATAGTTTTCTCATCTGAACATTAGGGGTGATAATGCCTCCAATATCTAACTCGCAACATTGTTTTGAGAGCGAATTGAAATATGTGTTAAACACATTAAAAATCTTAATTGTATACAAATGTCAGTTTTATTTTGACTCCTTAATCAATGTCCTTAAAATATACTATAACTTCTATCATGTACAGAACAGTGCTGAGGTTTAAACCATAAGGACTAGAGAGGGTCCTTAGTAATGTAGTCACTTGACAAGCATTTATTTAGTGCTTACTCTGGATATCAGAATACATAGGAGTTTGTAATGTGTAATAAGACTAGAAAGTCAGCACTGGTCCTTCTATGGAATAGAATATTCCATAGAATATTATAGAATGTTATACGATCACCAAATTTTTATTTTAACCTGATTTAATATTATTTGCTTTTTTAATAATATGAGCGGAAAAATTAAGATAGGAAGAGAATTATTTATGGAAATAAATATTTGATTACTATAAATAAACTCCAAATGTAGGAGGATCAGGTTTGTGGTTTTTGTTGTTCCTGCTGTATTGTTTTGCTTTTGATTTGTATAGTGCTTTAGGAAACTCTTCATACATTTTTGGTATGCTGAAATCTGGCAAGCCTCCTTGAGAGCAGAATGATATAGAGTAATAGTTGCTGCTGGTAGCCAGTATTTATTTAAATTGATTTCAATTAAATTAAAAGTGGCTAATGGAAAACTTAAGTTTGTATAATGCCCTCAGTCTTACTCCTTCTTTACTTTTCCTTTGATTTCCCTCTCTCTGTTGTGATGTACTTTAATGTTACCCTTACAAAAGATGCTGCTTAGTACTACTAGAAGCTTAAAATGTATCAACCTGGCTCTTTCTTTGGTCACCTCAATTTATAATTCTTCTACAACTTAGTGGCATGCTTCAAAGTTGCTGCACTCAAAAATATCATTATATTGAGGCCAACTTGGCAACACGCATTTCCAAATTAAGGTAGACTTGTCTTTTAAAAGGAAAAATATAGTCCATTGTTAACCAAGCTTTTTGAGACTATTGGACCTTAGAACCACACGATCATCACTCTAGATGTGGAACAAACAGCTGGGACCATCAGTTTGAAACATCTCACTTTTTTTTTTTTTTTTTTACAGGGGGCAATGGGGTTAAGTGACTTGCCCAGGGTCACACAGCTAGTAAGTCTTAAGTGTCTGAGGCCGGATTTGAACTCAGGAACTCCTGAATCCAGGGCCAGTGCTTTATCCACTGCGCCACCTAGCCACCCCTGAAACATCTCACTTTACAGTTGATGGAATGAGTACCCAGAGAGATTAAATAACTCATTCAAGACATTTGTTTCTAGAATTCATTCTCCTCTGGAGTAAACCTTTGAGACCCTAATGTCCCTGCCATGACACAATGAGACTTCAACATAAAACTTTATGGTGATAATAAAATTAATAAAATAAATTTCCAACACTTCTAAGTAGTGTGAGTAATGTATATGTACTCTCATGTAGCATTTAAAAATGTAGTATTATAACTACTATGACTATACTTAATTTACTCCCTTCATCAAGCCTACAGAAAGGTAATGTATCACGATATTCATTATCCACAATATGCATGTAAGATCTGAATTCCATACTAGATTGCTTAGGCAGTCAATTAGAATTTAATTACTTGAATGGTAAATGCTTACTTTGAAAGTGAGATAGGAAGCTGCAGATGCTGGGTAGTTCAGACCACCACTAGTACCTTCACCACCATCTTTGTTCAGCCTACTACCCAAGGAAGTAATTATCCTTCAAACCATCAGTATTGCTCATAGTCCTATCCTCAAAGTCATTATCTTGTGAGTAAGGGGAACTTCTGTGAAGAAGGTGTCACCTATCCCAATTTGCTATCACACAGGACAGGTGAAACAGGGCAATTGAGGTGGCAGGGAAGCCAGAGAGAAATAGGACAATTGCTTTGTTTCTAAGGTTCTGACATACTTGCATCTGCCTCTAGGCAAAAAAAAAAATGATTTGACCATTTGAGCTGGAAGATGTGGTTTATAGAATCCTTTCCATCTCCAACAGTTTGTGATTCTCTAGTTCAAACTACTCACTTGACAGACAAGGAAACTTGGATTCAGACAAAAGAAGTGGCATGCCTAACAATAATACAAGGAATAGATGATAGATCCATAGATTAAATTCAAGAATCTTTAGTTCAGAGTGATTCTTTTTCGAGGGGGGGGGGACAATGAGGGTTAAGCGACTTTCCCAGGGTCACACACCTAGTGTCAAGTCTCTGTGGCCAGATTTGATCTCAGTTCCTCCTGAATCCAGGGCCAGTGTTTTATCTACCGCACCACCTAGCTGCCACCCAGAGAGATTCTTGATAGAGAAAAATTATGATCATCTAAAGACCTGATTGTTTATATTGTTTTTAATCCTTTGGGAAAGTCATCTAATTTTTTCTCTTTTGGAAATCTCTTGATTTTCAGTTCATACATATCTTACACAATTATGTTCCATTTCACATTATAATTATTTTATGCAGCACTTATCTATTATTAGCTGTATAACTCCTTGACTATGTACTTTTTTTTTTGGTGGGGCAGTGGAGGTTAAGTGACTTGCCCAGGGTCACACAGCCAGTAAGTGTCAAATGTCTGAGTCCAGATTTGAACTCAGGAACTCCTGAATCCAGGGCCAGTGCTTTATACACTGTGCCACCTAGCCGCCCCCCACTATGTACTTTTAATGTACTTAACTATGTACTATTTGCTGCCCTGGAAGGAATTTCATAGTTTACTTAGTGGAGCCTCCAATTTAATATATAAGGCAATTAAATTAAAAAGGTTGTCACTTTCTCAAGGACTTCTAATTTTTATCAAAATTGCAATTCAGATACAAATCTTCTGATTCACTGTCTTGTTTTTCTTCCCACTATATCCTATGAGTGGTATTTATAAACTTAAAATGAAAGTTCAGTTTTTGTTACAGTTTTACCCAATATCATAATTTTATATGTGAATAAATGGACATTCACAGTGTAAGGGCCAAATTTATTATGGAAGAGTTAATTGGGGTTCAAAAAATAATGAGGGACCTCTAGGTCCAAATTTTCCTCTTTTCCAAACTGCCTTTTTTAGTTATTTCTCCCAGGCTCATAAAAAAGGAGATTAACAGCCTCTTTTCCACCAACAAACCCAGCTTTATTAATGGGAATAAAATATACAACAAAGGTGAAGTTAATAAAGCCAGGGACTAGGGAATAGGAGAAGAGAAAAATGGACAAGATCCCTGGCTCTAAAAGAGATTGCCTCAATCCCCAAATTTGCTTCTAGCTCAGCTAATTTGAAGAACTGGCCTCGTTTCTATTAACTCACCACCTGGGGTCCATAGTTTTTATTGGAGTCAGTTGCGCAGTCCATCTCCAGTCTTCTCTCAGAAGTTCACCAACAGGAAAAGAGCTGCTCTCAGCGAGTGTTCCCTTTTTCTACTTTTTCCTCTGCCTCCCCCAAAATGGAGGTCCTTCAAGTTGCAAGGGTGAGTGGTCCCCCTGCTGACATCAGCAGTATATGTCATTCAGGGCAGGCCAGGTGTGGCCTATATCTAATCATCCCAAGTAGGTACTTAGTTGGTTTCTCAAACAATACTAAATCAATCAGATAGGACCCTTGGCATCTCCCAAATTCCATTATTTTATCACAATAGAAAGCAAATGACCTGTTCTCCCAATGAATTAGTGCCAGATAAAGGAGTAGAACCAGATTCTGAAAATTAGTTGAGTAACTAATTTTATTGTTTTCTCTTCTTATATATTTCTTCACTTTATATTATAGATTTCTTGGACTCAGGAATTCCCCAGCCCTCTATTTGAATTTACCTATCTTGGATGTTATTTTATTTCATTTCTGAGGATGTTGACATGTAACTATTCAGCTGCTCAGCAGAATAAGGACTCAAGCTTGTCTCTATTATCACTTTGCAATGGTTCATAATGAGGTGATAATAGAGACACATTGCTCTAAGACAACTCACAGTAAGATTAAAATCAATTTCTGGAAAAAAAAAGAATGTTGGAAGGGATTTTGCACTTTCTACCTAATTTTATAGGTTATAATAATAATGATTTTAATAATAAATATTTATATAGTCCAAGATACTTTACATAAATTAACATAATTGATTCTAAAACAATCTTATGTCATTAGTGCTAATATTTTACTCATTTTATAGCTTAACAAACTAATGCTGATAGAACACAGGGTCATAAGCAGTAATTGGCTGAGCAGGATTTGAATTCCAGGCTTCCTGACTTCAAGCATAATAACACTTTGCTGCATTATATTTGTTTAGTGCTATAAATTTTATTTGGTATTTTCTCCACAGCAACATTCTAAGAAGGGAAAATATAATTATTATATTAAGCTATCCATGCAAGTTCACATAGCTAGTTAGAACACTTGGGATTCCAACTTATGTTTTCTTATAACAAATCTAGAATTCTTTCACCTCTGTCAGCACAAAGCCTCATGCTAACTGTAATCATCTCTTATGTCCTCTGCTAACATCCCACTCCAATGTTTTATTATCATGTGGAGGTGACTCTTTATTCAAAGCCTCTAAACCAGCATAATGCCAGCATTAGTAGTTATTACTCCGCTAGAAGGATTTTGCTACTAACTTTGGGATATTCTGCATCTTAGTCTTCCTAAGGCTAGATGAATCAATTTTTGAGGCGCATTACCTAGCTGGTCAAAAAGTGATTGTTTTTTTCCAGCCACAGAAGTGTGAGACGTCTCTACTAAATGGTAGGGAGTTAGAGGAAGACCCCTGTTGATGGACACAGAATTGTTTGAATCTGATACTTCTTTCTGTCTACATTATTTTACTATTTAAAAAGTTCTCTAGAATCAATATCTAGAAAACAATGTCAGTGGAACAGAATAAGATTCACACACATTGTCAACAGGCAAACATAGCATCATGAAACTCATGTGAAAACCAGGTGTATTTTAAGAGAAATGAACATGCATGTGGATTCCAGAGTTCACAATTCATACAGAAGTTTGCATATTTATAACAGCAGGACAAAGGAAGTAAGAACTAGTAGGAAGGGGCATGGGGGGGGAGTGCAGTAAAGGTGGGAAAAGGACAAAACTCCTCCACAGAGGAGCAAGGTGATAGTGAAATCCTCATTATTTTCCCATGGAAACTGCTAGACTATGAAGTAAGGGTGGTCTGTGTATCTATAGGGACTCAACTATAAAAGCAAATCTCCCAGCTTGGCACAGACTATCTGGCACCTGTCAACTCACAAGCACACACAGGGAGTCCAGTTTGGCATACAAATAACAAATTATGTCAGCTGGAGGGCGGTCATCCTTGATGCATTCAGGGTCTCCTGCATGTTCTGGGTGCAGAGATTCTACAAAACATCACAACTAAAAAAGAAAAGTTCATGAGACCCCTTAAGAACCCTTATCATCCCCCATTGGTCAAAGGTGACCACTGGGTATGCTGATGACCACAGAGGATGCACTGGGTAAAACAGTACCATGAATACCACCTGGAACCACCTCAATTAAAAAGTGGGATCAGGATCATTAAATAAGCACAGTGCAACACATAGTAAAAAATGATAAAAATTAGGGACTATTCTGAAGGGGAAAATCATACATCAAGAGAACTTAAATTACAAATACAAGAAATAAAAGCCAAAGAGGTTCAATAATAACAGACATTAACTCACTCTGCAATTTAGTACTCCTGTCCAATATCCATTCAATCAACACAATTCATCCTGGATCTCAGACATTCTATGTAGCTGTCCAGTCACTGACAAATCTTTCTTTGGGGCAGTCTGGAAAACATTGTGTCCTCAAGGGCAGACCTCCATTGGATTTTCCATTTTGGCTCCAGGTTACTTGTAGATACTCTTCAGATGTTTCTCCTAGAATCTCTTAAAAATAGAGCTCCATAGAAGTTGGCACAGACTTTCAACATTTACTTCTCCAATAACTAGTTCATGTTGTGAAAACCAGTTCAGACCTCTGTATCTCTCTAAAGAAACAAAAATATGTGAGTATATGCTATGTGCACACACACACACACACACACATATATCTCACATATATTGTTATATAGTATACACAGATGTGTTTCTATATGCATGTATATATATATACTACATATGCACGCATATAATATGTAGTATATACAATTTTGTGTATTATATTTACTTGTTTACATATGTGAGACATGGAATAAACCTGTGATTTCATTAGTATAGGGAACTCCCAGGTGAGCAAACTTTTTCTACCAATAAACATCATAACTTCTGGAACTTGTGGTCTGAGAAAAATGACTAGAACATTGAGAGGTCTAGTGACTTACTCAGAGTTTTATAGACACTATATTTTGGGGGCAAAATTTGAACCAAAGTCTTTCTAGATTCAAGATTGGTTGTCTATCCACTATGTCATGCTAAATCAAATGTATATATCTATATTCATAAGCTCTCAGCAATTGACATGTAAATTTTTTTAAAAGTTTGACATGTAACATGCTATTAACAAGTTTTAATATTTGATTAATTAAATATTAGAGCAGGACAGATTTTTAGAGATGAACTAATCCAGCCTTTTCCCATTACAGAGGATGAAATAGGACCTCTGAATGGGGCTAAAACTTGCTCATGGACTCATATTAAATTAGTTCTATGTGTGAAATATATCTAATCCCAACCAAAACCATGAGAATCCTTAGAGACAGAACTAATATCACTCTCATCTTGTACTGAATCCTTGAGAAAATGAGGCCCAAGTAATGCACTACACATTTCGTACTATCAAATGAGCAGATATGTAGACATAATAGATAGCTATGTAGGTAGGTAAGTAAGTGGGTAGGCAGGTAGGTAGGTAGGTGGGTGGGTAGGTTGGTAGGTGGGTAGGTACATAGATACTTTTCATCTACCATTCTCTTTCTCATGCTATTCAATTCTCCTCTATTCCTTGAAAATTCCAGTCTCTGTCATCTCCATCCATTGTACTTCCAGGCAGCCTCATCCTATCATTAACAAACCTTGTTTATTTTTAGATTTATTTCTTTCACATTCCTTTTATATTCTACTCATACACCTTTTGATCCCTCTTGAATGGAGTCCATCTGCAGTCCCCCTTCTGAATGACTGGGCTATATTTTATTTCATATCTGCTTTTCCCCTTTCCCTCGGTCAATCAGTCTATAAACATTTTTAAACTGGCTATTTAACACCAGGATCTGTGTTAAGTTGTATCTGGGGATACAAGAGGAAAAAGACAGTGCCTTCCCTTAAGGAACTCACAGTGTTTATATGTCTCTTTCTAACTTGTCATACTTCATACTCTCCTTGTGTCTAATCCAAACCTGATTCTTTGAGCCAAGAGAAAAGATAGGCATGGTCTTTGCTCTACACTCCTTTTTGCCAACCTTCCCTCTTTAACTTCCTGCCAGCACTCTCCCTTCCCACTTATTTGTCTAGCTCTATATGTTAGACTCCATATGGAGGTTTTCTGGGAGGATCTGAACGAGATTCATAGAGGAAGAGAAGTTGCAGATGGGCTTCAGTCCGTGTTATTGTAAGCAGTGGCCACCTTGATAAGATCACAGATTGACTAAAACATAAAAGTATATGCAAGGTGCTGTGTTGGGTAATAGGAATACAAAAACAAAAAGTAAACAGCAAACATTGTGTGGGGGTTGGGTATATGAGAATTACAACATATAAAGACATCTATAAATGCTATCCAATGCATTAAATGCACAGCATCAGTTGATATCTGGGTTATTCTTTTACCTTTTGTTATGTGCCACAAAAGCTTAGACGTTGAATTTAAAAAGGGCAGAATTTGGTAGTTGAAATGTTAGAGCTCATTTCATCCTAACCCTATAAATTATAAAATATGTTTATTATAGATTCTTCTCTGCTTTTTTCAAGCTGTTCATTTCCAATTACTCACTCTTATAAGTAGCAATGATAATAAAATTGGTTCTTATTTTCCTTTGAAGCCATCTATCTCCAAAGTAAAATCACTGAGTCACAAGGGTTGGAGGAGCTTTGTTGCTTTATTTATGCCCTGCTTCTTCTCCTGAGGGAATCAACCAGTTGATACCATATTGTCAGGTTCCTATTTCCTAGTGGTTCCACTGGCCATCCAGTAGAGACCAACACTGAAATTTACTACTTTCATGTTTTCTAGATAAAAACATTGCTTAACATTTGTTTTTAATTTCTATTTCCTTAATTGCAGAGGGAACCATATAGTCTGTTCCATTGTCAGGTAAAGAATCTGACATACAGAATGGCAAAATGAACTGCACATTGCAAAGAAGTGACAGAGTAGGAGGCAGCTAGGTGGCACAGTGAATAAAGCACCAGCCATAGATTCAGGAGGACCTGAGTTCAAATCCAGCCTTAGACACTTGAAAAAAAGTGGCAGAGTAAGGATATTCAGTGAGGCCTTTTTAAATTGGTGCTAGTCTTATTTCTATTATGTATCTATCACTTTGACTCTTTAGCTTGAAATCTGGGCATTGGGTATTAAGTAGTGTGTATATTTCAATTATTAATATATCCTGTGTAATACAACATGCTTGGTTAACTTTCTCATATTTTATTGCATTTTGTGCTACGTTATAAATATATGGTTTTTTATAAATTCAAATAAATCATTCTTACAGAAGTAATCAAATTTTATTTTTGAATTTTAATTTATCCCTCCTCCATAGCTCAGAGAAATGTGTTATTCCATTTTCTCCTGGTTATATTTTATACACATTTTATGTTAACTCCTTTGACTCATATGGAACTTATAGTAGTTAAGCATTGTGATGTATGAACCCAAGTTAATTCATTTATATGTTAATATGGGATTTATCCTAGATTTCATAACTGATATCTTATAAATAAAATTCTCATTTTGATCATATGATATGTCGATTATTACTATTTTCTACTAGTTTCAACTGATATATATATATTTTTTTTTCAAATTTACTGAATGCTGATTTTAAACTGGTACCATATAGGATTGATTATCTAATGATTTTATTAGCCAATAATGTAAATTTCAGTTTTCAGAGTTTGCTCATTAACCTTCTACTAGTTGATAATCTCCTGGTGGGTCTGAGCAGTGCCTTAGTAAAACTTTGTATATACACCAGTGTCTAGCAGAGTTATCTACCAACACTAATAAATAATTGCTTAATTTAATTATATTTTTATTATGTTTATTTATTTTTTATTAATTTACTTTATATCCCTGATTCCTAGCACAGTAGATTGCATGCAATAAATACTTATAAATGCCTATAAATTTATTAACTCTATCAAGTAAAATTAGAACAGTTACTTATTTTTCAAAGTCCTTCTTCATTCTCTCATTCTATATTAATAAACTCTATCCTAGCCCTAAAAATCTGGTTTCTTGAAAATCTAACTGGTGACATTTAAATGTTGTGTGGCCATAACATCTCTTAGCCTTAGTTTTCTCATCATTAAAATGAGACTGGGGCAGTTAGGTGGTACAGTGGATAGAGCACTGGCCTTGGAGTCAGAAGGACCTGAGTTCAAATCTGGCCTCAGACACTTAACACTTACCAGCTGTGTCACCCTGAGCAAGTCACTTAACCTCAATTGCCTCACCAAAAAAAAATAATAATAAAATAGAAATTAAAAATAAAATGAGACTAATCAGATATCTGGAATATTTAACTCACAAGGCTATTGTGTGGATAATGTGAACTAATTTATGTAATATGGTTTGCAAAACTTGAAAAGCACAATAAAATGACTGTTATAATTGTTGATGTTGTCATTACTGTTCTTATTAAAAAGGCAATCAGTGTGAGAACAAGATTATTATCATTAGCAACTGTAGGAACAGCAACATATATGAGCCCATGCCTACCACACACACTAAGTAGAAGAAAGGAGTTTGTGATAGCAGTCTAGTTGAGGAAAACTGGCAAAGCATTGTCAAGAAAACTTACTTATGTAAAGGGAAGAATTGGATAACTGTTGCTTTATAACCTGTTTTTTTTTTTGATAATTTTATTATTTTGTTTGTTTTTGCGGGTCAATGAGGGTTAAGTGACTTGCCCAGGGTCACACAGCTAGTAAGTATCAAGTGTCTGAGGCCAGATTTGAACTCAGGTCTTCCTGAATCCAGGGCCAGTGCTTTATCCACTACGCCACCTAGCTTCCCCCTTACCAATATATTCTTGCCAGATACATTTCACAATATTTTTAAAATTAAATTTTCGAAATTATAATCTGTGATATTTGAATAGGCATGTAAGTGAACTTAAAATGTGTGTAGAGAATATTATAACATTGAATAGTGAAGATCACTCCAATTGAAGTCAGAGAACCTGGTTTTGAGGACTGATGGACTGACTCCACAATTTACTGAATTTAGAAAGTATATTTAAAATATTTGCCCATTACTGATCATATATATATACATATATATGCACATATATAGATACATACATATCCATATACACACATGCACATATACACATATGTGCTTATATGTGGATCATATATATACACAATATTGTTATTCTTATGATCAGTTTTTATTGTTTCCTATGTGTTAATCACTATACTAGATGACAAGGGAACAAAGTAGTGGGAGCTGTCCCTGTTCTAAAAGAGTTTATGGTCTTATGGGGATAGAATATATGAATAAACAGTACATATATTGTTATCATAATTATTGTTTTTTATTAATATTGTCATTAATTATCATATCACAGGGTAGAAAGCACTGGATTGGCTGTCAGAAACACATGGGCTCAAGCCCTGCCTCTGATATTTTCTGTGTGGTCATATTTGGGTTATTTTACCTTTCTGAACATCTGCAATAAAAAATTATGCATGGTTTTTGATCTGGATTGGAGAAAGTTCCCAAAATAATGAAATTAAAGTTCCTTAACCTAATATCATTACTTCTTCAGTTACTATTATAACAATATTTAAGTACTATAATTTATAGAAGAGTTGATGATTTGCATTGGCAGATTTTTTCCTCAATGGGGAATCTCTATACCAATGAAATGACAGCAAAGATTCAAAAGTATAATAATATACTTTTATTACATATAATTACATCCTTATACATGCTATCATATAGCAATTATATGATTTAATAATTATCATCATGAGTAATATTATCAATAATAATATATAGAGAGTAACTTTCTTTGATAGGAATATTAATTCTCTCAATAACACACATGGACTCTCCTATTGGCTTTGTCATTTTCTTTAAATAAATCACATGGGTCAAGGTTAGGTAAAAACACAGATAATTCACAGGTTCTATTGTTATTTTAAATGGAATCCCCAGCCATGTGTTGGATTGTGATTGATTTCTGTGGAATTATCTCCTTCCCTGCCACTTTTCCTAAATTCATTCATTATCTGTAGTAATTTTTGGTTCATTTCCTCATATCTTCTAGTTATATGATCAAATCATAGTCAAAAGTGCTATTTTTATCTTTATTTTTGTATATATACAATTCTTAGTAATTGTTTTTATTTTTGGAACCATATAATAAAAATAAAGAGATTACTTTTTAAAATGTGGATGGGATTATTTTTAACTTTCTTTACCCCCTCACACTTTTTGAGTTGAGATTATTCTTTTGCTACCTAACTCACTATCATGATGTCTTCTAGTTGATAACATAAGTGATTTTTTAATCATTCTCAACAACTTTTAATGGAAGCCTTCATTGAAGATCTTACTGTGATATATTTCTTGCATTTTGAAAACTGTGCCAGGATAGCCCAAGCTCTGATGGTTGCAACAAGCTAGAAAGATTTTGAACACAGAGGAGGCTATGGGTGTTATATATGAAATATATTCCCTAAGGATCAATTTAACTAACTAGGCAAATGTTAATCTAAAGGATGGCCACCAAGGAATGATTTTGGTAATGCCTACTTTTATACCTCCCAAAAAAGCTCCCCCAAATTATTTATTATTTCATGGGTGTTGGTGGTGAGAGTTGTGATCTATATCTGTAGCAGACAGTACAGTAATGAAATCACAAATGTTGGAAGTATTGGAATAAAACTGAAGGATAGCACACTGCCTCATATCTATATTTACTCCTGTCATTCTATGTATGCCCCTTTGAGTAAGGTAGAAAAGGGATCAACATCCCACTTAATAGAAGAATAAATTCAACATAGTAGGGTCCAAGTTGGAGAAATACTTCCTATAGATGGTATCATATCTATATACTCCTGTATATGAATGACATCATATTGATTGTATTAATAGGAATTTCCTGGAAGAGATGTGTGATAAAATAAATGTTACTTAACCATCCACATTATAGTTCATGAACATAATAAATGATTATGAAGAATATAGAAAACAAAGGAAGAATTATATGTATTCATAAAAAGAGAATTGAGATGAAACAGGAAGATAAAAGTAGGCAAACATGTCTAAAAGTGAATAAAAATGAACATTGCTAAGATTATGACATACAATATATAAAATTAGGTGGACACATTATACTGCCCTTCCAGTACCCATTTAGGTGTTCTCTTTTTCCCTTAGAATGTAAGGTTCTGAAGTCAGGGACTATTACAGTTACTGCTTCTTTGCAGCTCTAGGACTTAGAAACTTAGCATCTCTCTTCTTCTTCACCTGTCTCTGTCTCTTCAACCATTCAAAGAAAGTCCTAGATGGCTGTGAGTCATGGTATACTGTAATCATCATTTTTTGTTTTGGTGTTGCTGACATCAAATCTTTGGCAACACACTATTTATTACCTTCTATTTTTTTTTTTTGGTGGAGCTTATCTTCTATTCAGAGAATTTTAGAATTGGTAGGGACCATAGATAGCCTAATATTTAGCCCAATATAGGAATTCCATCTGCTACCTTTTTGAAAATTTAACTTAATCAACTGTAAAGTTGATTATTCTTTAGGACTTTACAAACCATACCAATAAATGTCACCTTGTAAGTTCTGTTATATCATTCCAGGACTTCAGGATTTCTATTTATACTAATTGAATATATGATTGTTTATCTATTGCTCCTAATTTTGTATCAACCCCAAATTAAATAATTGTACTTTCTATGATTATATTATTCTTATAGGAAACAATTTGTGCTTTGGATGCTTGGGTTTTTTCCCCCAGTGATTCCATCATAACCAGCTTCCCCTTTTCAGAAATTCTTTGATCTTTTTTCTGCCTTTTTGTTCCCTTTTTGTCAGGCATTCTTTAAATTGTTAACTTTGGCATTATGTATTTTCATAGTTTCTTATAAATTTCTGCTTAGTTAGTAAATCAATCAGGTTTAAGCACCAGCAGGTGCTTAAAAACAGTAGTCTGCGAAACATCTGATGGAACATTGAGGTGGGGTTAGGGGAATGTTGTTAAAATAAGATAAATAATTTACTGTCAATAAGATTTCATTCCAGTTGAAGGAAAAGTAATTTGCATACATAGTTAAAATCCATAGTATTATATGCTAACTAAAATAGATTGGAATAAATGAAACCCAACTTGTCCCTTCAGGTGAGTTAGGGAAAGCCCCTTGCAGGAGGTGGCATTGGATTTGTCCTTATAATAGTCAGCTAGGTGACCCAGTGTATAGAGCTCTGGTCCCACATTCATGAAGAACTCTGTTCAAATCCAGCCTCTGACACTTAATAGCTATATTACCTAGGCAAGTCACTTACCTGTCTCAGTTTCTTCATTTGTAAAATGATCTAGAGAAGGAAATGACAAATCATTCCAGTATTTTTGCCATGAGAACCCCAAAAGGGATCATGAAGAGTCATATATGACTGGAAAATGACTAAACAACAAGAAAAGATGTCAAACAAGTGAACAATTTCTGGGAAAGCATTCTAGGCAAAGGGAATGCTTTGATCAAAGGAACAGAGATATAAGAGCTCATACTATGTGTGTTGTATATATGTGTTAGGGGCAGGGGAACAGAGAGGTAGGCTAAGAAGAGAACTGTCCAATTGATATGAAACATGGTGATGGGTTTATATTTTAACCACTTAATAAAGTTCTTGAATTGACTCAAAGTGGGTGGAGCCAAGATGGCAGATAAAATGCAGTAACTCAACTGAACTCTCCCCCTAATCCCCTTCAAATAGTTTGAAATAGGGCCATAAAGCAATTTCTGAAACAGTAGAACCCAGGAAAAGATAGAAAGAGAAGTAGAGGGAAAATTGGGAAGAGAAATGAATGGTACAAGAACATCATGAAAAAAGAGATAACAGCTTATTAAAGAAGAAATAAAAATTATTGAAGAAAACAACACCTTAAAAAATAGACTTAGCCAAGTAGTAAAAGAGGTTCAAAAAGTTAAGGAGGAGAAGGATGCCTTGAAAAAAAGAATTGGCCAAATGGAAAAAAAAAGTTACAAAAATGCATTGAAGAAAATAATTCCTTAAAAAGTAGAATTGAGGGGAAGCTAGGTGGCACAGTAGATAAAGCAACAGTCCTGGATTGGAGAAGACCTGAGTTCAAATATGGCCTCAGACACTTGGCACTTATTAGCTGTGTAATCCTGGATAAGTCACTTAACCCTCATTGACATAAAAAAAAGGAGAATTGAGCAAACAGAAGCTAATAAGTTCATGGGAAATCAAGAAACAATCAAACAAAACTAAAATAATGAAAGAATAAGTAGAAGAAGAAAACAATGTGAAATATCTCATTGGAAATCCAACAGGCCTAGAAGATAGATCCAGGAGAGACAGTTTAAAAAGTATTGGACTACCTGAAAGTCAGTATCAAAAGAAGAGCATAGACATCATCTTTCAAGAAATTATCAAGGAAAATTGCCCTGATAGTCTAGAACGAAAGGATAAAATAGAAATTGAAAAAATTCACTGATGACCTCCTGAACAGATCCCAAAAGGAAAACTCCCAGCAGTATTATAGCCAAATTCCAGAGATCCCAGGTCAAGGAGAAAAATATTTTAAGCAGTCAGAAAGAAACAATTCAAATGCCATGGAGCCACAGTCAGGATCACAGAAGATTTAGTAGCTTCTACATAAAATGATTGGAGATTTTGTAATATGATATTCCAGACGGTAAAGGAATAGGAATTACAACCAAGAATTACCTAGCCAGCAAAACTTATAATCCTTCAGGGGAAAAATGAGTATTCACTGAAATTAAGGACTTTTAAACATTCCTGATGAAAAGATCAAAGGTGAAGAGATAATTTGTTTTTCAAATACAAGATTCAATAGAAGCATAAAAAAGTAAACAGGAAAAGGAAATCATAAGGGATTTAATAAGGTTAAACTGTTTACATTCCTAAATGGTAAGATGATACTTGTAACTCACAAGAACTTGCTCATTATTAGGGACTATATATAGACAGAGAGCTGACATGTGAGATAAATATGAAGGGATGATATAAAAATAAATTAAATCAAGGAATGAAAGAGGGATGCACTGGAAGAAAAAGAATGGGAGATGTAGAGCAGGATAAATTATTTCACATAAAATAGGCAAGAAAAAGCTTGACAGTGGAGAGGAAGATGAGGGATTTGAGGTGGAGTGAGTGAACCTTAATCTCATCAGAATTGGCTCAAAGAGGTAATAACAGACATTCAATCAAGTATAGAAATCTATCTTAGCCTGCAGAAAGGTAGGAGGGGGAAGGAATATGAGTAGGGGGAAGGGTGATGAAAGGGAGGGCAGATTCGGGGAGGGGCTTGTCAGAAGCAAAGACTGTTTGAGGGACAGGGTGAAAGGGGAGAGAATAGGATAAAGAGTGAAGGGAATAGGATGGAGGGAAATAGCAGTAATAAATGTGAAAAAAAAATTGAAGCAAATTTTTCTGATAAAGGCCTCATTTCTCTAACATATAAAAAACTGAACAAAATGTATAAAAATAAGAGCCATTCTTCAATTGATACATGATCAAAATATACAGTTTTCATATAAAGTAAGCAAAAGTACCTGAAACCATATGTAAAAATGCTCTAACTCACTATTGATTGGAGAGATGCAAATCAAAACAATTCTGAGGTACTACCTCAAACCTATTAGGTTGGCTAATGGAACAGAAGGAAAAAAAATAACTAATACTGTAGGAGATGTGGGAAAAATGAGGTATTAATACACTATTTGTGTAATTATGAACTGATTCAACCTTTTTATTTTCTTTTGGCCAGGTGAAGAGGGTTAAGTGACTTGCCCAGGGTCACACAGCTACTAAGTGTCAAGTGTTTGAGGCAGGACCTGAACTCAGGTTCTC
The DNA here is from genome assembly GCF_019393635.1 of Dromiciops gliroides. Lineage (NCBI taxonomy): Eukaryota > Metazoa > Chordata > Mammalia > Microbiotheria > Microbiotheriidae > Dromiciops > Dromiciops gliroides. The sequence goes on along the minus strand of NC_057862.1, from coordinate 631,250,878 downwards.
CTCAATCCAGGACTGGTGCTTTATCCACTGTGCCACTTAGCTGCCCCAATTCAACCTTTTTGTACAGCAATTTAGAACTATGCCCAAAGGCCTATAAAACCATGCATACCATTTCACCTAGCAATACTACTATTATGTAGTATTTAAAAAGATAAAAACAAAAAGGAAAAGGACTTATATGTACAAAATATTTATATCAGCCCTTTCTTGTGGCCAAAAATTGGAAATTGAGGGGATGTCCATCAAGTGTGGAATGGTTGAACAAATTGTGGTATATGAATATGATGGAATAGTATTGTGCTATGAGAAATGAGGAAGAGGATGCTATTAGAAAAATCTGAAAAGACTTATGTAAGTTGGTGCAAAATGAAATGCACTCTGTACAAAGAAATAAAAATATTGTAAGATGATCAGCTGTGAGTGATTTGTCTATTCTAAGCACTACAATGATCCAAAACAACTCTGAAAGATTTTTGATGGAAACTGCTATCCATCCCAAAGAAAGAACTGCTGGGTCTGAAGAGAGATTCAAGTATACTTTGTAATGTTTTTCTTCATTTTCTTGATTTCTCAGACATGTGCTAGTTGTGTGACACTAGTTATACCACTTAAGCCTGTTTGCTATAATTTTTCCATCTGTAAAATGAGCTGGAAAAGGAAATGACAGACCACTTTAATATATTTGGCAAGAAAACCTCAAATGGGGTCACAAAGAATTGGATATGACTAAAATGATTAATATCAACAACAAGGTGCCTAAAACTGAGTTCAGGTTTATAAAGATTAGGATGATTAATACAATACATTACAAGGAAAGGCTTTACTTTTATAAATTTAAAACATTTATACATAAACAAGCTATTCTTGGCTCTGACACAATTTGAATTTTATGTTCTTGGGTAAAATTCTCTTCCTATTATCTTTAATAAAGTTCATGGAGGGCAAGGTTCATGTTTTACCTGAATTATGTCTCTCCCCAATTGTTGAATACAGTTGTATTCACTTAGAAGGTGAACAGATTATAAGCACTTCATTTTAAATATTTGTTATTTCTTCCAGGAGAGCCTTCCTTCCACTAAGGTAGATTTCAAACACTATCAGCTTTAGTAAATGGACTTGAGTTTTGAGGCAAGAAAATATGTATTTTCAAGTGGTTAATATGATGCCAAAAATATGGTCAAAGCAGCTAGGTGCTGCAGTGGATAAAGCACCAGCCCTGGATTCAGGAGGACCTGAGTTCAAATTCAGCCTCAGACACTTGACACTAGCTGTGTGAACTGTGCAAGTCACTTTACCCCAATTGCCTCACCCCCTCAAAAAAATGTGTCCTTGGCATTCAAAGGGAAATTGAAAACAAATGACTACAGATAATTAAAGGAATGTGTATATCTACATATATGTAGATATAAATATACACATATGTATATACACACATATACACAAAAATATATAATTAATGATATATGTTACAAACACACATATATACATATATCTTGAATATATACACACATATACAAATATATAATTAAAGATGTGTATATATCTTTATATATTTGTGTATATACATATATATATGTATGTACCCATATATACATATGTATATATGTGTATATATTGTACATGCATGTGTTTCCAGAAGGTCAAACTAGGGATTGTTGAAGCCATGGAGGCTATCTAGGTATAGAGGAGTAAGATGTCTCCAATGCTTAGTGAGGTCAGCTACAGCTGTTTTCTAACATTGGGAAGGTTTTAAAGACTGCTTTATTATATGGCGGACCTCCCACTGAAGAAATCAGAGATTCCTGAAATAAATAGCATATGATCTACTCTAGAAAGTATACAAATAAAAAAAAAAGAATTGGCTGCAATGACAAAATTTTATTAATTACCTACTCTTTACCCCAGGGTTCACTTTCTTATACATTCTGACTTTAGAGAATTAGATTTTAAAGAACTCTATTCTATCCATGAATGTTTTTCTAATAGGCAGGGAAGCTACATGGATTGGAAATTGAAGAGAATAGAGGCAAGGATGGAAGCTCCACTTAGAACTCTACTGCAATAGTCGGGGGGTGGGGTGTTAAGCACTGATCATTAACATTTAACACAAGTGTTTTAATGATTTTCTATCATTAATTTATATTATTAATAACTAAGTAAACCTTGAAATTCCTCTCTAGAGGTGACAGGGTTAGCATTTCCCTTGATATTCTTTAGCTCGCATTGTTGCTATAATTTATCATCTGAAACCGTAAAGGAAAATCTATGTTTATATCTTAAAATTATCACAGTACAATGTCTGACAAATGCAAAGGTAAATGAGGCAATTCAGTGGTAAATTAGTGTTCTAACAAATTATTCTTGGAACTCTGTCTTCTATATCCTCAGATGTGCATGGCATCAGGTCTAACATTTGCAACCCTGGGGTATTTCTAATAAATTATTTCAGATCTACTTGGTCTTAAAATGACTACTGGAATCCTCTAGGAGAAGTTTCAGTTTGACTGAATAAGAGTATTAAATATGGTATATTTTAGAAAGCCCTTTTCTCTATGACAATTGAATGTATTTGTATTAGCATCATTATCCCTTTATTTCCCCAATTTTAGAGGCAGCAAGGTTATGCAATAGATAGAGCTGGAGTGAAAGACATGAGTTTACAGTATGGCTTCAGATACTGACTATTCATTTGAATCAAGAGGGATTACTTAATCTCAATCTGCCTCAGTTTCCTCAACTGTGAAATGGGGATAATAATAGCACCTAACTCTCAGGTATGTTTTGAGGATCATAATATTTGTAAAACATACACATAACAGGTACTTAAAAAGGCCCCCACCCCCATTTTGCAGCTAAGAATCTGAGAGACATAAAGTGATTTGGTTAAGGTTATTAATACTTATTATGTATCCTAGGAGGTATTTGAACACAGGTCTTCCTGACTTCAAGTTCAGTATGCTAATCACTATACTCATTTGCCTCTTAAAGCAGAAAAAAAAGGCTTAACAGAATCAGTTGTAGGAAATGTGAAGCATGATATTACTTGATTTTTTGACAGCTTAAAAGTTTATTATGGAAACGTGGATGTAGATTTTAGATTTTTGTTGTTGTTTGTGCCCAGGTGAGTTTTTTTTTTTAAATTTGACCTGGGGGCTCTAAAATTTGGGTATACTATTCCTGTAAGCTTTCTTCTGGGGATGTATTTTAAATGTTGATCAGGGAATCCTTTCATTTTCTATTCCTATTTTTTAGGATATCAGGGCAGTTTTCCTTGATTTTTTTGTTTGTTTTTGTTGGGCAATGAGGGTTTAAGTGACTTGTCCAGGGTCACACAGCTAGTAAGAGTCAAGTGTCTGAGAAATTAGATGGATTTGAACTCAGGTCCTCCTGAATCCATGACCAGTGCTTTATCCATTGAGCCATTTAGCTGCTCCCAGTTTTACTTGATTTTTTAAAAAAATGCGATGTCTAGGCTCTTTGGTCATGACTTTCAGTGAAGTGCAATCATTCTTAAATTATCCAAGTCAGTTGTTTTCTTTTCTTTTTTTTTCCTTTTAGTTTATAGAATTTTTTAAAAGCAATCTCATAACACAGTAGAATAAAAATATTATTGTTTTTCATTATTTCATTATTTCAAAAATATTATTCATTTCCATTTCTTTAATTCTAAATTTTTAAGGAATGACCTTATTCAGTGATCTTCTTTATCTCTTTATCCATTTGGCCAATTATTCTTTTTAGGGAGCTATTGTCATCAGTAATTTTTTGTACCTCCTTTTCCAATGGGCCAATTTTATTTTTTAAGATATTTTTATTCAATATTTTTAGTCTGTTATTTACCAAGCTCTTGTCTTTTCATAAATTTCTGTTTCTGCCATCATTTCTTCATCTAAATTTTCCTCTACAATTTTTACATAATTTTGAAAATCATTTTAGCTCTTACAAGAATTCTCTTTACCTAGTGTCCAATTAACATTTTTTTTTCCTTTTAGGCTTTACTTGAAGCTGTTTTTTCTTCATTGTTTTCTGAATGTATGTCTTGAATTACGCTGTCACCATGGTATATTTTCATGCCCAGGTTCTTTTTTTTTATTTGTGCATTTTCTACCTTATTTCTTAATTTTGAATTATATGTTAAAGAATTACTGTTATACTTGGTGTGTGTGTGCCGGGGGGAAGGCCACTGTCTCAAGCATTATTAAGCTTTTTCATACTGCTGTTTTTAGAGCTAATTCTGGGGATTTGGAAATTTTAAGTGCTTTGAAGGTGGTGTGATCTGGGGAGAAGTGTGGTCACTACTGTCCTGGTCTGCACTCTGGTCTTTACCCAGAAAGAGCCCTTTCTTACCTGGGACCAGAAGTATATGGTTCCTCAAGGTACCTGATCCCTTGTGATCAAAAACAGTGCTGCTTCTTGAAGATCACATTCCCTCTTGACCCCTCTATGCCCATGAACTATGACACAGACGTGTGAATAGCCAATTGAGTTGCCAGAGATATTGAGAACTAATATGAATTTAGGTTATTAGGTTAAAAAATAGTGTCAAAAGCAAGAGTAGTGGTATTTTTGCCATATGTCCTTTATTCTTGGTGAGATGGCAGAACAAATTCATGATATTGGCTTTGTTTCTTTGTTTCTTTTTTTTTCTTTTGGCATGGCAATGAGGGTTAAGTGACTTGCCCAGGGTCACACAGCTAGTAAGTGTATCAAGTGTCCGAGGTCATATTTGAATTCAGGTCCTCCTGAATCCAGGGCCAGTGCTTTATCCACTGTGCCACCTAGCTGCCCCTTTGATTCTTTATAAATAACAATAGCAATAACAATATTTGTGTGTGTGTATGTATATACATATATATACATACACACACACACATATATATATATACATGCACATGTATATTAATCTCTAGCTAGAACATTACACTTATTCCATTTAAAATTCATCTTACTATTCAAACACTATTGAAACAAATAAATTAAAGGCGGAGATGTACACAAGTGTCCTTTGATCAGTTGTTTTAATAAAACAAGCAAGTCATAGCTATGTTTTCTATCTTTTTACCTGGACATTTATTATAGGAACTCAGTCAAAGTATACTTAAAAACAATCTTGGTAGTCCATCTTTTTCTACAAGAAAACCTACATGGTTTAATTTTAAGTGTAGATTATGAGGGAACTATGAGATCATCTAGATTTAGACAGAGAAAATGATATTCTGAGATCACATAACTATTAAGAAACGGAGTTTTAGTGCAATGTAAAAACCCTATTCTCTGCTATAAATCAAGCATTACTCTCCCTTCTATCAGACTGCCTTTCTCATTGGATATCAATATACTTTTAGAATCAGTATCAATTCTGTTTTCAAAGACAGATATGTGCCAAATTATGACTACTTTTCAAAGCTTTTGTAGCCATATGTCTGACTTTTCAGTTGGAAAAATAGATCTATCCTATTTTGCAATTAGAAATATAATTTTAGAAGCTATTTATTATATTAGCATTCCTCCTAGTGACTTTTTCTTTGGCAATAGCCCACCCTGCTTACATAATTGACAACTCCTTGCTTAAAATTCTTTAATGTCCAGGACAAAATCATCAAGTTTCAAGGAAATTAAATCCCTTTTACTTTCCATACAGCTACACAGAAGGTAACATTATGGAGCAATATTCTTTCTTGAGCTGCAATTAGGCCTCTTTTTATAGTTGTGATAGCTAACCATAAATGTAATCACACAACAATTAGCAGGCAATTATACTGTTATTACTTAAATTCATTTCTGGAGATAGCAAATATCCTGAATCCCAATCTTTAACAATTTCAGTCCTATTATTTATTTTCACTGAATGACTATTGATGTAAGGAAATTAGACATGGCTCTAATGCTCTCCCTTTGCAAGAGAAAAGATAAAGGTATTTTCATGTTTTTCTAGGTAGGTAGGAAATAAATAATATGAATTTGAGATCTTGCAATCATGCATGTCCTGTGGAAAATAAATAATAATTGGATAAAAAGAGACTTGTTTTGAAGAGATGATTTAAGTGATCTAATCCAAAAGATTTTAAAACTATAACATGATCATATAAATACATTTTACAATATCCTCTGACCTGCAATGCTCCTTCCTCTATTGTGTTGTTTGTCAGCATGTTTCTTTCATCTCCAGAGAGGTGAAAATAAGAGAGATAGTAAATCAGAGTACTAGTCTGAGGGAAAAGGTAATTGCCTATTCTGAGACATGGTTTGATCTGCTGCAGTTAACCTCTCATAATTCAACTAGTTTAAGTCAGATTCCTAGTTCCTTTCCTCTGAACATATTACAACAAATACCCAGTTCTGCAGTTTCTGGGTCTTCTCAGGACACAGGTACAAAACACTCACATGGACAATAGGCGGCAAAAAGTCAACTTAGTATATGAGGTGCCCAAGAGTTCACAAAGCCATTTCAAATATACAACCTATCAATTTGCCATGGCAATTAGTTTACTATCCAAAATAATGGCAAAAGAACACTGATCCAGACACAGTATCATCTCACTGGCATCAAAAGTTAATGAGTAATACTAAATGGCTCCAAGAGGAAGGCATTCAGGAAAAATAAAAATGAACAAAACAAAAGAAAACAAAACAAGCAAAATCAAACAAGACTCCCCCCCACCACCACCAAAAAAAAAAAAAAAAGAAATAAAGAAAAAAGAAAACTTTCTCAATTGTAGAACTAGTTCTTTCTCTCTCCCCCAATCACAGGAGTGTATTTCTGTCTTTTGGTTGATATTTCTAGCCACTGAATTATATCACTGGTGGTAGGAGGGAATGAAGTTCAAAGATGTTGGAGGAAACATGATTTTCATCAAATACAGGTGGCCTTATTTACTCTTTACTGACCTGTCAAGTGTACTCATAGATGTACTATTGGTCAACTTAGCCTAAATATTGTTCATCATTGGCATTTTTATATAGTGCAAAATAATGAAAACTATTAAATATAAAGTAGGAAAACCTAAGCTCAAATGAAGGCTCATGTATGAGTGGGACCTCAGGCAAGTAATTTCATCTCTATGGACATTGACTTCCTCATCTATAGAATAAGAAGGTTGACATATGGGGTGTCCCAATAGTCTTAGATTTTTGGGAAACATTGTTTATGATCAATCATAATCCTTCCACCTGTACATTCTCTTAACCATACCTTTGGTTTAAAATGTCCAAATCACTTCTCAAATTTATTTATTGACATTTATGCAGTGCTTGAAAATTTGCAAATTATGTTACATATGTTATCTAATTTTTCTTTCACAATAAGTCTGGAAACAAAAAAAAAATGTAGGTATCATTGCTCCCATTTTAAAGGCAAGCAAAACGAGGCTCTAAGAACTTAAGAAACTTATCCAATGTCATATATTGAGTATGTATTAGAGACAGGATTTGACCTTCAGTCTTTCTGACTTCAAGTTAAAAAATCTATCAATGGTAGAAAATTATGGTTACGGTGTTACAGTTGAAATCAAGAAAATCTGAATATAAATCTTGATTTTATTACTTCTTACCTGTGGGTTCCTGGGTCAGTTTTCTATTTTCTATGATCCTCAGTTTCCTCGTCTCTAAAATGGGGATCACTATACCACTTGCCTTACAGAATTGTTGTGAAGATCAAATGAAATACCATGCATAAAGACATATTAAACCTTACAATTTATGTTTATCATCATCATCATTATTGCTAATTGCTATAATCACTCTTTAGAAAGCATAATGGCTTTCTAGAATCTTCCAATGTCCTCAGTGTGAAATTCCTGCCACTTTACTGGTATTTTGTTGACATAAAAATCCTTCTTATTTTGAAACATCCTACTTTTAAAGGCAATAGCACCTTACAAAGAATGTTTGTCTGTGAGGCAGAATTTATGGAGTGGTCAATAATATTGATAGTCTTCACTCACTCTGAGGGTACATCAGTAGCTAGGTCCATTGATGCTAAATCTCTTTGAGTACTGAGGACCCTGTTGACTTGTAACACTATTAGATGTATTTTCAGTTCATCATGAGCACAATGGATAGACACAGGATTTGGCAGCAAAGGGGAAGTAAGGATAATGAATGGAGGGGAGGAGGGTATTCAAGCTTTCCCCAGGTATTCAGAGAATAAAAACCTACTTTTCAGAAACATGAATGATGCTGTGTTGAGGCAAACAGGTGAGCAATTTGACCTGAGGACCTCTACAGTTTTACTTAAATGGAAGAAAATAGAGTAAGTAAAAATACCAGAGAGGCTAGATGGATTGTGGAGATTGTGAAAAGCTTAAGATAGAAATACAATGCCAGCCATGGGGTAGGAACTGAATAAATATTTGTTGGGCTTAATTTAACTATAGGAAGAGAACCTAGATATCAACAACAGAAATATCTAATGAAAGGCACAGAAAGTTTTGGAGCCCTGTGCCAGCAGGGTTCTATTTATTGTTTATTCCTGGGTAAAAGCTTCATTCTATTTAATCTGCACACTTACATTTAAAAAAAAAATAATGATAATACAAAATATCCTATTACACAGATCAGGTAAGGGGGAACAGGAACTCTTTGGATTTGACCTTTGTGGTAAAATATGAAAGTTTTTAACAGTAGGTTAGGATAACTGAAAGACGCCAGTTTTTCAAGTGCTATGCTAAGGTTTAGTAAAAAAAAAATACAGCAATTCAAACAGTTAAAGAAGATAATCCAGCTTTCCAGACCAGAGTCCAGAGTCCAGAATCCAGACCAGAGACCAGAATCCAGTTTCCTCCTGATGACATCTTACCACTTCAAGAAGACAAGAGAACTCAGAGACTTTATATGAACTGTTTTGCTTTATTAGCTTTTACTATCTCCTTTCTGTTATATACTATCTGTAACATGTACTCTCTGCAGAGGCTCTCCCTTTGCAAGACTAATGTCAAAGCGTTGGTTCATGAGGAAAGAAAAAAACTTTCCTCTCTTCCTTTTCTGTATTGTTGTTCGCATATTATTAGTCAGCAAAAGTTATTATATTCTTTTTACTGTTCCATCAAGGAAACATTCCGTTTCTTGAGGAAGCAAAGGGGGGAAATGTGGTAAAATATGAAAGTTTTTAACAGTCAGTTAGGATAACTGAAAGACGCCAGTTTTTCAAGGACCACCCTTTTGGGGAGGAGATGAACAGTCCGCCTGCTGCGCATGTCAGACTGCCTGCCGGGTACAGTCTGCCTGCTGCGCATGTCAGACTGCCTGCCGGGTTTTTGACTTCCGGGGTGGAGAGAAAGAGAGTAGCCCTTTTTGCCTGCTTGGCGGGACTCCTGGCGGCGCGGCACAGACGGTCTCCCTCTCTCCAAAGGTGGCCTTTTCAGTTTGGTGAGTTTTTATAAGGAATATAGACTAAGCCTAGATTTAAGACGATTTGTACTGTATTTCTATTTTCCTATCCTTCTAATCAACAACACCTTATATACAATAAAGGCTCTATCTAGAAAACCAGAAGCTTCTTCCATTTACTAGTCTGGGAGATAAATTAAGGGAAAAGTTAAGTAGGGGAGATTTATGATCTAATATCCAATTTTAAATCTCACACCTTGTATATTGGAGAAGAAAAGAAAAGCACTAGGCATTTGCAGATAAAGCCAGGCAGGACAGGGCCTCTACTAGCCCCTTGGTAAATACAGGGAACTGTATAGAGTATGGGGTCTGATGAAGAGGTCGATTAAGATCTCGGCTACATATATGTTAACTTTGATTTGAATGAGTCTTAGGATCCTCAAGGGAGTAGTGAAAAGAGAGCAATGCTCTCTCACACAGCAGCACCACCAAATCTTTTATGGCCTTGTCATTCTTGTCATCCTGAACCTTCAGCCTGAGAATCTCCACAATGGGATAATCTAGATTTATCTTGAGGTGCTTCTTAGCTACCAGGTGAGCCATTGTGAAGTTGTCTCTCATAGCCTGTATCGTCAAGATGTATTTGATGTGGTCCATTCAGCCATATGTGTTAGTCAAAATATATCAGAGTGAAGATACCAGTCAATGGAAAATTGTTACTTTTTCGTTTGTTTGTTTGTTTTTTTTTTTGGTTTTTTGGTTTTTTTTGCGGGGGCAATGGGGGTTAAGTGACTTGCCCAGGGTCACACAGCTAGTAAGTGTCAAGTGTCTGAGGCCAGATTTGAACTCAGGAACTCCTGAATTCAGGGCCGGTGCTTTATCCACTGTGCCACCTAGCTGCCCCCGATTGTTACTTTTTCAACTTTCTTATCAAGAATTTCCTTCATGGCAGAGCCAAGATGGCAGAGAGAAGCCAGGAAGCTGCCTGAGCTTTCCCATATTTCCCTTAAAAACAACATTAAATCAAGCCTCTAAACAGATTCTGGAACCACAGAACCTACAAAAAATAAGAGAGACACAATCTTCCTACTTGACATAATTTAGAAGATTTCAGGAAAGGTCTGTCTCACCTGGGTGAAAGGGAAGGGTGACTCAGCAGTTCTCAGCTCAGCTCAGCACAGCTCGGCTCAGTGGGCAGCTCAGCTCAGCACTGTTTAGCTCAGTGGGCAGCTGGACACTGCTGCAACTCAACACAAATGAGAGTGGGGCAGGTGGGAACAGTAAGAAGCTTGCAACAGGGAACCTTGTGTCCCAGGAGCAGACTTCACCCATATAAATTTAAAAATAGGCTATAACATGAGTAAGAAACAAAAAAAGACTCTTACCATTGACAACTTCTGTGGTGAAAGGAAAGACCAAAACTCAAACTCAGATGAGTTTGTCAAAATGCCTAAAAGTGAAGACTCAAGTGGGAAAATAATCTTGTCTCAAGACCAAAAAGTTTAAACTGCTTGCATCCCTACGAGGGAGGATAATACTTTTAACTCTAGGCATCTGTATCTCTGTTAAGGTATTGTAATTAAATTGACTTTGATATGATGATATAAAGATACTTAAGGGGCAAAACAAATGAAGAATAGGTGGAGGAGAGGAAGGGAGAGGTGGAATGGGGTTAATTACATGATATAAAAAGGCACAAAAGGAACCCATTAAAACAGAGGGAAAGGGGCAGCTAGGTGGCACAGTGGATGCTTTCATTGGCCCTGGATTCAGGAGGACCTGAGTTCAAATATGGCCTCAGACACTTGACACTTACTAGCTGTGTGATACCTGGGCAAGTCACTTAACCCCCATTGCCCTGCAAAAAAAAAAAGTAACAACAACCACAAACCAACCAACCAACCAACAAACAAAAAAAACAGAGGGAAAGAAGGGAGGGGTGAGCATTGTTTCAACATTACTCTCATCAGATTTGGTTCAGGGAAGGAATAAAATACATTCCCATTTGTATAAAGGAACATAGCTTACTTTTTAAGGAAACAAAATGGGAAGGGGGAAAGGGTGGTATTGATAGAAGGGAGAGCAGAAGGGGGGAGGGGTAAGAAAAGGAAGGGCAGCTGATAAAAGGGAGGGCAGATTGAGGGAGGCAATGATCAGAAGCAAATCATTGCTCAAGAGGAATAGGGTGAAAGAAGGGGGAAAAAGAGTACAAACAGAGGGGAAAAGAGGATGGAGGAAAATAACCAGTTAATAATCTTAACTGGGAATGTGAATGGAATGAACTCTCCCATAAAACATAGGTGAATAGCAAAGTGGATTCAAAATCAGAATCCTGGGGCAACTAGGTGGCACAGTGGATAGAGCACCAGCCCTGGAGTCAGGAGTATCTGAGTTCAAATCTGACCTCAGACATTTAAGACTTACTAGCTGTGTGACCCTGGGCAAGTCACTTAACCCTAATTGCCTCACTAAAAAAAAAAATTAAAAATAAAATCAGAATCCTACAGTATGTTGTTTACAAAAAACACATTTGAAGCAAAGAGATACACACAGAGTAAAGGAAAAAAGTTGGAGGAGAATATTTTATGCTTCAACTGAAGTTAAAAAAGCAGGGGTAGCAATTCTTATCTCAGACAAGGCAAAAGCAAAAATAGATCTAATTAAAAGAAATAAGGAAGGAAACTACATGTTGCTGAAAGGTATGATAGATTATGAAATAATATCAATACTAAACATGTATGCACCAAGTGATATAATATCCAAATTCTTAGGGGAGAACTTAAGTAAGTTACAAGAGGAAATAGACAGCAAAATTATACTAGTAGGGGATTTGAACCTTTCCCTCTCAGAATTAGATAAATCTCACAACAAAATAAATAAGAAAGAAGTTAAAGAGGTGAATAGGATATTAGAAAAGTTAGATATGATAGGGTGAAAGAAGATAGAAAATAGAGCAAATATCATAGGAAGGGAATAGGATTGAGGGAAATATTTAACAATAGTAACTGAAAAAAATTTAAAACAGAGACAAGGGTTATTTAAGATGCTGGTGATTGACGGATGGATGGATTGAAAATATTTGGATGAAGATGAGGATTGATTGATCATGAGGACTGATTGATGATGAGGAGGATACATTAAGGATGATGAGGATTGAGGATGAAGATTGATTGTAATGATTGATGATGATATAGACAATACATACTTTGCTTGGCTTTTGTGAAGAAAATTCTTTGTCAGGTATATAAACTTTTTTTTTTATATATACTATATAAATGTTATCTATTACTGTTGTTTTAATAATCAACCTCAAGGGTTTATTGTAAGGAAATCTCTCTTTAAAGTACTATATAAATGTAGTTTACTAAAAGAAAAATGATTAGCAGAATGATATCAAGAAAACCTAGAAAGACCTACATGAATTGATGCAGAGTGAAATGTACTGTATACAAAGTAACAACAATATTGTAAGATGATCTGCTGTGAATGACTTGACTATTTTCAGCAATGCAATTATACAGGATATCTCTGAATGCCTTAAGAAAAATGTAATCCATTTACAGAGAAAGAACTGATGATATATGAATAGACTGAAGCATAATTTTGTGTTAGTTCCTTTATCTGAAGTTTTGTTTTTGTCTGTTTTCTTTCACAAATTGACTAATGTGGAAATGCTTTGCATGACTGCTCATGTATAGCTTTAAAAAAAGTGATATTTTGTTTCTTCCTTGCCTATTCTAATTCTTTAATTCTCCTTTCTTCTCTTATTGCTAAGGCTAAAATTTCTAGTACAATATTAAATGAAAGAGGTGATAATTGACATCCGGGTTTCACCTCTGATCTTATTGGGAATGCTTCTAACTAATTCCTATTACATATATTTGCTAATGGTTTTAGATGGATACTGCTTATCATATCCTTATTTTAAGGAACCTGCTTATCTTTATTTTATGGAAAGCTCCATTCATTCCTATGCTCTGTAGTGTTTTTAATAGAAATTAGTGCTGTATTTTGTCAAAAGCTTTTTCTGCATCTATTTAGGTAATCATATGATTTTGGTTAGTTTTGTTATTGAAGTGGTTAATTATGTGGACAGTTTTCCTAATGTTGAACCAGCCCTGCGCTCTTAGTATAAATCCCACCTGGTTCTAGTTTTTTATCCTGGTAATAAATTGCTATAATCTCCTTGCTAATATTTTGCTTAAAATTGTCGCATCAATATTAATTTTGGAAATTGCTCTATAATTTTCTTTCTCTGTTTTGGCTTTGCCTGGTTAGGTGTCAACACCGTATTTTTGTCATAAAAGGAATTTGGTGGAACTCCTTCACCTATTTTATCAAATAATTCATATAGTATTGGAATTAATCGGTTTTTTTATTATATATCTGGTAGAATTCCCTTATAAATCCATCTGTCCCTGGAGATATTTTCTTAGGGAATTCATTGATGGCTTGTTCTCTAGGTGGCAGTTTGCATTCTCAGCTGGGACTCACAATTGCCCTGCTTGTGGCACCTGCCTACTGAGCCAGAACCAAGAGGTCCAGTTTCTGAGGGATACTCAGGAGAGCTCAGGCAACTTCCTGGCTCCTATCTGCCATCTTGGCTCTGTCTATTCTCCTCATATTTACCTCAGTCTTCTCCCTCTTTGTCTTCCTCTGTCTCATCAACAATGATTTCCTTCTCTTGTTCTTTTGCCAAATAAATAGGATAACCAATGAAATGTGAGTGTTCCTTTACAACCTCCTTCACTCATGTCTCTTCCAGATACTCTATCTGGTTTTCTATCAGATGTAGGATCACTTTTCTGCCCCTGCCAATATTTAGCTTTAACTGTGAAACAGTCACTAGTAGAAGACTCTCAGTCATACTATTTGTTATTTTTGTGCTTAATGATGAAAACCATCTTCTTTGCCAACAGGTATGCAGAATAGAACTATATACCACATTGACCAATCATTAAGTTTTCCAGTCCATTCTGCAAAACTTCCATGAAATCCGTAGTGCTAGACTTTGTAATGGTCCCTAATTTATTAATTAATTCGTCCTTTGCCATGATCATGTTAGTGTCTGCAAAGTCAAAGTATATTTGTGAGGGTTGGGAATTATATCCATTTTATCATTGTCGAATTTGGAAGAAACTTTTAGATTCTTGTAGAAAATTTTGTCCAATTCATTAGAGGTATTAGAAATCAGAAATTTGGGGCAGCTAGGTGGCACAGTGGACAAAGCACTGGTCCTGGATTCAGGAGGACCTGAATTCAAATCCAGCCTCAGACACTTGAGACTTATTAGCTGTGTGTCCTGGGCAAATCACTTAACCCTCATTTCCCTCCCTCCCCCCCAAAAAAGATGTCTTTATTGGAATAAAAGTTGTTTATTATCAGTGATGTAAGATGGGCAATCTGTTCATGGAAGGCAAAAGTCTCAATTTCCTCCTCTCCATGCTGTACTTGGGGTTTTTTTGTTTGTTTGTTTGTTTTTTTAGTAAGGCAGTTGGGGTTAAGTGACTTGCCCACGGTCACATAAGTGTCTGAGGCTGAATTTGAACTCAGGTACTCCTGAATCCAGGGCCGGTGCTCTATCCACTGTGCCACCTAGCTGCCCCCATGCTGTACTTCTTTATGCACATTGAATGAGTGTGACTAATAAGTCTAACACAGGGAAATACTAAGTCCAATGGCTTGACTGAGTGAGAAGTTTGCTGTAAGAAACACTTAGGTTCTGTTTCTGTTATAAGAAATGTATCTATGTCTTGACAAAAAACCTTTGGATTGTCAGTATCTTAGTTCTGCAATTTCTGACACATGACATTGTGATTTACCCATGTAAATAACTCATCACCTTTTCCTCAGACCCACCTTTCTTTTTGTTTCTCTGTATGACACATATTCTGCAGTCATCCATGATTCACAACCTTTGAATAATTCTTGATGTCTTGTTTCCCTCTTATTTAATTTCTTGGAAAGTGAGGTTTGCACCTCCATAAAACTTTCACAGCTACCTGCCTGTCTGCCCCTCCAACTGGGTTTCCGTTCCTTTATGTATTATCACAATTTAATGTAAGCTCTTTGAGGGCAGGTACTACCTTTCTTTTTGCTTGTAGTTTTATTCACAGAATATGAACAGTAGCTGATTTAATAAGTTTTTTATTTTATGTATTTTTTTTTTCTGAAGACCTCTCCACTCGCACAATAGTTTAAAGTTCAGGGCCTCATCACCTCAACTGATATTCTTCACTGTAAATTCTCCCTTTTGCAGTCAATGTTCCACACATTTCATAAATAGATATTCTTAAATATGACTATGCCATGCCCCCATTTGAAAAAGCTGCTGTGACTCCCTATTACTACTAAGAGAAAGCATAAACAATTTTGTTCAGTCTTAAATACCCTTCACAATCAATGCCCAAGCTACCTTTGCAGGTAGAAATTACGGAATATTGCTGTGTGAGTGACATTTTGTCTTTGTTGTAGAAAACTAATAGGAATTATGGTTAATTCCATTTAGATACTACTTTCATGTTTAAAGTCTCTCCCTTCCCCCAGGATCAATGTATAAGAAAGCAATTATTAAACCCAGAGTGACTCAGAAAGATTTATTAGGTCTCTACTGTATTTAGGGACCTCAGTGATCTCATACTTGCTTGTGGCTGGTAGGCGACAAATGAGGATCAGGGGTTTTGCTCCATCTGTGAGCAGATGATATGTCATCCAGCATCCCTGCTGGCCCGAGCAGCCTCCCCCTTCCCCCCAGTTGCTCCATAGTCTTTAAGTTGATTAGTATAAGTATTTTCACCACTATATCAGAGATGAAGAAATTTAAGAGATGTTAAGTAATTTTCACAAAGTGATTCAGGATGTGGGCACCAATTTTTAATTGTGGAGTGCTAGCTAAGTGACTCTCCTCAATATTGGGGCAAGGAAGGAGACCAGCAGCCTCCCTCAAAACAGAACAAGATTTATTTTAACAAGAATGAACTTAAAAAAAAAAACACAAACAGGCTAAGTAGGATCAAGGGAAAGGAAATTAAATGGGGAAAGGGAAATTATAAAACCTGAAAAAATACCACTGCTCAGGAATCAGCTGAAAATAAACAGCAGAACACCTGTCCCTTTACAGCTTCTACCTAGAATGTCCAATTCTCCTCCCCCAAACCTAGAAACACCCCACACAGCCCCAGCCAATGGGATGGCCGCTCTGACAGTCACATGACTGCCCTCACTAGGCTTCCAATCATTATAATTTTGTCAGGCCCATGTAGGCGTCTGCGAGTGGTGATGACATGAGGTGCCAGAGCCCTGGCAATGGCTACAACCAGTGGGTGGAGCACCATGCGGTTTGCGGAGCCCCAGGCCAGTGCGTGCCGAGGCATAAAAACCACAAATAATAATTAATTCTTTACAAGGGTCAGAGCTGTGTTCTATCATTTCAAGTCAAGTGTTCTTTCAGTTATATCACACTTACACACACACACAAACACAAACACACACACACACACGCACACACTCACAATTTAGAAGTTTGCTCTTGGGAATATCTCTCTGTTTAGTGAGTGTCTATGCTCTAAAATCAAATAGCACTTTTGTCCCATACCTAATAAGGGGATTTTTCCTCACTCTGTAGAATTTATCAAATGATGTTTTCATAGATATATTGGGCCAATGGTCTTTGCTTATTCCTGAATACTCGTCTTTCTGATGTATAATTTTATGCTGTCTTATGAAACAGCAGGCAGTTTTCTGATGGTCTCACCTTCAGAACTAAAGCATTTAACCTTGCCTCCTTTTCTCATATGGCCATGGGTTGAATATTCAACCCATGGCAGACTCTTCTAAGGTCTGATGAAATCTCACCGTGGTCTTCAGAAGGCATTTGGCATTTTCTTTGTTTTCTTTATAACAGACTCCTTAAACATATGATCAATTAGCACTGAATCTGAATTTTGTTGAAGTGAAAATGGATTTCTTGCTAGGCAGAATGATTTTTTCCCCTTAAAATAACATAGCCTCTGTTTTTAATGGAATATAAATGAATTGTTTCTGGACATCATAGTGAGATTATTTAAATATATCACATTGAGGATGTATGGGGTGTTTAGGGAGAACTAGCACCTATTACATGAAGGCTTGCTGAGCCCTTTTCAAGGCTGCTCATCTACTTTTCGTGTCTACCTTTTACCTAACTCCCATCTGTGGCTCCAAGAATCTATAGTTTGCATAGTGATCATATTCCAGGACACCATCTTAATAGATGGTCTAAACAAGGTTTGGAGTAACTGACAGTCCTCAAACCTGTTGGTGATTTAGGTGACATTTACCCAAGCATGTAAAGACTTTCCTGGGTATAATGCATGTATGAGAGCAATTTGTTCCAATGGGCATGAAGATGACTGAAGCAGGCACTGTGGAACACCTAGAGCTTGGTCAGACATCAAAGATATAAAGGTCATACACTGCATCCTGGGCCATCCCTAGTCATCTTGATGTTTGTCACTGCACTTAGATTACTCAGGAAGAGAGAGTGAAGCTGATGATATTATGGTACTGTGCCTCAATTAAATCCAATTCATACTCAAGTCAAGATATAACCCATGATGTTATTGGTCCTCTTCAAAAATGAAGGATGAACAACATCGCATCAAGAAATATAAAGATAGATCCAACATTGCCACTTTTACATACTGATGTGAACATCTGGTTGTTCACTAAATTTCTTCTCTAAAGCTGCATTTTTGAGTCCACTCTTGAATCCAATAACTGGATTCCTGACAACTGTGTCCAAGTAGCAGAAACAAGAAGCTCTTACTAAGGTAGAAAAACTTGAAAAATACAAGAATTGGGGGCTGGAGAGGGTTAATGGCCATACCAACTAAGTCCTGATGAACACCAAACTAAACAGATAATAGAGAGATAATAGATATTTTGAGTTATAGATTTTCATGAATAATCAATGAGACTTAGAAGGGTGAGAAATTGTAGCCATGGTATAAATATGTAGGTATGTGGGAAAATTTCTCAACCTGATAAAAACTCAGCTACTCAAAGTATTTAAACCTGTGTGTGTTTATGTGTGTGTGTGTGTGTGTGTTTGTGTGTGTGTGCGTGCACGTGCGCGGCACAAAGTAAGGAAGAGAAACTTTCATTTTCTGGATCTCAGCTCAGAGTCAGTTTTCCGTAAACATTAAGGAGCCAATGCATTTTTTTGTTGCTGCACATATTGGAACATTTCCTATTTACTTGGAAACAATTTTAAGGGTTTTTTTGTTAGTTTTACCTTTTCTGCTATCATCATGACCATCATCCACTTTATCCATATTTTTATATCAGCTTTATGATCTATCTACCAAGCTTCTTTTCCCACACCACAGCAACCATATTGTTATCATTCAGTCATTTTCAGTCATATCTCTTTATGACCCCATTTAGTGTTTTTATTGGGAAAGATACTAGAGTGGTTTACCATTTTCTTTTCCATCTCATTTTACAGATGCGGAAAATTGAGGCAAATAGGTTTGAGTGAATTGACCAGGGTTACAGAGCTAGTAATTGTCTTAGGCTAGATTTGCCCTCAGGGAAGGTGAGTCTTCCTGACTCCAGCCTCAGCACTCTATGTACTGGGCCACCAATTAGGTATCTATAATGAATATTATTTTCTATGTTCCAGAAATGAGAAAATTGAACATGTGGGTGGTAATATTTACTGATCAATGTCACATGATCAGAAAGTTGTAGAGCCAAAGGATCTTAGAATTTGAGAGCTAGCTGGAATTACAAAGTCCACCTAGTCTTATTCATTCCTTAAATTATCCGTACTATAAATAGAACTGCCAGGTACTCATACAAACTCTTCTTGAAGACCTCCAATTACAAGAATGTGCAATTGAATGAGGAGCCAAATTACTGTATTGGACTTTGCTAATCATTAGGAATATATTCTTAATATCACTGCTAAATGTTCCTCTTTGTAGCTAATACTCATTGCTACTGAACTGGTTCTTACCTACATGTCGAAATGGGAAAAGTCTAATCCCTCTTCCATATTAAAATACTTCACATACTCAAGGATTACTGTCATGTCCTTCCTAAGTCTTTCTATTTCTAAAACAGATATCACTGACTCTTCAACTAATTTTATTTGACTATATTTAAAACCAAATATTGTGGTCCCTACTCTAATGTATCCCCACAATATTTTGTGACTTTTTCCCCTAAATTTTGAAATTATGATTTCAAGTCCAACTACATATTGTTAAGCTCTTATTAAATTTCTATTAGGGCATTGGAGAAACTTCTCTTAAGCAGGCTTACGGTGGGAACAAGCAAAATTGCTTCTTATGTACTAGCAGCCTACATAACTGCTGAGTTCAATTCTTTTCTACGCTGCTTTAGAAATAGTCATAAAAAGAATTGAAGGCTGGACACACAGCAAAAAAAAAAAAAAATCCTCAGAATAGTTTCTAGTAGTGTTTAGAACTCCTTTGCCTTATGTCAGTGGTCAACAACTATAAGCAAATTGGGCTGGCAGCCCGTTTTTTTATGACTGAAGCAGAGAATGTTTTTTTTAATAAAGTTTTATTGAATTTTAAAATGTTTTTAAAAAGATTGTTAGATTGTCAGACTAACAAAATAGGTATGGGGATTGAATGGACCTTCAGGAAATAATATTCCAACAGCTAGCCTAAATTTTGATTGAAATAGCCCTACAAAATATAGTAAGCATGAACTATTAGTGGTCATACTTATTTTTCTTGTACCCAAATTAGAAATGCCCCAAGACTGTAACATAAATATGACAAAAAGACAATTGAATTTGATTTGCATACAGAAGGTCTAATTTCAAGTGCTACCCCCTCTAGTTTAGGCTATATAATACTGAGTGTTCCCTCAAACTATAAAACTATGACCCTATAATGCTGAATTCATTGTTAAAATGTTAAAATAGAATACCCATATTTGGGAAGACAGGAAAATGACTGCTTTCCCAAGTATGGGTATTCTATTTTGACATTTTTACAGTGACCTGCTCCTATCCTTGCTTGTCACCAGTCACATTATAGTAGTTGTATTATCATCTGTTTTGGAGATAGTATATAATGTAAAAAGCCCCTCAGATTAACATTCTTACATTAATCTATATTTTCTAAATCAGATTATCTATCTATTTTCAAAATATAAATACATTTATGTGAAAGACACATTCAGTATTCAGAAGATATGTTGATTTGTTCTTTATATATTCATATGTTCCATGCTATTGAAGCTACAGATGAAAATATTAAAGATTTGTATGAATATTGATTTATGAGACTCATTACAGTAACACTAGACCCCATAGGTTGGGAACTACTGATCTTGTCTAAACAACAGTAGCCTGGAAAGGTGACTTGAGTTAACTAAGGACATATGTATAGTAAGCAAATAAAACTTTGGACATTTGCACTCAGGTTCTCTGATTCTGATGTTTACCTTTTGCTTCACAGCAACAAGTAATATTAGGGGTAGTGCCTAGACCTACAATTTCATCGATATAGATATAAGGTGATGATATATAAATATAAATTAATAATTTATGTGAATATAAATGAGAAAGATAAAATGTATATAAATTTGTTTACAAACAAAATACCATATCTCCCTATTTTCACTGGCTGTCCCTCAAGCTTAGATGTTCCATGTTTTCCTTTCTGCGTCTTGGCTTCCCTGGCAAACCTCAGTTAAAATTCCCATTTATGAAAGAAGCCTTCTTTTGTTCCTTTAAATTATTGTGCCTTCCTTCTGAGATTATTTACAAATATATATGTGTGTGTAGAAATACATATATATGTGTAGCCATATAGCTATAGATAGATTACAGATAGATAATCTCCCTGTTAAATTGTGAGCTCCTTTAGGGCAATATGTATGTGTATTGTAAGCATGTGAATACACACATGTATATGTATGCATGCATGTGAATAGATATGCATATATTATGTATTATGTATATATACACACACAAAGAAAGGCAAATATATATATTTGCCTTTCTTTGTAACCCTAGCCCATAATATAGTGCTTAGTACAAAAGAAACAATAAATGCTTGGTGATTTGACTTGACTTGAGGAAACCCCTATCAATACGTGATACTTGGTTTTAGAGAATTACCTAGAGGACTGAGAAGTTAAGCGATTTCCCAGTGTCACACAGCCAATATGCAGCAAACCTGGGAAATGAATTTAAGTTTCCTGACTCTATGTTCAACTGTTTTTGAAACATGACATGCTGAATCATATCAAAATGATAAGATTAATAAAGAAAACCTGGCCTTAATATAGTACCTTAAAGTTTGCAAACCACTTAACAAAAATTATATCTCTTGATTCCCACAAAACCCTATTAAGTAAATGCTTATAGATGCTATTATTTTCATTTTATAGATGAGGAAACTGAGGCTCAAAAGAGATTAACTCGTGCATAAAGTCATGTAGCTTTTATTTTTCTGAGGTAGGAGTTTATCTGTAGTCTTCCTGATTCCATATGTAGCACTCTATTATCCACTATACCACATGTCTAAGTAATGTGTTATTAACCCTATTTTAGAGGTCATAGAATCTTGACACAGTAAGTGACTTAAATATCTGTAACTTCAGAATGTTGTGGAATCAAATGCTGTCATGGTTCAAACAGTATTAAGGTAATAGGAAATTTACAATCTCCCTTACTGAGGGAGACTAGCTGAATCATTAGGTAAGGAACAGGTATTAAGACAGGAAAGTTTGTTGTTGTTTTTCAGTCATTTCAGACTCTTTGAGACCTTCTTTGTGCTTTTCTTGACAAAGATAATGGAGTGATTTGCCATTTCCTTGTCCAGCTCGTTTTACAGTTGAGGAAAGTAAAGCAAAACAGATTAAGTGACTTGCCCAGGGTCACACACCTATTAAGGATCTAAGATCAGATGTAAACTCAAGAAGATGAATCTTTCTCAATTCAGGTTTCACCCTCTATTCACTGATCCTCCCGGCTGCCCAGCAAAATGGTACAGTGTTTAGAGCTCTGAACACTGACTCAAGAAGACTTGAGCTCAGGGGCAGCTAGGTAGTGCAGTGGATAGAGGACTGGCCCTGGACACTTGACACTTACTAGCTGTGTGACCCTGGGCAAATCACTTAAACCCAATTGCCTCACCAAAAAGAGAAAAAAAAGAAGACTTGAGTTCAAATTTGGCCTTAGACATTAGCTGTGTGATACTGGACAAATCATTCAATCTCTGTTTGCCTCAGTTGCCTCAGCTATAAATAATAACAACATCTAACTTTCAGGGTTGTTGTGAGGATCAAATGAGATATTTGTAAAAGTCCTTGACGTAGTAGGTGCTATGTAAGTACTTACTTCCTTCTCTCTCTCTCTCTCTCTCTCTCTCTCTCTCTCTCTCTCTCTCTCTCTCTTTCCCTTCTCATTGCCCAGAGAGAAGACAGGATCTTTGCTTCCAGACAATTTGTTTAAGTAAAGCTGTGGAGTCATAACTGTTGTATAACTGTGTTAAAAATTATATGACTGTGCAGTTAAATATAACTGTGTAGATCCTTTGGTGATTCATAAAACTGCAGATTTTACAAAAATATTTTTTTTTTGAAGAAGGTTAGGCATCTCATGCTTCCCAGGCTCTCCTGCTTCCTCTATTCATGCTTACTGCTACAAGTACAGCCTCACAGATTACATTAAAGTCAGTGACTGCAGTTTGATGAACTAGGGGGGACTGAAATGCTTTGAACTGCTTTCCTTCTTTAACTTTTCAACAGCAGTGAAAAAACAAGTTATACTTCGAAATGTGTTCTTTTCACTTAAAAAAAAAATCTCCAATTTAACCCCTCACCCAGGAAAATTACCCTAATCTCACAGATTTCTTTTCATTTGAGATTTTATTCTTCCTATCTCTTCTGGTGGGATATACATATTAAATTAAATTGGGGAGCAGTAGTAGAAGGGGAATAAAATGGTATTTGCCCTAAATGTGAAAATGGCTAGAATAAGAAAATACTTAACAACAGATGTTGCTTATAAGTTTAGAATTCCTATGACTGTCAAGAAAATAATCCACTGTCCTAAAGAGAGTAGTTACATATATTTGGGGGTAACGGATTCTTCCCTTGAATCCATAAAAGACATATTTTGATCCAAAAGAACTGAATCTAAATCCCAGCTTTTTCATTTACTACCAATGCAACATCAGAGGAGTCATTCTATCTTTCTAGGCTTCATTTACCTCATTTGCAAATTATGGTAGTTAGAGAAGAACTTCAAAAACTCATTTTTTAAAATTGTGTAATCTACATACCTCAAATGGAATAAATCAAACTATATAGTATTTTCCTTCTTTTCAGCTTTTAGAAAAGTTAATTGATTATTCATTGTCTCTATCTAATATTATATAATATATTAATATAAAATAATAAATAGTATTTGAGTTTATATACTATATGAGATTATAACATGAAAAATGGGTGCGTATATACTATGTGTATGCACAGGCAATTTATATGTACATATATGTACGTGTATGTATACATGAATGCATGGATGTGGTTCAACTCCAAGATTGTCCATCTCCACCTTACTTGGTTAGCCTTTGGGAAATTGAATACCTCTTTTAAATAGCCTAATCTCATTAAAATAAACAATCCTCTTTTTTAAACACCAAAATTCTTATACTGATATATAGCTGATTCATGGCATAGTATATTCTTCAAAGAATTGAAACCCAGGATTACCAAAAGGGCAAATAAGATGAACATGGTAATGCCAAAGAAGAAGAATACTAGTGAAAGTATAAAGATAAAGCTTATCATCATGGGAGCAAAAATGCAAGGGAGCAAACAGTTAAATTATAGATATATGGGATTTATTTGCTATTATTATTCATGAATTGTCAAAAGAGCACAAAGGAAGTCCCCAGCCAATTGAGAAAGCCTTTTGTGGCAGCTCTGTCAGAGTACACAGCCAAACAGAAGGAGAAACCAAGAGTGGGTTGAGATCTTCAACTCTTCAGGGAATGTCCCCTCCGATGAGATGGCAGAGCCTTTGGAAACTATTGAAATATAATTGATTTATGATGCTTTCCCTCAACTATAAAAGAGATTGGGATTAGATGGCCTTTGTGGTCACTTGCATTCACAGATCTATGATCCAATTTCTCTTAGATACTCAAAAGCAGTCACTGAGGAAAATGAGCCAAGGAACAGCATATTTTTATTGTTTTGCCCATACCTTTGTATGAGCATTCCATTTCTAATGAATTCTCTTGATTCTGAATGATAGAATAACTCTGTTCCTTCAAGACACAATTCGAACATCAACTTCTACTACAACTGCTGGAGACCTCCTTCTAAAATTAAGTATAAAAATGTACATGCAAAATACATGCATTGAATATCCATCTGGCTATACATTTGGATATTGGAGGGGTAGGATTAGTATCTGGGACAATTAGAGAGAACATCATTTAGGTAATGGCATGAGTAGAATTCTAAAGGATACAAAAGATTTTTAAGAGGTAGAGATGAGATAGGAAGAGATTCCAGAGAGGAAGTATAGTCAATACAAAATTGTGGAGAAGGCAAATGGAGTGATATCTGGGAGGAACAAGAAGCAAGTAATAGAGTCCTGGAAGGAGAGCAAGGTAGAATGATGATAGAAAATGATGTGTGTATGTATGCAAGTATGTATTCATGTACATATGTATGTACACCTATATGGCTATATTTTTATTTATGCATGTGATGTGTATGTATGTGTGTGGTATGTACATATACACACATATGTATATATTCTCATTATAAAACAAAGTTCAATTGAAATATGACTTTATTAAAAATCTTCATGAATTAATATTAAGTTTTCAAAAATGAAGCTTCTTAGAAATAGTTTTACCTTTTCTGGGAAGATCATTTCCTTGATTTCACTTCAATTCAATAAGTTTTTCTTGTGTCAGTTGTTGGGCTAAGAGCTGGGATACAATAACAGAAATGAAATAGGGGATTTCTTTTATTTTATGTCCCTAAAGGAGAGATAATCACCTCCCATTCCAGTGTGTTTCTAGTTGGTTTGGTACATAACATTTTTTATTTTCCTTGGCTCATAATTTCAGAACCTTCCAATAGGGTGTGGTGCTTCAGGGAATAAATTTACATTTCTGGATGTTAGAATACCTATGGGATTTGGACACAGTAAATTCCAATTCAATATGGTCTTTGTTATTTTTTTGTTGCCTTTCCATGAACTAATCACTTCATAATTCTGGGGCTTAGCTTCCCCTTTCTGAAAAAAGAGAATACTGAACTTAGCAACTTAATAATTTTCTAGCTCTACTGGCATATGATTTTTTTTCTTAACATTTAACAATCTTGTGCCTGGAGACTCAAGAAAAAGAGGAGGTCAGGTTCCTATTAAGCAAGCAGAGGAAATCAAACTAAGGACTGCAAATTATTATTCTTTCAACATCTGCATCTAAACTGGTTGGCTCCACAGAACTCGATGAGTTTGAAATAACCTCGTTTACCTTTCATGGGTGACCCGGTCGGCTACAAAGCAAAGAAGATAGAGTATTGGACCAAATTCAGGAATACCTTGATTCAAATCCTTCCCTAAACACTCACTGTGTGACTCTGGGCAAGACACTTTAGCTTACTGTAACCAGTTTTTGCAATTGTAAAATCAGAGTTGTAGACTTGACATCCCCTACCATGCCTCTCAGTTCTGAAATATGTGATTATTTGATATCGACTTGATATTTCTCAGTCTCTGTATTTTTAATGTAAACTCTATGATATTTGAACAACCTTCTAACTCCAACATTGCATATCAGTGTGATGTCTTCTCTTACCATACACTCTCAGGGTTAAGGAATTCATAAGGCATTTAATAGCGTACCTGAGCAAGACTCTCCACCATAATATCATTAACAAATATTTAGTAGATTTCCTGTTGAATATATCCAGTCACGTGGAATTCACTTCTACCTCGTGTCCACCTGCTCATCCTGGAATTTCTCTCAATACTTGTGCTCATCTTATTCTGCAACATCCATTCATGTCTAAATCTCCTTGCTCCCATTTTTAAATTCCTCCTAATACCTTCATCTTCAGGAAGGGCCAAGGCTAGCCATCCTTCATTTTTTTTCCTACCTCTGCTTCTGACTCTTAAAACTTCACCACTATATGACATTGTCCTCCATCCCACTGCCCTGTGCTTTCCAGCTTTCTTTTATATAGTTTTCCCATCCCCTGTTAGAATGTAAGCTCCTTAAGGATATATACCTTATTTTATTTCTAATTCTATCCCCAATACTTCGTATAATCCAGGGCATATAGTAAGTACTAATAAATTCTTGTTGACTGACTCTTGAATACTCAAAGGTATTTATTCTATCTTTGCATAGTTTTCATGAGTAGACTTTTTAAAACCTTTTATTAAACTGTAATTTTCACTTTTAAAAATTTCCACCTATTAGATTCAAAAGCAATGACATTCCAGACCTAGATCTTACAATACCCTGACCCTGAACTTAGGTGAAGCAAATCTACTGATTTTTCAGATGTCCCCTGTGGAAGACCTGCCTTGATTCAAGTGTTATATGTTCTATATAAGCAGCCAGTCTTAGATCATGCCTCAATTTTTCAAACCATACATTTGAAAACAAGAGTCTAGCTATCTCAAGAATTTTTTTTATCTTCCTTTCTGTTCATAGCTATTTTCATATTTCAATTTCTATTTCTTGCTCAGGGAACAACAAACTATTATTATCATTCCTATTGGAAAAGAAGTTAAAAGACTGCTCCGAAGAGACTGATAATCTCTCTGACTTCTTACATTAAAGCTCCCTTCTCTGACTGTCCCTGTGTATTACCTATTGTATTTCCCCAACAGAATAAGGTCCTTAAGGGTATGGACTATGACATTTAGGTATCTGTATCCACTAAACTAGACACATAATATCATAATATTAAATATTGATTGATTGATTGATCCTAATTTTACCCTGAGGGTAGGGGAACTCTCTGGATTCTTGACTTTCCTTAGTTCTTCTGAATCCCACTTTTGATTCCTGAATCCCATTCCCTGACTGAGAAGCAGGTATTCAACATCACTGGCCATAGATCCCAGTATTAATCCATTACTGTCCATGACCAAGTTAGAGAAATGACCAAGATACACAGAAAAAGTAATATTAAGAAAAATTCCAGGAAACGAGCAAGTTTACATTATAGAGAATACATTCTTTTAATATGTCATTAAGGAAATAAGAAACGCCAGATTTGCACAAAAGCAAAAGAAGAAAAGAATTCTCACCTAATCAAAGGGATGTACAACAGTGATTTATACCAATGAATGAAAGTCTATTTATACATACCTTTTATTTAAAGCAAAACCTCCTAGCATGGAAAAATTAATAAGATGTAAGCTGCCACACTCCTCCCTAAAAGTTCAAACATTCAATGATTAAGATATGCCAAATGAAGTCATACCTTAATTATTTAGTTCCATGGAAATAGCTTCTTTTAATGAACAGCTAGATGATTTTAAAAATAAATGCTCATAATCTATGGGAGCAGATGGCATGAACCTTTGGGCATGAGGATTGAGAAGGAAATAGAATTAGATTCCTTTTTGTCTGGTCTATAACACTCTCTAGACTATTAAAATTAGCTGATTTAAATAGTGCTTTAAGATTTGCCAAGTATAATACAAAATCCACATCTTTTGATACTTTTAAATATCCTATAAAGTAGTCACTAGAATTACTGGTAGCCAATTAATGTCAGAGATATTAAGAAATGTACCTACAGTCAGCTAATCAGACAAGCTTTACCTAGGTCTCTTCTTACACTAAGTTCAAAATCATTTCAACTATACCATGTGACTTAACAAAGGAATGGATCAAAGGCCTGTCTAATAACCTCTCTGTGGTGAATAAAAGCTTTTCTGCCTATGGGGTAGGTGATGCTCATATTCAGGCTATGCAATCTTCTTGTCTCTGACAATGAGCCTCTCTGTGAATGATAGGATGACATTTGACACAGCCTGTTTCCTGAGGGAAAGTGACCCCTTTCAGGGCTAGGCAGCCATAAGCCAAGTTGCATTAACAGAAGGGAGGAAAATGATTAGCTATCTCTGTTTTCCTAATTTTCTCTATAGTGTTCCTTATTTTGCCATCCTTCTGCTGATAAGACCAATGAAAAAGCTGTTTTAAACCTAAATGCTTTCCCTACCCTTCTATGTGATGTCTATTCCTGATTCTACAGTTTGCCATTAGACATTTTACTGCAAATGATTTGTGATACCACCTATGTGAATCTTCTTTACACTGCCATACACTATAATGTTTGCATAATTTATATGCTGATTTCACAAGATGCTGTTTTCTATACATTTATCACTGAAGACAGAAAGATCATTGACTTTGGGGACACAAGATATTGAACATACTACCTGTGTGACCTTGGCCAAGTTCCATAATAACTCCAAATCACAGTTTTTTCATCAGGAGAACAATATAGTTGGACTATATGGCCTTCTATGTACTCTTTCTACTGTAGCCTTTTGATCAAATGATCTAGTGTTCAAACTTTTTGTTTAGAAGTCTCTTCACATTTCAATTGGTTGGTCCTCACACAAAGAGTAGCATCAAGCACATGCGTTGTCACCAAAGCCTTTCTTAATTGTTGTTTTCCATCACTGCAGGCCTTTTTCTATTATAACCTTCAAGAAGCCAAGGTTGGGCCCATGCCATATCATGGCTGAAGGACTTTAGTGGAGGTTTATTAATGACAATGTTATCTTATGATACATAATTCATATAATTAGGATCTCAGATTTAGAAAAGATCAGAAGACCTTTGTTCCAGTCCTTTCCTGTATATGCTAAGGAATATTCTCTCTAATATCCCTAACAATTTAAAGACCTTAACATTCTGGTTTCAGCCTAATCTAATTCCAGATTGATCTCCCTAGTGTACATTATGCTAAGTACAAAACAGCCCACTTGCTAGTCCCTATACATCACATTCTAACTCATCCCTCTTCAGTATTGCATTGTCTATCACCGATGCCCAGAATATTTCTTAACTGCATCTATACCTCTAGGAACCCATAGTTCACTTTAAGTATCACCTAAAGGTGTTATAGTTGTTGCTGTCTAACCTTCATTCTAGAAGAGGACCATCACATCAAGGTGATGCCATGACTTGAAGTGAATTGGATATAAGTGAGGGAGGGCTGTGAAAAGTCACCAAGCTCATTCTGTCCTCCAGAGACAGTTGCATCCAGTGGCAAGATATATATCAGGATGACTGGAGAGATGCCCAAATGTATAAGACAATTGAGGTTAAGTAACTTGCCCAGGGTTACACAGCTAGTTAGAATCTGAGGTTATATTTGAACTCAGGTCCTAATGATTCCAGAGCCTGTGCACTGCCTAGCTGCTCCTTCACCTAACAAGTTATATTCTTAAAGAACACATTCTTGATTCATCCAGTTGTTAGTGCCCACACCTAGAATCTTATTGTATTTTTTGTATATATCTTATGTTCATTTATTTGTAAACATAATATATATCCCCTTGAGAACAAGAGGTCATTCTTTTTCTTTTTATTTGTTGGCCCAGCCACTAGAAAAGTATTTGGTACATATTAGGTATTTAATAAATGTTCATTCATTAATTGATTGATTGACTATACACCCATTATCTGAAGAGCTCAACAGAACACATATAATATTATTTTTTTCTTTAGCCATTAATTGTTGGGTTCTGTTTCCTTGACATATGCTAATTTTGGAGTAAGAACACTTGTGTTAAAATCCTGCCAATATGGTTTTCTCTCTTTGTCATTTTGGGCAAGTGATATAACTAATTTATCTTTCTCTTTCTGCATCTATAAAATAATGGAGTCTGATTGGATAACTTCTAATGTCTTCTCCAACTCTTAATTATATGATCCTATAATCCTCGTTTTGTCACTTTGATGCACCAATTGCTCTGGAACTGAGCAAAATATGTGCCCAAAGTTACCTGGAGAACTCATAACATGCTATATTTGATGACTTACACATGGTCCATCAGAAGCAACATTTTTTACATTATTGTTATTCTACTTTTCTAACTAGACAGTGACTTCTTGAATGGTTATTATCTTTTCCTATACCTTCAACCCCTTAAGTTAAAAGAACCTGGCCATATTCATAAACATTTACTGAAAGAAAAAAAATACCACCCTCATCATTACTCAATACTGAATAATATCATGAATCACAACATTTAGAACATTTAGAAATGGAAGATTCCTTAGACATCATCTAGAACTAAGTCTTTATTTTACAGATGAAGGAAGAAATTGTGGACAAGATATTAATTCCTCCCCTCATCTTATATAAGAAACACTGACTTGGCTGTTCACAAATGAATGTTTCACTTTCATAAATATTTCAGAAACCTTGGTCACCATAGGCTATTTGGAGAGCTTTGAACAAAAAGACAGGTACATGATATGGAAGTTGGCCCCAAAACTCAACCTGAGGAATCTCCATATACATACTTTTCACATTCCCACTATGAGGCCATTAAAAATTTAAAGGAAACTGTTTCTTCGTATTGATTTTCACATATGCTGAATGTATTTGCCAGTTCCAAAGGCCTATTTGGAATCACTCTCTCTTCATTTGGTTAATTATTATGACTGTGAAAGCCTGAGGCACAACAGTTTGAAATAGAAGAGGGTTTTAAGTGGGGGGAGGGGAAAGCATCTTTGTATTTTGATGTGAATAAGTTTTCTTACATTGAGTCCATACAAATGATAGTAGAATATTTCTTGGTGTTATCAGATATGTTTTCATTTTGATTACCCCTTGCCAAGTCAGGAAGAAATTGAAAAAGCATTGATTTTTCTTTTTTTTTTTAATTTCTTGTGTCTTCACCCACATATTATTACACCCACTAGATTTGCTTCTAATCTTTTAATAAACTGAAACAGTTAGTGATT
Organism: Dromiciops gliroides; assembly: GCF_019393635.1. Lineage (NCBI taxonomy): Eukaryota > Metazoa > Chordata > Mammalia > Microbiotheria > Microbiotheriidae > Dromiciops > Dromiciops gliroides. Next base: position 631,219,541 of record NC_057862.1, on the reverse strand, counting down.
TCTGCAAATGGCTTCTGTGTCTAATCCCACATAAGAATACAGTGTTGCAGTGGATTAGGAGAGAGGCACATTTCTCAATATTTGTCTTAACTTCTCTCCAGAGTGGAATTTAATTTTGATTATTTGACATGACACAACACTTTGAGAGGGTGAAATTTGTCATGTGAAACTTATACCTTTTCAAATAATAATTCAGAATTGCAAATTGGATTTGTATATGCATGTGCCTATATTTTAGCTGACCCTTCTTATTGGTTTCTGATCATCTATTCATTTTATAGCTCAATGTACATATTTAAAATATTTTCATACATGATTTTTTTTGGGGGGGAATTAAAGTTTAATCATTCACAGGTTCAAAGTAACAGGTCAGATGACACCATGAAAGAAGTTAGTAGTGTAGAGAATATAATCAATACTTGTAAACTTTAGGTAAAATTTGTTAATATCGATACGTTCTGCAGGATAGCCTCTAATGACTAGAACATTTTCTCATTTGTAGGTATGCCAAATTAGGTATTTTTGTTGAGCTCCTACTTCTGTTTCTATCTCCATCCATCCCTCTATCCTCCCCACTGAGATGATAAACAATCTGATATGTTATACATTTGTAATTTTTCTCATATTAATGTAAAAATATAAAATATTTCCATATGGGACACTTTGTACAAATTTTTTTTTAAAAGACACAAAGAGAAAAAGTGAAAAACAGTTTGCTTCAGTCTGTATTCAGACGTCAGTTCTTTCTCTGGAGGCAGACAGGATTTTTCATTGTGAGTTATTTGAAGTGTCTTCGATCATTTTATTGCTGCAAGTAGCCAAATCATTCTCAGTTCTTCTCCAAAAAATATTTTCGCCACTGTGTACATTTTTTTCCTTTTTCTGCGTAATTCAAATTGTATCAGTTCATCTAAATCTTTCCATTTTTTTCTGAAATCATGCTGCTTGTTTATTTCTTATAGCACAATAATATTATTCCATTAAAATCATACACCACAACTTGTTCAGCCATTCCCCAAGTGATGGGAATCCCCTCAATGTCCAATTATTAGACACCACAAAAAGAGCTACTATAAATATTATTTGTATAAATATGTTCTTCCCCATTCTTTTTGAGAGGTAGGGAACCTATGATGTAAGTTATGGAGTCATGTCTTTTAAAAATACATTTTATTGATATGTTTTGTTGTAATATCACTTATATTTGTCAATGCATTCCCTTTACCTGCAAAAATGTTAACCCTAGTGTGAAAGCTTGGATGCTAATCCTCTGTTGATGGACCATTCTGGAGAGCAATTCGGAACTATGCCAAAAGGGGTATACAACTGTGCATACCCTTTGATCAAGAATACCACTGCTAGGTTTCTATCCCAAAAACATCCCCCAAAAAGAGAAAGAGACTTATTTGTACAAAAATATTTCTAGCAACTCTCTTTGTGGTGGCTAAGAATTAGAAATCAAAGGAATGCCTATCAATTGGGAAATGGGTAAATAAGCTGTAGAATATGATGTTGATGGAATAATATTGTGCTATAAGAAATGACAAGCAAGATGACTTCAGAAAGGCCTAGAAAGAATTCTGTGAACTAATGCCTAGTGAAGTGAGTAGAACCAAGAGAACATTGTGCACAGAGACAGCAATATTGCTTGATGAAGAACTGTGAATGACTTCACTATTCTTGGCAATACAATGATCCAAGACAATCACAAAAGACTATTGATAATCCTATCCACCTCCAAAGAAAGAATTGATATTGATTGAATAGAGACTGAAGCATGCTATTTTTCACTTTCTTTCATTTTCTTTCTTTTATTCAAATGACTAACATGGGAGTGTTTTACATAATTGCACATTTATAACCCATATCTGATTGTTTAGCACCTCAGGGAGGGGAAAGAGGAGGAGGGAAAAAAGGATAAAATTTGGAATTCAATACTTTAAATAAAATGTTTATTATTAAAAATATAAAATTATATAAAAACACGATTCTTAAAATAATGAATAAAAAGCAGTCAAACTAGCCAATACATCAGAAAAGCCAGGTATAAAATAAAATGGGAGAAATGGCTCCTCACATTTCTCTATTGTTTTGAAGCAATTATAATTATATAGTATTATCTTTTTTTGAAGCTATTCTCAAATTCGTTTTGATGTAGATATTGTGTATATTGTTTCCCTTTTGCTATTGAATTTATTTTATATCATTGCATTGAAGTTTTCCTATACTTTTCTGTGTTCATCATATTCATAGTTTCTTATATTGCAGTAACATTCATACTATGAGAAAATAATGATTGATAATGGATTTTTTTTTTGTGGGGGGAGACACAAGGACCCAGCTTAGTCAGCTTTCTCTTCACCCCCACTTGAAGGTTTAGTTCAAAAAGTAAGGAAATTAAAACCACATCTATCTAAAATTGCCTTTGCCCTTAGGAGGTGTGGTAAAAACTGGAAGTTTTAGCTGAAATATTTGAGAGTTGTGTGCATGCTACTGAAGCAGCTTTTGAAGGACCTCCCTTTTGGGGAGGAGTCCGTGACGAACTTCTGGCATACCATCTTAAAACTGAGGGTGGAACGGAAGTTCTCTCTCTCTCTGGCTTTTCAGCTTAGCCGGGGTGGTGCACGCGTTTGGTGTTCAGTGCTGGTTCTCAGCCTGGCAGGCAGTTTGGGATTTGGTGAGTTTTACAAAGGAATATAGACTAAGCTTAGATCTAAGATTATTCATTTGTATTTCTACTGTTCTTTTTCCCTAACTGGTATCACCTTTTGTTGTCTAATTAATTCCCAAGCAATAAAAACTAATTCCTCACTCATTAAAGCTCAGAGGCTTCTTTTTCTTAGTGGTCTGGGAGATACTTATATAGATATGTAAGGGAAAAGTTAAAGGGGGAGTTTAATGCTCATATATCCAATTTTAAATCTCACAGAGGTTTGTCTTTGCACTAGAACCTGATGTCAACAAGGTACTCCTCATTTTAATATGGACCACTCTCAGGTCATGTCAACCAATGGAATTGATTGATGCTAGCCAATTAGCTTTGATCAGTGTGTAAGAACCACCTCTATTGGAAGAGGAAAAGATAATGAGATCATGAGGTGAACACCATTACGGGTAGCACATTAGGTGAGGAAGATTGTCCTGTTCGTGAGTGCTCTCCTCTTCTCCTCTTTATGCAATGTAGAGATTCCAAACTCTACTTAGAGCCATGTGCTCTCTCTCAAAGATAATATGGTTCTGGGGTGGGGGTGGGGTTAGCTTTGTTATATGTGGTGAATACTCTCTCTATTGTGCCAGAGACACTCTTGAATTAGGCACCTACCCTCTCCTCTCCTTCCTGGGACTCTTACTCCATGCTGGCTATGTAATTCATAGGCCTGTATCTAATGAGGAAGTCAGTCAGACACATGGTGGATACATTAGTAATATGTGATCTTAATTACTAATAAATTCTTACTGCCAAAACTGGTGCAAAAGCCATTAATTTATAAGTAGCAATATTGTAGGATACTCCAACCTAGTTCCCCAATAATTTAGACAGAAACAAGCCAGTTCCACAATATTTTAAATGAGACAATTCATAACAATTTATTTAGTCACTTTCCAGAGGATTTTAATCTAATTTGCTTCCAATCGTCTATCACTACAAAACCTACTACAATAAATATATTTGTGTATAAGAAGGCTTTGAAAATCATTGATCTGAAAGGTCATATATTATTAGATTCCTGGTAAGTACTAAAGTTTTTAAACCGGGTTATTTTCAATAAAATTATGTAATTAATTGATCACTCATCTCATATTTATCTTGACTACTGCCTCCCCAATTTGCCCTCCCTCCTAACATTTCCCCTCCCCCTTCTCTTTCCCTTCTTCTCCTTTTGCTTGCTTGTAGGGTAAGAGATAAATGTTGATACCTGAGTGTGTATGTTATTCCTTCTTTGAGACAATTCTGATGAGATTAAAGTTCACTCACTCTCCCTCACCTCCCCCAACTTCCCCTGTGAAAATTTTTCCTTGCCTCTTTTATTTGGAATAATTTAACCCATTTGATCTCTCCCTTTCCCTTTTCCCCAGTGCATTCATTTTTCTCACCCTTTAATTGCCAATTGTACTGTTTGAGGAGTTGTTTTCTTTTTCAAGGCTATTGACTCTTTTTTCATAATTCTCTTACATCACTCATTTCTTTTCCCAGTTTTTTCTTCCATATTTCATATATGATTGTTAAATTCCTTTTGGAATGGAAGGGGGACTGTCTCAGGCTTCTTATGCCAATGGCTGCAGGCCCTGGTTGTTTACCTAGTGTTGCACTGACATTGCCCTGAGACCCACAGGGGACCCTTGTGTATGGTGTTGTGATGGGGGAGTTTGGTGGTGGTGGTGGTGGTGGGTTAAATGGTGCTTCTGGAGAACATAGGCATCTGGCAGCTTACCTGGTTCTGAGCCAGGGTCCTAGTCATGTATGGCATGTGCTTAGGCTGATGGCCTAAGATGGCCTCTTTCTATGTTTCTCCAGGGATACACTGAATTGCATGGAGGTGTGGTCCCTGTAAGCTGCTTGTTTGCCCCATGGCAACATTGAAGTACCTGGTGGTTCTCAGGAGTCTTCCTGTTTTCCTGGCTATGCTGAGGCATGTGGTGGGGATGGGTTGGTAATGATGTTGGTGTTTGCCTGCTTGACTACACTGGCACTCAGGATGTACCACTGGTTTGCTGAGGTGGGGCTAGATGCTGGTTTGCTGGGGATCTTTCTGTCCTGGACTATGTTCTCTTTTTATCTTTTTACCTGAGTGAAATAGATCTTTCCTGATAATATTACAAAGTTCTAGGGCTCAGAGATTGTTTCAACCTGTTTTTTTGTTTGTTTTCTGGTTCTGCTATAGTAGGATTTGTTTGGGGTAGCTATTTTATAATTGTGTGGAGGTGAATATGAGAGATTTACAGTGACTTACTGCTTACTCCACCATCTTGACCCAACTCCAAGTCCTCTATAATGATTTTATATTTAGTTTGTGAGTAAAGTGACTGCTTTTTGTAATCAAATAACAACCCTGGTATATGAGCTCATCTTCTGGGCAGTACCTAAAAGTATCAAGGACAATTCTTATAATGAAGAGAATTGCAGGGATGGCAGGTAGTTCATCCTTTTGTGACATTCTGGTTTTCATCTTTTTCCCCCACTAAGTCACTGAATTTTAAATAAAAGTTCGGTTCATAGGAATAGGATATTAAAAATATGTGGAATGGTGATATTGATGAAAAACATTTTTTTTCTTAAAAGTTAGATAGAAGCTGAAAAGTCAAAACAGAATAATGAGAAGTACACCAGAATTTCCATCCACTCATTCCTCCTTCAGGATGACCTAGAAAATGTAGCAGACTGTCTCCACATTGGGAAATCCCCCCAAATCAGCCACTAATTGGGAAATCTAAGCAATATTTCTCCTGGTAGGGGAAAATAAGCATAGGTATTTTGTTTGCCTGTTTGTTTTCAAGAATACATAGAGGGCAGTTAGGTGACACAGTGGATAGAGCACCGGCCCTGGAGTCAGGAGTACCTGAGTTCAAATCCGGCCTCAGACACTTAACACTTACTAGCTGTACTGGGCAAGTCACTTAACCCCAATTACCTTACTAAAAAAAAGGAAAAAAAAAAAGAATACATAGAGAGCCAGACAGAGAAAAACTGAAGATGTTAGGGATAGGGTCTAGCTAGGAATGTTCAATTAGAGCATCATTATGATGCAGGGAGAGGTTTTGCATCAGTGAGAAGAGATCCCAGAAACTCCCCAAGGGTCTGGAGTGTAGGCCCCATAAATAAGAATCAAGCAGTAGCTCTGCTACTCACTATTCAGTTCTGGAGTACAGACCCACTGTAGGCTGAGGAGAAGACTCAGCACAAAGCTGGAGTTTCAAGTTGTAGGCCCAAGGTTATATATTGAGCAAGAAGTTAAGAAGGAAGCAACAGCTCTATGCAGCTGACCTCTAGAGTAGAGCAGGATTTCAGTTCCATCCCCCAGACCAGTCTGAAGACTTCAGAGAAATAACACAGTCAGGAATTCAAAAATTAAGGGAAGGGTAGAGCCAAGATGGTAGAGGAAAGACATTAAATATGTAGAGCTTCTGACACAGTTACCCAAAAAACAGCAATAAAACAACCCCTGGAGTAGCAAAACCCACAAAAAGATGGGATGGGATTATTTTCCAACCAAAGACAGCATAGAAGGGGCTGTGCTGGGCTGCAAGGAGAGTCCAACCCTGTGATCCTGCCATCACAGTCCTCAGGCAGACTGCACAAGAGAAACGTACCCCCCCAACCCTCCAAATCAGCTGCAGCACCAGAATATTCTGGAACTAATCTTACAGTTGTGTGAGAGAGATTAACAGATGGCTGGGAGTTGGGGGGATACAGGGGTGTCTGTGGGTTCTAAGGAGTAATTTGGCAGTGCTGCCCCAGCAGGGAAGCAGGAAGAAATCTTGAGTGCTGGGAGGAGGACCAGGTGGGGGAGGGGCACAGCCTCATCAGAGCTAAGAATCACAGCACAAAAGGTTTTGCTGGATGGTTACCTAGCAAGTTGGCTTGAGTTTATCCTTGGACCAGAGAACAGGTCAGGGAAGAGAAAAACCTTCCTTTCCTTAAACTGAGGAGCCACAGTAAGGATAACACAAGATCTAACAGCATCTTTATTAAAGGACCAGAGTTCATGGAATATGATATTCCAGAGAGTAAAGGAATTGGGACTATAGCCAAGAATCACCTACCTAGCAAAACCTTGTATAATCTTTCAGAGAAAAAACTGGGGCTTTAATGAAAAAGAGAACTTTAGGCATTTGGGATGAAAAGACCTGAACTGAAGAGAAAATTTGTCTTTCAAATACAAGACCATAGAGAAGCATGAAAAGGTAAACAGGAAATAATAATCATGACGGAAATTAAGATTAAACTGTTTACATTCCTACATGGGAAGATAATTCTTCTAATTTATAAGAACTTTCTCAGTATTAGGGCAGCTGAAAGGACTATACTTAGACAGAAGACACAGCTCTGAACTGAATATGAAAGGATGATATCTGTAAAGCATTTATTTTTTGTTTATCCTTTTTTGTGGGGCAGGCAGGGTGGGGTGGCTTATTTCTGGGGCCAGATTTAGGTTTGGGGCCTCCTGGGTCCAGGTCTGGTGCTTTGTCCACTGTACCACCTAGCTAACCCATGATGACATCTTTAAAATAAAGTTAAGGGTTAAGAGGAATGCACTAGAAGAAAGGGAAAGGGAGAGGTAGACTTGAGAAAAGTAGTTCACATAAAAGAAACAAAAAAATTAGCTTATGGAAGAGAGGGAAAGAGGGGGAGGGAGTGGGCAAGTGAGTGAACCTTACTCTCATCAGAACTGACTCAACGAGGAAATAACATATATACTGAAGTGGGTATAGTAATATATTTTGCCCTGAGGGAAAGTGGAAGGGAAAGGAGATGGGGAGGGGTGGAGAAGAGGGGAAGGAAGGAAGGGCATATTGGGGGAAAGAACAGTAAAAAGCAAAACTCTTTGAAGGAAGGTGAAGATGTTCTGCATAACTGCACATGTATGACATATTGAATTGCTTCATTTCATAGGGAGGGTTGAGGGGGGAGAGAGGAAGAAAATTTAGTACACAGAATTAGCTTAAAGACCTTAATATCATCAGAGTTAGCTCACAGAGGGAATAACATACACACCCAATTGGGAAAAGTAATCTATCTAATCCTACAGGAAAGTAGGAGGAGAAGAAAATAAGGAGGGAAGGGTGAAAGAAGGTAGGGCAGAGTGGGGGAGGGGGCACCCAGAAGCAAAAAACTTTTGAAAAGGAATAGGGTAAAAGAAGATAGAAAATAAAATAAATATCATGGGAAGGGAATAGAATGGAGGGAAACCGTTATGATTGATTGTAATGGCAAAACTTATGGTACCTACTTTCCTGGGCTATTGTGAAGAAAATTCTTTGTCAAGTTTACGGTACTAACTATATAAGTTATGATGAACAGGATGCTATCAGAAAAACCTGGAAAGACCTACATGAACTGAAGCAGAGTGAAATGTACTGTATATAAAATAACAGCAATAGTGTAAGATGACCTGCTGGGAAGGAAGTGGTTATTTTTAGCAAAGCAATGATCCGATATAACTCTGAAGAGGGGGCAGCGAGGTGGCACCAAGGATAAAGCACCAGCCCTGGATTCAGGAGGACCTGAGTTCAAATATGGCCTCAGAGACTTGACACCTACTAGCTGTGTGACCCTGGGCAAGTCACTTAACCCTCATTGCCCCACCAAAAAAACAAACAAAAAAACCCAACAGCAACAAAAAAACACAATATAACTCTGAAGGACTTATGAAAATTGCAATCTATTTACAGAAAAGAACTGATGGTATCTGAAAACAGATTAAGTATAATTTTTTTGGACAGTCCCTTCATCAGAAGTTTTGTTTGTATATGTTTTCTCTAACAACCTAGCTAATGTGGAGACATTTTCCATGACTATACATGTATAACTTATATTGAATTGCTTGAGTTCTTGAGGTGTGGGGGTGGGAAGGAAGGGAGGAAGAGAAGTTATAGCACAAAGTTTTAAATAATTGATGTAAAATTTGTTTTTACATGTAATTTGGAAAATAAAATTTTAAACAGAAAAAAGATAGTACTAAAAAAAAAAAGATAGGTAGCACTTATCTATATAAAAGGAAAGTCCCATTTGTTCCTATGCTAGAAAGCATAGTAGTATAGTAATATAGAAAGTACAGTAGTGTTGTTGTTGTTTTCAACAAGAATAAGTATTGAATTTTACCAAAAGCTATATAAATAACTATTAATATAATCATATGATTTTGTTATTGTTATTAATATGACCAATTATATTTATAATTTTCCTTATATTGAATCAGTTTGCATTCATGATAGAAATCTTGCCTTATCATGGTGTATAATCTTTGTGATATATTGCTATAGTCCCCTTGCTAATATTTAATTTAATTTTTTTCTTCAATATTCACCAGGAATATTGGTTTATAGTTCTTTCTCTGTTTTGACTTCCCCTGATTTAGATATAAATACCATCCTTATATCATGGAATAAAATTGGTAGAATCTCTTTGTCTTTTTAAAAGAGTTTATATAATCTTAAAATAAATTGTTCTTCAAATGTAAAAAAAAAAAAAAAAAAGAAGTAAGGTAAGCCTGCCCTTCTGCCACTCTTAACCTAAAGAGTTTTCCAGCTGTCTGTTAGTGCCTGACTCTAAAAGCAAAATAAAGAATTCCAACTGGGGTAAACTGAGAGATATGTTGCTTAGAAATAAATATGCATTATGATATTGCAGAAAGACAAAGAGAGAGGTAATCAGAATTTGCCCCAAACAGACTAATTTTAGATTACTTAATGTTGAGCTGTCTTAGAAATGCTATAACACAAGTCAATATCTCACAAAAGAAGTACTTAAAACAGCACAACCTCAGCCCAGATATCCCCTACAGAAGTACAAAGAAGGAAGCACCAATATCAGATCTGAATTCAGGAAACAGGTTAGAAAAAAATCTGGAATCCCACCATAAAAATTTATTATGGTGACAGGGATGCTCAAGATAAAAATCTTCGAAGTAAACAGTTACTCCAAATACCTCTACAAACTCAGCTTCAAAGAAAAAAATGACAACTTGTGAATTCAAATAGAATTCCTGAAAGATAAAAAATGAGAGTTAAAAAAGTTAAATTAATTTAAAAATAAAATTAAACAGTTAAGGGAAAAATGTGAAAAGACATGAAATTTTGGAAGAAATAATTAGGGAGAGAATTAAATGGTTTTCATAAGAGGTGTGAAACCTAATTCAAGAAAAAAATAACCTGAAAACTAGATTCAATCAAATAGAAGCTATTGACTACATGATAAAAGCAGAAATAGTAAAATATATATATTTTTTAAAATAGAAGGAAATGTAAGGTATCAAAGCACAATAAAGTTATCTTGAAAACAGATATGAAGAATTATTTAAGAATCATTAATCTACCTGAAATCAACAAATAATAAAAAACAAGGATCTAGACATCATATTTCAAGAAAGCAAAAAAAGGTATAATGCCCAAATCACTTAGAACTGGAGGGAAAAGTGTGAATTGAAAAGATATCAATTACCTCTTTAAAGAAACTTAAAAATAAACACTCCCAAGCACATTATAGTTAATATATACATAACACTGGTCAATAAAAATAAATCTTTCTGGTGAAAAGGAAGGAAGAAAGGAAGGAAACAAAGAAGGGAGGGAGGGAAAGAGGGAGGAAGAAAGAAAAGAAGAATGCTAGGAAAGAAGGAAGAAAAGAAGAAATGTAGAAAGGAGGAAATAAATAAATAAAGGAAGGAAAGGAGAGAGAAAAAAGGAGGGAGGAAGAAATAAAGGGGAAAATTGAGGCTGAAAGGAATGCAGAGAGGAAAGATGAGGGAAATAAGGAAGAATGGAATAGAGGAAGGAAGGAAGGAAGGAAGGAAGGAAGGAAGGAAGGAAGGAAGGAAGGAAGGGAGGGAGGGAGGGAGGGAGGGAGGAAGGAAGGAAGGAAGGAAGGAAGGAAGGAAGGAAGGAAGGAAGGAAGGAAGGAAGGAGGAAGGGAGGGATGGGAGGAGGGAGGGAGAAAGGGAAGAAAGATAGAAAGGAAAAAAGGAGAAAAAGAAGGTAAGGAATATGGAAAAGAAAATCTCAAGTATTAAAGAACCACAGGACTTTATTTTAGAAATATATATGTAGGTATATATGTGTGTGTGTGTGTGTGTGTATTCATGTGTATAGATATTTGCTATATTTATATCCATATTCATAGCCTTGTCCATGTCCACATCCCTATCCCCATCTCTCTCTCTCTCTGCATATATATATATATATATATATATATATATATTTTATGTGTAATTTAAGATTCTAAATGTGGATTCTAATCTGTTCCCCCAGTTTTGGGGGAACTGACTAAAATCACTGATAAAATGAATTTAGTTTTTTAAGGGTTTATTGAAAAATAGAAAGAAAAAGATTGAGAACAGAATTCTAACAGCCTGGCATTCCTATCTTTCCTCAAATTTCCTGTGAAGTCCTCTGCTGCCACCACCACCATCACGTCAGGAACCCAAAAGAGAGAGAGCTCTCTGCACAGGCCCTCTTTCCTCCTTCCTGTCTCCTCCCAGAAAATAGGAGGCTCCTCAAGTTGATTGGCTGGTAGCCTTGATAGACAGCACCCATGAGCAAACATCACTTCCTGACGCCAAGGAAAAGCCACATGGCCTTGCCCTCTGAGGCATTTTCCTCATGGCGGAGCTTTCCCACATCAAGTCTCCAGTAGGTGGCATCATTCCAATCATTACAAATACTACTTACAAGGTTAGTGTTCTTCAAATTAACACAACATTTCATGGATCCTAATCTAGCAATCAGCTTTCAGATCTGTTATTCCTCACCTCGATTATATTTTCTCATCTCCCTTTATAAGGCACAAATGTGCTTTGTGATGGCATTTAGAGTTCTTACATCAATGTCAATCACTAGTGATTCTACCCCCTGAGCTGCAGCCAGTGAATTTCCCTTGTAACAAATAACTATAGTTAAAAAAAGAATAAAATATAGAGGGCAGCTAGATGGCACAGTGGATAGAGCAGCAGCCCTGGATTCAGGAGGACCTGAGTTCAAATCCAGCTTCAGACACTTGATACTGACTAGCCATGTGCACCTGGGCGAGTCATTTAACCCTCATTGCCCTGCAAAATAAAAAAGGAAAAAAAAGAAAAAGAAAAAATAAATAAACATTATCTGTATCTGATAGTGTATGCCTTATTTTTTGTCTTTAGTCAGGCACTTCTCCACTTAAATCAAGGATAGAGGTAAGCTTTGATTGATCCTCTGAATGCATCAAATGTCAATTGCCTGGATGAGTTTTGATGTCTTCCTATGTTCTTTTGGTGGTGGTTGTTTTTCATTTACATTCTTATGGTTATGTTGTAAATTGTTCCCCTAGTTCTATTTTTTTCTATTCATGCATGATATTTTTTTACATAATTTTTCTTGTCATTTGCAAGTTATTCATTGTTGATAATATACAACAACATATTTATACCCACCACACATCTTTCTATTACCCTTTAGGTTAATTGCAATTTTTATTCTTCTGAATTCACAGCATTCCATGATTCATGATCAAATATCATCACTGGAAGAAAATTGGTATTTTAAAGATGATCTTTTACCACAGGAAATAACTTGAGATTATTGAGAGAGCAATGAAAGTGCCATGAAATTCCCCATAATGCCATACACAAAGTATTGATTTATATGTACTAGAATACAATGTAGTTAACATGTTTTGATAGTCATCAAACAGAAGGTAATGTGGGATAGGGAAACTTTATCTGAAAATCAGCAGTGGACATGATCCTCCCCCTACCAATATACCTCTTTACCTCTTCTGTACACACACACACACACACACACACACACACACACACACACACACACACACCAAACAACCCTACCCCCACCTCAAAACAAAAAAGAACCCATAACCAAAAAACCTAGAGTCAAACATTGGGGACAACTTTCCTACCCTATATTCATTTCCATAATTTTATACGTATTGCTCATTTTAATTCACTTTTGATAGTGCCACTTCAGGAGATATGTTAGATTAGACATACTCTATGATCATAACTCATCTCTCACCGCTGTCTTGGCTTGATTTTCACACACACATATATATACATATATATAGATAGATATATGTAAATTTATAAATACATCTGTAAATCAAGCCTATATATGTGTATGTGTGTATATGTACTGGTATGGGTATAGGCATATATATATAGTGTGTGTATATATATATTTACATTGTATACACACATATGTATATATGTATACATATATGTATATGTGTATATCTCTATATAGCTATACACACATATATATATAGAGAGAGAGAAATAATGTTATCTATTTGATAGATTGTAAAAAATGTTTTATGTTCTTTATAATCATCATCATCAGGATGAGAAGGAGTATATAGATATAATGCTAGGAGTCAGGAAGATTGGTTTTGGACCCTTACCAGGTGAGTGACCTTGGGCAATTCACCTAACCTCTGTTTGCCTCAGTTTCCTTAACTTTTAAAATGGAAATAATAAAAGCACTTAGCTCCTGGGATTCTTACAAGGATTAAGTGAGATATTATTTGTGAAGCACTTAACACCATGCCTGTCCTAGTAAGTACTTAATAATTGCTTGTTTCCTTACTTACTTACTATTGTTTATATCTAATATGATGCATTTTATGCTTGCAGCCTTAAGTATAACTGATTACTCATGGCTCAACTGTACAACTACAATCACTTGAAGCACTATACTAATTCTCTAAGTCTGGTATGTCCTAGTGCCCTGAAAATGCACTCTTAAGGCTGTCACACTACATAAGGGGGAAAAAATCTTACTGATATACTGCAAAGTTTTCTGATGATGTGAAGAAGCTGCTTTCTCTGTTTATTTCCAAGCTTTATAGTTGCCCTGGAAATATTGGAAAATCTGCTGAATTAGAATTTTGAGTTTCTTAGTTGTAATTCTGGCTCAGCCATTTGATATCTACAAGAATGATTTTACTTGACAGTGCCTCAGCTTCCTCACATCTAAAATGAGGGGGTTGTACTAAATGAGCTCTCAAGTTCCATCTGGCTCTACATCTATAAATCTAAGCTCTATTATCATGAAAACAAAGAATAACCCCTCCCCCCAAAAAAAGAAAAGGTAAAAGAAAACAAAATAAAACCCCAAACTCCAAAATTTATAGAATATTTTCACATTTTCAAAATAATTGGTATTTATGACTTCTTTTCAGATTCATAATAACCCAGTGAGGTAGGTAATATAAATTTTATTATTAACCTCATTTTAGACATGAGGAAACTAGAACTCAGAGAAGTTGTGACTTAAGGTTGGTCACATATCTATTAAGTGTTAGGTACAGTATTCAAATCCTCATCATTCTGGTTCCAATCTCAACACTCTCTTAAATGTAGGGAACTTAATAATATTTACTTATATAGTGAATGATTTCACTGAAGTCTTGGCCTCTGGGCATAAAATTCTAGCCTGGGATCTCTCAACATCTCACTATATGACCTACATTAATTTATTTTACTTTCTTGTTTTTAATGTTCTTAATTGTCATGGTATCTAAAGATCTTTCCAATTCTGATATTATGTCACTTCAATGTAATTCTTGTTCAAGCCTTCTTGCAATTGCCCAAGAAATAAGGGGATTATGGCAATTAAATTACTGCAATATTATAAAGAATGTAAATTTTGACCACCCCTCCAGTAAAATATATATGCTCTATATCTATATAATATTTCTAAATTGAATTCCCAAGGAAATAAAGACAATTTCCTTTCCTAAAATTATTTAGTTTTTTCTTTATTTTTTTTCCCTAAAGGGAAATTAAACCTTAAGATGGCATATTATTTATTCTGTTTCAAAAATATTCAAGTAAATAGAATTTAGCTTTTATCAAGAAAAATGCTCTGTTCTTATGAATCTGTTAGAAGTTTGTTTTATCATATTTGGATCCAGTTATTACAAGAGCTTATGATAAAAGAAATAAAGAATGATGTTTCAGAGCTGACTACAATTCCCGTTAAGATTCCATAATGAGGGGCAGCTAGGTGGTTCAATGGATAAAGCAATGGCCCTGGATTCTTGAGGACTTGTGCTCAAATCTGGCTTCAGATACTAGCTGTGTGACCCTGGATAAGTCACTTAACCCTCATTGCCCCACCCCAAAAACACAATTGCATAATGAAATATACATTTAAAGACATAAACTCATTTTGAATTACAGAATGTTAGAGCTAAACAAGACCTCAAAACCTATAGTATTAGAACATAAGAATATCAGAAATGAAAACTGGCCTAAGAACATAAAATGTTAGCATATTAGAATGGTTGACCTAGAAGGAGCTTCAGGATATTGAAGACCTGAGAAGGTTATTAAAGACCATTAGATTTAGACTCCTTAGTCTATCAATGATAAAAATGCTGTCTAGAAATAGAATTGGCCACTTAAGGAAATAATGAATTCCATGATCTTCAAACCTAAGGGTAGATGCCCCCCCCCCTTGGTGTAATATTATAAATAGAATATATACTTCAAACAGAGTTGAGCTGAGATGAGCTCAGAACTCCCTCCTAATTCTTAGATTTAATGATACACTTGTAACCCTTACAATAAAAAACAAAACAAAACATTGCCATGGCACTCTTTCCTTACTGGTGGAATGTAAACCTTGTTCTATTTGAGTGGTGGGGTGGATTGGGTAAGATGAGAGAGCTTTAGTTTTCCATAAGTCCCCCATTTGGGGACTCTTCATCTCCACCAATAAGGAGAGAGTCTCATATCCATGGGGTTTGGGACCAAGGTCCCACACTCATTCATTCAACAAGCATTTATCAAGTGTTACTCTATAAACAACACTTTAATGGATACTCAGTGGTACACAAAGTTTCACTGACAAAATTCCTACCTTTATAGAGCTTACAGATCAGTACAGGGATATAGTACAAAGACAAAGAACTCTAAAATATAAAGTCATATGATAGGTGCATTGGAATTCTATTGAACGACTTATTCAGGAACACAGAGGGTACTAGACACAATGTTCTGTGAGCATATATAAATTCACTAGTAAATGAAAGGTCTGAGGGACCAGGAAGAACAGTACCTCTGAATATGCACATATGACATGTGGGTGGGCATAGAGCCACATGCATACACATTCCCACACCTCAAAACATTTCAAAACCACCTCATAAATATCTTATTTTTATTCCTGACCTTTGTCTGCAGTTTCTGGTTCATAGAGTCATGATTTTGTTGAATTCATTTTCTATTATACTTCCTAGTACAATGTTTTGACCATGTCTGATTATATAGCTCAATCCAAGTGGAGAAAATTACCTGGTAATTTAGAAAAGAATTCCCCATCGAAGACAACAGGAATCTGCTCTTCAATTTAGAAAGAAATTCACAGAATCAGATTGTTTTTGTGAGCTGTAAGTATTGCTTAGTGTCTGGGCCTTGGGTAACTTGATATTCAAGCAAATATGATTCTCTCTCTCTCTCTCTCTCTCCCTCTCTCTCTCTCTCTCTCTCTCTCTCTCTCTCTCTCTCTCTCTCTCTCTCTCTCTCTCTCTCTTGTTTAGCTTTGAATTCAAATACAGAGAAACACCTTGCCATTGCTGTTACCCACCATGTTATAGGTTATTCATATATTTACAAGAAATGTACATGAACCATAAGTGAGGGTGGCAATCTGTGAAAAATGTCTGCTTATATAAAGTAAATTGTGTGATACTAATGCCAAGGAGAGTGATCTCTCCCTGTTCTTGTCTCCTCAAGCTATCTTTTATTCAAATAAAAAGAAAGACAAATGCCTATGGATGTATTATCAGTTCAGTTTGGTATTGAACATGGCTTAAGGTTTTGTTTTTGTTTTTTTTTAATGTTTGGAGGGTATTCCTGTGGTTTTCATTCTCTTTATTTCTAGTCAATCAAATGCAGTGTGCAATTACTGAGGACTTGTTCTATCAATTAATCAATCATGATACATTTATTATGGGTCTACTATATTCCAGGCTCTCTGATAGGTACTGTAGATACAAATTCAATAACTGGAATTTTATTTATTTATTTATTTTAATTTACAACCTTCCTCTGACTAAGCATTGGAGCTTTTCTGTCTCCTGCTGGATAGCCTATTTACTGAGGGAAAATGGCAAAGGACCAGGACAAGGTTTTCTGTCTGGCCCAAAGTGACTTCATCCATGAGGATAATATGTCACTTCCCCCTCTTTATCCTCCTCAGGTGACAAAAAGGAGTTAAACGATCCTCTGACCTCATGTGTTGAACATTTTATCACCTGCTGCATAATGTGTCCCTTTAGAAAAGCCAGCACGGGTCCAGACTGGACATCTTCCAATTCCCCCCCCCCCAAAATATTTCCATTTGTTGCAGCACAAGGCCATTTCCTGCTCCTGGTGTCAGGTAGATCTGCAAAGAAGAACAATCTTCCCTTTGACTTCAGGTCTTTTATCTCCTGCTGCACCTGTCCCCGGAGGGAAGAATAGGAAAATTGGTAGGAAATAGGACTTCCTTTTTCCTCCTGTGCAGGTTCAGCTTCTATCTCATGTTGAATCTTTTCCAATCTAATCTATAGCCATTTAAAACAAAGGAAGTAGTGAAATAGGAGCTTCCATTTGAACACCTCACCATGTATCCCCTATCCCATACTACAATTGTCTTCAGTCTGATCCCTAATATCCTTTTGGAATACGATTGATACCTCCTACTTAATGATGGATCTTTTCATACCTGGTCATACGCTGCATATCCCAGTGATTTTGAAACCCTAGAAGGTCCAAACCGATTCTCCATCCCAAGGACTCAATTGCTTGTTTCCATCCTCTTCAACCATCTTAACCCAAAGTTCCAATTAAAAAACACCCCCTCCTTCCATTTACCATGAAATGTCTGTTCCACAGGCAACAAAATTCACTTTATCCTTTCTTTTCTAATTCTTTCATCTGCTACCTATTACTGCAACCTGGCTCCCCTCTGATGACACAGACTCCCCGTGGTACTGATTACACTTTAATTTCCTTGGTTCACTATTCTCTTAGTGGGGGAGTTGGGATACTTCTAGCTCCCCATTGCCACTTCCAGGTTTCTCCTTACCTCCATCTTTCAGTAACCTCTTCTCCTTTGATATTTATCATATCATTTTTGTTCATATCTACAATGCAATTAAAAAAACAAACTATAATTGGTATTGTCTTTCTACCTTCACATCAATCTCCTTCCTTCCTCTGTGAGTTTGGTAAATAGCTCATAACTTTTCTCTTCTCTTTAACTCCTGCTTTCATACTAGGTGACTTCAACACACATAGTGACTCTACCTCAAACGAGCTAAATACTCACTTTCTCAACCTACTGACTTCCCACGAGCTAGTTTTTCACCCCTCTTCAACCACATACAAAGATGATCATAACCTTCATCTTAGCATCATCCACAGTTATACTACCTCCACATTCAAGAATTCCAAATTTCTTTTACTCAGCCATAATCTATCTGCTAATCACCTCCCTCCTTCTCTGTCTCTGTCTCTGTCTCTGTGTGTGTGTGTGTGTGTGTGTGTGTGTGTGTGTGTATTTTCCCTTGCAAAACCTACACTTTATCAGGACCAAGACCTCTAATTCCTTGACTCCTCAATTTTCTCCCTGGGTGTCTGCCTTGCACTAACCATTCTCCTCTTTTTTTCCCATCTTAACTCCTTGATTAACCAATTCAGTTCTGCACCATCCTAACATTTTGAATCTCTAGCTCCCTAATCATTTTATAGACTCTACCCTGCCAGGACTCAGCCTTGAATCACTCCCACCATTTGACACTTTTTAACATGCATTATTGAAAAAGGTGGGAAAATCATGCAACTATGTAGTGGGTTCACTACAAATATATGTTTCATCATCTCATTAGGGCATTTATTGTTGCTGGGCAATCCTACTATAGCTTATTTATCAACTCACTATCCCACTCTCTAAAATTACTCTTCCAAACCTTCCCATCACTTCAAACTTCCCATGACTCCCTTTCCCCCAACCCTCTTAGCTTAAAAACTTGCATCATTTTTTACATAAAATTTTAAGGATGATTTGAATATGTGTAAAGGTCCTGTCGTAGTTGTTGGGGCATATACAAAAGAGTCCTTGCCCTCAATGATTTCACAATCTAATAGTAAAAAGGACAAATAAGTGAATAAATCTGCTATTTGGGCTTCTGAGAGAAAGACAATGGTGATATTTTCACAAAATGGTAAGATAAATTTAGGAAAGCAGTACTCCATATAACTTTGAAGTTGGTTCATATCACAAAGGTTATAACCGTTTGGAGGATTTGAGGCCAATGTATACTCATGTAAAGAGAATAATGGCCACTTTCTGTATTACATTTATTTTGCTCTTTCAAGGCATCAGTCATTTCCCTCCTGTTGCTCAGGGGCACTGTGTTGAATTGCTCTTTCAGTCAGAAACTTGTTTAAAAGTTAAAACAAAAACCTGCAACAGTCACATATGCTATTTCCATCACAAGAGAGAAAGAAAAAATGCTTGGAATCACTTATATTATATTGTGGTATTTTTTAACTTTAATATATTGTATCAATACAGAGGATTTTATGCAAAATATAATCAGAGGGTGGGTTTTTTGTATCTTAATAATTAGGAAACGGGGAGGCAGCTAGGTGGCGCGGTGGATAGAGCACCGGCCCTGGATTCAGGAGGACCTGAGTTCAAATCTGGCCTCAGACACTTGACACTTGCTAGCTGTGTGACCCTGGGCAAGTCACTTAACCCCCATTGCCCTGCAAAAAAAGGAAACTGAGGCACAGTTCAATGATTTGATATAGGAAGTAGGAGAGGATGACCCAGAAATTCCGGTTTCTGATGGAGTGATATCTCCACTCTAATAATTATTCAATTAATCAACAAACATTATTTTAAGTGCCTACAATATGCCAGGCACTGATAGGTACCAGTGATACAATGGCAAAAGGAAAATATAACCTCTTCCAATAAACATGCTTTCTGCCACAAAACACAACACTCTGAGTCCTGAATTCTTTTTTGCCCCCTATTTCCATAATTTACATTATAGTATGTTCAAAACATGAAAGTTGGTACTGAGTAAAGAAAGATGAAAAAAAACTTGGACCTCGTTATGGCAACTAGATGACATAGTGGATAGAGTTCTAAGTCTGCAATCAGGGAGTTTTGATTTCAAATCTGGGCCCAAATAGGTAACCTAGAACAAATCATTTACTCTCTATCTGCTTCAATTTCCTCAACTGCAAAATGAAGATAATAATAGCATGTACCTCCCATTGCTGAGAAAATCAAATAAGGTAGTATGTGTAAAATGCTTAGAAAAGTGCCTAGTACATAGTAGGTGTTTAATTAATTTTTATTTCCTTCATTTCTTAATTCTTCAATACAACTGTGTACCAAGAATATGTAGAATGAATGTACTGTTGAGAAACAATAGGGAGATGGGCAACTCCAGAAGGCTTAGTAAATTTCAATGCCTAATTGAGGGGACTTTAAAATTTTTTTCCTAAAATAAACAGTTATATTGATTTTTATCTATACATCCATTTATCTATCTGTCTAGCTATCCATCTATCTAGCTATCTAGATCTCAAACATATATTTTCATACACACACACACACACACATATATATATATATAGATGGATAGACAGACAGACAGACAGACAGACAGATAGATAGATAGATAGATAGATAGATAGATAGATAGATAGATAGATTTGAGGGAGGAGGCAGAGAACCATCATCTGTAGAAATCAGGAAAGGCTATATGTAGAAATTATGTACAACTGAATTTCAATAGCATCTATGTGTTCTTAAAACACAGAAATGAGAAAGAAGTGCATCCTAGGCAGGGGAAATAGGCTTTGAAAATATGTGGAGAAGGGAATTGGAATGCTTTGTTTAAGAATTAACACAAACATCAGTTTCACTGGAATGTATAGAGAAGTAATATATAACAAACTTGGAAAAACATTTTCTTTCAAAGTTGTGAATTTCAGAGTGATTCAGAAGTCAACTGGATGAGTTTATATTTGATACTAGAGGTAATAGATAATCATTGGAGCTTCCTGAACAGGAAAATGACATGACAAGAATTGGTCTTTAACAATATCACTTTGTCATAAGTATAAATAATAGATTAGAGAGGGAAGAGGCTTACATAGAAAAACCCATTAATAGACTTTTGAAATAATATAGGTATAAAGTTATGAGTGCCTAAAAGAAGATGGTGGTCATGTATATAGACAGAAGGAGACAAATCAAAACATGTTAAACTAAAGCAAACACTGCTTGGCAACTTCCAAGGAATGAGTTGACAAACCTTTGGGGACAGAAGGCATTTCTCTTGACCATTTTTTGGTTAATTTAGAAGAAAATATAAAGCTGTCCAAGTATAGAGTCTTTTGCTTCTTGACTGTCTCATGTATTTTTTTTTCCTTTAAGCATATATTAAATACCCACTGCATGATTTATTTGTCATTGCAGGTGTATCTATCTAGGCAAAATCTTAAATACCTCAGTGCCAATGGCATCAAAAATCAGGTTTCATCTGTCCTTAGAAAATTCATCACCTGTTTTATTTGCTACCTGATGTCTTCAGGTCTATGATGCCAATAGACAGCTATACACTATTTCTAGGGAGACAGTACAATCATAATTTTGGAGAGCTTTATCATTTACAGGGACTTTTCTAACAAAATGTTTGTGTATTAGAGAATGAATGTATTACTAGTCCCATTTTACAGAAGATGAATTTGATTCTTAGAAAAAAGTATCTTTTTCATGTTTTGCAACTAATTTATAGAGTTTGAAATCTCACAACTTGTGATTTCAAGACTTATCTTCTTTCCACTATGACTTGATGCCTGTAAACCTCTGTTTGCCTCAAAGTAGCACCAGGATGTGTTAGCCAGCAAGTTTTTTATTCTGTTTTTCGTTTTTAGGTATTATAGATGGATTCAGAACAAAGATATTTTTAGTAAATAAAATCTGTTTGTGTCCATAATGACATTGATCTTTATTTTATTGACATTTTCTTGGTGCTAAAATTTTGCATTGGTTCCAGCCATGGGAACCTTGCTTAGAAAGTATTTTTCCTTAAAATATAAATTTATCTCTTAGAAGCTGTTTAGTGAGGAATGCTCAAGTCTCTCCCCTTCTGAATATTTCCATTAAGGACTGCTTTTGAAGAAAATACAAGGCCTCAATCTTCAGTCATCTAGTGGTGGTTAGTGTCTGAAAGTCAAATCTAAGACCTCTTGAATTCAAGAGGAAAAAATTATGTTCTCCTAAATTTGCACTGAGTGGTGCTTGGGTGAGAGGAAGGTATGGTCTAATATAGAGTTGTTTTTAGAGGAAATCAACAAAGAAAGTCTCAAAGTAGAAAACAATAATAATGTACACTTAAACAGTGACCCTTTTATCCAAATGGGCTTTACAGTTTTCTTCTCAGGTGATCTTAGACCAACCTAACATGAAGGATAACACACACACACATATGTGTGTGTGTATATGTATATATGTATACAAATATACATAAACATGTGTATGTGTATACTCAGATATATGTATATATATGTACATATAAAATATATTTATCAAGCTGTAATGATATATGTATATAGATGTGCATATACATATATGCGTTATATCATGTGCACATGCATATGTAAACACATATGTATATGTCTGAATGCATACACATATACACACAAATAGATATAGATAGACAGATAGCAATCTTGTTAATATAGTATATCTAAGTCTAGAACTTTTAATTAAATTTATGGATGAGGAAACTATGATTAATCTCTTAGTAAGTTACCTTACCTAAGGTCATATAGCAAGAAACTGACAAACTAGAGCTCAAACTTACTCTTCTATCTCCCAGTAAAAAAAAAAAATGTTGTTTTTAGTATTCCCCACTACCAGAGTTGACTTGATGTTACAAAATGCAAGTGATGGTTCTCCATGTAGCAGGATGAACCAACATTTAATTGTATGTCCCATTATGACAGAAGGCCATGAATAGGAATCTGGCCAAGTCAAAGAATAGAAAAAGGAAAAAGCATTTATATAGCACTTACAATGTGCCAGGTACTGTGTTAAGTACATTAAAAATATTATCCCATTTGGTCCTTATAACAACCCTGCAAAGTAGATGCTAATATTATCTCCATTTTACGGTTGGGGAAACTGAAGCAAAAAGAGGTTAAGTGACTTACCCAGAGTCACACAGCTAGTAAGTGGATGAGTCAATATTTTAAATCAGGCTTTCATGACTCCAAGACATGTGCTCTAGCCTCTGTGCAACCCAGCTACCTAAGAGAAGCAGAATAGTGAAGTACTTTCTGAAGTTCAGTGACTAATTGAGGGCAACAAATATTTAAACATTTTGCCAAAAAAATTAATTCCAATAATTACTTTAGTAGATAGAGGTATTAGGGTAATACTTATTTCAGTAATCAGGGACATAGCTTCATTAAATTACTTTTTACCCAGGGGTATTAGTACAATTGTTCTTTATTCTAATCATTGTTAAGTCAAAGTTGAATTTGTTCTTAAATTAATTTTTATAACATGCGTTTTTAATGATTAGAATACCTTAGAGACACATTATGTTTTGGAGTTTACATAGTACTTTGCTCCTCCCCCAAACTTCTCTCTCTCATATACATATGTATATATACATATGTGTGTATTTATATAGATTTATACAGATTTATGTACATATCTGTACATATAGATGTATGCACACAAATACTTTTTTATAAATTCTTCCTCCATTTGTTCTTGTTTCGCCTTTTTGGGAAAAACAATACAAGACAGCTATCTCATTTTTTTTTTATTTACAAAACTGGGAGATTGGGCAAAAAACATTTCTCTAAGATCCCCATTAGTTCTCATTCCAATGACCCTAAATACATAATAGCATCTTATGAATATTAATCTCATAAAAGTCCCAGAATAAATCATCCTGAAACCGCCACTTCCCCAATATTACAAACACAGCTGAAGAGGTCATAATATACACAGATGCATATGCCCTTTTAGTGGAAGAGCTGGGATCTGTACAACAATCTTCTGCCTTCTGTACTTTCAGGTCAAATTTTCAGTCTTTCAATTGAAACGTAATCATTGAACAATTGCTTATTAGGAAAAAATAAAGAACTTTTTGTCTTGTACCTATGAATATGTTACCTTATTTTATATGAAGAATAGTTGAAGGGTGGGTTGTCTCACTCAGAAGTCATTCCATGTAGTCCTAAAAACTCACTCAAGTTCATATACAGACAGCGAGGGAAGGCTCTTCTAAAATGTATCCAAGGGAAAGACCCAAATTGTATAAAAGGAAATTGACCCACAAGGTAGGGAATTTTTTTTTTATTTAGAGAATATGAAATATGACATTACCTATGTTCATTTAATTCAACAATGACTTGTCTTTGAAAATCACCAGTGATCAGCTCCGAGGTATTCTAGGTAAATTACATAGGCCCAGTACATTGTAATCAGCTTAATGTCCCCCATAGCTACCCTTAAGGAAAGACTAAAGAGACAGGATATAAAAATAATCACTCCAGGATGTTCTTGGACAAATGAATTAGCTATGGTTAATGATAGAAAAATGGCCTTAGAATTACTGTGGATCCTGATCCAGTGGATAAATATACTGCAAGACCATGAGGCTTTAAAGTACTGGCATTCTTACAGTCTCTCTCCTTCTCACATTGCCTCTCATTAAAAAACAACAGAAGCAAAATTATTGACTCCTTTTCCTATAGATTTTTTTCTGGAGACCAAGATCATACTTGGAGATGCTAGAGAGGACATGAAATAGCTTAGAAAAAGGTTTATTCCTTTTTTTTTTTGGTTTTGTTTTGTTTTTTTGTTTTTTAGTGAGGCAATTAGGGTTAAGTGACTTACCCAGGGTCACACAGCTAGTAAGTGTTAAGTGTCTTAGGCCGGATTTGAACTCAGGTGCTCTATCCACTGGGCCACCTAGCTGCCCCTATTCCCTTTTTGAATCATTGATACCATTGGACCCTTTGTTGTCTGGTGAAGCCAGAGAACCTTTCCCAAAATAGTGATAAGATGATTTTCATGGGCCTCCTGAAATCTATTCACATACCACTTGTGCATCTATGGATCTTAGGGTAAGAGTCTCTGAATGAGACTGATTCTACTTGACCACATAGTATGGAATTAGGATAAATAGGTGAAAGTTTTAGGGAGGCAAATAATGGCTCAATAAAGGGGAAAAAATGCTTCATCTTTTGAGTTTCTTAAAAATAGTGAAACAGGCTATCTTTTAATATAACCTTGTCCCTTTTGGAGTTGTACTCAGAAAGGTAAGTGACTATCTATTTTGGATGTGGAAGAATAGCTTGCTCCTCAGATCCAAGTTGGACTCAGTTATCTCTGAGAATCATTTTAGCTCTGAGATTGCATGATCATGTGAAAAAGAAATCAGAAAGCTCAATAGCAGAAACTTTTCTCTCATGCATTTTTCTGGTCTTTATCATTTCATGTTAACAAAAATGGTACTGACATACTGACTGATGGACTTTTTTCCCCTGCTTAAGAAAGTCGATATTATACCTAAACTCAGCCTGTAATGTTCACACACTTAATTCAGGCAGCAAGCTTCTGACCCAAATCTTTTGCATGTAATTGTTGGGTTGAATAAAATGTCTACCTAGGAGTAATTTGTCTTCAACAGCAGGTAGCTGTTTTTTGGATTCTGGCCCATGTCTAGTTTTCACATCTAGGTTGAAATTTTGTGAGTATAAAACTACTTTCCATCATGTAAAATTATAGTTATTATATAGCATTAGAAAAAAAAATCCAAGTATTTTCAGATAAGAAATTTACATCATTTTCTAATAGCTTTTAGAAAAGTTTATAGCACCTTCCATGTTAGGAACTTGAATTTTGTACTCTAGGATGCAAACATTTGGAATTAAAAAAAAAACAGTTTAAAAAAGATGAAACCTCTGAAAAGAAAAGATTCTTATTAGTTCTGATTACATGAGAGATGTTCCATTGCTTTCCTAAGACATGAGCAAAGGAGATATTTCTTGTACATTGAAGCACTTAACTTTGACCCCTACCAGATTTCTGACATTATCAATTATTTTGGAACTTACCTCTCTGGAATCTATCAGAACTGAGATGCAATTTGTGGCTGAAATGAAATTTAAAAAAAATTCTTTTAACATGGAGCTTCATTTAGACTTTTTAATATCTCGAGGGTAACAATGTCACTTTTAACAAGAAGAGCTCACATTTGTATAATGTTTTTAGGTATGGAACGTTCTTTACTTCTCTAACCACATATGATTGCCCCAATACCCCTGGGAAATAGGTAGCAGAGGTTTGATTATCCTCCCTTGATTGATGAATGAACTTAGTCTTACAGAAGTGGAGTGACTTTTCCAAATTTACATATGTTTTGTGTGCAAAAATTCAATTCAGGGGGGCAAGCCAAGATGGCAGAGTAAAGACAGTGATTTGCCTGACCTCTCCCCAAGACTGCTACAAATACCTTCAAATAATTCCACAAGGCAGTGCCTGAAGCACCAGAACCCAAAAAAGGACAGGGAGAAATAATTTTCCAGCCAAAGAAAGCTTAGAAGGTTAGCAAGAAAAGTTCGTTGTACCAGGGTGAAAGTGGAACACATCTCAGTACAGGCCATGCCAGTATAGACCCAATCCCAGTGCAGCCCCAGCCCCAGCCCCAGTCCCAGTGCTAGCAAACCAGAAACAGGCCTCTGGAGCCTCTGAATCAGCTAGAGTAGTAACTGCTTCTGGGTCTCAGCCCACATACAGTGAGGGAGTTGAACAATTGGTTGGAAGGAGATTACAGTGATCTGTTTGCCAGCACTGAGGCAGGACTCTGTTGTTTTGTCCTTACTCAGATTCAGGTCACAATCTTGGGTGACAGTCCCAGGTGGATGAGGAGCACAAGCACACAAGAACTTGAAGCCACAGTGAAACAGGACTCTGCTCATAGTTCCAGGGCATAAAAACAGGCCTGTGGTTGCTTGCAGATCAGATCATGGGACAGGAGAGTGGTGAACATATCTCTCCTTAAATTTTACCACCTTTGAAGTACTAAAAATTTGCAAATCTCTAGAAGTTTCTCTGAAAACAACTGTACAAAATCCCTGAAGCTTGGGACAGAGTGTGCCCTATTTCCTGGAAGCAGTGTCCCACTTTAAAAAAGAGTTAAAAGTCAAGAAATAGGCTGGCAAAATGAACAAACAGAAAAAAATGCTGATCCTGGAAAGTTTCTATGGTGACAAGGAAGATCAAAACACACCCTCAGAAGAAGATGTAAAAGTCAATTCTCCTACATCCAAAGCATCCAAGAAAAATATGAATTTGTCTTGGGCCATAGAAGCGTTCAAAAAGGACTTTGAAGATAAAATAAGAAAGGTAGAGGAAAAATGGAAGGAAAAATGAGAGGGATGCAAGAAAATCATGAAAAAAGTCAACATCTTAGTAAAGGAGACACAAACAATACTGAAGAAAAGAACACATTTTTAAAAAGCCAAGGCCAAATGGTAAAAGAGGTACAAAAAGACAATCCAAAAAAGAATGCCCCCAAAACTAAATTGGCCAAATAGAAAAGGAGGTACAAAAGCTCTCTGAAGAAAATAATATCCTAAAAATTAGGATTGTGCAAATGGATTTTAATAACTTTATGAGAAATCAAGAAACAATAAAGCAAAAACAAAAGCATGAAAAAATAGAAGGCAATGTAAAATATCTCATTGGAAGAACAACCGACTTGGAAATAGCTCCAGGAGAGATAATTTGAAAATTATTGGACTACCAGAAAGCTATGATCAAAAAAAGAGCCTAGACATCATCTTCCAAGAAATTGTCAGGGACAATTGCCCTGATATTCTAGAACCTGAAGGTAAAATAGCAATTGAAAGAATCCATCAGTCACTTCCTGAAAGAGATCCCAAAATGAAAACTCCCAGGAATATTATAGGCAAATAACAGAGTTCCCAGGTCAAGGAGAAAACATTGCAACCATCCAGAAAGAAAAAAATGCAAGTATTGTGTTGGCACAGTCTGAAAAATTTTAGGATGAAGCTAAAGCAGTACTCAGGGAAAAATTAATATCTCATTAAACATCCATGAATAAAATAGAAGAGAGGATAAATGACCTGAATATAGTGGTTTGCAGGATATTTTGTTAGAAGCCCACCTTGGTTTAATAATGAACCCTTAATTTTCTGATGCATGGCTGAAATTCTTCATCTAGATAAATACCCAAGATCATCTGAATCACTTTGTTCCCCGAAATGTTGGCTTTTACTTTTGTCTCTAATTTGACTCTAAGCACTTCTGCATTTGACTTTGGGAACCTTGTCATTAGTGGTTCAATAGAAGAATAGAAAGAACAAAAGGGGATACTTAGAGGGAAGGTCAAGTCTGCCTTCATGTATTATAAAAACTGAATCATGGAAGAAGGTTTAAACTTATTATATCATTCCTCATAGGACAGAACTAAGTAGAATAGGTGAAAGTTTCAAAGATGCAGATTTATGTGAGAGATACATACAAAAATAAAATAAAGAGCTGGAATAAAAATTATTATGTTTAAAAAAAAAGAAGGGAGAGTAATCATGATTTCAGACAAAGTTAAAACTAAAATAGATTTAATTAAAAGAGAAAAATAGGTAAATTACATTGTGTCATCAATATTTTATAATATTGTTTTAAGCCATTTAGACAGTATAAAATCTAGACAGTATAAAACTAGACAGTATAAAATCATATATATATATATATACACACATATATATATACATATATATACATATATATATACATATATATATATATATATATATATATATATATATATATATATACATATATATATATATATATTTGGTGAGGCAATTAGCTTCAGTGACTTGCCCAGGGTCACACACAACTAGTTAAGTGCCACTTAGATGCCCCAAAACCAATATATTTTTAAATGACACTTTTACTTTATTTAATCCAAGCCATCCCAATTAAATTACTAAAACATTATTTTGCTGAGTTAGAAAGAAATGATAGCAAAATTCATGTGAAAGCATAAGAAGTCAGGAATTACAATATAAGGGGGGGTGGGGCAAATCCTTCCTAAATAATTAGAACTATTCAAAAGTAGAATGAAGTACAATGTGAGATATTGAGTGCCCTATTACTAGAGGTACTGAAACAATAACTATGTGGACACTTAGCCTATTGTAGAGGCCATTTCTGTGCAGAACCTAAATGATCTAGAGATAGTTTATGAGAACTCTTGAAATTCTGAGAAATTCTGAATCTCCAACATTTGACTTCACTGTAATGATTTGACCTTAAGGACAAAGTAATCAAAAGTAACTAAACACCTGCTGTTTGTCAATCAACAGTTGGTCCTGGAACTTTCCTTATTTTCATTGGTTATTAGCTGACTTTCTCCACCTCTGCTACAGTTTTACTCCTCTGATGCTTCAGATAGTCTCTGGCCACAAGCATTTTTGATGCAGTTTTGCTTTTTGTTCAGTGCATCAAAAAATAGCATTACTTAACTATTGATTTGTTTATCATTAGCTATTCCATGATTCAATAAGTAGATCTTTAAACAAAGATAGGGATAGGGTATGGAGCTCAAATTTAATTGGTTTAAGGAACATCCATATGAGAAAACTCCATCTACCAATGCAGGTGAGCATTTTCATGGACATTTCTCTTAAGAGGACTGAGAACTTCCAGGATTATTCTAGGGTCACATGGTCAATAGGAGTCCGAGACAAGGCTTGAACCCAGGTTTGTATGTCTTTGAAGCCAGCCGTCTATCCATTATGCTACATTGTTTCCATCTTTAAACAAATCAAAAGAGAAATAAACATTGCATTTTAATAACATATGAATATTTGAGTATGGGGTTCATCAAATAACCCTGACTTCTTCTAGTTTGGGTTAAATTTTTCCATTCAAGCAATTAGCACTGTGTTAAGTGCTATGCATAAGTTTTGGGACATTGAAAACATTTTTCTCTGCCTATCTTGGAGATGAAAGAAGATATTTACAAATATAAATATTTGGCAAGTTAGATTTTGCTATATGAAGAATAAAAAATGTTTAGAGAACAAGATAAAACTCTGCTATGGTGTAGGACAAAGTACATCAACTGAGTTCAGTTTTCCAGGTGCCAATTTTCTTAAAGTAGATCTGCTAAAAATTAACAAAATGATAAAGTATTTTTGATTTAAAGTGTGGAAGTTAGGGGTGATTTTTTCTGACTCCTTATTTTAGTATAGGGAAACTAAGATCCTAAGAAATTAAGCAATTTTCCTCCCAGGCAAGGGCAAAATTCAGACTGAGGTACTGCCTCTAATTCAAGTGTTCTTTACAGTAACTGACTCTGTTTGAAACTTTGATTTCCCAAGAAAATATTTTTAGTAAGGGTAATAATAGGATTCTAGAGAACTAGAACCTTTTGACTATTTAATAAGACCTAGGGATTTAAAAAAATGCTCATTCTTGGACTACCACTTAGGAAGTAAAGATCTGAAAGTCTTTTCCCATCACTATGTAGAATGTTATAGAGACAAAATTTTGGATTAATCTCTTAGATTAGAATAATCTTGCCAAACAAGTTTCAGTTTTCTCATATATATTTATTTTTTTTCTTCTCCATTTTTATGAGGTCGGCATCTGAGGATATCTTCCTGTGACAATTCCCTGTGCCTCCTGACAAATGTTGCTCTGTTGCAGTGCCTGATTTATCCCATCATTGTCAGAAAACACTGGTCTTGAACAAGTCACTTTGTATAGTTCCTCCTAGTAAGACCTTTTGTCTAAACAAGACCAAAATCTTTTGGTCAATTCAAGCCATAGTCTGTCAAAAGAATAGCATACACCCAGAGTTTCCCTTTTGTCACAGCCCTCTTGATCCATGGTTGAACCAAGGATTTCTCTACATTGAGGGTATTTAACCTTTTCACTACCTCTTCCATAATCTGGGAATCAATATCATATCTTCTAGTATTTGTTTTACTAGACCAAACAAGGCAAATCTGCTTAAACAATAAATGTTATTTGAATAAAAACCTCTTAGATAGTGATTCTTAGCTATCATCTTCTCACTACTCAAATTTATGTTGTCTTCTTATACTCATTGAGAGAGAGAGAGAGAGAGAGAGAGAGAGAGACAGAGAGAGAGAGACAGAGACAGAGACAAAGACAGAGGGACAGAGACAGAAAGGTGGGGAAAAGAGAGAAAAACTTAAGAAGAGTATCTTGCTTTTCTCATTGCCAAGAATGAATCTCTTCCCATTCAGATACGAGGACTGCAAATGCTGAATTCCTTTCTGTCTCTAAAACATGGGGAGAACATCTTCCAACTTGAATATGCCCACTTGTTTTTGAACCGTCATAGCAATTAATTTCCTCCCTAAATGGGTCTCTTCAATAATGAAAAATCCATCTTATGCAACTATTTAGAACTCTTAACAATCATTTCTAACTAAGTGGCCATTTGAAGAAGTAAGAAAGAATTATGTTTTTCCAAGTCATCTAGGATGCCTTCTTTAATGAAGTACAATTTGTTTTGAGAAAGAAAGGAAAAATGACTCTAGCACTGTCTTAATAATTATATTAAGTTCAATCAGAATCAACAAACATTTACTGAATAGAAAGCATTCACTAAATAGGAAGTGAAGTTCTAGCCACTAGAGATCAAATAACAGAACCCAAAATTAAACTAAAAACTAATGAAACAGTCACTGGATTGAAGGAGCTCCAATTCTACTGGAAATTAAGAAAATATACATTTACAGAAATAATAAAATTAAAATAAATACAAAAGGACAGTCACATAGACATATCTACTTAACTCTCTTAAAGGTGCCAAGGTTGACACATGTAAGGCATCTTGGAGATCATCAATTCTCCATTTACAATGGAGGAAGCTAAGTTCCCATCATTATTTGGATAGTAGATAGCAAAACTCCAACAGTGTCCCTTTAATAAGTAGCACTTAATAACAACCATAATAAAAATAATACCAGTAATAGCTGACATTTATATAGTTCCTGCTATGTGCTAGGCAATGTGCTAAAGATTTGCAACTTATTGTCTTGATGATCCTCACCACAATCCTGGGAGGTGGGTGTTATTATTATGACCATTGTACAAATAAGTAAATTGAGGTATAAAGACGTTAAGTGACTTGTCCAGGGTCACACAGCTAGTAAGTATCTGAGCCTGGTTGTGAACTCAGGTCTCCCTGATTTCAGGCCTGGTTCTGTATCCATTACACTTACATTGTGCAAAGCGCTATACATTAGTTAACTTACTTGATCCTCACAACAACCTTATTTTACAGATAAGAAAACTTTAGTCATATTTCCATGGAGAAACTATTGATAATTTCCCATTATAAAGAAAATATTGGGGTTGCCTACTGTGAGGGAAAACAATACTCTTCTCAATAATTCTTGGGAACTCAGCAGTGATGTGACAAAGGCTTGTTTATTTCCTTCTCAAGAGAAGGGGGCACCCTAATGTGCAGCTAGTGGGTGCCAAGAATGGGGGCTCATAGGCCTTGTTTTAGTCCCTAGTCCTTAATGCGAATGGACCCTCCCCTTTTTCATCATTGGTCTGATTATTCAAGGGTTACAATCTACACACAAAAACTAGCTAATCAGGACGTGATATTCCCATCCCTAATCAGTTCTTCCTTATATGGGTATAACTCAGTAGCAGACCTTATTTTTTGTTATATGGACACAACTCCAGAGAGGATCTTATTGAGACCAGGACTATTTGAACCATATGATTTTGTTAGCCAGACGGGAAGGAGGGGATCTGAGACCTTTGTCCTAAAAATAAGTCAGGAGGAGTATGATTGACTGTTATATCTTCATTGAGAGGAGACAGTTACTCATTTTCTCATACCTACCAAAAGGGGAACAAAACAACAAATATTTCCCATCTACTGTTGTGTTTTATTATTAGAAGTAGTTTCATTAGTCTATTGTGGGTACATAACTTTGGACTTTCATTAAAATTAGTTTGGAATCAAATGAAAAGGGATGCCAAAAATGTTGACAACTCAATTTAAAATCTGTTTACTAAACATCTTATATTGTGCATAAATGAATGACTCATACAATTATTTAGTGGGGGAAAATGCAGAAATTCCAGGGAAATAACCTTATTCTGTTTTTACATATTAGAGTTATATGAGTTCCTAAGACATTGGAGAGAATGTTAGAACATAAATTGTAACATAAATTGAAAGGCACTTAGGCTATAGAATGTGAGAAATGAAATGAAACTTAGAATATAGAATGCCTGCATTTGTAGAGACCTTGTAAATAATCTAGGATACCTGCTTATTTTCTACACTAAGAGATCAAGGGTTAGGAAAGTGACTTGCCTAGGACTGCTTTGTTGGTAAATGGTCAATATTAAAATGTATGTAAAACCTCAAATGTAGGACCCTTAACAAGTAATAGTGTAATGAGAAAGACATTAAAACTCAAATCATCACATTAAATAATGTTATCTCTAGAAGTTTCATGATGAAACATATTTCCTACCTCCAAGGGTTATTGTGCATTTAAAATAAGATAATTATTTTAAATCTCTTGGTTAAGCTTAAAACACTATAAATGTAAATTTCTCCTCCTCCTCCTGTTCCTCCTTCTTCCCCCCCCCCCACTATGGCTATTACATCCATTCAATGAGTAAATAGGTAGTACACTACAGCAGAAGAATGAGGCATATGCTGTTAGACATGATCAATGTGTGGGTTTGTTTTGGTTAACACTATTTCTTTGTTACTGGAGGGTATTATTATTTGGGATTTACCTGACATAAAAGATTACAAACAAAATAATATAACATTGCAAGTCACTCCTTTAAGAATTGGTAATTCTGGATATGCTTAATTATAGTAGTAGGGAGTGTTTGTTAAATGACTTGTAGCTAGATAACCAGTAACTTCAAGGCTCTTCTAAAACAAGACCACCCACAATTGTTTTTCCTGCTTGCCCACATTTTAGACCTCTGTCTATACTCTTCCAAATATTTTACTTCTCTCTCTCTCTCTCTCTCTCTCTCTCTCTCTCTCTCTCTCTCTCCATATACACATACATACATACAAATATACATATACATATATATATATACACACACAAACACAGATATAGATAGATATATACATCTGTTAGAATCTGAGCTGTTTCATTTATTTTTTTAATCCTCAATAATAAGCACAGTGCTAGGTAGAGAGGAGACACTCAAAACATTGTAAATAACTGAATTGAATTTAGTTGACGCTAAAGACAATTGTAATTATCTAATGAATATTTTAGCAGAGAAACAACATGAAAAATACAGTCTAAAATAATTCTGTTCTTCTGTGACAAATGATCTTGCCGAATTCAAGACAAAGAGAAACAATATGAATTTGACATTTTTGCTCATGTACCCAGTTTCTATCATTTTGCTCTCATATCGATTTCTTAAACCAAGTTCTATTATTTACAATATAAAAGTCAAGCCATGTCATTCAATTCCCTGACACCAGCCCTGACCTTGAACTGTTCACTGTTAGGAAATTTATTTCCCTGGGTCACAGAGACAGGTTTTGAATGAACAACTAAGAAAGTGGACCCTTTATCCCAGAACTAATACCCCACCAAATATATTTTAACAATATGTGGTTCATTCTCAATATAGTATTTTAAAAGAAGTACCTAAATTTCACACAGCTTTCCATTTGATTCTTTTTTTAATTCAATTGAGCAGAGGGGCAGAGCCAAGGTGGCTGAGGAAAGGCATTAAGTGCTCAGAGCTCCTGACCCAATTACTCCAAAAAACTCCAAACACAGACATAAGACAACTCCTGGAGCAGCTATCATTTTCCAGGCAAAGACAGCTTAGAAGTTCAGCAGGAGGGAGCTGCTATACTAGGGTGAGAGTGGAGCCCAACTCTGCAGTTATACTGACACAGACCCAGTACCAGGCAGGTTGCACCAGAGAAAATTACCCCCAAGCCTCCAAATAGTTGCAGAACCAGCATCTTCTGGAACTAAGGTCACAGTTTGGTGAAAGGGCTGAGCAGTTGGCCAAGGGGGAAGTCTACAGGGGTTTCTGCAGGAGCTGAGGGGGAATTCACATGTCCTATCCCATTGGGGAACCAGAAAGAAATCTTGAGTGGTGGCAGTCCAGATGGGGAAAGGGTGCTGGCTTATGAGAGCTAACAACCACATCAAACAAAATTTGGTTTCCTCATTAATTAGCAAGTTGGTCAGGGATTATTTACAGACCAGAGCATAGGCCAGGCAAGTGAAGATCCTGCCCCTCCTTAAATTGTGCTACCTGGGACCCCCTGAAGCTTAGGACAGTATAGACTGGAAGCTGGGACCCACTTTAAGAAGGAGTTAAAAGTCAAGCAAAAGACAGATAAGATGAGCAGGAAAAGAAAGTTGCAATCCATAGAAAGTTTCTTTGGTGACAAGGAAGATTGAGGTGCACCCTCAGAAGAGAATAGCAATGTGCTGGACTCCTACATAATTCAATTAAGCAGCCCTGAAAACCCAAATTCCTTGGGATAAATTGTTTAAAATGGAATTGAATCTTTGTGAGCCTATTTAACATGAATCAGATATGTTTTTACAAGGGTATAACCAAATTTTTGCAACTCCTTCAATTGGAAATTTTTTAAAATTGTTGGTTATTGTAGATACCAAATTAGTTAATCTTTTACTGATTGTTGATGGCTTTTGTAGCTCAATGTGAAAAGAGTTTCATATCCAAAACTTACTGTTTTTGCTTTTGGTCATGAATTATATCTCATTTTTTTTCAAAAAGATTCTAACACTCTTCCCATATTTCAACCCACTGCTTCTTCACCATGCTCCGATCTATATATTTGTGGAGTTTTTCACTAGTAATAAAATTTTGAGATATTTCCATAGCATAATAGAATTACTTGTCAAAATATTATTCATAATTCCTTGATAAACTTCTTGTATCACCTAGGTATATGGTCATGCAAGCTTAGAAACACCTGATCTCACTAGCTCCCTCATTTATTTATTTACTTATTCATCTATTAATTCACTTACTTAGGATGAGGCAACCGAAGAGAAATGAAGGGATATTGTCAAATATATACATGTTGTAGAAAGTGGATTTGAACCCAAGGACTCTGACTCCAAATCTTACTGCTTTTTATACTGTGTATTGTCTTGGCTGTTTCTGTAAGAGGTAGAGTGTCTTAAATGTATCCAGTTATTCTCAGTTCCACTCTCTCCTCCTTTTGTTCTGAAAAGAAGATTTAGCAAATTGGATTTTAGGCTCTAAAACTCCCACAATATTTCTTCTCTATATTTTTGTACCTGATAACTGCCACCAAGCTTCCTACACATGGCACATACAGATTTGTGCTAAGAATGATAACATCTTTCTGGTGAGTAATAAACTTATGAAAAAATGAATTTATTGTGTAAATTGTGACAGAAAATTCTTACTTCTAGAGGTTTAAAGCTTTTCAATGGGAGATAGGAAAATGTAACTAATCTGGAGAGAGAGAGAGAGAGAGAGAGAGAGAGAGAGAGAGAGAGAGAAAGAGAGAGAGAGAGATCTAAAATAGTGTTAGTTCAAAATGTATGGGATAATAATTGAAAATAGAAGAAACTTTAAGGCCCCTTATGGAAAAAAAATAATAAAGTACTAACCCCAACTCATGGGGGAGAGGATGTGAGGGTATTGCTAAAAGAAGTGAGGCAGAGAATAGGAGAAAACCTTGTTGGTTTATGGAGAAACTTTTAGCAGCAGAAATTCACATAGAAGGAAATAATTAGGAATTGCAGAATATTAGAGAATACAAAAGACACCATAAAAAGAACCAAAGATCTAGAGGTTCAGGGAACCTCAGTCTAGTTGAACAAGTTCATTTTATAGAAGTAGAAACTGAGACTTAGGGTGGTACAAGTACTTGCACTAAATTACATAGACCTGTAAATTATATAATAAAATTTTATTATTTTAGAGGACATGCAACTGAGACTGATCAATGTGAGGCAAAATCCCAGACTTTTGCCCAAAATTATGACAACCGAATAACAAATATTCATCATCTATTTTATGGTAGCTTTGGGGGAACCTGATAGCAAAACAATCTTTTTTCTATAAGTGGCTTCCAAGAGATGAAATGGCAGATGTATAGAATCATCCACTGTGAGAATATCACAGTGGATAGAGCACTAGCCTTGAATTCAGAAAGACCTGCATTCAAATCCAGACTCAGACACAATAATTACTAGCTGTGTGACCCTGAGTAAGTAACTTAACCCCAATTGCCTCAAAAAAAAAAAAAGAATTCAAGAAATATGATACCCATTACACATGCATGTACATATATTTGTATAAATGTAGATATTATTTCATACATGTACAAATATACTTGTTCCATGTGTATACACACATTCATGCGTGAACATGCAATTGCACATTTGTATACACACATGTGCGTTCACACATACATACAAAAGCATGCTAGCCTATCTTTACTTTTTCCACATTGGTCATGTTGTGGGAGGGAAAGGGAAGCAAGAAAAAATAAGTTAAAGAAAATATCATGCAATTTACACTCAGAGGTCTACTGAACTCTCCCTGGATATGGTTAGCCTTTTTCATCATGAATCCCTTGGTTTTGATGTGAATCATTTTGTTAATCAGAGTAGCTAAGTTTTTCACAGTTGGTTGATGTTACAATATTGCTGTTACTGTATACAATGTTTTATTGTTTCTGTGGAGACCAATTTTTAATTGGGGAGTACTAGCTAAGCGGCTCGCCACAATATTGGGGCAAGGAAGGAGACCAGCAGCCTCCCTCAATACAGAACAAGATTTATTTTAACAAGAATGAACTTAAAAAAACACACACACACACACACACAAACAGGTTCAGTAGGATCAATGGAAAGGAAATAAAATGGGGAAAGGGAAATTATAATACCTGAAAAGGAATCAGCTGAAAATATGCAGCAGAATGCCTGTGGCTTTCTAGCTTCCACCTAGAATGCCCAATTCTCCTCCCCCCAACCTAGAAACACCCCACACAGCACTAGCCAATGGGATGGCCACTCTGACAGTCACATGACTGCCCTCACTAGGCTTCCAATCATTATAATTTTGCCAGGCCCATGTAGGCATTGGTGAGTGGTGATGAAGTAAGGTGCCAGAGCCCTGGTTATAACCAGTGGGTGGAGCACCATGCGGTTTGAGGAGCCTCAGGCCAGTGCTCTGAGGTTATAAAAACCTCAAATAACAATTAATTCTTTACAATTCTGTCACTTCAATTTGCATTAGTACATAAAAATCTTCCCATTTCCCTCAAAATGATTCTTTTTCATGGTTTATAACACAATACTACTCCATCACAATCATATATCACAACTTGTGTAGCCATATCCCTTCAATTTCTAAGTCTTAGGCAACAGGACCAAAAAACAAAAACAAAAAAACAAACAAAAAACTTTCAAAAAATGTATTTATGGGTCATTTTCCTTTTTGTTTGATATTGGTAGGGTATAGGAATAGCAAGTTATATACTCTTTGGACATTTTTCCAAATTGTTCTTTAAAATTGCTGGACCAGTTTACAGCTCTACCAAGAAATCATTAGTTTTCTTCACATTCTCTCCATCATTTGTCATTTTTCTTTTCTTTCCTGTTAGGCTATATGATAGGTGTGAGGAGGTACTTCAGAGTTATTTTAATTTTAATTTCTCTAATTATTAGTCACATAGAGCATTTTATATAATTATAATTGTGATTTCTTCTGAAAATGTTCTGTTTACATCCTTTCACATTTATCCATTAGGGAATTACTATTATTATTATTATTATTATTATTTTGGCTCAGTTATCTCTATATTTAAGATAGGAAGTCTTAAGCAGAGAATTTTGCTTTAATTGCTTTTTTTTCCAGTTTCCTGTTTTCTTTCCAATTTGAGTTGTACTGGTTTGGTTAGTGCAAAATCTTTTAAAATTCAGATAATCAAAATTACCCATTTTATCTCCCATGATATACTTTTGTTCTTGTTTATTTTTGAAATCTTCCCTTATCCATACATCTGACAGATGATTCTTTTTACTATGATCCCCATATTTGCTAATATTATCATCCCTTGAATTTAATTTTTGATGACGATTTTCCATTTAATTATGTGGAATTTTATTTCTTAAGTATTCAAGCTTCTATTTGATCAAGATCTTTTTAGGTCCTTACTCTGCTTTCCAACTTCTTTTTTATCCCTGTAAGTTCTGCAGGATTGATAAGGATTTCCTCTAATACTTTATCAATCAGAGTTTCTTTCTTTGTTTTTGTTTTTTTGCGGGGCAATGAGGGTTAAGTGACTTGTCCAGAGTCACACAGCTAGTAAGTCTCAAGTGTCTAAGGCTGGATTTGAACTCAGGTCCTCCTGAATCCAGGGCCGGTGCTTTATCCACTGCAACACCTAGCTGCCCTCACAATCAGAGTTTCTTAACTTGGAGTTCATTATTTATTTATTTTTATATAAATTCATTTCCACATAATGGACTTCCCTTTCAATTCCATGTATTTTTTTTTCATTTAGAAAAAAAACTGTTCTGGGCAGTGGTCATATGCTTCACCAGACTGCCAAAAAGGTCCACGTTAGTAAGAGATTAAGTAACCTTGATTCACTTTACCTCTGTTTGCCTCCTTTTCCTCATCTTTAAAATGAGAATAATAATATCTATCTCCTAGGATTCTTGCAAGAATCAAATGATGTAATATTTGTAAAATGCTTAGCATTAGTGCCCAGGAAATATTAGGTACTATATAAACCATATCTATTATTGTTGGTGATGCTGTTATTATTCAATTTATAAAATGACATTTAAAAACATGGTACAGTGCTGAGTTGTAAGAACTAAGTTGACTACTCTCTTCTGATGTGTAACAACTATGTGACATTTGACAAGAAACATTTTCTTTCTGTTTCCCCAAATCCTTTCAATTAGCTAATTGAACTATATGGTTTCTGATATCATATACATCTATCTATCTATCTATCTATCTATCTATCTATCTATCTATCTATCTATCTATCTATCTATCTATCTATCTATCATCTATCTATCTATCTATCTATATATCTATATATATGTATCAATATATTATCCTATGATTCATGGGGCATTCCACTGTATAACAACTGAAGCACTATTGACACCTAAAAAACCAAGTTTGAATTCATTTAATTGTACCATCATTTAACTCACATTTCTCTACCTTCTCCACAAGACTCCTGTGAGATACACAATGAAGATCTTTGTGAATATAACCAGAGCTTTATCTGGCAACATGAATTACCTTTGCTATTTCCAGCAAAACCTATATATGGCTCAGGAATGACAAGCAGGTTGGTTTGACTGTACTAAAGAGCAAAGGGGTGGGGGGAGGCAGCTAGGTGGTGCAGTGGATAAAGCACCGGCCCAGGATTCAGGAGGACCTGAGTTCAAATCCAGCCTCAGACACTTAACACTTACTAGCTGTGTAACCCTGGGCAAGTCACTTAACCCCAATTGCCTTACCAAAAAAAAAAAAAGAGTGAAGGGAAATAGTTGATATGCAACAAGGCTGACAGACAGGCCAGGAGTCAGATTGAAAAGGATTTTAAACTGAATAGTTAGTACTTCATGCTAGAGATAAGAGGTTGCGAGTGAAACTTTTTCATAGGATACTTACAGTTTTTTTTGTTTTTGTTTTTGTTTTTATTTTTGTTTTTAGTGAGGCAATTGGGGTTAAGTGACTTGCCCAGGGTCACACAGCTAGTAAGTGTTAAGTGTCTGAGGCTGGATTTGAACTCAGGTACTCCCGACTCCAAGGCCAGTGCTCTATCCACTGTGCCACCTAGCTGCCCCATACTTACAGTTTTAATATTGTGGTTTAGGCATATCATGTTGGCACTTTTATGGAGGATAGATTTGAGAAGGGAGAAAATTTAAGCCAAATGAGTTAAATAAGGAAGTCATTATAGTATGGTGATATTAGAACCAATTAGCGTGGTGGACTTATGAAAAAAAGGGGAGATATTGCAGAAAAAAACACAGGTTATATGAAATGCCAGTGCCTAGGAATTGGGGTTAGAGAAAGTAATGGATTAAGCAAAGGTTCAAGGCTATAAACCTGGGTAACCAAAGGAATTGGGAAGTTTGGAACGAGGGTAAGTTTGGTGTTAAGATGAGTTCTGCTATAGATTTCGCAAGTTTGAATGGCCTACATATCATCAACTCCAAAAGATTTCAGAGGCATTATTGTGATGTGGAAGTAGATTTCAGCAGGGACTAGAACTGGTTATATAGATCTGAGAGTCATCTACAAAAAAATTGATAATAATTGAATAATGGAGGATACAGAAATTAATGAAATTACACAAAGTATGTACACAAATGTGTGCATATTTCTATTTAAATATAATTGGCTTCATCTGTAAATGTGTATTTCATTTTGTGTATTTAAAAAATCCTGAGAAGAAGAATGTAGATTTTACCAGATTGCCAGTGGGGTTTGTTACACATACACACACACATACACACACACACACATACACACACACACACACACACACATACACATACACACACAGACCCCACCACCACCACAACGACAACAACAACAAAACCTTAAGAATCCTTTGTTTAGAGGGAGGAAAAAAGAATGACAAAGTGTTCTGTAAAAGGATATAGAATAAATGAGCCTAAGAAAAATTCACCAGATAGGTAGTGTGAGGGTCAAAAAAGAGACAGCTATAACGTACATTCTGGGTCTTTTTTGTTGTTTTGTTTATTTTTTTGTGAGGCAATTGGGGTTAAGTGACTTGCCCAGGGTGACGCAGCTAGTAAGTGTTAAGTGTATGAGGCTGTATTTGAATTCAGGTCCTCCTGAATCCAGGGCTGGTGCTCTATTCACTGCGCCACCTAGCTGCCCCCATAACATACATTCTGAAAGGGAAATGACTGTGTTCTGTAGTTTGCAATGTTTCAGAGTGGTCAAAAAAAGAAAAGGTTTGAGAAACAACCACTGTATTTGACAATTAAGAGATCACTGGTAACTTTGGAGAGAATAGTGTCAGTTTAACAATGAGGTGATGATGGTGGCGGTGGTGGTGATGATGAT
This sequence comes from Dromiciops gliroides, assembly GCF_019393635.1. Classification (NCBI taxonomy): domain Eukaryota; kingdom Metazoa; phylum Chordata; class Mammalia; order Microbiotheria; family Microbiotheriidae; genus Dromiciops; species Dromiciops gliroides. The sequence continues at coordinate 631,177,601 of NC_057862.1, read as the reverse complement.
GTTTAATGACTAAAATGTTTATTTATCTCTAAGGGATATAAATTGCTTTATACACATCATCATCTTTTCTGATCCTTATAACTGGTTGTTGCCCTTTACTCTGTAAGAGGACCCAAATGACATCACTATGTTAGAATCAAGTTACAATGTGTCTGACTGTGCTGATCAGATCAATTAGAGCTCAGAAGGCTCTATCACAAATGGGGCACAAATAGTCCATATGAACATTTGGAGTGGAGATGTAGCTAAACTTGTTTATTTCATATTTCTTTTGAGTTACTGCAATCCTCCTTTGTTCTTAGAGCACATCACCTTCTTTGATGTAACCATGCCATGCTGGACCACCCTCCTAAACATTGAGCTAGGTCTGGCAATGTGTGTATCAGCCTCATTATCATTATCCCTGGAAAGTATACTGCCGAGGTAAGTGAACTTATGCAAAGTATTCAAAACTTCTCCATTTGCTGTAACTGATCGTTCCACATATGGATGGTATGGTGCTGGCTGATGGAGAACTTGTGTTTTCTTGGTGTTAATTGTTAGGCCAAAATTAGCACAAACACCAGAAACTTTGTTGCATCTCAGCTTCAGGTGCTGTATTGAGTGTACATTCATGACTGTGTCAAGGCATTACATTTTCTATTAAATTAATTTATATTCCAGGAATACTAATTAAGCAACTGCTATATTGGAGAAACTATGCTAATGCTTTAGATTTAAAGGCAAAAAGTAAATAATCTTTACTATCAAGGTGCTTACATTGCAAAAATATACTGAGGATGCTATAATTCTCAATTATAGCTTAAAAAAATATTCAGAGGCTCAGAGATTCTAAGTGATTTAAAGAATGTCTGTTAGAAGGGAACTCAGAGACCAAGTGGTCCAACCCATAGATGAACAAGAATTGCCTTGGGAATATCCTCAAGTGGTCATATAGCCATTTCTAGTGAGTAGGGCAACATGGATGGAAGGAATTCATAATCATGAATTAATAATCATGAATTAATAATCCTGAAATACTGTTAAATTTTCAGTGTTCATTTATACCTCAGAATTTGTCAAATGCTAAAAATCAAAACAACTGTTTGGCTGATTGTCTAGACTTTTGAAAAGTGATGGAGAAAATTTTAACATGTAGCTTACTAAGAAAAAAAAGATGTCATGGGTCCTTTTTTTTTAGAGTTGGTTGTTATATATTTACCAGCACATATAGGAATTCATTACTCCCCCTGTCAGCCCATTCCCATTTTGAATAGCTCTAATTATTAGGAATGATTTTTATATCAACCTTAATTTATCCTCTGCAGTTTTCCTTTATTTCCCATAATAATATCCTATGGGATCAAGAGAAACTAATTGAATCCCCCTTTACCAAGATTTCTTGGGGCACTTGAAGACAGTTGACATTTCTTTTCCCACTTCTATCACATCTTATGTTCCTATAATTTAAAAGAAACTCTAGTTTTTATCCAGTCTTCACTTATCATGAAGTTGAGGCATTTGACCAAGAGCACAGTGTTCCAGATTCTGTCCAACTAGCGCAGAGTATAGTGGAACTGCCAGATACATTTATATAGTTTATCATTATTTCCAAACCCACATATTTCTTAACTTCCAACTTCAGTGTTTTTTTTTTCTTTTTTGTATGTTTGTTTGTTAATCATTTGTTTTTGTTTTTGACGTGGGTTTTGTTTTTGTTTTTGCTTTATACCATGTTGTCTCTATGTTTTATACTTTTGTGTTTCCTTTTAAAGAGACTTGTAGAAGGTAGGGAACACATTGCTAAAGCTTAACAAACTGTTAAATTCTTAAATACTTGATTGATAAAAATCTGTTCATTGATCCATACAATCACTACATTTTCAAACAGATTGGGAAATGGAGCACCAGAATCAGAAGTGATTTGACCTATGTGATTTAAAGAAGAAATTTGATTTTGTTAATAATGATAATAATAATAAGCAATGAATAACCTACTCCATGAAAAGCTTTGTGTTTTGTGGTGAGTATGTATAAATTTATATAATATTTAGTCCTTTCCCCCAAGGAGCTTACATTCCCCTTGTTGAGTCCTACACATGGATGCATGCATAAATGCATAATACATACATGCATGGGTGCATGTATACATGCACATATACATTATATATATATATATATACTTATGCATATATACAGTGATATATAGATATAATCAGTAGTGTGTGTGTGTGTGTGTGTGTGTGTGTGTGTGTGTGTGTAGGAGATCCAGGAAACAGGAGTGTCTGGAAAACCAAAAAGTGAATCAGGGTTGATATGAAAGAGTCCCCCTATTATAATCCCCTTCACTTCTCCTGGGATAGCATCTATTTGTTCTAAAATATGCTGAAACCCTATACCACAGAGATGTGCTCTCTAGCTCTGTCCATTTACCAGCTCTGCATTTCACATCTCTCCCCAGGCACAGCCCAAGGCACCAATTAAACCCGCTTAATTCCCCTTTGAAAATGAATTGCTGGGGCAGCTAGTTGGCGCAGTGGATAAGCACTGGCCCTGGATTCAGGAGTACCTGAGTTCAAATCCGGCCTCAGACACTTACTAGCTGTGTGACCCTGGGCAAGTCACTTAACCCCAATTGCCTCACCAAAACAAAACAAAAAACAAAACGAAAATGAATTGCTGATTGTTGAAAGAGAAACTCATTGCTTCATAGGAAACATGTCAAATTAGACTGAATATAGGACAAAATGAATGGATCCCCTACATGTTGGTCTTGTACAGATTCTGTATGTACCATGTAATTGTGCCTTCAACATCAATGGATGTTGAAAACAGCAAAAAGAATAGCAGTCACGTACTCCTCTGATGCCTTAATGTGGGGTGGAGGTTACACTGTGTCACCAGGCTATGTTTGTGGAACATAAGCTCTGACTGGCCTCACCAATTTATGACAGATTGTTTGTCATCTCAAGATACATGTAATTTGGAGATTGTAACCAGGTGACTCATGAAGTGACATTTTTCCTGGTTGAATCTAACAATCTCTCATCATGGCATGGAGGAGCAGTTGACTGCATTGGAGATCGTACATTGCTAAAAAAATTGAAGAACATAGTAGCATCCAAATATGTGAAAAATAATCTTTTTAAAAGCAAGTAACAAAAACTTCAACCTGGCCTTTTGCAGTAACTGTATTTTCAATATTTTAATTGTGTGTAATCTTTTTCAGTTTCTTCTTCTTTTATTTGTTTTGTTTTAATTATCAGGATTCAAAGAGGTGTTATTTGAACATGTCAAAATTGAGATTACCTAGGATTCTTGTATTGACTTCTTAAGTACAAATACTCAAGGTATAACCAGGAAAAGAAATAAGTTTAAAACAAAGAATGTACCACATTATCTCCCCCAAGGAAAGAAATGGCACTCAATGATTTGGTCAATCAAACTGCTTTTATTTACTTCGATCAATATGTGTACTCAGTTACTTCACTCAATTTACTTAATAGAGAGAAGAAAAGCCCCTACTCTGATTCCCACACTACATAATGAAATTCACCTAGATTGACTTAAATGTCCAGAGAATACTCATCCCAAAGTTGACTTTGAAACTCCCCCCATATTCTTAACATTCACAGTATATCATAAACACTGGTGAAGGTGAAAGATGTAGGCTGTTATACCCACTTAGTGAAAGTGAGCTTTGATACATAGAGGTCAAACCCAGCCAGGCTAGGTCTCTTTTGAAGTTATTAGTTGTCTACCTCTGGTCTTCAGCAAATGAGATTCTCATAATATGGTTTCTTCTCAAATCTCAGTTAGTTAGAGATAGGGAATGTCCTGTCTCTACTTGCCTCAGACTCAAACATCTTATCCACCATAGTGATCTCCTATTCTTTTATGCTCTACCTCATGCACCACAGTCCATCTCCAAAAATGTGTTATATCACTGATTATCCCCAATGTCTAAAATGTTATCCTTCTTCACATCTACCTCCTGGCTTCCCTAGCACCATTAACAAATAAATTAACTTTAAACATCATTGTTGTTGTTTGGGCATTTCAATCATTTTTGACTCTTTATGACTCCAAGTGGTGTTTTCTTGGCAAAGATATTAGCTTATTTCTTACTCTAGATCATTTTACAGATGAGGAAACTGAAACAAACAGGATTAAGGGACTTGCCTGGGGTCACACAGCTAGTAAGAGTCTGAGGCTAGATTTGAATTGCAGAAGAAGCCAGATCCAAAACTCTATGGACTATGGTATTATCTAGCTGCCAAAAAAAATCATTCATATACATATATGGGTATATGTATATGTGCAAATATGTGTATATTGCATATGTATATGAATATGTACATGTAGAAATATGTATATAAATGCATATATGCATGTATACATACATACACATGTATGTATAAGTTCTACTATATATAGTTCATAAATTACATAGATATGTGTATATATTACAATGTGTAATATATACTATATATTTTATATATGGTAAGTGGGAGGGCAAATTGGGTTAGGGATGAGATGAGGAAAAACTTTTTGAAGAATAAGAGACTACATACACACATATACATGCATACATATACATACATATGTGTGTTGGTCAAGAAACTAGGAAAAGTCTTCTGAATGTGAGAATATACGAACACATACACACATGTACATGTACATGTATATGTACATGTATATATATGTACATACACACACACACACACATATATATATATATATGTACATACACACCATGTGTGTGTGTCTGTGTGTCTGTGTGTCTGTGTGTCTGTGAGAGAGAGAGAGAGAGAGAGAGATTGTCTCCTTCTTTAGAATATGTCCTCCTTGAGGGCAGTGACCTCTTTTTGCATATCTTTTTATCTTTTTCTGGTATATCCAGCTCTTAACACAGTGCCTGACATATAGTAAGTGCTTAACAAATGCTTATTGACAACCTGCCTGAATGACTGATATTCAGGACAAATTCAAGTTGTTTACCTACTCATGTGCTTGAAGTGTGCACGTTCATTATAAATTAGAGATGGAGCCATTCATGTGAAGAGTGCTCCTATATTAAGTGGAAAGGCTTAAATTTGGATCACCACAGGATAAGCTGAAAAAAATTAATGAATGAAATAAACTGTGTAAGAATGAAAAGAAGTACGTCATGGAAAAAGGAGGGCTTCAATTATCAGTCTGATCGGAAATTTTTGCTCCAGGACTGCCTAGTTGTGTCACCAAGGAAAAATCACATCTTCTTTCTGTCTCTTTGTTTCCTGACTCATAAAAAGGGGACAATAGCTCTCAAAATACTCCCCTGAAAGGTTTATTATGATGGGAGCATTTTATAGGCTTTAAAGCATCTTAGGAATGGGGAATATTATTTTTCAAACCACTACTGTTATGAATATATTACTTCACAAATAACATAGAAATAATTTTACATATAGTGCTTAATGACATATTTTAGGAAATATCCCCCATATGTTTGTCTATATTGTCCTTGACTAATTTAAGTTGTTATCATTAAAATTACTTTGTGTAAACAGTATAGAAAAGAGCCATTTATTTTATATGAAGCAATTTAAACTAATTTCATTTACTTTAGTCAATTTAGTGAAATGGTTATTTTTGATACTTCCATAAAAATTCATGTAATTAAAAAGGCTATTAGTGGCGGAGCAAGAAAGCAACAGCCACAAGGAAATTCAGGATAGTCTTGTCTAGAAATAGCTCCCCATGTGTCTGGAGCAGCTTGGCTGAGGCTGTGCCAGAAGGAAGAGGCCTTGAATATATCACCCTTTTCAGCTCCCACAGTCCTCTCATTCAAAGCACAGTTTATAAAAGTTTGGTTTAATATGCATATGAAGGGACAGCTAGGTGGCCCAGTGGATAGAGCACTGGCCCTGGAGTCAGGAGTACCTGAGTTCAAATCCAGCCTCAGACACTTAACACTTACTAGCTGTGTGACCCTGGACAAGTCACTTAACCCCAATTGCCTCACTAAAAACAAAAACAAAAACAAAAACAAAAACAAATATGCATATGGACTAGGTGGGGAAAGGAGTGAAAAGGCTGGCCTTAAGTAATATTTTGCCACCTGATGGAAAAGTCAAGAATCACTAAAATTAAAAGAAAAAGATTAACTAGGTCATCTGGTTCAAAGCTTAATTACATTGGTTTTTACTTTTGTGATTTGCTTAAGCCCCTTGTGATGGGCCCAAGTATGAAAAATAAACAAAAATGATGATTTTGCTTATCCATCATAGTTATACATGAAATGAAATAACTACATGTGATACATAGAAAGTATTCCTTTGCCTCGCTCAGAAGCCTTTTCAAATCTTACTTCCTCTAGGAAGTCTCTATAGACCATTTTAAGCCCAAAGACTGGCCTGACTCCACTGTCAATAGGGATATTTTCCTCTGCTCTCCCCTCTCAAAGGATTTGATTTGCTTTTTCTTCTGTTATCAATTTGGTATTTATCAATTGATCTCTTTTAAGAAAATAACTAATTTTACAAATTATTGCAATAGTGTGGACATTTTGGGGAAGGCAAGTTAGCCTTAGTAAGTCTTTTAACTTCTGTCATCTTCTGGTACATCATCTATAAGATGTGGATAATAATAGCATTTACCTCCAAGGGTCATTGATAAATATAAAATGAAATCATGTTTTTTAAACACTAAGTGTAAACACTTAGTTTACTGAGTGCTTTAAAATTTTTAGGTATTGTTGTTGTTGTTGTTGTATTTTTATTACTACTTTTGGTACCAGATTCTCTCACCTAAAATCCATACTCTATTACTTAATTATTTGGCTGATACAAGTCACTAAACATGATGGTCCTCAATTTCCTCATAGGGAAAATGAAGAGATTGTAATAGATTCACTGTAATTATACTTATCTCTAACCTAGATGTCTTATCTTCTGCTCCGGAAAAATACTCCACATGTTCACCTATTTTTTTTTCCCCAAAATGTCCTATCCGTGATAAAGATAGTATAGATTGACAGTTAGAATGGGAGGGGAGGAGGGAGAAAACCTGAAAAGGATGGTAGGAGGCTAGGAAGGAGATGCAGTTGGGAGGAGAGTGAATCAAATTTTGAACTGAGTATGGATACAGCATTCTCATGAAATGGTTGTTCAGGCTACAAAACCCCTAATCAAGAGAGCTAGTTTTAGAGATGGGTAATTCTTCATGGTTCAAATTCCTATCTATAGTCTAAATTCCAAACAAATTTCACCTCATCCAACAATGAACCCTAGTTAGCAATGACATATCTTAAAAAGAAGTAGAGATTTTCAGAGTCATTTACACCAATTCCTTCTCTTCATCAGGGAGGAATCAGAATCCCTTAGTCTTCCTTTCCCCGCTCCCTCCCTGTGTGATAACTAACTTGCAGAACTTGAATTTGAACCTAATAACAGTGCACTTTCCAGGCAACAAATTACCTCTCAGTTGTTTATTATAGATTTACAATCATTATTTGTTTTCTTGCTTTGATGTTTGTTTTTTGTCCTTCATTTTCAAAGAGGGCCATAAAATCTAGGAGGTGATGTCATGCTGCTCTTTTAGGTTGTAAATTTGGGATTGGGAACCATCTCATTTGTATATTTTCTGTCTTCCCAGAACCTCATATTAGTGGTTTGTGAACAGTAAGTGCTTAACAAGTCTTTGTTTTTGTTTTTAAATTTGCCTAATTGATACTAAAATTCCTGAAAGGGAGAACAGTCTCAGGAGACACTTGTAAGAAAGGATTTAAACTGCCCTAATCCAATCAAGCTTCATAGAATTGTTTCTTTAAAAAGTGTGATGTTGACAATTACATAGTTTTATTTTTTTTTTTCAATCCACTTCCATAAATGTAAATATACAAACATAAAAGATTGCAACTGGCCATTTCAGAGAGATGGACTAATAAGTAGCGAGCTCTGGGGTAGAATCACGAAGTGAAATCCATTACCTTTCAAATGGTTGCAACCCCCCCCCCACTTTATGTTGTTCATATGTAGTTAATTAATTTACTATTTGGAATGCATTTGGTGAGCTACACTTCCCCACCCCATGGCCCCTGATCAAGTTACTATTAGATGCCCTAGGCTTTTGCTCCCAGCAAAAACCCTGTGATTGATGAAAGAGGAATATAAATAGGTCACTTCTGAAACTCTTAACACCTCTTCTTTCTCCGGCCAAATGCTAAACTGTGATTTTTAAATATGTGTGACTAAATAGTAATCCCCAGCTTTTGACTTGGAATAAAACATTAGTAAGAAATTATATCATTTTTACCTCATTCTTCTCTGATTTTTAAGATGATTGAATTAGTTTGTGTTTCTCTACTATGTATTCCATCAATCAAACAAACATTTTTTTAAGCATAGACTGTATTAATCACTGGGGATACAGAGAAAGGCACACTACAATCCCTGTGCTCAAGATACAAACTGTTTGGGGGAGACAACATGTAAAAAACTATATGCAAATAAGCTATATGCAGGATAAAATCAAGCTAATCAACAGAGGGAAGACATTATAATTAAGAAGGACAGTAAAGGTTTCCCATAGAAGGTGGGATTTAGTCCAGCAGGCATTTATTGAATATACTAAAGACTGGGAATTCAAAGAATGACAAAAATAATTCTTTCCTTCCCTCAAATTCCTTATATTCTAAATGAATAGCCAAGGTATAAATAACCTATGCAAGAAATATTGAGATTGGATATGTAGTAATTTGAAAGGGAAAGAAAGGCACTGGTATGTGGGAAGGTCAGGGGAAGCTTTTTAAATAAGGGGAGACCTGAACTGAGTCTTGAAGAAATCCACAGGAAAGCTCAGATTCAGACGACAGGGATAGAGTATTCCAGGCATGGGGGACAAGCATTACAAAAAGTATGGAGAGAGGAGAAAGTATTGTTTTTTGTTTGTTTGTTTGTTTTTGGAGGGGCAATGAGGGTTGTGACTTGCCCAGTGTCACACAACTGGTGAGGGTCAAGTTTCTGAGGCTGGCTTTGAACTCAGGTCTTCCTGAATCAATGGCCAGTGCTTTATCCACTACACCACCTAGCTGCCCCCAAAAAGTTTTTTTTGTTTGCTTGTTTGTTTTTGCAGGGCAATGAGGGTTAAGTGACTTGCCTAAGGTCACACAGCTAGTAAGTGTAAAGTGTCTGAGGCCAGATTTGAATTCATGTCCTCCTGAATCCAAGGCTGGTGTTTTATCCACTGTGCCACCTAGCTGCCCCCAAAAGTATTGTTTTTAATGAGTGTGGGGGCCAAATTTAATATATGGAGAGTTAATTGAGTGGCTCGCCGTAATATTGGGGTCCTGGAAATAATGAGGCACCTCTAGGTTCAGAGCTCCCTCCCCTCTGAGCTGCCTTTTTAGATATTTCTCCCAGACCAATAAGAAAGGAGCCTAACAGCCTATTTTCCACAAATGAATCAGGTTTTATTACTTGGAATAAAATAAACAGCAAAGGTGAAATTAATAAATTCAAAGACAAGGAAATGGGAAAAGAAATATGGATAATCCTTCTAGCTCTAACCTAAGTCTATTCAAAAGAGCAAAGTCTGTATGTTAACTCACCACCTGGAGCTCGTAACTTCAATGGAAAAAATAGCTTACAGCCAGGCCTGAAGGATTCATCTGCTGCTACTGCTGTTTATACCACGGGTAGGAAAAAAGACTCTGGAAGAGTGACCTCCCCTCAGGAAGCATTTAATCTTCCTTCCCCAAAAGGGGAGGTCCTCCAAAAGTGCCTATGGAGAGTGATTGTTTCTTCTGACATCAGCAGTATACATCACTTCAGGGCAGGCCAGGTGTGGCCCCTCCCAATGAGTCAGCAAAATTCTAATAATCTTACCACATGAGATATTAATAGTTCACGTGGGGAAGCAAAAACCCAATACTGGAAAAGTAAGTGAGGGCCAGGTTAGGAAGAGATTTTAGAATGCCAAAGATAGCACTTATTATCTTATCGTGGAGTTAATCACAATGATATCTGTGGCAGTAATTGAATTCAGGTTTCCTCATTTCATGTTGGGGATCTATTCATTATATTAAGCTATCTATGTGTAATGGAAGACACACATAGAACCAACATATGATTTGGTACATCAAGAACCTTATAATTAATAAGTTAAGCAAGGTGTGATGAGGTTAAATGACTTGCCTACGGTCATCCAGCTTGTCACCCAGATAAAGGAGGGAATTGAATTGAGGTCCTCAGTTCATCTGGAGACACTTAGGTCTTACAGTGAGCACCAGGTTTGGAGTCGGTTAAATCTAGGTTCACATCTAGCCTCAGACAGTTATTAGCTCTGTAACAGTGGGAAGCTCATTTAATCTCTGTCTGACTTAGTTTCCTCAACTATAAGATGTAGATAATAATAGAACTTTCTTCTTATGGTTATGAAGATCACATGAAACATTGTAAATAATGTAGCACATAGTAGGTGCTTAATGAGACCATCCTTCCTCTAAATCTAGATCCAATGTTTTTCCTGTCTGCTTAGATTAAAATGTCCCTTCTCTGTTACTGCTGCCTGCTCCCTCAGTCCCTCTTCTAGAGCAACCTTTAAATTGTGCCATCAGGGACTTCCACTGCTGTTATTAAAATGCATTCCTCTGTTTTATATTGAGAGACATGCTTATTTCTTTCTTATATTAGTAATCAACTATTAAATTAGGACCAGGATATTTTTCAGAAGCCTGTAGGTTGTTTAGTCCATGAAGGATATTTTTGATGGATGAGATTACTCAAATCCAGTGCTAAAATACTTTTTAACCCTGGGTGGGAGAACCCATCCAAGGAGAAAACCTTACAAAGAATTTCATCTAAGCTGAATTCTTACCCATTATGTTCCACTCAGCCAGGTCTGAATTTGAGGAAGATTCCCTTATAATGATTGGAATGACACCACCTGCTGGAGTTACTGTAGGAAAGCCCCACCCCCCACCCCCATGAGGAGAAGGCGTCTGAGGGCAAGCCATGCAGCTTTTCTTTGGTATCAGGAAGGATGTTTGCTCATGAATACTATCTATCAAAGCTACCAGCCAATTAGCTTGGAGCTGTGTGTGCCTATGGATGGGGGATGTTCCCAGTTTCACAGGAAGCTTCTGGGAGGAAGGGGGATGCATGTTTCCTTTTTGTTTCTGACCTTGCCATGACAGGTCTGATGATGGAGTCTCTTACAAATAGTTAGATTTTTATCTTTCTCTCTAATCCTAATGCTCTTTAATAAATACTTAAACACTTCAATACTCTTGCTAAAGCTTATAATTTATTTGCAATCACTCATTAGATTTTAGATAGTATAGCTAGAATTTTATCCCTTTGCAGATGGCTGCCCATGAAGAGGAAAGCTGAACCTCAATCTTCTGATCTTCTCTGTTGGGTAAGAAATTTCCCCTACCCTGTCCCTTTAAACTCAAAAGTACTGCTGTTTTCTATTTAAATTTTCAAATGGATTTTTTTCAACTCCCTAAGTACCCTGTTTCTGATTTTAGTCTGTTTAATCAGACAAATGGGGAACAAGCATGTTAATGCTTTGTTTTTGTGGATTTTCTATTTTGATTTATTTTGTCGAGATTGTCCTAGGCAGTAGTCTGGATAAGAGAAAAGCCTTTCTCTAAGAGAGCCTGGTCAGTCACATTCCTCAGCTCTGCCTAAGAATAAGCCCATCTCATTATAATACCTATTCTTCTAGTTAATTATTAACCAATCAGAGTTGATTGCCACCCTCAGGAACACCCAGTCTTCCAAGGGTATATAAACATTGAGTGGGTTCCATTAGTAGCATTTGTTAGTGTCACTGAACCTTTTTTGTTAATTATCTCCTAGCATTAATGAAGTGATTATTGACCCAGAAACTGTGCATCTCAACTCACAACACCATTCTCTCTCATTATTCTTCAGTTTTCTGCCATTTATTTAAATCTACCCTCTCACTGTGCCCCAGCAAGACACTATATCCCTGGGCAACCTCTGGTAGTAGATGTCTTTTTTTCTCATGAACCTATATACACTAGTCTATGATGAAAGATAGAAGAAGCCATACTTGTTTCTTTTCATTACTGCACCCAAGCTGTCTTCTCTGAGGTTCACTACATCTCTCTATAGATAACAGTATCATATTGACTGTTTTCTGCTGGCCAACAGGCCTGGGTGAACTTGGACAAGGCACTTGGTGGGCAAGTTTCTGTTTCCTTGGTGGGAATATGAGAGGATTGGACAAGCTGAGGATATGGTCCTTTCTAGTATTGGAAGTATGGTGCTATGTGGTCTTTTCACTGCACATAGCTTAACACAGTGGAAAGAGTTCTGGACTTGGAATGAGTATACCTGGTCTCAATTACTGCCCTACCATATTCTTCAAAGACTTGAAAACCTGATTTGTCTTCCTTTCCACCTAAATCCTAATCTCATAATTGAGAACTTCAATAGATATGCTGATGTTCCTCCAAACTCCTTGACCTTGACTTGAGTTTAAGTCATAGTAATATCCCTCTGTCCATCCATTCTTCTTCATTCTGTTGCTTCTTCCTATCCTCTGGTTTCTAGGAAAGTTAGAAAAGCTTAGCAATGCAAAAGTTTGTAACACCTCTCTTTCTGACCTCCTAAATTTCAAGAGCTTAAAGAGTGTTTCACCTTGATCTTTTGTTGGCTTTGTTGCTCTAGAATTTGATTTGAGGCATTATTTTAAAATTGTTTTTAGAGGAGTGTTGGGAGGACTCAGCTGAATGTTTTCTCTATGTCTTGGCTCCATCCCCCAAAATTCGTCCATGGTAAATATTTTGAGTATTATAGGTCCCATCCTTTAGGTTGGAATAGATGGGGGCAAAGACCAGGTTCAGGGATGTTAGTTGAATTGTTCATGGTCACCTAGTAAGAGAGAGAGTAAAGAATCAAGATGTTCTTATTCCAATCTTTCCATTCCACTCTATTGTAATAGGTTGATTTGTGCAAATAGATTCTATACTCTCAAAGCCTCTAGAGGGTTTTCTAAAATGTCCAGTGTTTTGTTTGTTTGTTTGTTTTTGTTTTTTTCCAGTTTCATCTCAGATAATCATCTGATTCTTTGAATTTTCTTCTTTATATTTTTTTCTAGCTTTACTGGGTCCATGTGATAGTCTTCTTCAAGAAAAAAGGATAAACAACAATGTGTTAACTTGAAATACATATGATGACATGAGGCTTAGGACATATTGAGGAATTAAGGGACTATTAATGTTTAGCTTGGCCAACTGGATAGCAGGATGGACATACCTAAAAAATAAGGAGAGATAAAACTCTATAGCAGGAAAGGCTTGGATCCTACCTAAGCTAGGAGACAGAGGTAACTCAGAGGTAAAGTGCAACTGTATGGGTCACTGGAAGTGAGATTGCCCCCACGAGGTTGGCTGAGAGAAAATTCAGCTACCTGTAATCTGTTCCCCTGCAGACATGGAATCTGAGGGGCTGAGGACTGGCAAACCCCCTGTTATTGATATCTATATGGCTGAAATCAGGGTCATGCTGGACATAGAAGGTAAGTCTATTGATTTCTTAATAGACACAGGGGCAAACTTTTCTGTCTTTCTCTTTTATTTAGGTCCCAGTGTTCCATCAAAGCAGCAGGTTGTTGGGAGCACAAGAATACCCCCAAAATTGTCAGGTATTGTCTTTAGTATGTATTCATGAGCATCACATATTTCATCATCCCTTCCTAGTTTTATAATTCTCACCCAGTCCCTTTTTAGTGTAGGATGTCAAGAAAAAGTGAGGGGTGGGGGAGGCACTATAGGTTCTCATTGAGAAATTCCTAGCCTATGCACTCTTAGTTCATTCCATAGACAGGAAGAAGTAATGTGTCCCTATCTCACAATTGTTACTTTATTTGTTTGTTTATGTATCTGTCAAGCACCTTGCTTGTGTGTCTGGACAGGAAGTTGTTGCTTCCCTATAGTTTCTTTCAGCTCTATATCTCTATTTTTCACATTGTAGCACTGAAATCCTTAGGTACCTTGCAGCTCTAATATTGTCAATTCAATGTAGAAAGAGATAACATGGTTTAGTGGATACTACACTTGGATTTGGAGTTATGAAGTCCCAAATTCAAATCCTATGTCAGATATACCTTTATGACACTGGGAAAGTCATTTATGTTCCTTGTACCTAAGTTTATTTATCTATAAAAGGACAGAGAATGATTGGATGACAATCTAAAGTTACATCTCAGCGTTAAGAGGCCCTTTGAATTTGTCTTTTTGAACTGCCATGTTTTCTAGAAACACTGGACCTGGAGTATGCAAAAGGCCTTGAACATTTCAAAGATGAACCCATCCACTCCCTCAGCTGACATAATTAATTGTTATCCACATTTTAGTTTTTTGGCGAGGCAATGAGGGTTAAGTGACTTGCCCAGAGTCACAAAGCTAATAAGTGTCAAATGCCTGAGGCCGGATTTGAACTCAGGTCCTCCAGAATCCAGGGCTGGTGCTTTATCCACTGTGCCACCTAGCTGCCCTACATAATTAATTGTTTATACCCCTACATAGACTCTCTGTGTGTCCTTGGGAGTTGAACCAGCTACAAAGACGGGTGATAGTGAATCTTCACCAGACTGAGAAATTGTTTGTGCAGCTGGGACCCTTTAAGTTTAGCAGATCATCATATCTTTGTGGTCTAGTAGTTCCCAAAGGGAAAAGAATGCTGCTTTTGCCACCTCTTTTCTCCTCCCTTTCTGGAGGGTATTAATCCTTTCCCCATCCCTACTATTTTCTGGTTGTCTTCCTCTAGGTTGGAAATTCTGATCACCAGCTCAATATGGTCCCCACTGGGGCCTCTGGAAGAGGTGGTGTTTGTGCTAGGATCAGGGTCGGCCTGGCTCAGGGCCTCAGAGGGACTTTGCAGCACCATCTTGAGCTGTCTGAAAGAGACTGGCACAGGACCATTCATCTGCTCATAGAACTTTCTCTCTGAATCATCATACTTGAATTTGTTGAACCAGATCTTCTCGTGTACCAGGAAGCTGGTTGCCATCTTCCTGCAGAGGCTCTGACTGGGCCCCCAGTACTCACACTCAGTGAGGAGGGAAGGCAGCAGGGAGAGATTATCCTCAAAGATGATCCAGGGGAAGCAGCAGGGAAAGGGGAGAGTTACCCCTCTTCCATGAGAATGTGAGCCTGGGTGCCCAAAATTTGAATATGGAGGATTGTTTAAGAGGTTTTGTAGAAAAGAGAAATGTTCCTCAGAGAGAGAGAGAGAGAGAGAGAGAGAGAGAGAGAGAGAGAGAGAGGGAAAGAGGGAGAGAGGGAGAAAGAGAGAGAGAACGTGTGCCAAGGTAGAACTTGCAAGCAGGAAGAGGATTAATTGTTTCAAAGCAAAACAAAACTAAACAAAAATCCCTTGTAATATGACTTTAAATGAACCTGGAGATGAGTGCATACTTTTTGGGGGGACCAATGGTTTCTTATTCACTGGTGCCTTTTATTTTATTATTTTTAGTGCATATTATTCTGTAATAATTGCAAGTTTAGTATTTCAGCTTGGGAAGCAGTCTTAGGACACTAAAAAGACCCATTGCCCTGTTATGTATGGTTTCCCAGGTTGGGACTATGAGCCACAAGAGTAAGGATATCCCCCATATATACCCAGGCCCTTTGTGTCATGACTGTACTGATACATTGCTTATATAAACCTTCAGAATGTGTCATAAGAGAAATCTACTTAAACATTACAGAATAGGCAAAGGCCAAATGTGGGCTACTAGGATATGGAAGGAAGTTGAAACTATGGAAAGAACAGATGAGTACACACTGGGAGATTTACATTAACATGTGAAAACACAGGAAGAACAGTTAAATCTTCAGTAATGTCTTAAGGAAGAGCTGTTATAACAAAGATAGAATATAGCCTCAAGGCCAGATATAGGTGTAATTACAGGGAGGTAGATTTTAGCTTACTTCAAAAAACAATTGTCTACTGTGATAACATCTCAGAAATGAAACAGGATCACATAAAAATCAACAATCTTCCCTGAATTTGAAGTGGTTAAGCAATAGCTAGATGGGACCTAACCTTCTTAAACAGTACTTAGGAATTTATACTGACAGGGATGCTGGGGAAAAATTCCTTTGTTGGAACATGGGGTAGACAGAATTCCTAATGTGTTTTCTTATCTTTAAATTTGTGTATATAATGTCTTGTATAGGAAAAAAAGAAAGAGATAGGGGATAGTGACTAGATATGAGACTTCAATGATATGAATGAGGAAACTCCCTCTACAAATTCAAATTGGCATATTTTCTGCTACTTTTAAGGTCTTAGAGAGTCATCTAGATCTCTGAGTGACTTGCCCAGGGACACACAGCTGCTATGAATCTGATGTAGGACTTAAATACATATTTACTTCATTCCAAGTCTGGCTATCTATTCAGTAAGGCATTCTGTCTCTGATGAAAGAGGAAATAGTTCTACTATTCATTCACATTTCTGTAGTATTTTATAGTTTTCAAAGCACATTGTCATAACACACCTTTTAGGTAGGTAATATAAAAAATGATCATTCCAAATGCCTGATCATAGTCTCTTATTGTCCCTAGGATAAAGAAAGAATTTTTCAGGCTCTCATTTAAAGACCTTCAAAGTATGGCTGCAACATATCTATCTGGACTTATTTCCCATTATTCTCCTTTATACATTACATTCAGGGTTTCTCAATTGGGAGTCTGTGAATGTTTTAAGAGAGAGAGACAGAGAGGGAAGAGGAGAGGAGAAAGATATGTATATTTATATGTTTGTAGGTTGTTAAAACATACATACATTTATGTATATATGTCTAGATCTATATACATACATGTATATATGCATAGTGTGAATAAACATATACATACACATAAACATATAGTCTATCTATATTTTTCATAACTAGATTGGAATAAAATTGCTTTCCTTTATAATCAATATGTTTTATTCTATCAACCCCAAAACATTATTCTGGAAATAATTTGATAAGCTTCATCAGACTGCCTTAAGAGGCTCCCCCACACACATGTACTAACGCAATGACTCCAAATTTTAAGAACCCCAAGTAGACAAAACATGTCTGTTTTCTCTACCCAAACTTTACTTTCCATCTTTTGTCTCCAGTCCTTTGTCCAGACTTTCTTCCAAGCACGGAATATAATCCCTCTTAAAGGTAAAGACATACAAATGTCCTTCCATGCATTGTTCTTACCTGAATAGGCATGTATTATCCTGGGATGAGTAGGCAGCAAAGAACATTGGAGCTGAGACATAAAGGTAAATTAAGATTTTGAGAGACAAAGATTAAGAGGGAACATGCATTTTAAGGTCCGTATAAATGAACAGAAATCAGAGACTGTATAGTCCTTCCTAGTATGGGGAGCCTTACTTAAGTCTATCTATATTGGCTACAGTGTATAGCATGTATAAAGGGAGTAATTCAAAATAGAATTTTCCAGATTATCAATCGCCTTTAGTGCCAGACTAAGGAATGTGTTATAACAGAATGTTGAAAGGAAGCCACTTAGGATTTTTGAACAGGGTAGCGAAATGGTCAAATTTGTCAACTAAATTTATCTACCACTGATGAGCTCAGTTGGCATAAACACAATATTTGTAACTTCAATAAATAATTCAATCTCTGTGGAAATTACTCAGCTGTATTCTTGTATAGAATTGAAGACTATAATACTTTGTCTTACTAACAACACAACAGCAGTAACAACAATCATATAACACTTTAAGTTTTACAAATAATTTTATAGATATTATATCTTTTTAACCTCATAATAAATCTATTATATAGGTGCTAATATTATCCCCACTTTGCATATGAGGAAACAAAGGAAGACAACTATTAAGTGACTATGTTCACACTTAATATTTACTCGTCTAAGGATGAATTGTTTCCTCCTGACTCCAGATACAGGAACAACCATTTTTTTTAATAAGTACATTTTTTTTAGTCATAAGGAAAACATAGTGTCTTTGTAAGGAACCAAGTGTATATACACTTAGAATAATGTTTGGCCTATTAAACAAACAAACAACAATAACAAATAAAAGCCTATGCTCAAAAAAAGTCATTAATTTATAAATATTATTTAACAAGTCGGGGTTGACCTCTACACCAGTTAATTACACAAAGCATAGATTGAATTAGCCATCTGATCAATCAAAAGTATAATCTGTGTTGGAACAAGTCCTTGAAAAATGTGGAGTAAATTGCTTTGGTCCTTGGATGAATATGTATGATGACACAGAAGTAATATCTTGTTATTGACTGAAGGAAACAGACACATATCTGGGACTATGCATAACCTAGCAATCCAGTTACAAATTAAAGCATTGGAGTACCACTTAAGGTGAGAAGTATTTGAATACAGCTTTGAAGAGATAAAGCCACATAGAGCTTGGGAGAGAAATCCACCTTCCCTCTGGCAGCATGATGGAAAACCTCTTTAATGTTTTATGCTTCAAAAAGTAGGGAGATTTTGAGTTCTCATCAGCATCAATAATGATGTCCCCAGCACAGCAATGACTTTTTGCAGAAAGAAAATGAAAAAAAAAAACTGGAGAAAACCTAGACACTAGATTCTGACACTGAATCTAGCTGCCCAGCAGAACTCCCACAAAAGGGGAAATCATGAGAACACTATAAATAGGTATGGAGTTTCTAGTAGTTAAGAATTTTTATTTCATCCTTCCACCACATATGCTTTCCAAGTCTAAACACATTCTCCTCAGCAACCTTTTGGGTACAAGGAGAGAAAGCACTCTTGGTTTGGTGCTTTGGGTATCTTTTCATATGAACTGTTCTTGCTATTCCTGATTATTAAATATCCTTTAAAAATAACCAAAACAAACAAACAGAAAACTAATGAACTCTGTCTGAAAGCCAGTGGGCAATATGTCAATGGGGACTTGTGAACTATTACAATAAACCCTATTCCCTTAGGCTTACCCCTAGAACTCTGAATGAAGAAGATTCACCCATCCTCTGGGTAGTTGACCTGGCAATGTAAGTGTGAGTTGGAGAAGTAGCTTCAGAGAAGGAGTTATCATATCAGTGATAAGCTGAACAAATTTACTTGGATGCCTCTATAGGCATGTATGTATGGGTATTATTATAATATTGTATACATAGATACACAAAAATCCTGAAATTTGAATGAACATATCATCGATAGTTAAAGCATAGGATCATAGGTTTCAACTGATGTTAACAAAAAAACAAACAAGGAAATAAATAAATACCATGTGAAATATGTTGCAACAGGATTGATGACAAGAGAAAAAAATATGCATGTGAAACACCCATTCAGGTGCAAGGAATTCACAATTCAAACCGAAGTTTGCATATTTATGAAATTACAACACTAAGGAGGAGAGACAGCAATCTTATCCAAAATGGGAGTTGTAGGAGAAGAGGAAAATAGCAATAGGGGGTGGGGAAAGGATTAATACCCTCCAGAAAGGGAGGAGAAAAGAGGTGGCAAAAGCAGCATTCTTTTCCCTTTGGGAACTACTAGACCACAAAGATATGATGATCTGCTAAACTTAAAGGGTCCCAGCTGCACAAACAATTTCTCAGTCTGGTGAAGATTCACTATCACCCGTCTTTGTAGCTGGTTCAACTCCCAAGGACACACAGAGAGTCTATGTAGGGGTATAAACAATTAATTATGTAGGGCAGCTAGGTGGCACAGTGGATAAAGCACCAGCCCTGGATTCTGGAGGACCTGAGTTCAAATCCGGCCTCAGGCATTTGACACTTATTAGCTTTGTGACTCTGGGCAAGTCACTTAACCCTCATTGCCTCGCCAAAAAACTAAAATGTGGATAACAATTAATTATGTCAGCTGAGGGAGTGGATGGGTTCATCTTTGACATGTTCAAGGCCTTTTGCATACTCCAGGCCCAGTGTTTCTAGAAAACATGGCAGTTCAAAAAGACAAATTCAAAGGGCCTCTTAACGCTGAGATGTAACTTTAGATTGTCATCCAATCATTCTCTGTCCTTTTATAGATAAATAAACTTAGGTACAAGGAACATAAATGACTTTTCCAGTGTCATAAAGGTATCTCTGACATAGGATTTGAATTTGGGACTTCATAACTCCAAATGCAAGTGTAGTATCCACTAAACCATGTTATCTCTTTCTACATTGAATTGACAGTATTAGAGCTGCAAGGTAATTGACAGTATTAGAGCTGTAAGGATTTCAGTGCTACAATGTGAAAAATAGAGATATAGAGCTGAAAAAAACTACAGGGATCATATATTTCAAATCCCTCCTTTTCAATATGAGGACACTGAGTCACCAGAAAATAAAGTGAGTGTGCCAAAGTCACACCGAAAGTTAGTCAGAGTCAAGACTCAAATCTAGGTCTCTTGAATTCAGCTTTCTTTTTCTGTATTATGATACACTGTCAATATGGAAGAAGGCCTCTCTTTTGTTGATTGATGATACTGTCTCAAAAGCCATTCCACCCTTTCAAAACTTATGTGCTTAAGGGGATAGCAAAATCAATTATGGCTGAGTCACAGACCAGCATGGCTTATCTTTAAAAGCACAAATGGGTAGGTCAGATGTAAATCCTTTTGTGAGCTTAGTTATTTGGAGGGCTAGATAAAATATTTTGCTTGAGTTAAAATGATTTTTAGGGATCTACCTTTGAGAAAGAGAACCCCAAATTATTTAATTCTCCTTGGAATATTTTCTTTCCACATTCTCTAGGAGCTTAACATTTTGCTCTGTATAAAGAAATGCAATTTAAGTAATGACTGATAAAACTAAATGGGAATCTTATAGGCACAAATCCCATTTGATCTTACTTAATCTAAGACGCAGTTTACAACTGATCAATTGATGAAAATTGAGAGTGTTGAATATTTTCAAAGTCCCAAGAATTGGTCAATGTTTTCAGAATTAATGAGAAAACACATTGCATGACCCTATTTCAATAATCCATAGTCCTATTTGTAGGGGACTCTTGTACTGTTTACATGACAGAAAAAAAAATGTAGCTTAAACTTTTGTGAAACTTCAGCACAAGAAAAACATTATATTTTCAAGGGGAGGCTATCCCTCATCAATTTCAGTCTGAAGATGAACTTATGAG